>NC_065452.1:128579252-129222585 GCF_917563875.1 Diabrotica virgifera virgifera
TGACAGCGTGGAAATGTGGGCAATAGAAATAGCTATAAACAACTGTAGAATAGATTCCAGATACAGAATGCTAATACATAATATATATAAGAAAGCAACAATGACAGTACAATTGGAAGAAACCACAAAACCCATACCAATTAACAGAGGAGTGCGACAGGGAGATGTTATTTCTCCTAAACTATTTACATTAGCACTGGAAGATGTTTTCAAAACAATGGAATTGACAAACATGGGAATAAACATAAATGGAAAGAAACTAAACCAACTAAGATATGCAGACGATGTCGTAGTCATAGCATCAAGTTTTGAAGAACTACAAACCATGCTAACCGAACTAGCAAATGAATCCGAACAAATAGGTCTAAAAATGAATTTTGCCAAAACAAAAACAATGACAAACACACAAGACAATAGAAACGTAATACTAAACGACACCACAATAGAAGCGGTTAATGATTATATATATTTGGGACAAATGATAAAAATAAATAAGGAAAACCAAACAGCGGAGGTAAAAAGAAGGGTCAGATTGGCCTGGGCAGGATTTGGAAAATTAAAATGGGTCCTAAAGAATAAAAAAATACAACAATACTTAAAAACAAGAGTGTTTGACCAGTGCATACTCCCAATTCTCACATACGCATGCCAAACATGGACCTTGACCAAGGCAAACATGGATAAAATAATGAAGACACAAAGAGCCATGGAGAGAGCAATGTTAGGAGTAAAATTGACAGACAAAAAGCAAAACAACTGGGTCAGAAATAGAACAAAAGTCAAAGACGCAGGCCAACATATAGCCAGGCTAAAATGGAGCTTCGCAGGTCATAACGCTAGGCAAACGGACAATAGGTGGAATAGCACGATATAACAATGGAGACCATGGACAGGAAAGAGAGCAAGAGGACGACCCCAGATGAGATGGGGAGACGACATTAAAAAGATGGGAGGAACGCACTGGAAACAGAAAGCACTAAACAGAAGCGAATGGAGGAAACTGGGGGAAGCCTATGTTCAGAATTGGACGAATTAAAGGGCAAAAGAAGAAGAAGACACAGTTTTTTATGACGTCATTCATCGCAGTGTTACGGTCTCAGTTTGTCGGCACCGCTTTCGAGGAAACCAGCGCTTAAGCCTTCCTTATGTTGGAATTCAACTTTATTATTTTTGTTAAGTGTTAGAATACACATGTGGGGTCTCTCTTCATGGCTGGGCCAGTTCTCCGAATGCATTAGGGCGATAAACTTTTACCTAAAATTGCACATGTTACAAGGGATGTGAATGCCAGAACTGTATGTTAGTGTTAGTTCTGCGTTCGATAAGTAGTCTAGAAGAATATCTCGTTGTAGAAACACGTATCTCAATTTCTTTGTATATTGTAATATTACGGTTTTTCGGTTAAAATAAATAGTTTGTTTACTATTATTTGTACCTTTTATTATCTACTATTTCTAATAGGTTCTGGGCTCAGTTACGTTGTTAGCTCACCTGTATTAAGATAATAATTAAAAGTGTACAGTCGCGAAATTTTCGTGTTAACCGAATACATAATGGCGGAGAGTGCGAAATATAACGTCGAAAAGTTGAACGGCAAGAACTATCAATCTTGGAGTTATTTAGTGAAAATGTTACTCATCAATGCTGATCTATGGGAAATAGTTTCGAGTGAGTTACCATTAGAAGCAGATCGAAGCAGTTCTTGGAAAAAACAAAATGATAAGGCTTTGTCAACTATAGCCTTACTTGTTGACGTTAATCAATTAGTGCATATCCGGAACAGGGAATTCGCGCGCGATGCGTGGATAGCGCTAAGGGAGTATCATCAGAAATCAAGTTTGTCTAGTATGGTGTTTTTGTTAAAGCAAATCTGTAGGCTATCGCTAGAGGAGAATGGTGATATGGAAGCACACATTAGTTTATTCCTAAAATCGTTGAATAAACTGGCCGCCTTAGGGGAAGAAATTAAGGACAGGTTCTCAGCAGGAATTTTGCTGGGAAGTCTTCCAGACTCATACAGTTTTTTGATTACAGCGCTGGAAAGTAAGCCATCTAGTGAATTTACTCTAGAATTTGTTACGAGTAAATTAATAGATGAGTACAGGAGACGTCAGGGAGCTTTGGGAAGAAATCAGGAGGAGTCGGTGATGAAGTCAGTATACGAGGGTAAGAAAAATAATGGTACTGCAAGGGCAGAAGCAAGGCAGTGTTATTTTTGTAACCGGAAGGGCCATTTTAAACGAGATTGCTTTAAGTACAAAGCGTTTAAGAAGGAAAAGGCCAATAAAGTCACTGAAGGTACTGATGATGCATGTTTTATGGTCAATTATAGCTCAAGGGACGGAAAAAGGGATTCTGCTTCGTGGTATGTGGACTCAGGAGCTTCGAGCCACATGGTTAATTACAAAGGATTCTATACCCAATTTGACGGTAGCAGAAAAGGCGTTGTAAGTTTGGCGGAGAAAGGGCAATACTCCGAGGTTCAGGGTATAGGAACAGGACTTATTGAGTGCGTGACTGGATCGGGAGTGGAAGATTTAAAAATCGACGAAGTGTTGTATGTGCCGGGATTAGACTCAAATCTGCTTTCGGTGAAAAAGCTAACAAGTGCGGGACATAATGTGCAATTCGATAAAAACGAGTGTAAAATCGCTTTACACGGAAAAGTCGTCGCGAGTGCGGCGCCTTCACCGGACTTATACAAACTTTCAACTGTGGACCATGGATTGAGTGCTGTGGAGCACTCCAGCAACTGTCAACATGCATGGCATAGACGGTTTGGACACAGGGACATGGATGCAGTCAAACACTTAATGGAAAAGAAAATGGCAGTCGGGATTGATATGACAGACTGTAGGATTAGGGAAACTTGTGAATGCTGTATGAAAGGTAAAATTTTACGTAAGAGTTTTCCAAAATTTTCTCATAGCAATACATTTAATATTCTTGACTTATTACATTCGGATATTTGCGGGCCCATGAAGACTGTTACTCCAGGGGGTAAACGTTATATTTTGACTTTAATTGATGATTTTTCTAGATATACAACTATATATTTATTAAATCATAAAAATGAAGCGGTAAAATGTATAAAAGAGTTTATAGAATTTGCGAGTAATCAGTTAGGTAGGGTTCCAAAAGTAATTAGGTCGGATAGGGGTGGCGAGTACGTAAATAATAATTTAAGGGAATTTTTAAAGGGTAAAGGTATAAAAATTCAATATACAGCGGGGTACTCTCCAGAACAAAACGGGGTTGCAGAAAGAAAGAATCGATCTCTAGTTGAAATGGCTAGGTGCATGTTAATCGATGCGGGTTTAGCAAAGAAATTTTGGGGGGAAGCGATAGTGACAGCCAATTATTTGCAAAATCGATTACCTACTAAGTCGAAAGAAAAAACGCCCTATGAATTGTGGCATAAAGTAACACCGAATGTGTCGAATTTGCAAATATTTGGGTCTACGGTTTATAGCCACATTCCCAAAGAAAAAATGAAGGATAAATTTGATCCAAAAGGTGAGTCACTGATATTTGTAGGTTACTCTGATGAATCAAAAGCGTATAGATTGTTAAATGTAGATACAGAACGTATTACAATTAGCCGTAGTGTGGTGTTTTCCAAGAGAAATATATGCGTCGAGAAAAAGGAGGCAAAAAGTGAGGAAATATCCATTGGGTCCATGATGGAACGGGAAAAAATAGAGCCAAACGACGTAGAAGACAGAGAGGTTGCAAATTTTGAAAACACGGAGGAAATAGAAAATTTTACGGACACATCTAACACGTATGAGAGCTTAAGTTGGGAAGAATCCCATGACGATGACGGTGATTCTAACTATCAATTAGATACAGATCTCGATATAGAGAATTCAGGTGATCGTAGATCTAGCAGAATAAATAAAGGTATTCCACCTGAGCGCTACATAGCAAAGTTGACAGAACTCGAAGAAGTAGAACCTATAAACTTTAAAGAAGCGCTTAAAAGAAGTGATAGTGAAAAATGGAAGCAAGCTATGGAAGAGGAAATCACGTCATTAAGGAAAAATAAAACTTGGGATTTAATACAAGCACCAAAGGGAAAGAATATAGTCTCATGTAAATGGGTATTCAAGTTAAAAACAGGCGAAGATCAAAGCTCGAAGAAGTACAAAGCACGGCTGGTAGCAAGGGGTTTTAGCCAAAAGTTCGGCGTAGACTACGATGAAGTGTTCGCTCCGGTTGCGCGGCAAGCTACTCTTCGAATTTTATTGACAGAGGCATGGAGAAAAAATCTCATAGTAAGGCATATAGATGCAAAAACAGCCTTTCTAAATGGAGAACTGTCAGAAGAAATTTTTATGAAACAGCCTGAGGGATTTGAAGAAAAGGTTACAAGTTGTGTTTGCAAATTAAATAAAAGTTTATATGGTTTGAAACAATCTGCCAGAACTTGGAACAAAAAGCTTGATGAAGTTTTATCTAAAGAGAATTTTTGTAAAAGCAATATTGATACATGTTTATATATCAAGGTAATAAATAATGAAAGGGTTTACGTACTTATATACGTGGATGACATTTTAATAGCAGCAAAGGATACACAGGTAATTGATACATTTGAAGAGAATCTAAAATGTAATTTTGAAATAACGAGTTTGGGATTATTACAAAATTATCTAGGTATGAAGGTTGAAAGGTGCGATCAAGGGATATATAGTTTAAATCAAGCCAGTTATATTGACAAATTGCTGAACAAGTTTAAGATGAAAGATGCAAAAGAGTCCAATATACCGCTGGATGTTGGATACTATAAGCCTAGCAGAGAAAAGCCGGTGAAAAACAGTGAAATATATCAACAACTGATTGATGGTTTATTATATATTGCGGTAAATACTAGACCGGATATATTGGCAAGCGTCACCATACTAAGCCAACAGAATAAAAATCCAAATGAAGTAGATTGGAACGAAGCAAAGAGGGTGTTAAGATATTTAAAGAAAAGTAAATATAAAAAGCTTAATTTAGGACAAGAAGGGACAGATAGTGCATTATACGGCTATGCAGACGCTGACTGGGTAGAAGACAAGGGGAACGGAAAATCAAATAGCGGGTATATATTTTTATTACGGGGTTCGCCTATAAATTGGGGATGTAGAAAACAGAATTGCGTGTCTCTATCATCAACTGAAGCAGAGTACATAGGATTGGCTGAAGGATGTCAGGAAGCAATTTGCTTAAAACAGGTTATAAACGAATTTGTGGGTTTAGAGCCGGAATTAGTTATATAGAAAAAGGGGTTGTTAACTTTAGGTATTGTCCTACCGAGGATATGATAGCTGATATGTTGACTAAGCCGCTGAATAGGGTTAAGTTAGAGTACTTAAGTAGTAAAGGGGGTCTGTTTGACTAATTCAAAAATAATTTTAGTTGCGAGGGGATGTTGGAATTCAACTTTATTATTTTTGTTAAGTGTTAGAATACACATGTGGGGTCTCTCTTCATGGCTGGGCCAGTTCTCCGAATGCATTAGGGCGATAAACTTTTACCTAAAATTGCACATGTTACAAGGGATGTGAATGCCAGAACTGTATGTTAGTGTTAGTTCTGCGTTCGATAAGTAGTCTAGAAGAATATCTCGTTGTAGAAACACGTATCTTAATTTCTTTGTATATTGTAATATTACGGTTTTTCGGTTAAAATAAATAGTTTGTTTACTATTATTTGTACCTTTTATTATCTACTATTTCTAATACCTTAGGTATGTCCATTCATATCTGTTTGCTGTTTTTTGCAACCATTCGTGGCCAGCCATTTGCTTGATGTCATCAGTCCATCTTGTTTGAGGTCTGCCTCTACTTCTTTTGATTGCCCTTGGTGTCGCCACTCGAGAATTCGCTTTGTCCAGCGGTTGTCTTCCATTCTTCCTATGTGTCCTGCCCAGTTCCATTTTAACATGGCAACCTTCTGGATCACACCTGTTACTTTTGATCGTCTCCTTATCTATTCATTGGATTTGCGATCACTGACCTTAATGTTGAGCATTCTCCGTTCCATAGTTATCTGAGTCACTTGAAGTTTGTGAATTATGCTGTTGTTAAAAGCCCAAGTTTCGGTTCCTTATGCCAGAACTGGCAACACGTACTGATCGAACGTTTTTGCCTTTAAAGTGTTTGGCAAGTTTGATTTAAATACTGTTTGTAATCGACCAAATGCTGCCCGTGGTAAGGAGCATCTTCTATTTAAATTAGGTCAAGCTTTGAGAGTTCGATTTTTTGTTCTAAGGTTGAGTCGTATACATACACCCAAACTTATATGAAATCATCTGATATTTCTTATTATTTCGGGCGGATTTTAAACAATATTTATTTTAAAGCAATTTAATAACAAATACATAACAATTAAATAAAACAATAAATATTTAACAAACAAATTGAATCTAGTTGTTTTACAGTCAATAGCATAAAAAATATCAATGTAAAACGAATAATGTTTAAGTTGTTTTTATTTTTTTTTCTGTTTTTCTTGGTAGTCAGTGTTATCACCTCTAGTCCTTATGCAAGCTTCAGTTTGCGTGGGCACGCTCCTAATCAAATTATCAACATTTTGTTGTGGTAGGTTGCTCCATCCTTCAAGAGCAGCTTGTACTAGCCGTGCAGTGTTTTGTGGATTTATTATCCCGGCGCGCTCTAAATTTTCTTTTAGGCATATCCCATAAATACTCTATGCTCTATAGGGTTTAGCTCGGGTGAGCAAGCAGGCTACTCCAAACAAGGGATACCTTCTGCTTCAATGATGTCTCTAGTCAATCTAATGGTATGTTGAGGTCCATTATCATGCAATAAAATTCAATTTTCTCCCGTTGCATCTTTCCAGAGCCTAACTACAGGTTATCAACATACCTGTGAGCACTTAAAGTTGATTGGATGAAAACTAAAGGAGTTTTTTTTACTGATCACAATTCCTCTCCAGAATATTACACTTCCCCTTGTATATTTGTGAACAGAACTGACAGTTTTCGTTCTTGCTTGTCTTCCTCGACCTCTAAGTACACGATTTCGTGGTTCATCTAATTTTACACAAATCCTGACTTTTTCTGAAAATAGCACATTTTGTCAATTCCCAATGTTCCAGTTTTGGTACTGAAGACACCAATTTAGGCGACCAATCTTGTGTTGCGAACCCATATCTGTCTCCTTCTGTATACTTCTTGGCACGAACTCTTCTTCTTATCGTTTCAACTGAAAGAGTTACACCTGTAGCTTCCAAAAGCTGCCTTTGGAGCTACAGGTGAGAAATAGTTAAGTATCTTCCTGCTGATTGGACAATTAAACGATCGTGGTGAGCCGTTATTACTTTTTGGTGACTTTCCCTTGCTTTATTTTTGAGATTTCTTAGTCCTGTTACCTAGCATAGGTTTTGGACAAAACGCCATGTATTACGCCTAGCTCTACAGCTATGTCCCTCTGAGAACATTACTTGGTCCACAAGACCAATAATATTTCCCCGTTGTAAGTTCTATAACCCCACATGACGCATATTTTCGTTTTTGGACGCAAAATTTAGTTTATTTATTTTCGTTCCATTTGCAACTCAAGCAAATAACCTATACCGTACGGAACTTTACTATTTTATTGTCTTATAGATTTGTTTATTTTCAATAAAAAACCTTTATTCTTCGCAATAATAACAAGTTTTTTTCAAAAGAAATAAATATTACTTAGAAATACATGGTGATTCCATATAAGTTTGGGTGTATAAATACTTAGGACAAAAAATATAGCACATTGGAAACTAGGAAATAAAGGATAGTAGGTATGCTATGAAGATGAGGTGGAAAAGGATGCAATGACTAAATGAGGTGGAAAATAGATTGGAAAGGCTCAAAAAGAAATCGAAAAGAAACAATATTGTATTAACTGGAATAAAAATTGATACAGATGAAAAGAAAATAAAAGAAGATATGTCAAATTTTATAAGAATACACCTAAACAAGGAAGTAAATGTAGAAAGAACAATAAATCTAGGACAGAAAACTTGTTTGCTACATATAAGAGAACAAATGGAAAAATAGAATTATGCAAAAAAAGAGTCCGCTGAAAAAGTTAAAGGGAGAAAAGGTATTCATAAATGATGATCTAACAACCAAAGAAAGAGAAATCAGAAAAGACATAATTGAAAAATGTAAAGAACTCAGGGAAAATAGTAAAACGGTAAAAGTAGGTTTTAAAAAGATAATACACTAAGCATCAAAATTAACGCACCACCTTAAAAATGGGACATTTTTGATATCTGGTATTTCCTAAACCTGTTGTCCGATTTGAGTATTTTTTTTAATATGTTATAGCTTTATTATTTAAGAATATCGTTGTAGTAATATTGTTGCTAAATAGGTAAGTGTTATTGTATACCGGGTGTAACAATGATAGTGTGTTTTTTCCTCAAAGTTCGTAACACCCTGTGGAATATTCCAGCTTATATAAAATATTGAAATTAAAACTTAACTGTAGCATTCGGCTTTTTTAACATTTTGCTTTTTGATTAACTCGCTTATGTTGGATAATAAAAAAGTTAGGTACTTTAAAAACTGACAACGTTCTTTATCAATTTTCTATGTTTCTAAATAAGTGCGACAAACTTTAAAGGGTAATTCTGCATGAAAAAATAATGACCGTTTGCTTTATAAACATATGTCCGCAAATGCTTCGTTTTCTAGATATGGGATGTTGAATATTTTCTTACAAACTGATTATTTATTTATTGCTCTAAAACCGGTTGAGATATGCAAATTAAATTTAGACGGTTTGAAGAGGTAGTTATTGCGCATTTTTTGACATACAACTAAGAATTTTATACTTACCATTGGCGTGCATACGGGTCATATTATCCGATCATATTACCCGTATGCACGCCAATGGTGAATATAAAATTCTTAGTTGTAAGTCAAAAAATGTGAAATAACTACCTCTTAAAACCTACCAAATTTCATTTGCATATTTCAACCGGTTTTAGAGCAATAAATAAATCGTCAGTTTGTAAGAAAAAATTCAACATCCCGTATCTCGGAAACGAAGCATTTGCGAACATATGTTTGTGAAGCAAACGGTCATTATTTTTAATGCACAATTCCCCTTAAAGTTTGTCGCACTTATTTAGAAACACCCTGTATTGATGAAGAACGTGGCTAGTTGTTAAAGTACCTGACTTTTTTATTATCCAACATAAGCGAATGAATCAAAAAGCAAAATATTAAGAAAGCCTAAGGCTACAGTTAAGTTTTAATTTCAATATTTGAGATGCACTGGAATAGTCCACGGGGTGTTCCGAACTTTGAGGAAAAAACACACTATCATTGTTACATCCGGTATACAATGACACTTACCTGTTTAGCAACAATATTATTACATTGATATTCTTGAATAACAAATCTATAACATATTAAAACAATCACTCAAATCGGACAACAGGTTTAGGAAATACGACACATCAAAAATGTCCTACTTTTAAGGTGATGCGTTAATTTTGACGCTTAGTGTAGTAGACGGAGAAGAATGAAGACGGGAAAAGAAAGGGATACAAAAAAACGCTTAATAGCGGAGAAGGAACAGAAATCGGAAAACCCGATACAATTTGTGGCAAAAAAAAACAGGAATATGATAAAGGTGAAACTGGCAAAATTCTGCCTATGGCAACGGACACATAGAGGGTGTCCAGAAACTCTACCGACAAACGAAGACAGGAGATTTTTTAGATAATTTTAAGATAATTTAACCCAATTCACCTAGTCCGAAAATGCTTCCTAAGGGAGCTAGAGCTCTTTGAAGATGGCGTCATGTAATTAGTTTTTCTTAAATAATTCCAGAACGCTTCTATTTAGAAAAACGAAAATTGGTATGCGTATTTACTTTCCAGAAATGAATCCATTCCATCTATTGCGAATTTCTAGTACCGGTCATAGACGTCCGGGGTAGGGCAACGGTTATTTTATCGCATAACTTTTTTGTCTTTAACTTTTAAGCATTTTTGTCACCGGATTATTAAATTGTGAGGTATTCTAGTACTAAAAGGTACTCTTACTTTAAGTCGGTAGGACACACCGTTTTCTAGAAAAATGGATTTGAAAGTTTTTCGTTTTGGGAATTTGAAAAAAATGGAAAAAAATTTTCAAAAAAAAAACTATGTATTTTACTAACTTAAAGCAAGAGTAACTTTTAGTACTCGAATACCTCATAATTTAATAATCTAGTGTCAAAAATGCTTAAAAATTAAGGACAAAAAAGTTACGCTATAAAATAACTGTTGACCTACCCAAAACGGACGCCTATGACCGGTACTAGAAATTCGCAATTAATGAAATCGATTTATCTCTGGAATATAAATAAATGTACCAGTTTTCTTCTTTCTAAATAGGTTTTTTTGGAAATTTTTTTTTGAAATTTAAAGAACGAAAAATTTTCAAATCGATTTTTCTAGAAAACGGTGTATCCTACCGACTTAAAACAAGAGTACCTTTTAGCACTAGAATACCTCACAATTTAATAATGCAGTGTCAAAAATGCTTAAAAGTTAAAGACAAAAAAGTTATGCGATAAAATAACCGTTGCCCTGCCCAAAACGGACGCCTATGATCGGTACTAAAAATTCGCAAAGGATGGAATAGATTTATCTCTGGAAGATAAATACGCGTACCAATATTTGTTTTTCTAAAAAGAAGCGTTCATGAGGTATTTAAGAAAAACTCATTACAAGACGCCATCTTCAAAGAGCTCTAGCTCCCTTAGGAAGCATTTTCGGACTAAGTGAATAGGGTTAAATTGTCTTAGAATTATTTGAATAATCTTCTGTCTTCGTTTGTCGGTAGAGTTTCTGGACACCCTGTATAAATTAAATCAAAGAACGAAAAGCATAAAACACATATACACATCAAGTAAGAAAAAAAATAGGAAAATTGGAGTGAGTGTGGAACATAAAGGACATATAATAAAAGATGAAAACAACACTTTAAAGAACTAAGAAACGGATTAAACCAAGACGACATTAAGAGAGAACAAAACAATATATTGGAAGATAACATAAAAAACTTAATAAACAAGGAAGAACTAGAAGAATAAAAAAAACGTTGAAGTATGGAAAAGCACTTGGAGTGGATAGAATAACAACAGAAATTATAAAAAAACATGAGAAAAAAGGAGAAAAAATATTATTAAAATAATGAATAAAATATGAAAAAATGAAGACATCCCGGAAGATTGAAGTGTCATTAATAGTACCCATATACAAAAAAGTAGATAGGAGAGAATCTAATAACTACTGGGGATTGACGTTGCTATGTAGGTACATACAGAGTAGCAAGAAAATATGGAAACACGGTAATTTCTCGGGAACCACGGTAATTTCATTGTTGTCAAATCTTCCGTTTTTCTGGAAATCTAATGAACTTTATTATTTTAAATGGAACACCTTGTATATTTTTTGCGTTTTGAAGTCCTAAAGAAATACTGATTATTTTTCATGATATATTTCCTATACCTAAATGCCATAATTTCGGAGTTATTGCTACATTTATAAAAAAAATTTAATAATTTATAAAAATCAATTTTTTAGGCCCGGGTAGATATTATTTTAGGTTCTTTGGATCATTGGGAACAAAAAAGGTCTGTTGTAATTGTCCTCAAAAGTTAATCGTTTCCGAGTTATAAACAATTTAAAACTGAAAAAGTCGAAAAATTACGATTTTCTAGGTTCAAAAACACTAGTAAAAAATATTATTTTTGAAACTACGAAGTGCCTAAATTCAAGTTCAAATATTATTGTATCAGATACCGATAAGTGATTTGGTCTTATTTCATTTTAAAATATTATTTTTTAGTTGAAAATGCAGCCCGATCGCCCGTCCTCTCATATCAGCTTCATTAACAATTAAAATAAAGGAATAAAAAAAATTAAGAAACGCTTTTCTTTATTTAGGAGTGACTAAAATTATAAATAATTGATGGATTCGACCGTTACTTGATGGAAGTTCATTTTATCTCACAATAAAACACTGAAAACGTTTGTTTTCTATACTTCCACAAAATTTATTACAACTATGTTATTACTACAGCTGTTTCGGCAAAGTGCCTTTCTCAAGTGATATATTTT
This sequence comes from Diabrotica virgifera virgifera, assembly GCF_917563875.1. Taxonomy (NCBI): domain Eukaryota; kingdom Metazoa; phylum Arthropoda; class Insecta; order Coleoptera; family Chrysomelidae; genus Diabrotica; species Diabrotica virgifera. The sequence continues at coordinate 128,591,367 of NC_065452.1, forward strand.
ACAATGTGTTTGCCTTTTTAAGTCTTTAACTGAAGAGGTTGGGGAGTGGGGAGCTGTTTGTCTCGAGTTGGTCATTCAGAATTATATCTGTATTTTTCAATTTATTAATTTCCATTGATTCTAAAAGTGATAGCTTAAGGCCTTTATTTTGAATATGTAGAATTTGAAACTCTTCATTGAAAGAATGATTATGATCTAGAAGGTGAAGTGCGTATGTAGAAGTGTCTGTTTTTCTATTGTTGAAAGCCCTTTTGTGTTCTGCTATCCGTTTGTCAAAAGTTCTGCCAGTTTGACCGATGTAAGTTTTCGGACAGTCACCACAAGTTAGTTTGTACACATCACTCTGTAGTTGCTTTCTCTTTCGGCTTTTATTGTTTTTAATATGTTTGCTTAAGTTGTTGTTAGTTCTGAAAGCTGGTGTTATTCCTTTCTTTTTTATGTATCTGGCTATTTTTTTTTGTTATTTTGCCAGTATATGTGAGAGAGCAGAAGGTACTGGGTTCTTTCTGTGGTGGCTTCAGTTCTGTCTCGAAGTTATTTTTTGTCATGGGAATTTCTGTCAGTCTATGTATCATGCTATGGTAGGCTGCTAATTTGTGTTGTGTAGGATGGGATGATGAATTGTGTATAGTTGTGTCAGTATGGGTAGGTTTATGATATGCGGAGAACTCATGTTTGTTGTGTAGTCTGGTAATCGTTACATCTAGAAAGTTTATGGAATTATTCTGTTCTGTTTCTATTGTGAACTCAATATTACTATGAAGTGAATTAATGTATGATAGAAATTGGTCAAGTTGTCTGTTAGTTCCTGTAAAGCAGACTAGTATGTCATCCACGTATCTCCACCAATATAAGAACTGTTTAAATACGGGGTGTTTAAATACGGGGTAAATTAGTGTATCCACCACCACAGAAAGAACCCAGTACCTTCTGCTCTCTCACATATACTGGCAAAATAACAACAAAAATAGCCAGATACATAAAAAAGGAATAACACCTGCTTTCAGAACTAACAACAACTTAAGCAAACATATTAAAAACAATAAAAGCCGAAAGAGAAAGCAACTACAGAGTGATGTGTACAAACTAACTTGTGGTGACTGTCCGAAAACTTACATCGGTCAAACTGGCAGAACTTTTGACAAACGGATAGCAGAACACAAAAGGGCTTTCAACAATAGAAAAACAGACACGTCTACATACGCACTTCACCTTCTAGATCATAATCATTCTTTCAATGAAGAGTTTCAAATTCTACATATTCAAAATAAAGGTCTTAAGCTATCACTTTTAGAATCAATGGAAATTAATAAATTGAAAAACACAGATATAATTCTGAATGATTAACTCGAGACAAACAGCTCCCCACTCCTCAACCTCTTCAGTTAAAGACTTAAAAAGGCAAACACATTGTAAAATATATCACTTGAGAAAGGCACTTTGCCGAAACAGAAGTAGTAATAACATAGTTGTAATAAATTTTGTGAAAGTATAGAAAACAAACGTTTTTCAGTGTTTTATTGTGAGATAAAATTATAAATATAAAAAATCAACCAAAAAGCAAAAAATAAAAAAAAATTGAAACTTAAAGGATTATTCGAAAAATACTGTTAGACAGATTAAAAATATACAAAAATCTCACACATTCGTTTAAGAAAGTTAAAACCGTTTATCCCATGAAGACGTGCCCCACGCTTTTCTTAAACGAATGTGTGAGATTTTTGTATATTTTTAATCTGTCTAGCAGTATTTTTCGAATAATCCTTTGAGTTTCAATTTTTTTTATTTTTTGCTTTTTGCTTGATTTTTTTTATATTATTAATTTTAGTCACTCCTAACTAAAGAAAAGCGTTTCTTAAATTTTTTTTATATTCCTTTATTTTTTACTTTTTAGTCTTACACTGTTCAAACATTAAAATATATCGTCATGTTTATTAAAATATAATATGTATAAAACATATTATGATATACAAACATGAAAAGTAGTCGGAATCGGCAAAAAATTTGAAACTTTATTGTTTATTTATGAAGCATAAGCATAACGTAAACAATTAACGTAAAATGTGAAATTATGTATAGTTCATATAATTAGCTACAACCTGTAAAATTTCAAGTTTCTTCATTGTAAAAAACAAGAAAATTTTAGCATTTTCTTTAAAATCTTTTTTTTATTAAACAATTAATAAACATAAAAAAAATTTATTGACTATTCGTGTATTGTTCTCGCTAATGCATATGTCTGCAAATTTTCATTCATTTGCATTGAAGAAAAGGCAGTCAAATTAACGTCTAAAGATTTGACACAAATGATTGAACTAAAGAAAAGCGTTGAAAAAAACAATGTTTTAGAATAAAATATGCCAAAAATTCTTACAGGGATCTGATAGAAAAAGGTTTTAGCTTGAATTTAGGTACAGTAAACCTCGATAAAACGGACCTCCATTTAACGGACTTCGGATATAACGGACAAAAATCAGATCGAATGTAAAAAAAAATTGAATGTAAAAAAAATATGAAAAATCGAATTCTAGAAGGAAAAACAAAAAAGACAAGATCTCATCACTGCTTTGTGCTAACGCCGGCGCCGATGGATCGCATGGATTGACTACTATAATTGTTGTTAAATCTCGTAAACCTAGTATTGCCAAAGATATAATCATCAAAGGGCATCATCTGCCCGTTTCATATAATAGCTCTAATAGGGCATGGTTCACCAGAGATATTTTCAAAAATTAGTTTTTAAAGGATTAGTACCTGCAGTGAAAAAATTTCAAGAGAAGAAACTGGTAATATACCCTAAAGAGGTGAAATTCTTATTGATTTTAGACAAAGCTCCTGATAATCGTCCTGAAAGTATTTAAATTCAGAAGAGGGCAACTTTAATTGTATGTTTTGCCAAAAAATACATTGCTTATTCAACCCATTTATCAGTCAATAATTTTGTCAACCAAATGAGTATATTGCAGAAAGTTTTTAAATGAAGTAGAAAATTAAAAAAGTAGCGAACGAAACTTTATTCCTTTTTTAACTTACAGATTTGTACACTCTATCTAAATACAGTACTTACATAATTTCAAAAAAATAGTTTTTGATTGATTTTAAACCTATTTTTATACAACGGACTTTCGGCTTTAACGGACATCCCGTTTACCCAATTAGTCCGTTATATTGAGGTTTTACTGTACTTCCTAATTTTAAAAATGATTTTTTACTTGTGTTTTTCAACCTAGAAAATTGTCATTTTTCGATTTCTTTCAGTTTTAAATTGTTTATAAGTAGGAAACGATTAACTTTTGAGGAAAATTACGAAAGACCTTTTTTGCTCCCAATGATCCAAATAACCTAAAATAATGTCTACCCGGGCAGAAAAAATTGAATTTTATAATTTGTTCATTTTTTTTTTTAATAAATGTAACAATAACTTCGAAATTTTTACATTTAGGTATAGGGAATATAACATAAAAAATAATCAGTATTTCTTAAGGACTTCAAAACTCAAAAAATATCTATGGTATTCTATTTAAAATAAGAAAGTTCATTAAATTTTCTCGGCTTACAGCACCCGGTAGAGGCAGAATACTCCATCAAGTAAAACAGGAATTAAAACTAGACCATCTATCTACATATCGACCAACCTACTGGCCAACAGATCATCGAAAAATACCTGACTGCTTAGATTTCTTCATTACAAAAGGTTTTGCACAAGGATACCTAGACATACAGTCAAATTTTGATATTGCCTCTGATCATACACCAGTAAAAGAAAAACCAATAACCTTATGCAATAACAAAACTAATTGGGATCTATTCCGAGATAAAATTGAAGAAAAGCTAAACCTAGCTATATCCTTAAAGAATGCAAAAGAACTCGAAGATGCGGTGGAGTACTTCACAACACTGGTCCAAGGAGCTGCATGGGAATCAACCCCTACCACAACACCAAAGCAAAAACAAGTAAACTGCCCCTTAAATGTCAGAGAGATGATTAACGAAAAAAAAAAGACTAAGAAACACCTGGCAAAGAACAAGGCACCCAGATGATAGACAAAGATACAATCGAGCTGCAATGCAGCTAAAAGAAACACTTAGAAGACTTAAAAATAAATCATTCACAGAATATCTACAAAACTTATCACCCTCAGCCGATACTAACTATAGTCTCTTGAAAGCCACAAAACACCTAAAACAGCCACGAGATCAAATCCCACCAATTAGAAAATCTGATGGTACCTGTGCCAAAACAGATGGAGAAAAGGTAGAAGTTTTCGGTAGATATTTGGAGGAAGTATTTCAACCGTTACCACCTGCAAACGGAATTAATGACGACGAAATATATGCATTCCTTGAGGAAAACGAGCAAGAAATGGAGCCTATTAAAAACTTCACAATACAAGAAACTTACGACGTTATAAAAAATCACTTAGACCCCAAGAAGGCACCTGGCTATGACCTGGTTACCGGCCAAATATTAAAAGAACTTCCTAGAAAAGCGGTCGTTATGTTGACGCAACTCTTCAACGCAGTTCTAAGACTGAAGTACTTCCTTGCACAATGGAAGGTAGCAGAAATCATATTAATTAATAAACAGGGAAAACAGCCAAATGAACCTAGCTCCTATCGACCAATCAGTTTACTACCAGTCTTGTCAAAAATAATGGAAAAGTTACTGATGAAGAGACTGATGGAAACTGTCGCAGCAAAAAGCTTAATCCCAGACTATCAATTTGGGTTTCGTCAGAAACACTCGATAGTAGAACAAGTGTATCGTGTTGTTAACACAACCATCAAAGCATTCGAAGATAAAAGTTATTGTGAATCAGCATTTTTGGATGTCAGCAAGGCCTTTGACAAGGTGTGGCATGAGGGACTCCTTTACAAATTAAAAACGCAGCTACCGACAACAATATATTTGATTCTAAAATCCTACTTAGAAGAACGATACTTCAGAGTCAAATATGAAAATGAAGTAACTAAACTAGGCATCATCAAATCAGGAGTCCCACAAGAAAGTGTCTTAGGCCCAGTCTTATACCTACTCTTCACCGCTGATCTGCCATGTACTGATGACACAGTCACCTCTACCTTTGCTGATGACACAGCTATATTAGCGGTAAACAGAAATCCTGAAGTAGCAGCGACAACACTACAAACCAGTCTCAACAATATAGCAACGTGGGCAAGGAAATGGCGAATTACAATAAATGAAAGTAAATCTGCACACATAACATTCACAAAATGCCATGGTGAAACGCCAAGCATCACATTCAACAATGAACGAATACCTAAAATAGACAGCGTAAAATATTTGGGGATACACCTGGACAAACATCTAACCTGGCGTACCCACATATGGAAAAAAAGAAAGCAGCTGGATACTAAATGGAAAAAGCTGTACTGGCTCCTTGGCAGAAAATCACAATTATCATTGCGGAACAAATTACTAGCTTACAATACCGTTCTCAAACCGGTATGGACCTATGGAATCCAGTTATGGGGAACAGCATCTAAATCGAACATTGCTATCATCGAGAAATTCCAGTCAAAAGCCCTGCGCAGTATAGTAGATGCTCCTTGGTTCGTAACAAACCGAGACATTTATAATGATCTAGAGATGCCAACGGTTACTGCAGTGACTAAACAGCTTAGCACAGTGTTTCCCAAAGTGTGGGTCGCGACCCCCAGGGGGGTCGCAATGAGGTACTAGGGGGGTCGCCGGAAATTTCCAAAATAAGACAAAAACACTACTTTGTTAAATCATGTATTTTTATTTTAATAAAGCCGTAAATAAAAATTAACAATTAATTATCAAACGAAACATAAAACTAAATATTAAAAGTCCTTAAAAGTAAAAGAAAAAAATAAAGTCAAATATTACAATGTTAATGAGACCCATGCGCCTGTTTTTTTGAAACTAGTCTTTCAAATCTAGGCTGTGTATTTGAGACACACACAATTATATCGTTTTCAAGTACGAGACGATTTCTCACTTTTGTTTTAATGGCAGTCATAGACGAGAAACTTAACTCACATAAATATGATGTTACAAATGGAACCAAACATTTTACAGCTTCATTCGCCAACTGAGGGTATTCCTGCATCTTTTTGGTCCAAAATTCGTCCGGGTTCTGGGAAAAAAATTGGAGCTTCAACATTCCATCACTTGATATTTCAATAAGTTGTTCGTTCATGTTTATTGGTATTTCAGCATGTTGAAAGGAATCGGCTAAAAACGGATTCAGTATCCATCTGCAACTGTCGTAACTGTTTTGAATTTCTTCGGGGAAATAATCACAGAGCTATTGTTTTAAATTAAGCAAAGTAACTTGCATGCCTGCATAAACTTGTTCAAAATTTGTAGCACTGTAACATACATTTTCTATAATTTCCTGAACGCACTGGAATGAATCGAGCTGCTTTTTGCCAAGTGAAGTTGACCATAAATCGATGTTTCTTATAAACCCCTTAACTTTATCTGTGGCTGTAATTATATTAATGTCGCGACCTTGCAAATTACTGTTCAAAATATTTAATTGTTCGAATATATCAGCAAGGAAACCTAGTTTCAAAAGCCAAATAGGATCGGAAAATTGATTTTCATATGGGGACTTCTCATCTTTCAAATACATTAAAAGCTCTGCTCTTAAGTCAAATACTCTTTTTAAGACGTTGCCCCTTGAAAGCCACCTTACTTCGGTGTGATAAAGAAGATTTTGAAATATAGCACCCATGTCTTCGCAGATTTTTCGAAAAATACGGGGCTGTAAAGCTTTTCCTTTAATGGAATTTACAACTTTAATGATGGATTTCATAACACAGTCCATTTCAGGAGGTAAAGCTTTTGACGCCAGAGCTTCTCAATGTAAAAAACAATGTCTCCATGTGGAATTAGGCATTATTTCTTGTAATCTGACGACAAGACCAGATTGATGTCCTGTCATAGCTTTAGCGCCATCTGTGCATATAGCAATACATTTTCCCCAGTCAATAACATATTTACTTGTGCGTTTCACAAAACTGTCGAATAAACATTTTCCAGTGGTATTGGTCTCCAATGGGGAACAAAATTGGGCACAGTTAGATATATCCGTGGATTCGTCCATTTGAAGAGAGAAGTACGTGCATTTATCAAGATTTTCCACAACTTGCGCTTGAATATCTTCTGCCATATCACTAATTCTTCTTTGGATAGTATTATGTGACAGAGGTATTGTTTTTAACTTTGCAGACTCTTTTTCACCAATCATTATATATACCATTTCAACAGCTGCTGGCAAAATCAGATTTTCAGCAATTGTGTGCGGATTACTAGTTTTGGCAACGCGATAAGCAACTTTATAACTTGCTAATAATGCTTTTTCGTTAGTAGTGGTTGCCAATTGAAAAGTATCTTGCTGTTTGTGAAGGACGTTCAGCTTTCTTTCAAAGAATTCTACGGGTTTGTCTTTTTTATCTGGATGTTTGCTATTTAAATGTCGAAGTAACTTTGATGGCTTCATGCTTTCGTTTGACAATACTTCTCCACAAATAACACATTGTGGTTTATTGGAAATAATGGTAAAACCATATTTAAGATATTCATCACTGTAAAGTCTGTTTTTCTTTTTATTACTGCCACTTTCAGACGTAGATGGTTCTGCACTTCTTTTTAAAAACTTATCCATAATTTGTAATTTATCGTAGACGTAAATACGTAAACGGGAATACGTAAGTCGCAAAATATTTACTCATTACTTAATACCGCTGCATTCGCCACAACGTGCTGTTTCGAACTGAGGTCTCATTGCACATCGCCGCTTATATAAAGCCAAAACGAGGCTACGAGAACGTTCCAGAGTGCCATCTAGTAGCGAAGTAAGGAGTAGAGCCTTCGCGAATATCATGGAAAAGTATTGCGATGTAGACACAAAGATGTCGCGGTGTACAATGTACAGTCGACTTTTTATTATTTATTTTTATTGTAAATGCTAGTCTGGCAGAAGTACTACTAGTGTACTAGTGGGACAGATCGCAATTATTAAAATAATTGTTGAATTTTTTAAATGTATTTAGTTTGATTTTTTTTTTTTTTTTATTTAAATTAACGTGCATGTGACATCTATGGCCATTAGCACGAGTTACAGTTTACATGGTAATATTATAAATTACAAATTATAAATATATAGTTAACATTAGTAGTAGTTAACATAAGTAAAAAAAGATCAGTTAACAATAATTATATTTTGTTTAACAGTTGATTCTTCTCGAGGAATTTGATAACCTTGTTGATTTGGTCTGTACTGTTGAGGACATCTTTGAAGTTAGGACTAATACCAAGCTGTTGGCGTTACGGGTATGTCCTATACGCAGTCTTCGTAAGATTGCCATGTTTTTCCGAGATAAACTAGGGCAGGTAAATAGGTTCACTGAGGGCTTAATTTTATGCAGCACTGAAGTAATTTTATTCCAGTGAATTTGCCAGGTGGATAGAGTGTGCTTCTTCAGTCTGGCTTTTAGATCATTACAGATTTGTACATTAAGTATGGTATCCATCGATGATGCAGCTTTTTTGGCAAGGCAATCGGCTTTTTCGTTACCACTAATGCCAACATGGGATGGTACCCATAATAAAGTGACTTTTGTATTATTTTTAGAAAAGATCGGTATCATTGGTGTTGGAGGTACATGAATTATTGGATGAAAGGCTTGCAACTTCGTCAGCGTCTACGGGATTTAATGTGATCTTAAGCTTTTTAGATAATCTTGTAATTCGATTTTTAAGCGATCTATCAGATACAGCTTGATATATTTGCGTAAGGTCTTCTAAAAGAGACTTAATGTTGGTGGTAAAGTTATGAGCTTCTTTGAGAGGATCACTGCTACCAAAGGAATTTTCCAGGAAGGCAATAAGCTGTAATGCTGTAAAAGAAAATCTCTCTGGGTTAGCACTAATTAATTGTTCAATAGTTGATTGAGCAGAGGGAGTAATTTTACCAAGTTCTTTGTCATCAGTTTTTAATTTCTTTTTAGGAGCTGTTTTAGGAGTTGCAAAGGCTGTGGGAGATTTATCATTTATAGGGTTTAAGTCTGGGGGGTTATCAGTAACCGATAAAGTGGGTGATTCGAGACTTGTGTCGGTAGAATAAGTTCTTTTGATGCAAGGATTTGAAGGTAAGGACACTGACATTAGAGACTGTTCATTTGGAATTATTAAGTCGTTATTAGTTGGATTGATTTCTTCTTTTGAGGAGGAGGAAGGACGAGACATAGTAGAAGGAGTTTCAAATGGGATTAGGATAGAAGTTGTATTTTGAGAAAGATTGGTAGATATTTCTTGAGGGTTAGAACATGAGTCTGCAGTGTGTCCAGATTGTTTACATAAGAAACATTCAAGTTTATCCGAAGTGATAAAGATTATATTATTGTTATTTTCATGCGATATTAAAATTGAGGTATTTAATTCAAAGTTTTCTTTATCCGGTATAATATAGATAGAGCGTCGAAAACTGAAAATGTGAGCGTATTCGTCCTCAGGTGAGCCGCATCGGATAAAAGAGATAGGAGAAGCAAGTTGTAATCGAAGTTCTTCTTTAAGTGCTTGCTCTATGAGTGAATTCGGCATCGAAGGGCTCACGTTGGACAGTAGTAGCCTCTTTGCAGGTGTAATAAGTCTGCGAATAGATACTGTTTGATTTCTAACAGTAATGGTTGGATAATTTTGCAGAAGATTATCCACTACGGATAAGGAAGAAAGATATATGCATATACGCTGGTTAGAAATTCGTGAAGCAAAGGTTATTTCTTTAGGGGTAACAATTTCGCCGATTGCCTTGATGTATTCAAATAGCACGACGTCAGGAAGAGCGTTCATAACGATGGCGAAACTTCTACTGGGACATGATATTGCTGTTGTAGGTTTTTTTGGTGTGATTTTTGTTACTGCGGCGAAGCTGGGTTGTACTGTTTGTGATGATGTTTGAGATGATGTTGATGCCATAATTTGATTTTAATATTCTGGATGCCAAAATATTAAATATGTATGGCCAGTAAGAACTGGCCTAATTTTTTGGTTGTCGATATTTGCTGTTAATTAAAAATCGCCTTACCAGTATTTTTGTTGGTAAACACAGCACATTAACTAACTAGTTTTTATATGATACACTATTAGCAGAGACGATAAGCGAGGAGTACTTTACTCGTTGGCTTCTGAAATGGGAATGAGTTTGAATTTAAACAGTAAAGTAAAATAAAATTTGAGAAACCATCAGTTGTAAATTAGGCACGCTATTTTTGTCGCTATTTTGGTTTGGGTGATGAGTAGGGGGTCGTGAACAATTTTTTTAACAAAAAGGGGTCGCGCTTTAGATAAGTTTGGGAAACACTGGCTTAGCACAAACTACCTAAGACGACTAGAGCAACATCCAAACACACTGGCAATTAATCTGCTTGACAACAGTGAAGAAACCCGGAGGCTGAAAATAAGAACTTCTTTGGATCTACCATTCTAACAGCAACACTTGTACATATGAAATTAATTTTAAATTGTGATAGTTTTATTTTTTTTTTAATATCGATGTAATAATGTAAAGTTACAAATTTTTATTGTTTTCAACATACATGTAAGAATGTAAAAGTGCATACATAGATTGGATCATTGGACAAACTCTCTCTCACGACATTGTACCAATCAACATGTATGCTTATTGTTATTATATGATGTAACAGATTGCAAAATAAACATTAAACAAAAAAAAATTAAATTTCCAGTAAAACGGAAGATTTGACAACAACGTAATTACCACTATAATATCGGCCGCATTAGAACACCCTTACTTACCAAAATTTACAAAAATCATTCAAGCGATTTCCGAGAAATGGCCGTGTTTCCATACTTTCTCGCGGGCGGAGGTAAATTCCTCACCAACCAGTAGAACCATAAAATCCGACAGGTATTTTCCTCACCAAGTTTAAGGGTTTGTATTAATCCGGTAGGTATTTTCCTCACCAACTCACTCAGGTAATAAAATAAAAAATATAGATGTAATTTAAGAATGATTATTATGAAAGCATCCGAAATCCGAATAAAAGACATTCATTTCCTTACGTTGTAATAATAGTTTATAATATAGATAATGTGCAAAACGTATAACTTATTATTTATTATTTACTATAATAAGAAACACACTTTACAAAATCCATTATAGTCATTTGATTAGACTGATAACTTATTATAGTTATTAAGGTACCAAGGGTATTATAAGGATAATAACGCTTGAGGTCAATAATGTATAGACCGAGGGCCTTCGGCCCGAGGTATATACGTTGACCGAAAGCGTTATTATTTTATTATTATAATACCCGTGATGCCTTCAACGTTTAATGTCCGACTAAATTATTCTTTATATGCAAAAAATTTGAATAAATTTTGAATTAATTAGTTTTCGAATAAGTACATTTACTAGAAATAGTCGTAACGTAATTGTGGTAACCATAGTTTTACTTAGAGTTTTATTTGTCAACTTGACAGTATTTAACTCGTTATTTAAATTTAATAGGCGATAGGGCGTTATTTTTCTATAACACCCCCTTGGGCGTTATATCGTACTTAATAGACTTCGAAATAATGTCATTATTTGTAAAATAATAGACCAGTCGTACGTAAATTTTCTACATTTTTCTCAGCTTACTTGCAGACTGCAGTAATGAAAAAAATTCATTTTATAGTTTGCATGACATTAAATCAAACACAAAACAATCTGATACGTCTTCCGGTTTTATATAATGTAAGGCCAAAAGTATGTTTGTGCCTACTTCAGAATCATTTGCATATTCTGATGTTAAATCAAGAGACTGAATTTTCTATACCAAGTTTGGTGTACTTAGGTGAAATCTTCAATCATGTATTTCAGTGTTTGGACACATTTGAATGATTGCATTATGTATAAATATAGCCTTTTCAAAATCTACAAAGACTTTACTAGGATTAAACGCAATTTCGAGAGCTTTAAAAATTTCTGATTTTAACAAATAGAAAAGATTGTTTTAAGTTTCTGTTTTTTTTTTGTTTGACAGTAAACAGTAGGTATAATAAAGAAATATAATGCCCATTAATTGGCCCATGAATAGTGAATAATTGCAAATAATATGTGGTACGGTAATTGTGCCATAAATATAATATACGAGAGGGGCAAAATTATGGAATAAATTAATTTTCTCTAAAACGGACGATTTTGGAGAAAAACCCCGAAACAGGTCGATTTTTATTTTTAAATTACAATTTTTTGGCCTATATTTTCATAGTAGTAACGTCATCTAACTGTGCGTGATCACGTAATCAATGATTTTTTTAAATGGGAATAGGGGTCGTGTGGTAGCTTATTTGAAAGGGTGTTATATTCTCTATTCAGTAATATAAACATTAATGTAATTATTGATTGATTGATTGATTGATTGATGACGTCACTAATATGAAATATAGATATGCCAAAAAATTGTGATTTAAAAATAAAAATCGACGTGGTTCGGGATTTTTTGTCCAAAATCGTCCATTTTAGAGAAAATGAATATATTCCATAATTTTGCCCCTCTCTGTATAAAATTCAGTGTTGCTAAAAATCTTATATTTGTTTCACATTCACAACTAAATACAGTTATCTTACTTTTGACTCAGTTTATAAAGAGAAAATTTTCCTCCTTGGTTGTTTTTTGAGCACAGCTCTTCACAAATTCTTGAACCTCATCAATATTGGAAGGAAGTCGACCAGGCATCATTTTCGTCGATAATTATATATATTTTTTCTTATGTAACAGACATCAATCGTAGTAATTGTTTCAGGCAAATTCGCTGCAAGCTCTTGGCGAATGATTTTTGGCGGTTTTTCAGTATATTCTCTTCGGCTCTACGTTTACAATAGTTAGAAACAATTTTTAGATCTATCTTCTGCAGATCTGGTTCATGATTATGTTGTAGGCTACTTCCTTCTAGTTATTGTAAAATTTGCCCCAATAGTATTCAGTTTCGCACTAAAATTTATTTTATTGCCTCCAGAACACTTCTTCACTTTCTAAAACTTTCACCTTATAAAAAATAAAATTTTCAAATACCGAGATTACTTTCTATTAAACATGCCATTTTTGTCAAAATTCCAATTATGACTAAAAATAAAATACTATAAAATTAATTAATTTATTTATTATAGGTACCTACTGTAATTTTATAGTAGATAAATAATTTCATTGAATGGCTTTTAGTAAAATCTACCTGAAACAACCATTTCAGTTTTGGTGAGGAAAATACCTGTCGGATTATGACATACCCTTCCAAACTCAGGTATAAGATTATTTTGGTGAGGAAATTACACCCGCCGTTTCTCGCTACCCTGTATATGCCACTGTTAGAAAAAATAATAAACAAACGATTAATACTAATGACAGAACACACATTAGACGAATCACAAAGTGGATTTAGAATTGGTAGGAATATACAAAATCCAAGGCAAGAGAAGTGTAGGACTGAGAAGTTCATGGTTGCGTAACTTGAGGGAATGGTACAGATGCACATCAACCGAACTATTCGGGGCAGCAATATCTAAGATCAGAATAGCCATGATGATTGCCAACCTCCGTCGCGGAGATGGCACGTAAAGAAGAAGGAATATACAGGATCATACATTTACTTTAAAACAGATAGTAATACAAATAGCGCTGCAAGAGAAAAAGAAAACATACTTAACGTTTTTGACCTAGATTTTTGACCTAGAAAAAGCCTTCGATAAAGTACCAAGACAGAAATTATGGACAATACTAAGAGAAAAAGAATGGATAAAGAGTTACTAAGAACTTTTTTTCAGTGCTTTATTTGTATCTGCTATCGCTATTTTTATATCTTTAGAAGATAATAGTACCTTATAAATTGAGCCAGGAATAAAGCTATTTGATGTAATTTTCTAAAAATGTGGTTTAAACTATATTTAATAATTAAATATGTGGTTCTCTAATATCGTAAGTTAATTATGTATTTCCCATTAAACAATTAATCTAATTTTCCATCAAAGGCTTTAATGTACGTGAGACAAAGGGACTATAATATTGAATACAAGTAGCTTGCTGAATATTATATCAATAAGACGTCATGAAATGTTTATGACTCAATAATTTATAAACTAGTAGAGAAGAAAATTGCAATTTCCCGATCAATAGCGTAAACGAAAGCTATAAAACTGTGAATAAGTTGCAGAATCCGCCAATTTAAGAGGACTGAAATACAGAGAACTGAACAATTGTGCGTGTATGTTTCTTCCATGATATTTGGCTCACTTTTAAAACCTGTCAATAACGGTTATTCAAAATGAAAGAAATCTTGGCCGTAATATAAAGGTGACAAAGGAAAGCAAGTAGGACATCAGAAAGTAAAATGGTGGGAGTTAAAAGATAAAGAATTGGCAAAAGTCTTCAAGAATAGAGTGCTGGAAGAGTTTGAGGAAAAAGGATATGGTAAATAACTGGTGAAAAACCCACAGCATAGTTGTGCAAAGAGTGGAAGAGGAAGTGCTACGAAAAACATCTGGTAAAGGGTCTCTTCATCATCATCAGCCTCTCTCGATCCACTGCTGGACATAGGCCTCCCCTGTTTGTCTCCAAAGTGTTCTATCTTGTGCTTTCTGTATCCAGTTTTTTTTGTCTTTCGTAAGTCGTCTTGCCATCGTGTTGGTGGTCTTCCTATGCTACGTTTATCGGCTCTTGGTCTCCATTCAACTAGTTCGCGAGTCCATATTCCGTCCTTCATTCTGGCAAAGTGTCCAGCCCATTTCCATTTTAAGTTACAGCTTCTTTCAATGACGTCTATGACTTTGATCTTAGCTCGTAGATCTTCGTTTCTAATCCTGTCTCGTAGAGTGGCCCCTATCATTGATCGCTCCATTCTTCTTTGCGCTACTCTTAGTTTTTGTGCATTTTTCTTTGTTAGCGATAATGTTTCTGCGCTATAGGTCATCACCGGTAGCACGCATTGGTCGAAAACTTTTTTCCTAGTAAAGGTATCCTAGGGATGAAGAAATTGGTGGTGAAACGATGAAGTGCAATAGAAGGTTAGGGAAAAGAAAGAGGCTAGTAAGAGGTATGAGAGATCTAAAAAAGATAAGAATATATACAAGGTAGCAAAAAGGGAAGCAAAGAGTGCTGTAGCTACTGTTAAGGAAAAATCGTCTGCAAAGTTGAATAGACAGTTGGAAACACCCAAGGTAATGCCAAGGTTATACAGCATTACTAAAGCAAGGGATAAGTCAGCAAAGGACTTGACTCACGTACGGTAGATTAAGAGTGAGTATGGAATAGTGTTAAGATCCGAGGTTACACCAGGGAAATAAGGCAAAAATGTTCAGGACACTTAAGCAACCAGGTTGCAAATGGGTTTTATGGGTACTATATACCGAATACATTATAAATACAAAAATGCCCGTCACAGTTTGGACGAGAAATTTAGTTATTAACAAATAAGGGTCAAAAATGAGAGTTTTTTCGTTTAAATCGCTACAGGTAAAAATAGGGTAATTAAATGTCTTATTTATAATATTTTTCTTTTACTAGATGAGCCAAGGTTTAAAATAGATTTTTTTGAATTTTATTCCGATTATTTGTTGCTTCGGATATTGCAAAATAAAAATAAAATTTCGAAAATAAAAAATTTGCTATAACCTTTGCGAAAATGAATGTAGGACTTTGATATTGCATGAAAAGTTGAGTCAAACAGTCCATACAATGCACAACAAATTTTAAGACGATGCGTCAATCAGTTTAAATATTATTCAATTTGTTTATTCCAAAGAGCTTTTTTTCGCATTGTTATTGTTCAGAAAATAATAATGATACAGCAATTCTGTGAAAACAACATGAAAGAAGAATAGTCATATTTTCAACGCATTTAAAAAAACATTAAAAAGTCATTGTTATCGCTCAGAAAACATTTTATTAAAATAGAGTCATTTTTGGCTTATAAACAATTTGAATAACTTTGTTAATATTGACTGAAGGCTAAAACTACAATGGAATTTGAAAATTTGGTATTTTTATACGAATTTTCAAAGAAAAACCTTTTGCCTAGGTTAATTACGGTCAAAGTTAGCCACTTTTTTTATTTAATTGACTACTTTGTTTATAACAATTAAGCAACCTAACTAGAGCCATTTTGCAGTTGAAGATATATAGATTATGTGTAAAAGTTTGAGTAAACTTTGAACCTCAACAGAGTGGTTAATAAAGCTTTAAAAATGGCGTCCGAACGGAATTAATTCGTGGTCGGTGGAGGGTAATTACTAAAATACGTGCACTCAAAAAATGAAACTGATTCTGCAAACATATGCTGCGATTAATATCGCTGGAACTTGTTGATGGCTTTTGATCATAACTTTTTTAATTTGTATGTACTCGTAGTCTTATAGAGTACGTTATGTACACACAACCCCACCTAACATTATAAAATGTTAGGGGGAACTCCCCTCATCACTCAGGGATATGAAAAATAGATTACGACCGATTCTAAGACCTACCGAATATACATATATAATTTCATAAAAATCGTTCAAGCGGTCTCTGAGGAGTATGGAAACTAACACTGTGACAGGAGAATTTTATAGATGTAAATATATAGATGGCTATTAACAAATAGAAGTTGGTGATAGAAGAGTGAAAATTAAGGGTTGTATGTATTTTTAATTCTACATCATATAAAATTAAGGTATATAATTTTGTCCAAAAATTAAAAAAGAATGTCAGGGGCAACCCCCTTAACCCTTATGGGTATAAAAAATACCTAGATTAAAACCTCTTCAACGTCCTACAGGATAAACGTGTAAAATTTTATAAAATTCGGCCAAGCTGTTTCGGAGTAATATGGTAACTAACACTGTTACAGGATAATTTGATGTATATATAAGTAACTGCGAATTAAATAATAAAAGTAGCTAACTTTGAACCTAATTAACCTAGGCAAAAAGTTTTTTTCTAAAAATTCGTATAAAAATACCAGTTTTTGAAATCCTAAAGTAGATTTACTCTATAGTCAATATTAACAAAGTTATTCAAATTGTTTAGAAGCCAAAAATGACTATTTTACTAAACTTTTTTCGGAGTGATTAAAACGAATTTTTAATGATTTTTTTCAATACTTTAAAAATATAAATATTATTCTGGCATGTGGTTTCCACAGAATTGCTATGTCATTATTATTTTCTGAACAATAACATTGCGAAAAAAAAGCTCTTTGCGATAAACAAATTGAATAAAATTTAAAATAATTGACGAATCGTCTTAAAATTTTTTGTGAATTATATGAAATGTTTGACTCAACTTTTCGTGCAATATGAAAGTCTTAAGACCATTTTCGCAAAAGTTATAGCACATTTTTTATTTTTGAAATTTTAGCCTTATCTTGCACTTTCCGAAACAAAAAAGGATCGGACCAAAATCCAAAAAGTGCCAAAGTGTCATTTTAAACCTTGGCTCATCTACAAAAAGAAGAATATTATAAATTAGATATTTAATTACCCTATTTTTACCTGTAGCGATTTAAACGAAGAAACTGCCATTTTTGACACTTATTTGTTAATAACTAAGTTTCTCGTCCGAACTGTGACGGGCATTTTTGTACTTATAATGTATTAGGTATTATAGTACCCAAAAAATCAATTTGCAACCTGGCTGCTCAAGTGTCCCGACAAAAACCTTATTTCTCTGGACTAGGTTGAAATAAAGTAAAGATGGTAAGAGTACTTTAAAAAATTGCTAAAAGAGAACACCAGAGGAGATACAGAGGATGCGGGACTAAGTGAAAATCTAATACCGGGATAACGCGGAATGAGGTTGTCGAAGCTTTTAATATAAAATTATAGACCAGGGCGCATCTGTAAAAATATTAGTACATTTGGACGTTGAGAGGTGACTCAAATTTTTTTGCAGAAATTGCTTGAAAATAACTCAAATAATAATATTTGAGTTATCCTCTCTCTCAAAAAGGTCCGGAACATTGTTTAAATAATCAAAATGTCAAAAAATTAAGGAAATGTTCGATTTTTTTCTTCGTTTTTTAATTATAACTTTAAAGGTATTTATTTCCGAGAAAAGTTGTACTAACATAAAAGTTGCATAATTAAATTTCCTATAATATAGAATTGGCTAAAAATTTAAAAAATAGTCACCCTTGTTGCAAAATAGCAATAATTGCGAAAAAAACATACAAAAACAAGTATTCGCATTTTACGTTTTTCAACCATTTATCCTACACTTAGGACCTTCATATTGCACCCAGAAAAACTCTATGATACAGTAAAACAACACTGCAAATTTCATTAAGATCGGTTTAATAGATTTTGCAAAATAAATTTTGCAATCCAGCTTTCGCAAAAAAATTCATTTTTTCAAAATGTTACAGGACTGAAAATAAAGCAGATAGCAAGTTGAAATTTTTTTTGCTTATAGAAGTGTACTGTACCTTTCATTTGCAATTTGGCAAAATTAAAATCGGTTAACACCACGGCTTCAGGATTCTTTTTAAATAAACATTAATTGTTGGTGCTACGCGCCGGACAGCGGATAGTTTGCTCGGATTGGGCATTCCAATGGCCTTTGATAATGACTGATACATTTTAATTTTTATTACATTTCGATATAAATAAATAAATTTGTTTATTGCAAAATAAAAACACATACTCTATCCTTTGAAATAACACTTTTATTAGCAAAAGCTTTTTTTGTTCATATATTTTAACTTAGAGAATAAAAGTTTAATATTTTTAAACATATGCAATTGTTTAAACAATATTTCACAAACAATAATAAAATTAGTTTGATTTTTGTGGAATTAAAATATTAAAATACAACAAAATATAGAGTAAGAAAATAATATATTAGATAAAGAATGGAAGACATTTTGGTGGAAATCAACTTGTGTGAATCGAACACCGCTATCCTGGGCGTAGCACCAAAAATTATTGTTTATTTAAAAAATTTCCTGGCGCCGTGGTAATTAATCGATTTTAATTATTCCAATTGCAAATGAAAGGTACAGTACACTTCTATAAGCAAAACAAATTTCAACCTGCTACCTGCTTTATTTTCATTCCTGTAACATTTAAAAAAAAATGAATTTTTTTTTGCGAAAGCTGGATTGCAAAATTTATTTTGCAAAATCTGTTGAACCGATCTTAATTAAATTTACAGTATGTTTTACTGTATCATAAAGTTTTTCTGTGTAAAATATGAAGGTCCTAAGTGTAGCATAAATGATTGAAAAACGTAAAATGCAAATTCTTGTTTTTGTATGGTTTTTTCGCAATTATTGCTATTTTGCAACTAGGGTGACTACTTTTTAAATTTTTGACCAATTCTATATTGTAGGAAATTTAATTGCGCAACTTTTATGTCGGTAGAACTTTTCTCGGAAATGAATACTTTTAAAGTTATAATAAAAAAACCAAGAAAAAATCGATTTTTTCCTTCATTTTTTGACATTTTGATTATTTAAACAATGTTCCGGACCTTTTTGGGAGGGAGGATAACTTAAATATTATTATTTGATTTATGATCAAGCAATTTCTGCAAAAAAATTTGAGTCACCTCTCAACGTCCATCTCAAAACAGATGCGTCCTGGACTATTAAGAATGGGTAAGGAAATAGGACCTGATGTAATACTTGTGGAGGTTTGGAAGGCTCTAGGAGATGAAGGGGTTGATGTGTTGTGGCAAATGACAATTCATGAAGGGAGAGCTTGATGGTATCACTGTATAAAGATAAGCGGGCATTCAGGACTGTAAGAACTATAGAGAGATAAAGTTAATGTCGCACAAATAATGAAAATTAGGGAGAGAACTGTAGAGTGAAGGTTAAGGAGGCAGACGTCGATAGGAAAAGAACAGTTTATGCCAGAGAAATACGGCGAGAAGAAAAGAGAGCTACAGTTGGTACTTACAGATCTTGAGAAGGCGTACGAAACAGTTCCTAGATGTTGGAGAAATGTTGGATAAAAAGTTGGGGGGATTGAGAAGGGCTATTGAAGAAGGAGGACTTAAGGTTAGCAGGTCGAAAATTGGAGTATATGTGTTTGGGAGGAACAGGAATCGTTGGCGACATAGAATTGCTTAGAGAAAAATTAAGACGAGTAAGATAATTTAAATACCTTTTCTGCTACATAATTAAAAATGGAATACTAGATCGAGGAGGACTGAAAGGAAAGATATACAAGAGTGTGGTGAGACCTGGATTGGTGTACAGCGGTGAAGTCTGACCTATAAAGAAGATTCGGGAAAAGAAGATAGAGGTAGGTACCTAGCTGAAATGAAAATGTTACGGTGAATATTGGGTAGGAAGAACTGTGCTACAGGTGACTTGAGAGAGAAAGGTTTAGGTGAAGAAGACACCGCGAACATAAATGAGTGGCGAAGAATTAAATCATTTCCGATATGAAGATGACATTATTCTCATAACAG
The DNA here is from genome assembly GCF_917563875.1 of Diabrotica virgifera virgifera. Lineage (NCBI taxonomy): Eukaryota > Metazoa > Arthropoda > Insecta > Coleoptera > Chrysomelidae > Diabrotica > Diabrotica virgifera. Next base: position 128,611,821 of record NC_065452.1, read on the forward strand.
ACAACTTAAGAGAAGCTCGAGATTATGCTACAATCTACAACTACAGCAAGTAAAAAAGAGATTCTGTTCAAAGATAAACTATGGAAACACAAAAAATGTTCTCGTATATTTTTATTTATTAACAATTTAAATGAAATGGCTGATTTTTAGAATTTTTGTCTCCAAGTTTTATCAAAAAGCTGAAGAATCGGTAAGTTAATTGAAAACCCTCTAAAATAACTGTGGTAAAACTTTTTTGGTATATGAATCATTAAATAGTTTTTAAACAATTTAATTTGTTTTCCCCAAATTTTCGAAAATAAAGAAAATAATAAAATTAGGAAAATTCTACGTTGCTTAAATGAAAAAGGAAAATGTGTTCTATCAAATAAAATTTAAATTTTAACTATTTATAATGGGAAATAAGCCACAATATTATTAAAAAATGATTTTTATTAACGTTTCAACGTTAATTTTTATTGACAACGGCACCCGATTTGGGCGTCGAAACGTTAATAAACATTTTTTAATAATATTGTGGCTTATTTCCCATTATAAATAGTTAAAATTGTAAAAATGCCACAAGAAAATAGCTTCAAAATTTTAATAATAACGTAAAATTAATTTGAGCAAGTTAATTATGCTTTGTTGGAAAATTTTACTACTTTTAAGCTAATAAATAAATTTAAAATTATTTTTGTATTGGCACATAAATTTATTTTTTTTATTTATTTAAATAGCCGGAATTTTTACGAAAAATTAAAAAATAAATTGCCCTGCGACCCTTTGCCTTACAGCATGATCACTTTAGGTTTACAAACAAGGGAAAAATACATTAAAAAATCACAAATTTAGTCTACTTGGGTGTACCAATTAATGATAAAATCTTAAGACATAGACAAACAGAGAGCTCGAATAGTAAAAGAAAACAGAAACTATGGAATGCTAGAATATTCAACAAATCTTGGAAATCAAAGACCTGAGTATTGGTTCTAACAACAAAATAAAAATCTACAGCACTTACCTTGTAGCCGTCAATCACAGTCGCACAGTTTGTATCCCATTTAACATTATTTTTTTGCCCTAAGGACGCAGCATTGCTTTTCCCCTGTTTTTCCTTCCTGTGTTGCTTTTTCCTGGACCGCACAGCCTCCATCCAAGACCTTAGTTTGCTCCCAAACATTCTCCAACTCAAAAAAAAACCAAAAACATTATAAAATATGTACAAACATGAATTGATTTGATTTTTTAAATGAAACAATAATTCAAAATAATGAAGGGATGATAAGTACCTTTTATGTAAGTTGTATTACATTCTATATTTTATAACTCTTTTGAAAAATACTCTTCCAGTCCCGAATCTTCTCTACTGAAACCTTTAACTGCCATTATTGTGTGGCGTGAAATGGGTACAAGATTACTGTAGCAGCATCGCTAAACGTCAATGTCGCAACAAAAACGACGCCGGCGCGCACGCGACGCCGTGAATACCGAGCGTTATCTTGTACCTGCATCTCGGGAGAGCAAGTGAGGATCCTGACTATAAGCGTTTATAGCCGATGCCAGCCGAAGTCTCTCTCATAACGCGCTAGTTTGAAATACGAAATTTCAAGCTCATTTTTCTACTTCTTCTTCCTCTTTATAAGCAATTCTGCTGTTCATTGAAGGATTTATACCTTTATGTAAGTTTGTCACTCCATCTTTTGCGCTTTCGGCCGATACTTCTACCGATTGGTAATTTATCTCTTACTATTAAATAGTCCAAATTTTGAACCACACGTGTTCCCCCATTTTGCTTATGTGGTTATTCCATTTCTTTTTTTTTTTCTATTTAGTGTCCATCAGGGCTGCTTTATCGATTAGGCAATATAGGCAGTTGCCTAGGGCGGCAAATTGTGAGAGGGCGGCAAAAATACTGTACAAAAAAATATTTGTATTTATACAAAAATTAAAATCGAATATCAAGTATGTAAGTTCCTCCTGTTGGAATTCAACTTTATTATTTTTGTTAAGTGTTAGAATACACATGTGGGGTCTTTCTTCATGGGTGAGCCAATTCTCCGAATGCATTAGGGCGATAAACTCTTACCTAAGATTGCACATGTTACAAGGGATGTGAATGTCAGAACTGTATGTTAGTGTTAGTTCTGCGTTCGATATTTAGTCTCGAAGTATACGTTGTAGAAGACACATCTTAATTTCTTTGTTTGTATATTATTATAATATGGCTCGGTTATAAAATAAATAGTTTGTTTACGTTTATTTGTACCTTTTATTATCTGCTATTTCTAATAGGTTCTGGGCTCAGTTACGTTGTTAGCTCACCTGTATTAAGATAATAATTAAAAGTGTACAGTCGCGAAGTCTTCGTGTTACATAACCGATATACATAATATGGCGGAAAGTGCGAAACATAACGTCGAAAAGTTGCACGGCAAGAACTATCAATCGTGGAGTTATTTAGTGAAAATGTTACTCATCAATGCTGATCTATGGGAAATAGTTTCGAGTGAGTTACCATTAGAAGCAGACCGAAACAGTTCTTGGAAAAAACAAAATGATAAGGCTTTGTCAACTATAGCCTTACTTGTTGACGTTAATCAATTAGTGCATATCCGAAACAAGGAATTCGCGCGCGATGCGTGGGTAGCGCTAAGGGAGTATCATCAGAAATCAAGTTTGTCTAGTATGGTGTTTTTGTTAAAGCAAATCTGTAGGCTATCGCTAGAGGAGAATGGTGATATGGAAGCACACATTAGTTTATTCCTAGAATCGTTGAATAAACTGGCCGCCTTAGGGGAGGAAATTAAGGACAGGTTCTCAGCAGGAATTTTGCTGGGAAGTCTTCCAGACTCATACAGTTTTTTGATTACAGCGCTGGAAAGTAGGCCATCGTGTGAATTTACTCTAGAATTTGTCACGAGTAAATTAATAGATGAGTACAGGAGACGTCAGGGAGCTTTGGGAAGAAATCAGGAGGAGTCGGTGATGAAATCAGTATATGAGGGTAATAAAAATAATGGTACTGCAAGGGCAGAAGCAAGGCAGTGTTATTTTTGTAACCGGAAGGGCCATTTTAAACGAGATTGCTTTAAGTACAAAGCGTTTAAAAAGGAAAAGGCCAATAAAGTCACTGAAGGTACTGATGATGCATGTTTTATGGTCAATTATAGCTCAAGGGACGAAAAAAGGGATTCTGCTTCGTGGTATGTGGACTCAGGAGCTTCGAGCCACATGGTTAATTACAAAGGATTCTATACCCAATTTGACGGTAGCAGAAAGGGCGTTGTAAGTTTGGCGGAGAAAGGGCAATACTCCGAGGTTCAGGGTATAGGGACAGGACTTATTGAGTGCGTGACTGGATCGGGAGTGGAAAATTTAAAAATCGACAAAGTGTTGTATGTGCCGGGATTAGACTCAAATCTGCTTTCGGTGAAAAAGTGCGGGACATAATGTGCAATTCGATAAAAACGAGTGTAAAATCATTTTACACGGAAAAGTCGTCGCGAGTGCGGTGCCTTCACCGGACTTATACAAACTTTCAACTGTCGACCATGGATTGAGTGCTTTGGAGCACTCCAGCAACTGTCAACATACATGGCATAGACGATTTGGACACAGGGACATGGATGCAGTCAAACACTTAATGGAAAAGAAAATGGCAGTCGGGATTAATATGACTGACTGTAGAATTAGGGAAACTTGTGAATGCTGTATAAAAGGTAAAATTTTACGTAAGAGTTTTCCAAAATTTTCTCATAGCAATACATTTGATATTCTTGACTTATGACATTCGGATATTTGCGGGCCCATGAAGACTGTTACTCCAGGGGGTAAACGTTATATTTTGACTTTAATTGATGATTTTTCTAGATATACAACTATATATTTATTAAATCATAAAAATGAAGCGGTAAAATGTATAAAGGAGTTTATAGAATTTGCGAGTAATTAGTTAGGTAGGGTTCCAAAAGTAATTAGGTCGGATAGGGGTGGCGAGTACGTAAGTAATAATTTAAGGGAATTTTTAAAGGGTAAAAGTATAAAAATTCAATATACAGCAGGGTACTCTCCAGAACAAAACGGGGTTTCAGAGAGAAAGAATCGATCTCTAGTTGAAATGGCTAGGTGCATGTTAATCGATGCGGGTTTAGCAAAGAAATTTTGGGGGGAAGCGATAGTGACAGCAAATTATTTGCAAAATCGATTACCTACTAAGTCGAAAGAAAAAACGCCCTATGAATTGTGGCATAAAGTAACACCGAATGTGTCGAATTTGCAAATATTTGGGTCTACGGTTTATAGTCACATTCCCAAAGAAAAAATGAAGGATAAATTTGATCCAAGAGGTGAGTCACTGGTATTTGTAGGTTATTCGGATGAATCAAAAGCATATAGATTGTTAAATGTAGATACAGAACGTATTACAATTAGCCGTAGTGTGGTGTTTTCCAAGAGAAATATATGCGTCGAGAAAAAGGAGGCAAAAAGTGAGGAAATATCCATTGGGTCCATGATGGAATGGGAGAAAATAGAGCCAAACGACGTAGAAGACAGAGAGGTTGCAAATTTTGAAAACATGGAGGAAATAGAAAATTCTACGGATACATCTAACACGTATGAAAGCTTAAGTTGGGAACCATCCCATGACGATGACGGTGATTCTAACTATCAATTAGATACAGATCTCGATATAGAGAATTCAGCTGATCGTAGATCTAGCAGAGTAAATAAAGGTGTTCCACCTGAGCGCCACATAGTAAAGTTGACAGAATTCCAAGAAGAAGAACCAAGAAACTTTAAAGAAGCGCTTGAAAGAACTGATAGTGAAAAATGGAAGCAAGCTATGCAAGAGGAAATCACGTCATTAAGGAAATTTTTTTGTAAAAGCAATATTGATACATGTTTATATATCAAGGTAATAAATAATGAAAGGGTTTACGTACTTATATACGTGGATCACATTTTAATAGCAGCAAAGGATACACAGGTAATAATTGATATATTTGAAGAGAAACTAAAATGTAATTTTTATATAAGGAGTTTGGGATTATTACAAGATTATTTAGGTATGAGAATTGAAATATGCGATAAAGGGATATGTAGTTTAAATCAGGCCAGTTATATTGACAAATTGCTGAACAAGTTTATGATGAAAGATGGAAAAGAGTTCAATATACCGCTGGATGTTGGATACTATAAGCCTAGCAGAGAAAAGCCGGTGAAAAACAGTGAAATATATCAACAACTGATTGGTGGTTTATTATATATTGCGGTAAATACTAGACCGGATATATTGGCAAGCGTCACCATACTAAGCCAACAGAATAAAAATCCAAATGAAGTAGATTGGAACGAAGCAAAGAGGGTGTTAAGATATTTAAAGAAAAGTAAATATAAAAAGCTTATTTTAGGACAAGAAGGGACAGATAGTGCATTATACGGCTATGCAGACGCTGACTGGGCAGAAGACAAGGGGAACAGAAAATCAAATAGCGGGTATATATTTTTATTACGGGGTTCGCCTATAAATTGGGGATGTAGAAAACAGAATTGCGTGTCTCTATCATCAACTGAAGCAGAGTACATAGCATTGGCTGAAGGATGTCAGGAAGCAATTTGGTTAAAACAGGTTATAAAGGAATTTGTGGGTTTAGAGCCGGAATTAGTTATATAGAAAAAGGGGTTGTTAATTTTAGGTATTGTCCTACCGAGGATATGATAGCCGATATGTTGACTAAGCCGCTGAATATGGTTAAGTTAGAGTACTTAAGTAGTAAAGGGGGTCTGTTTGACTAATTCAAAAATAATTTTAGTTGCGAGGGGATGTTGGAATTCAACTTTATTATTTTTGTTAAGTGTTAGAATACACATGTGGGGTCTTTCTTCATGGGTGAGCCAATTCTCCGAATACATTAGGGCGATAAACTCTTACTTAAGATTGCACATGTTACAAGGGATGTGAATGCCAGAACTGTATGTTAGTGTTAGTTCTGCGTTCGATATTTAGTCTCGAAGTATACGTTGTAGAAGACACATCTTAATTTCTTTGTTTGTATATTATTATAATACGGCTCGGTTATAAAATAAATAGTTTGTTTACGTTTATTTGTACCTTTTATTATCTGCTATTTCTAATACAGTGGAACCCCGTTAACTCGGATTAATCGGGACCGCGGCCGATCCGGGTTATCGAAAATCCGGGTTAGCCGGAGAAAATGGTAAAAATTAATAAAATATGATATGCTTACAGATAAACTCCGTTATAACTGGCACACAGACACTGGTAAACCACGTTCGCGCTTCGCACAAAACCACACATAAAAAGCGTCGCGTCGTCGAGAGTCTCATTTTTAGCTTTATTAGCTTTGCACCGATTGTCCAAACTGTCTTTTGATATCATTTTGAAACAAAAACAACATTTTTACGTTTTATTGCCATTACGTAGACAAAAAACACGCAAACACAAAATCTGAATAGATTTACGAAAGATTACAAAACGGAAGCGAACAATGCGACTTTACTACACACAATACCGTCTCAATCGCAAGGAAGTTATGTTATTTAATAACAGTGAAGACTAAGACCATTGTTTGAAAAAGAATTTTAATAGTCTTTTAATCTTTTCTAAACAATGCTAAGACAGTTTCAAATAAATAAAGGATACTTACAGGTGCCTGTTGTTTTCGATAACACGACAATGAACGTTGTGTGCCATGAGTCATTTTTACTATGGTATATTATGTAGTTCAAATTACACAAATACGTATTATCTCTCAAATCTTATATTACATACATTTTTATTGTTGAAATGTTTGTCTGATAATTAACTATGTATTTTGATGGGAAATAAGCCACAATTAAATTGAAAAATAATTTTATTAACATTTCGACGCCCAGATCGGCTGTCGTTGTCAAAATACAAAATATGTAATGAAAATCAAAATGTTTACCTGATGAAAATCGGTCCGGGTTAGCCGGACTTCCGGGTTATCGGGGGCCGACTTATCGGGGTTCCACTGTACCTTCATCAATGAGATATAAGTGGGCATTCATTTCTAAATAAAATAAAACAAATTGCATTCATAACAAAAATAAAACAAACATAGCATTCTGTTATCTTAACACTATTCATTCAAAAAGAACGGAAGTCATAAATTTAGTGATTATTAGGCAGCCGGTAGATTATTGCACATTTTGCAGAAACTAAAGATTTTACTTCTCTACACTAGTATACCGTTAGTAGGACATCGAGTTAGAATTGGGATTTTCAAACTGTATTAAGGCGGGATGACATTACTAGTGAATAACGAACGTGACTCACACTTACATATTTTGCCCGTGCTATTGTTAGATATTTTATTATCTATTTTCAAACTCGAGCATTACATTTGTATTTATGCATTGTATAAATTTATTAATTAATAAACATATTCTATTTTTCTATTTTTTTTTAAACAATTTTTGAAAAAATAATGTTTTCTCAAAAATCCTTTTTTTGTAATTATACTATTATTATTAATAGAAAAAGTTAAGGTATACTTTAATAAATAAACTATGTTCAATAAATAATTATTATTTAATAAAAATAATTTATTTATTAAAATATACTTTAACTTTTTCTGTAATCATTAATGATATGATTAAAAAAATAGATTTTTGGAAAAAAAATATTTTTTCAAGGAATGTTTAAACCGATTAGACCCTTTATTAATGAATACATTTATAATAAAATTGCATATTTGTAATGTATGTAGAAATTACATAAAAATTTAAAAAAGATTAGATACAAATTAAATAATTGTTAGTAATTAAAAAAACGGACGGAAGTGAACTAAAAATATATTTTTCTCGCATTATATTGATAAAGATTTTCAGTCTAGAAAACAAACAACAAGACAAATAGATGAACAACGAAGAAAATAAAAAAGAAGGAAAAAGACACAAACCGGAGCACGACAGCTCGATTGAAGAAGACAAAGAAGAGCAACATAAAAGCAAAAAAGCTCCAGACACGCGCATAAAAAAAGTAAGTACAATATTAACGGACATGGAGGAGATTAAGATATTGCTGAGCCAGATGAGGCAAGAAATTAAAGAAGATATCCTGGAAAGCAAAACAGAGATTAAAGATGAAATCAAGGATATGAAAAACGAACTGGAAGATATTAAGAAGAAGCTTAAGCAAAACAAAGCAGAAACAGAACATTTAAAAAGAGAAGTAGAAAAAAAAGAACAAAAATGGGAGAAAGAAAACGAAGAACTCAAAAAAGCGTTAACACTCATGGAGAATAGATTAGAGAAGATCGATAAAGAAAAAATACGCAATAAATTAATCATAACAGGAATTCAGGTAGATCTGGAAGATGAAGTTAAACTAAGAGAAAACATACAAAAAATGATGGAAACAGAGCTGCAACTGAAAATAGAAGTTAAAAGTGCGTTTAAGATAGGATACAAGAAATGTATAATAGAAACGAAGAGCTGGGAAGACAAACAGAAAATACTGCAAGAAAAAGGTAAACTCAAATACACAAGAGGCTGTAGAGAAATATACATAGATGCAGCGCTGACGTTCAAGGAAGCAAAGATACAAAAAGAAATCAGAGACATAGCAAAACAACAGAGAAGCAAAGGAGCAAAAGTAAAAATCAGATACCAGAAATTAGAAATAAATGACAAAGTGCTAAAATGGAATGCAAGAGAAAATAAACTTATAGAAATTGAAAATGCCCCAAAAAACTAGACAAAAGAGAATGGATGGATGAAAAGGAAACAGACAATGCAAACGAAGAGGTAAATGAGTCACGGTATATTCAAAATAATAAGAAAAATACAAAAAAAAGGAAGAGAATTAAAAAAATGACAAAAAAAATTGGAACATGGAACGTCAGGACACTGCTAGAAGAAGGAAAAATGGAAGAGCTAGCGACACAGTTGAAACAATACAATATAGATATTGCAGGAATTCAAGAAACCAGGTGGGGGGGACATGGAAAAATCGAAAAAGAAAATTATACAGTATGGTATGCTGGAGAAGAAAAACAAGGATATGGAGGAACTGCTTTTATTGTATTAGGGGAAATGAGGCATAAAGTTATGGAATTTAAACCCATAAGTCAAAGATTATCATACATAAGAGTAAACAGCAAACCGAACAAGTTGTCCATAATAAATGTCTATGCACCCACAGAAAACAGTGATGACTTAATAAAACAACAGTTCTATGAAACACTAGAAGAAAATGCCGAAAAAATCCCGGGAGAAGCTATATTAATTATTATAGGCGATTTCAACGCACAAATAGGTAAAGAAAAATGCTTTAGGGGGGTTGCAGGGGAAAACTCATTACATAGCACAACAAACAATAATGGAGAAAGATTATGTAATTTAGCAGCGGCATTAAACATGGACATAAGTAGCACGAGATATAAACACAAAAACATACACAAGATAACATGGATGAGACCAGGCAGTCTGGAGGGGAATCAAATAGACCATGTACTTATTAAAAAGTCACACAAACAGTCGATAAATGACGTGAGATCTCACAGAGGGGCAAACATCGATTCGGACCATATGCTAGTGATTGCAAAATGTAAAATAGAAACAACAAAGAATGAAAGACGAAAAGCACAGGGAAGATGGGACGTAGATAAATTGAAAGATAAAGGAGTAAAAAGAAGATTTGTAAAAGAAGTAAATGTAGAGATGCAGTTCAAGGAGGAACAAGAAATGGAGGAGCAGTGGAAAAAAATCAAACAAGGAATAAACACTGCAGCAGAGAAAGTAGTTGGAAAAATGCAAAAAGAAAGAAGAAACAATTGGTTTGACGAAGAGTGCAAACTAGCAGTGGACGAAAAGAATAAAACAAGATTGAAATGGCTAAGCACAGGTAAAGAAGAGGAACGAGAAAAATACCAAGATCAAAGGAAAAAGACAAAGAAATTGTTTAAATCAAAGAAAAATAAAAAAGTAGACGAAATTATGAACGAGATCGAAACAGAAAATAAGAGACACAATTCAAAACCACTGTACCAATACTTAAAGCTAGGTAGTAGAAAACGGACAGCTAATGTAGCCATAGAAGCAGAAACATGGCAGAAGTATTTCGAAGAAATGTATCAAGAAACGGATGTAGAAGAAGAAAGAGAAACAATAATGAACCCGGAACAAGGTGAAGAAGAAGAATTGACCTATACAGAAGTAAAAGATACAATATGCAAACTGAAAAACGGGAAAACAGCGGGAGACGACGGAATATGTGCAGAACTTATAAAATACGGGGGTGAAGCACTATACAGAAAGATTTATGAACTAATACAGAATATATGGAATAAGGAAACAATGCCCGAAGAATGGAAGAAAGGAATTATTGTGACAATCCCAAAACAAGGAGACCACAGGATATGTAAAAACTACCGAGCAATTAATTTACTGAATGTAACATATAAAGTACTGACTGGTATAATTAGAGACAGACTAACAATATACACAGAACAAAGCATAGGAGACTACCAGTACGGTTTCAGAAAAGGAAGATCCACGATAGATGCTATCCATACACTAAAACAAGCGATAGAGAAAACATACGAGTACGACGGAGAAGCACATATACTTTTTCTAGACTTTAAACAGGCTTTTGACAAACGAAGTAGAAGAAAAATGATCCAAGACTTACAAGAGAGCAAAATACCAAATAAAATTATAAGAATGATAGAAATGACAATGCGAGATTCCCAAGCAACAATAGACACCGGAAGAGAGAGAACAGAAATAATAAAAATTAAAAATGGAGTAAGACAAGGAGATGCGCTCTCAACTGTACTATTTATTCTATCATTAGATAAGATAATAAAAAAGTTGTCAAACGCAGGAACTATAAATAAAAATACAGTACAAATAATTGGATATGCGGACGATATAACCATAGTAGCAACAGATAAAAAGGCATTAAAGAAAACCTTTCAAGAAATAGAAAACGAATCCAAACTAAGAGGACTGGAAATAAATGAATATAAAACAAAATACATGAATGTACGTAAAAAAAAGAAGACGCAACTGACAGAAATGACAATAGACGCACACAGCTTCGAAGAGGTTGAAACATTCAAATATTTGGGAGTATTAGTCAACAGAAGAAATGAAAGTGTAGATATGAAAAGAAGAATTCAAGCAGGAAACAAAGCATTCTACAGAAATAAAAAAATTTTCAAAGATAAGAAGATAAGCCGAAATACAAAAATGAAAATCTACAAAACGACCATAAGACCAATAGTGCTATATGCTTTGGAGACATTCACATTAACAGCAAGAGAAGAAGAGCAGCTGAAAGTTTTTGAGAGAAAAATTATGAGAAAAATTATGGGACCAAAGAGGGAAAACGAAGAGGATGCAAGGCAATGGATGAACCACGAAATACAAGAATGGATGGGTTAAGAGAACATAGTAAGAGCAACAAAAGCACAGAGAATTAGATGGTATGGACACATAATGAGAAGAGAGAAGAACAATCCGTTAAGAGTTATAACCGAATGGATACCACCAGGTACAAGAACCAGAGGCAGGCCTAAACTCAGATGGAGACAACAAGTGGAAGAAGACTTAAGAAGTATGGAAATTAGAAATATAGGAAGCAAAATCAGAGAGAGAGAGAAGAATGGAGAAAGGTAGTGGAAACAGCGAAGTCACACCAGCAATTGTAAAACCAAAGTCAGAATGGGATGATCCCCCACAAAAAGGATCTTCAAGTGAAAACAGCTTCAGCTTCCTCGGGAGCGTACAGCTTGTATATATATATATATATATATATATATATATATATATATATATATATATATATATATATATATATATATATATATATATATATATATATATATATATATATATTACATATATATACATATATATATATATATATATATATATATATTGATGTGATCTTGATTATTGATATGAGATAATATTCTTATATGTTACTTAATTTAATCAATGTATTAATACTAATCTAATTAATTAACCAGATCACATATCAATATGTTTTCAATCTCAGGGCGAATTATAAATTAATTACTTACTTCCGTGGCTTCTAAATATTTCTTAATGGTTCCTAATCGGGATAGAAAAGAAAAGAGTAAAAAAAATACACATATGGGTTACAATTATAATCAAAATATTTTTTATTTTTATTTAAAAGGCAAGCAATGCTTAATATTTGCTATTTCTTATTATTCTTAAACATAACATTTACAAATGGGAATCTTATTTCCTTTTGGTTTTCAATTGAAAGTTTTTATTAACATTTAACTATTAGGAGTTATTAGGAACAACTCTATTTAAGTTTGATGAAGCTTTTCTGATATTATTGATTATGTTATTCAATTTTTTATGTGGAATTTAATACGAAAACCCATACATTCATGTCAAAACAAATGAGACTGACCTTTTCCTGGTGAACTGAAAATGTCCTCACACAAGACCCTTTCCTGCTATCCTTGGCTGCGATCAAACCTCGTCCTGGCTTCAAGTGATGTTCTCCTTTGAAAAACTAGCTCGAATAGCTCTCGTTCCTGCTTTTGTCGTGATGCTGTGTTCTACCTTTTTCGAAACTGCTATCAGCTACCGGGACACTCTGGGCTCAAGGAGGTTCTTTTACTCTCGACCTGGCCTACTTCTCGTTCCACGATAGATACTCCACACTCACGGAACTACACCGGCTTTCTCACTCCTCGAACACTACCGTCTACTACTCGACTTCACTTCTCGACAGCTCAAAACATTCTGCTCTCACTTTGTCATCCATTCCCCTACTTTCTAAATATCCCTTCCAGATTCACAAATCAATCTTCCACCACCAACTCTCATTCGTAATATTCCTCAAAACCAATTTTTAATCTTTCTAAATATGCTTAATGGATTTCAAAAGAAAATATTTAATTCCCATTCTAAAATACTTTCTAACTATTTACAAATTTTAATGACCTATTCTCTCTTTCAAATGAGTCTTATTTAGCATAGGCTAATGATCGAAACCTTCCGCGAAAACGATAATGAACTATCATCTATTTCACTGAGTTTTATTTAGCATAGGCTAATGATCGACCTTCCGAGAAGAACGATAATGGTACGCGTCATTCACTTTGTTTATCTAAGCACATTGTTCCGAGTTTCGTACGCTTATTCTAATCACTTCTTAAAATTACATATAACAATTTGTTGTATACAGGTTGTTTTAAATTTATATGCCCGTGGTTGAGAAAATTGAAAATATTTTATATTAAATTGAATTCTGTTTATAATTATCAACATTTAATTTTCATATCAAATAGAAATATAACAATATATATATATATATATATATATATATATATATATATATATATATATATATATATATATATATATATATATATATATATATCAAATGAAATAGAGAATGTGGAGAAATCCCCTTACGAATAATTCACACATCCACCATCTTGGGTTGGGAAAATTTTTTGAATAGAATTAAAAATCCAAACACTAGTTCTTAGAAATGTTTTTCGCCCTCTTCAACCTCTCTGGGCTCATCGGTAAGGATGAGAGGTTGAATATCCTTAGACACATTCCACTCAAAAACAACATTCGAGACCAAGACATAGCAGAAGCGTAGATCTACGCCAAATCTGAAAATGACAGTCTCAAGTTTTAATTCCCTAATTACTTGAAGTAAAACATATGTTTAAAACAAAAGATGAGAAGTTATTGGTTTAACGACCACTCGTACGATATCAATCAAATGAAATAGAAAATGTGGAGAAATCCCCTTACGAATAATTCACACATCCACCATCTTGGGTTGGGAAAATTTTTTGAATAGAATTAAAAATCCAAACACTAGTTCTTAGAAATGTGTTTCGCCCTCTTCAACCTCTCTGGGCTCATCGGTAAGGATGAGAGGTTGAATATCCTTAGACACATTCCACTCAAAAACAACATTCGAGACCAAGACATAGCAGAAGCGTAGATCTACGCCAAATCTGAAAATGACAGTCTCAAGTTTTAATTCCCTAATTACTTGAAGTAAAACATATGTTTATATATATATATATATATATATATATATATATATATATATATATATATATATATATATATATATAGTAATTAAAAAAACGGTCGTGATCTCTAGACAGGAAACGGGTAGGTTTTCTTCCAATAGGTCTACAATAACTAAAAAAGTAGTCAGCTACTTGAATATTTCAGTTATTATGAAAATTTTGTCACAGTGTGAAGCAGCTTCAGTGAAATAACAGTTAAAAATACCGGCTACTGCCATCTCAACACATCCCTATCTTATACCAGTGCAAATTATTCATAATCATAATTTTTCATTATTAGTAGTATGTAAAACATTCTGTGTTCACTGGTATTTAAAAAGAGAATTCATACTGTGATTTTTGTTCTATTGAACAATATTTTAGCTATTGAAAAATTTATAAAATTTTACACAAGAAACCTTATATAAAGATTTCTCTATAATTAAAACTACAGTTTTTATAACGATTAAGTCGCCCCTCTCACAAACATTGGCGCACTAATATTACAGCGTTCTGCGAAGCGCGCGGTTAAATTAATTTACTATAATTTTTTAATTAAGTAATTGATCAATCTAAATTTTGCAAATTGGAAATGAAAGAAAAACATTAAGGCTATCTTACAGTGATAATAAAAAGACAAAAAAGTTATGGGCATATGTACGGTGTGAGCGGAAAATGAGACTTGCATGAATTTTGTTTTAAAATTATTTAAAAATGTGTAACTAATACAATTTTACCTACAAAACTCTCAAATGTACACAACTTAGCTTACAAACATCTTACTAAACTACGCTTTATTAAAAAAAACTCAAAAATTTAATTCAAATTATATTATGTCTCAAAAAAATGTAAGTTTTTAAAACTTCGTAGTTTTACAGAATTACTACCTCTTTAAGAGGATATTACTCATAGTAGGGGAGCCCAAGCGGGGATTTTTGCAGTTACTCGAGCGCGTCAGATTATCATATGGGGAGAAACCTGGTACCTTGCAGATGTACCTCTACCATATATTGGCTCTTATCACAGGGTAGTTCGTTAAGGGGGGAAGGAAAAAAAAAATATCCTTAAAAATACTCGAAATTGTCAGATTAAGATAATGTAAGTTAAGTACATACAAAAGAGTGTATATTTCAAAAATCTGACGATTTGAGCGGGCGTAAGGAAATAGGTGAGTCCCAAAGTTTCACAAGAGAAAAGCGAATATTTCGCGAAATGAATGACAGATCTAAAAACTAAAAAATACGTGCCCAATATTTTTCTAAAATCTATCGAATGATACCAAACACGACTTTCCACGGAGAGGGGTGGGGGGTAAATTTAATATTTTAAATACGAATTCCGTGATATTTCGCGAAATGAACATCAGATGGAAAAATTCAAAAATACACTTTCAAAATGTTTTCGAAAAATATATCGAATGGTACCAAACACGACCCCCCACGGAGGTGGGGTGGGGGGTTACTTTGAAATCTTAAATGGGACCATCAAATTTTTATTGCAGATTTGGATTCTCTACGTAAAAATAGGCAACTTATATTCGAGACATTTTTTCGAATTATGGATAGATGACGCAATAATCGAAAAAAATCATTGCTGGAAATGAAAAATTAAATTAAAAAATCGAAAGCCCCACTTAAATGGAAAGTTTTACTTAACTTTTTTTGATTTTAGGACCTACTCTTCACAAACCCAATAGGTCCTTATCAAGCTCGAGTGACTGCACATTTAGCATACTTTGCTCCCCTACTATCAAGCTTAAACGGATATATTACAATTTTAAAGGTCTTTTTTTAATCTTAAGATTTAGTCTCTAAAATAAATTTATTCAGATGGACTTACCCAAGTTTTTTTCCAGTCGGAAAAATGAAAGAATACCCATGAACGAACATATAAAACACGCTGTATTTTCTTGTCACCGTGTCACAAAGAAAATTGTCCAGTGCAAGTACATGTAACAATAATTATTACATGTACTTGCGCTGGCCAATTTTTTGTGTGACACGGTGACAGGAAAATACAGCGTGTTTTATATGTTCGTTCATGGGTATTCTTTCATTTTTCCTACTGTATGTATTTTGTCCCGTAGAACACGAATTTTTTGGTTAACAGTTAATCCGGATATCGAAAAGATTGTTATGAACAAAGAACTTGAGGAATTACATAACAGCGATTCTTAGAAAAACAAACCTTTTTTTCTATTTTTTTTTTTTTTTGGGTCATTCTAAGCAAAAAATGTTGTTACAAGTTTTTTCGTAGGATGCATAGTTTTCGAGATAAACGCGGTTGAACTTTCAAAATATCGAAAAATTGCAATTTTTTGAATTGCCATTCCATTACTCCGAATAACTTTTGATTAAAAAATAAAATAGCAATTCTGCTTACCGCATTTAAAAGTTCATGTCAAATTATACCGGTTTTGATTATTTGCATTGCTAAAAATTAATTTTTTTAATGTTAAACAAAGTTATAAACACATAGTGCTTGAGTAATGTTTTCAATTCATCTCTCATTTAAAATCGAACGAGTAGGCGCGCCTACAAACAGGCAATTTCTACGTATCATGCATTAAAACGCATGCATTGGGCACAGGTCAAAACGCTCAAACATACTTATAATAGTAATATGTAACATTACGCCTGATGTAAAATAAAGAATATTTTTAACACATTTCCAAACAATATTTAAAGAACCTAACATTCTTATTTAAATAAAAAAAATTCTGCTTGCATTTTTTTCGCAAAAATGGTACATGTTTGAAGGGCGGCTACTAGAGAATTGCCTAGGGCGTCATTTGACCTAAACGCGGCCCTGGTGTCAATTTTATACACTGTACGTTACATTTTCTTCTAATGTCTTCACTCAGCGTATTTCCTGTAATTCTTCTCAGTACTCTCATATCTACCGTTTCCAGAAGTAAGTATTTGTGTTGTAGCTGTATCGGGTCTTGTTTCTGATGCACACCTATGTCCACTATTGGTCTTACTGGCTTCATAAATTCTTGACTTCATCTCAGTGTTAATATGTCGGTTTCGCCATGTAGTGTTATTAAAACATCGTGCTAGTGCTAGTCTATTTGCATTTTGTGCTAGATTTTTCACTTCTTTGTCCAGGTCTCTATAGCTGAACAATATAATTTCAAGGTATTTTATTTCCATTACTTGATGAATACTGATGCCAGGGGCCAGGGCCGGTCCTAGGGCATTGAGCGCCCCGGGCAAAATAAAATTTGGCGCCCTTTCAAACAAGAATATACCTACAAATTTACTGTAAATATAAAAAATAGCAAAAAAATAAAAATTTCACTATAAATAACTATGTAAAAATATATTCATTTAAAAAATAGTACAATAGGTATTATTTATAACTGATCCAACATATTTATGACATAGCATAAAGTTCAAACGACCAAGGAGCGGCATAAAAGATAAAGATAAATGCACATTATCAACAAGCAGAAAAAAATGTGTATAATGTTGTACAATTCAAAAAAAAAACATGAGATTGTCCAGCTTTATTTTTTCCATTCATGTTAGAGCCACTATCGTATCCTTGGCCTTACAACCATCTAAATTCAATTAAAAATCATTTATTAATTTTTTTTATTACTTATCTCATATGAGTAGGACTATGACTCGATACTTAGAACCAAACTATGGGAAGCAATGGAAGACATCGAAGTTCCACGAATATTAATATATACAGAGTGGTTCATCTTATTCGACTCGGTATCTGTAGGGAAAACCACTTAATATTTTTAAAAAATTTCTTCACAGAAATATACAGGGCAATTAATACTACAATCTAAAAATAACGTGAATTATACAGGGTGTTCCAAAAAAGAGTGGTATATCAAAGTTATATTTTTTCTTATGGAATGCCCTATATCTGATGACATTAGTGAATTGACCTTAAAAAATAAACTATACTTTCATAAGGGTTCCCTATACCTAAATACAGGGTGTTTTGATTTATTTCGATATTTATAAAAATGTGAGGTTTTAGAAAAAAATAAATATCTACGAATCTAAGAATCAGTAACAAATTCTTTCTTGGATCTTAATAATAGATTATTTAGTATACTTGAACAGATGCTTATTGCAACAAAGTTTCGTACAGGGTGGTCAAAATATGATATTGTTCTATTAACAAATTCAAGCTGTAATAGCTTACTTATTTTAAATGGAACACCCTGTATCTTACTAGTCTATCGCGTAGAAAATTTACTTAGCTTTTAATTTCTATACGGGTTTCCTATACCTATCTTTTTACAGGGTGATCAAAATATTAGATTTTTCTATTAACAAATTCAAGCTGTAATAACTTACTTATTTTAAATGGAACACCAGGTATCTTATTAATCTATCGCGTAGAAAATTTATTTAGCTTTCAATTCTTATTAGGGTTTCCTATACCTATCTTCCTTCATTTTTTAAATATTTAAAGATTTCCTAATTTGTAAGCTTTAAAAATTCTAATTAAGTACCTATGTCGTGGTTATGTACAAGACATTACCAACACCGGCAATATACTTAGACAAGATGCTGTCATTAATAAAATTTTCATTGTTATCATGTAATCACACAGAGTGTTGTATTATTTTAATTGATTTTGGCCTACATGTGACATTGAATAATATGTTTATATTAAACAGCATACTCTATATTAGATGCCGTATTCTGGAAGGTATTTAAATTATATTTCATTCCGTGTAAGTATTTTCCATATTATCTTATACCGACGGTCAAGTAGATTTAAGAACACCACTTTTTGTTTGAATCTTTGAATCGCAATTACAAACAATTAAATGCACTGGCTACTATGACGAAAACGAGCCTATTGTACATTGTACAAAAATATGTAAAAATGGGTATTTACAGAATAACATGGGAATTTATATTTACAGAATAACATATGTATTGAGAATGTTTACATAGAATTGAAGAGATTTTAAATATCTTGTATTTTAAATAAATCTGTGTGATTAAATGATCTTCTTCTTCGCGCGACTAGGATTACTCCTCTTTGTCTGCCTCTTATTCTGTTTCAGTTGTTGTTGACTGTACATTGTCTTTCCACCTTTTCGGCGGCCTTCCAACGGGTCTTCTGCTATGCGGCTTGTTGTTTTTACATATGTTCGCTAATCTATCTGGTTCCATTCGGTTTACATGATTAAATGATAAAAATGTGAATTTTATTAACGAAAGTATCTTGACTAAGGTATTTAAGTATATTGCCGGTGTTGGTGATGTGTTGTACATAACCACGACATAGTTACTCAATTCTATTTTTTAAAGCTTACAAATCAGGAAATCTTTAAATATTTGAAAAATGTTGGGAGATAGGTATAGGAAACCCTAATAATAATTGAAAGCTAAGTAAATTTTCTACGCAATAGACTAGTAATATACAGGGTGTTCTATTTAAAATAAGTAAGTTATTATAGCTTGAATTTGTTAATAGAACAATATAATATTTTGACCACCCTGTAAAAAGATAGGTATAGGAAACCCTAATATAAATTGAAAGATAAGTAAATTTTCTACGCGAAAGACTAGTAAGATACAGGTTGTTCCATTTAAAATAAGTAAGTTATTTTGTCAATAGAACAATCTCATATTTTGACCACCCTGTAAAAAATTTTATTGCAGTACGCTTCTGTTTAAGTATGCTAAATAGTCTATTATTAAAGATCCAAGAAAGAATTTATTTGGAAGAATTGAAAAGATTCTTAGATTCGTAGATATTTATTGTTTTCTAAAACCTTACATTTTCATAAAAATCGAAATAAATCAAAACACCCTGTATTTAGGTATAGGGAACCCTTATGAAAGTATAGCTTATTTTTTAAGGTCAATTCAGTAATGTCATCAGATGTAGGGCATTCCCTAAGAAAAAATATAACTTTGATATACCACTCTTTTTTGGAGCACCTTGTATAATTCACATTATTTTTAAATTGTAGTATTAAAGGCCCTGTATATTTCTGTGAAGAAATTTTTTTTAAATATTAAATGGTTTTCCGTACAGAGACCGAGGCGAATAAGATGAACCACCCTGTATATATATACTTTCTGTTGTTTTCCGGGTTTGACTCCGCGTTGAATAATTTTGGTTTTGAGAAAAACCATTATTTTGACGACGCCGACGTTTCGGCAAGATCTCACTTGCCATTGTCAAGTCAGGTAGTTCCGCTTCTCGCTGCTGCTTGAAGTAAACTGAATTCTTACTCACGACTCACGATACCGTCACTTATGTAGTTGATCCTGATGCTGCTGCTTGCCCTGCCCGAACTCTGGCTCTTGTTATCGGTCCAGTGTAGGTTGCAGTCGCCGGAGGGATGTTACGCGTGGATGTTGCGGCCTGATTTATTTTGGTCTTTTTCTTCAGTACCGTTTTCCATGTTGTAGGAAGCCGTTGAGCATCATCTCTTTGGTTTAAGCCGTTGGGATTTCTTTCAATTTCTATCGATTCTCTGATTTCCCGTTTTCTTTTTACTTCGATGTTAGCTAACATCGTTGTTTGGTTCAGGTTTATTGTGTCTCCTGTATTTGCGACATGTTGAGCCAGGGCTGACGTGGTTTCTCCCCTTTCGATAGCATTTCGGTGTTCTTCTCGTCTTACCTGGATTCTTCGGTTGGTCTGTCCAATGTACGACTTTCCACAATCCCCACACGGAATCTCGTATACACCTTGACTTTCTAACGATATTTTGGTTTTTGGTGTTGGTAAAATAGTTGAGATCTTTCTGTCCGTATTAAATATCGTTTCTATGTTGTGTTTTCTCAGCACTCTCCCTATTTTCTCTGTCGTACCCTTCACATAAGGCAGAATGGTTTTGCCGATCGGTTTATCGTCTTCTGTAGGGTCCTTATCTCTTCTTCGAGCATTTTGAGCTTTTTCGATGTTGTATGTTGAGAAGCCGTTTTTTCTTAACGCTGTTTTCACGTTATGCATTTCTTCATTTTGATGTTCTTGGTCTGTCAGTCTTTCGGATCTTGTAATCAAGGTTTTGATGACTGAATGCAATTGTGCAGGATGGTGGTGTGAAGCAGCATTTAGATATCTGTCGGTATGTGTCGGTTTCCGATACACTGTATGGCCTATGTGTCCGTCTTGTTTCTTTATTATTAACACATCTAAGAATGGAATTTGATCGTTTTCTTCCAGTTCCATGGTAAACTGAATTTTATGGTGGATATTGTTGATGATTTCTAAAAAAGCCTTTAGTTTTTCTTCTCCGTGGGTCCAGATGATAAAAATATCATCCACGTATCTAAGCCACAGTTTGGGTTTGTATTCAGCTGTTTCTATTGCCCGCTGTTCTATTTGCTTCATAAACAAGTTCGCTACGAGTATTACTGGTGACAGTGGGGAACCCATCGGTGCTCCCTCAACTTGTTTATATCTTTGTTCCTTATAGATGAAATAAGTGTTATTTAAACAGTGTTTGGTTAGGTTTAGTGTATCCGGTGATATTGGATACTTTTTGCTTATGATGTCCAGTGATTCATCTATAGAAACATTCGTGAAAAGTGAGACTACATCGAAACTGACTAGCAAATGTCCCGGCTCAAGAGTCGCACCTTTTATACGCTCGATGAAGTGGCTCGCGTTCTTGACGTAAGAATCCGCTTCTTCCGCGTATGGTTGCAACTGTTGAGCCAGAAATTTTGCCAGTGGTTGTAAGGGAGATCCGATGGAGCTCACAATTGGTCGCAGTGGTAATCCTGCCTTGTGTACCTTCGGTAGGCCGTAAAATTTTGGGCATCTCGATGACTTCTCTCTAGGAATGAGATATACCTGTTGTTCTTTATTGATATTTGAGGCTTTGATCTTGGCTTTTGTTATTTTCTCTAGATAGGTTGTCGGGTCTGACGAGATGCTTTGATATGTTGTATCATTTAAGATGTCGTTTATTTTTGTTTCGTAGTCTTGAATATTCATCACTACCGTAGCATTGCCTTTGTCAGCTGGAAGCACGATGATTTCTTTGTTGTTCTTCAAATTATGTAAGGCTTCTTTCTCTTCCCGTGTTAAATTTCTTTTTGGTGGTTTAGCTGTTCTTAATATTTTTGATACGTCTTGGCGTATGATCTCGGCTGTTTCTGCTGGGAGATTAGTAATTGTAGTCTCTACCTCAGGAATGATGTTTTCTACGGGAATGTATGTAGGTGCAACAGCAAAATTGAAACCTTTTGCAAGAACACTATTCGTGGCTTCATCCAGTGTCAGATTTGAAAAGTTATATACTAAATTGTTTGTTTCTATTCGTGGATTTTCTGTCCTTTTTGGCCGCTGTTGTAGTAACAAATTTTCAAACTTTTTAATTTGTTTGGTCTTAGTGATATCAGCATCTGTTTCTGCTCGAAAGTTTGTCAGTTGTTCAAAGAAATTCCATAATGTTGGATGGATTGTGTTACTTAGTTTAAGATGCAGCTGTAATGATTCTGCATTCATTTTGTCGATGTCTCGTCTGGTATCATGGATTGCCTCTCTAATAAGCGCCAGGCTTGCTCTTCTTAAGATGTTTTTAGTTTTATAGTTGTTTTTGTGAAAAGTGAGCTTCATACAAGTCGGTATAACGCTTTCGTCACGGCAGCGTTCTAAAAACGTAAGGTTGCATAACAACGTCCTTCGCTTCGATCGTAGTTTTTCGTATCTTCTGATGTCTGGTAGAATTTCCTCCCCGTAGAGGTTAATTATGTTACACTTGAAGTTTCCGCGGGAGCTATATGTGCTTTCTGTTGTTTTCCGGGTTTGACTCCGCGTTGAATAATTTTGGTTTTGAGAAAAACCATTATTTTGACGACGTTTCGGCAAGATCTCACTTGCCATTGTCAAGTCAGGTAGTTCCGCTTCTCGCTGCTGCTTGAAGTAATCTGAATTCTTACTCACGATACCGTCACTTATGTAGTTGATCCTGATGCTGCTGCTTGCCCTGCGCGAACTCTGGCTCTTGTTATCGGTCCAGTGTAGGTTGCAGTCGCCGGAGGGATGTTACGCGTGGATGTTGCGAGAATTACGCGAGATTTATTTTGGTGTTTTTCTTCAGTACCGTTTTCCATGTTGTAGGAAGCCGTTGCGCATCATCTCTTTGGTTTAAGCCGTTGGGATTTAGTCTTTTTCCACTATTACATAATCGATTATTGATTTTTCTCCTCTGCTTACAACTTCCCGTGTGTATTTGTGGATATTTTTATGTTCGAAGAGTGTGTTAGCTATTATTAGATTATGTAGTTGACAGTATTCAAGCAATCTCTTGCCGTTATTGTTCCTCGTATCTTCCCCATATGTACCTATTACTGTGTTATATTTGTGATCTTGTTTACCAATTCTGCTGTTGAAGTCTCCAGCAATTAATATTCTTCCTTTGCATTCTTCTGTAATTCTTGTTAGTTCATCCCAAAATTTATCTTTTATTGCTTAATTCTCCGTCTTCGCTTGGTCCGTATACAGCTATTGTCCAGTTTTCTCCGTTTATGCCTGTTAGTTCTACTTTTAATATTCTTTCGTTAATTGCCTCCCACGTGTTTACATTATTTATTAGTTTTTCATCCTATTCCGGCTGCAGCTCTTTGTTTACTCTCCACTTCACTATATATCATCAAATGACCTTTATTAAGTTTAATTTCGCCTTTGCCTTTTTTCTTTGTTTCCGATACTGTTAGTATATCTAGTTGTGTTTGTTCAAATTCCTCTATTAAATCGTGTTCTTTTCCGTAAATACTTCGTATATTTCATGTTCCAATTTTCCATGTGCTCGTTCTTCCTTTTATCATGTTTCGTTTTCCCTTTCTTATGCTGGTCGTCTCCATGTTTCCGTCCTGTATATGTTCCACTAGTTTTTTGGATTATCATTAAGAGTCTTCGTACTTTCAATCGTATTTTTCTTTTTATTCCATATAAATTTTTCGCCATTTATAATTAATTTCTGGTACCCAATTACTACCTTTTTATAATAATTGATGGATTCGACCGTTACTTGATGGAAGTTCATTTTATCTAACAATAAAACACTGAAAACGTTAGTTTTCTATACTTCCACAAAATTTATTACAACTAAGTAACTATTTCGGCACTCTGCCGAAACAGCTGTAGTCACTTAGTTGTAATAAATTTTGTGGAAGTATAGAAAACTAACGTTTTCAGTGTTTTATTGTTAGATACTACCTTTTTGTTCTGATTTCTGTTATCTTTTGCTATTTCTTGTAGGCTTTTCTGGATTTTGTTCTCTTGTTCTATTAAATCATGTCGTATAAATATTTTTTGGCCTTTGACGTGTCTTAGTTTGTGTTTATTTTTCATTACGTCTGCTTTTTCTCGATTGTTCAATTTTGGTACGCACATTGTTTCGTTTATTTTTGTCAATTTTTTCGCTTTAATGACAACTTGTAGCTTGTTTTCGACAAATTTTTCTATTTCTTCTTGCGCTTCTTCTTCATTGTCCCGTATTTTAAATCCACTTATAATTATGTTATTTTTCTTCATGTATTTTTCGAAGTTTTCATCTAAATTCAATTAAAAATCATGCATTAATTTTTTTTATTACTTATCTCATATGAGTAGGACTATGACTCGATACTCAGAACCAAACTATGGGAAACAATGGAAGACATCGAAGTTCCACGAATATTAATAAGAGCAGTAAAAGCAGTCTACAATCTACAAGAATAACAAAGTAGCTATAAAAATGGATAATAGAATATGCAGTCCATTTAAGACAACAATAAAGTGAAAACTGCATAAATCCTTAGTAATATGCAGGGTGTTTTTAAATAAGTGCGACAAACTTTAAGGGCTACATGAAAAAATAATGACAGTTTCTATAAACCTATGTCCGCAAATGCTTCGTTTCCGAGATACGTGCTGTTGAAATTTTTCTTACAAACTGACGATTTATTTAGTGCTCTAAAACCGGTTGAGATATGCCAATGAAATTGGATAGGTTTTAAGAGATAATTATTGCGCATTTTTTGACATAAAACTAAAAATTTTGTATCTACCATTGGCGCGAA
Source organism: Diabrotica virgifera virgifera (assembly GCF_917563875.1). Lineage (NCBI taxonomy): Eukaryota > Metazoa > Arthropoda > Insecta > Coleoptera > Chrysomelidae > Diabrotica > Diabrotica virgifera. The sequence goes on from NC_065452.1 coordinate 128,636,896, forward strand.
TACGGGTAATGGTCTGAATTTTTTAAAGAAAAAAAAGTACGCCACTGAGATATTTCAAATAAAAAATCATTTTGGAATTCCTCGTTCAATTTGTGATACAAAAATGTAATCTTTCCTATTTTCATGCGACGCATCGTTTTTATGCAAAAATAACACATATTAACCTTACAAAGTATTCGAAATAAGTTTCTATGTATTCATATGGAAAAGAACTTGTCATTTCTAATTCATTCATACCCAGTTTATTGGCAGAAAAAAATTGTTAAAATAAGAAATAAATCTCTTTTCAATGAAAGAATAGCTAAATTTACCTATTTACGGATGTGAATATTAATTTTAAAAGATCACTTCAAATGTTTAAAATTCTCGTCGTGTACCTCCTGACAATGTGCAATTTAATATTATGTTTCCTACCATAAATGTTTTATTTTTTATTACGTGGATACCTACTTACCGAAATTTATATAACGTAAAAATAAAAAAAACCTAAATAATACCACAATGCCACAAATTCTCAATATCTAACAAATCTTTGTTTTATTTCACTTTAATTATTACACGCCCACGGACACACGCCACTTTTGTTAACACAAAGTGTACAGAACAGAAAGACAAAATTATTTAACCTTAACCATTGAGGCGTATAATATAACATCCCTGAAATAATATACAAGCGCCAGTATTACAACATCCCTGACTATTCATAAATTTGATCTTTGTCAATTTTTTTAAGTATAAGTGATAGGTACGTGACAAAAATGTCCTTTTAAAACTGAATAAACTTTTTAGATCGTAAAAAACATTTTAGTTTGCATTAATATTGTATGGGTGATAAAAATTCTTAAGTTGCATTATTGTGACAAGAGAATTCTTGTTTTGTCTATTAATCTTTTTTAAGTTATTGATTCTGATTATATGTAGGTAGAAATAGTTTTCTTATCAGTAAAGTTATTATTCAATCATGTCTTAGGAATAATGCTCAACTCAAAGTTATAAAAAATATTTTATTTTTATATCGGCATCCCTCAAAATTCGGCGCCCTGTGCGATCGCCTGGCTCGCCCGGCCGTTTATCCGGAGCTGACTGATGCCATCAATTTCTATTTTACATCTGATTGGTTCTTTACCGATTAGGTACTATTGTTTTAGTTTTCTGATCTTTGCAGACTATCTTCATCTTAGGCTATTAATATTGCGTCGTCTGCGTAACAGAGTATTTTTACTTCTTTGTTTCCCATTCTGTATCCTCTTCCATTGTTTACGCTTTTGACGATTTCATCCATGATTAAATTGAAGAGCATAGTGCTCAATGAGTCTCCATGTCTTATTCCGCTGCCTATGTCTGTAGGTTCTGTAAGTTGTCCATCTATTCTGACTTCCATTTTGTTGTGTTGGTAGATGTTTTCAATAGTTTTTATGATATCTAGGGACTTCTCTATTATACAGAAGATGAATTACTCTTTACGTCTTACTCTGTCAAATGTTTTCTTCAAGTCAATCAGACATAGAAATGCTGGTCTATTATACTCTAGTGATTTCTCATTAATTTGCTTTGTGACGAATATTGCATCTGTACACGATCTTCCAGTACGAAAACCTTGTTGTTCATCATCTGCTGAACATTGTGATTCTTTAGTTCTTGTAAGTACAATTTTAGTTGTAAGTTTTAGGGTAGTAGGTTAACAAGTTTAACATAATTTTAATAATATCCATAAATTAATAGTAATCCATTGGTACCGCTTATATTATAATATAGGTATATTCACATAAGCGCGACAACCCTCCTAGCTGGTATCGGCTATAAACGGCTTGTGATCAGGACCCTACAATTGCTGTCCCGAGATGCAAGTTTATCTTGTTAGCACAGATCTAGTTAAATCTCTTTCGCTTATAATTTATTCGCAAAAGCTCAAATTTAGAATAAATTTTGAGATTAAGAAGAGAAACTTATTAGCCTAATGACATTCGATGACAGAAAAAAATATGCGTAAATTTATTTTTAAACAAATTATTTTAGAAGAATTCAATCTGGAATTTTTATTTCTAAATCAACATCGATTGAAGAAACACATTGATTGATCCAAAATGAGAGAAATTCTTGAACTTAAATTACACAACAATTCTGATGGAATTGCATCTAGGTATATAGTAACAGGAGTACAGAATCCATGTAAACGTACATAATATATATTTGTCTATAAAACAGTAATACAAATTTAGTCTTGCTATTAAACATTTTAAATCACATTATTTGTTGTGTTATTGAAATATGATAAATAATTTCTTACAATAATTATAATAATTATAGATACTTGAAAAAAGTACAATATCACAAACATTTTTATTTCCTAGCCTGTCTAAGTTCTGCAACCAGTTATACACATCATGGACAGTATTCTGAGTTCTGTGATTGACGATTTTGCAGCGTGGAGCGTGGTATACGACATAACCTAAAAAAAAGTATCAATTTGTAAATTCAATATGTATATGTGTATATAGGTGATTGACATACGACGATTAGTAAATTAATAATAATTTAAACAATAAGAAGCTAATATAATTCAATAAAATGGTCAAAGACGAGGCTCCAAGTAATACAAGACTAACATCATTTAAGTTACCACGAGATTTAACCCTTGGGCCTAAAAAAGCAAAAAAAGTATTTGTGCCAAATTTAAATGCTGTTAGAAAGAAAGAAACACCGAAAGAGTGAGTATTCTGATCTGATAGTAAAATTATTTTGTAATTAATTGATTTGTACCTTGCAGATTTAATAAAAGGGACGACAGAAACAAAAATGGGGGCAGGGAAAGAAGACAGAAACCTAGAGATAATACCCCCAAGTTTGTCCAGTCTTCAGGAATATTTTCTGAGGGTGTTGGTGCTGATGTTGTCCGAGTTCGATCTTCAGAAGGGCGCAGTGATAAGGAAAATGATGTTGCTCCTCTTTTGACCATGCCAACCATAAAGAAAAATTCATTCCAAGTATGCATATTTTTATATAAAGTAGACTTGAATGCTTATTGTCTTATTTTTAAGGTTGACCAGAAGAATGAAGATACTGTATTTAAAAGAATAACTGACTGTGATGAAGAAAGTGATGATGAAAAACTACCTTTTAGACCTATTTCCTGGGAAAACAAATTTCAGAATCCATGTAAGAACTCTACCTGAAAATTGTTTTAAGTTCATTTATATTGACTTATTTTTTGCAGTGTATGGGAAAAAAGAAACCAATGGTATTAAATCTGATAGTTTGGAACCTAGTCTTAAAAAATGTAAGTAATATTGCATCATTGTTGCATATTGCATCATTTTTTGAAATAAATTTATAGCTTGTAACAAAAATGCAGGTCATAAATTAAATAACATATTCTGGGACCAGAAATAGCTCAATTGAACCTAACTTAGCTTAGTACAAATCGATACCTAAACTCCAAAACCTCTCAACTGAAAATCTTCATTTGTACTTTATGGACAAAAAACTATTTATAGCAGTAAATTGACGAAGAAAATTACATCTTTTTTGTTTTATTAAGGTCTTAACTTAATGCAGAATGCATTAAAAAAAGGTTGCAGGAGTTCTGAGTTCTGATTAGAGATTTAAAATTTCCGGAAAAATTGGGCGCAGGAAAAAACCTGTTTTTTTCCAGAAAAAAACAGTAAAAATTGAAATTTGTTACAATATACTACATCCTGCAGCCCATATTAAAATCGATAAATTCAGTAGAATCGCATACATCTATTTTATCAGAAGTGCCTTTTGTCTTTAAGTATATAAAAAACACAATATTAAATGAGGGGTCCGGCAGTAAAACATGGTAAGGGACAGTAAAGAAGTTTTGAAGTGTTGGATTTTGAAAAAAATATTCTTATATTTTTTATTAAAAATAAGAGTGTGAAGCATGTTAAAACTAGCTGAATATGTTGTTAATGTAGGCAAAATATGGAAAACCAAATATTTTTTTAAAATGATTAATTAGAAAAGAATGAAAATATGAACTACAACTTAACATTGTTTACCTAAAATATTTGAAACAGTTTAACGTAACATGTTAAGTGGTGTTGACTTAACATAATTTGGTAGGTACTAGGAATTCATTTTAAATTTAGATACCATCTGTGGTAAACAGCTGGAATCGATTCCTAAAATGATTTTACACCTTTCAGGTTTTCTAAAACATTTAAATAAAAATAATTATATAGCGCTGGAGATAATTTATTTTCATGTTTGCAAGTAAAAAATGTTAAGTTTTTATGCAAAGTGAACGTGGATGTAAACAATGTTAAGTACATCCCTTACAATTTTTTACTTGCGAACATTTATTATAAGAATATAAAAAATTGTCTCCTTAATAGAAATTTGACCAAATTTCACTAAATACTTGAAATTCAGGATCTTTATCTGAGTTGCAATCATCGTAGCTCTCAGAATTGTCACTGTTAACAGCAAAAAAGCCATTTAGATTTGAACAACCTGCATTATCAAAGATGGAAGTGAGAATAAATGAGAACGCTGGTGAATTTTGGAAGTTCATCAAAAATAAAACCAACGGACATGGTGCTCTCCCTGGCTCTATGTTTCTAGGTGAGGAAAGTGAGAATGACAAACAAAAAATAACAGAGTTGTTTGCGAAACATTTTGGTACTGTATACAGCACTTTTAATGGTAAATCTCTGGATAACCTGGAGAGTAATGAAATTTTCTCACAACAGCTGGAGGTGGAAATTAGTAACCTCAAGTCACTTTTGACAATTTACTGAATGTGTTGTTGTCATTAAATGTCAATAAAGGGGCTGGCCCTGATTTGATACCGAATTTGTTCCTAAGAGAAAGTGCAGTGTCCTTGTGTGAACCATTAGTATATGTTCTTAATAAATCTCTCCAGACAGGAATTTTCCCGAACAGATGGAAACATTCCTTTGTGTGTCCTATTTTCAAGGCAGGAGATCATAGTGATATCAAAAATTATCGGCCAGTTTGTATTCAGTCAGCCTTATCTAAAGTATTTGAAAAAATGGTTTTGCCAAGTTTGGATAATTGTTTTAGGAACATTATTACGGACAACCAACATGGATTTGTAGGCGGACGTTCTACTCTCACTAACCTCTTTTTGTATATCGATAGTATAGGTACAGCAATGGATGAGGGTTACGAGGTGCACTCTATATACACCGATTTCAGTAAGGCCTTTGACCTACTAGATCATAATGTCTTAATTACAAAGCTGAGAAACTTTGGTATCACTGGTTCTTTGTTAGCTTGGTTTACTTTGTATTTGCAAGTAAGATCAGCAGGATGTGTTTCTAATGGATTTGAAGCCGTATCAGGGGTTCCGCAGGGTTCCCATTTGGGTCCTAAGCTTTTTCTGTTGTTGGTAAATGATATTGGTAGGAACTTTAAATCTGAATATCTGATATTTGCAGATGACTTAAAGATATTTAAATGCATTAGGTCAGAATCTGATTGTGAGGGTTTGCAGAGAGACTTGGATTCTTTAGTACATTGGTGCCAGGAAAATAATCTTAGATTGAATGCTTCGAAATGCTCATATATTATTTTTTCATGTAATAAGACCACCAGTGATTTTAAATACAAGATAGGAGATGTGGATTTATCTAGGGTTCAGGTCATTAAGGATTTAGGTGTGTTACTGGATAGTAAGCTAAGTTTCGTGGACCATTATGATGCCATTATTGCGCGTGCTAATCATACATTAGGGTTAGTCATCAGAATGTCATATGATTTTAATAATTTGTTTGTAATTGTGAGATTGTTTTTGAGTTATGTTCGTTCATTACTAGAGTATTGTTCAGTGATTTGGGGTCCAAGTTATGAGAATCACAAATATCGAATTGAATCGATTCAAAATAAATTCGTTAGATATCTGCGCTATAGATTAGGTACTAGAGGAATGCAATTGAATTCCAGTCAGGTCATGCAGATGTTTCATTTACACCGTCTAGAGCAGCGGTTCTCAACCACCGTGTCGCGACACACTGGTGTGTCGGAAGAACCTATCAGGTGTGTCGCGAGATTTACGAATACGATATTTTTATTTATATTTTTTTACTTGTTATAATATACCAATCATGCATTCAACAATTTTTTTAACTATTAGATACCACGTTATACCAATCAATAAAGTGCCAATCCGTAATTGTTTCCTCTCTAACTGTTTTTAAAATTTAACCGATATAACTTGCGTTATGAATAGTTGCGCAAAGCGGGAGATCTTGTTTACTGTACTTAACTCAGCGTTTCTCAACCTGTGGGGCGCGCCCCCCTAGGGGGGGGCGTGAGCATATAAAAAATACACCAACATCATTAACTAATTTACTAAAATCGAAGCAAAACAAAACTCTGACAAAATAAAAAATAAAATACACATGAACACTGAATAGGAGTTATAATCATAAAGAGCACTCAATACTAAAAAGTAAGATTTTACTGTTTTTTGTCAAAATTATTGAACGAGGGGGGGCGCGGCGAAAATAATTATGGAAGATTGGGTCGCAAAGGGTAAAAGGTTGAGAAACGCTGACTTAACTACCACTAGCAAAAATTTGTACATATAAGGGTGTCGCGAATCTGTAAGGAGTACGTTAGTGCGTCGCTGAGTAAAAAAGGTTGAGAACCGCTGGTCTAGAGGATCGCAGGCGATACTTTGACCTTAATTTCGTATTTAAGGTGTTAAATGGTATTATTGTTGCACCTAGCATTCTGGGTCGAATAGATTTTTATGTTCCAGCTAGGAATTTGAGAAGATGTCCCTTGCTATCTGCTAGATCGTGCAATACACGTCATGCAGAAAATATGCCTTTAAATAAAATTGTTTCTAGTGTAAATGAGTTTCCAAATATCGACTTTATGGGAGTCACACTAAATGCTTTTAAAAGGACTATTTCACGTGAATTATTTTAGTTTGATTTTAATTTTTTTATGTCGTTAGTTTAATTGTAAGTAATGTAAGTTAACTTGTGTTCAATGTTTAATTTTGACTTTTAATTTTAATTGTAAAATGGAGTTTTCCGTCAATAAATATTAATTATCATGGATACATAACATTATTTTCATGCTTATGAATGTCCCTTACCAAATTTTAAGAAATTAGATAGATAGATAGATAGATAGATAAATTTATTGATCTTTTTGTATCATTTACATGACATAAGACAAGTCACAAACATGGTATACTTATAGTACAATAAGTAGGTTATTAAAAAATACTACACTAAAGTAAACTAAAGTTATCTTATTAAAAACATTAATGGTAACAAACATTTAGTAGAGAACAAGATTACGAGACTGATAAAATATTGTTAAAAGTATAAAAATATCGGAATCAGTTGCTAGCTATTGTTCCAGCCAATGAATTCGTCTAGAGAATAAAAACAATGTGTCAGTTAAAAACAACTTTAACCTGGTTTTGAACTTGTTAAAATGCAATATTTCTTTTATTGAATTTGGTAGCAAATTAAAAAATTGTCCTCCGGCATACATTGGAGAGCATAAGATTTAAATCTATGCTAAAAATCAATTTTGTTGCAACTATTTTTTTTTTGTTTGTTATGGCAAGGACTTTATGTCAATCAGCCAGTCACAACATGACTACTATATCATCATCATTCTCTTTGCCTTATCCCTATGCGGGGTCGGCTTCCCTAATTGCATTTTTCCACACAATTCTATCTTGATTCATATCAATGTTAATCCCCTTTACCAACATGTCCTGCCTTATCGTCTCCCCCCAGGTCTTCTTTGGTCTTCCTCTCCTACTCCTTCCAGGAATCTGCACTTCAGCTATTCTTCGTATTGGGTGAATAACGTCTCGACGTTGAACATGACCAACCCATCTTAACCTATGCTCTCTCATTTTGGCATCAATTGGTGCCACACCTAGACTTCCCCTAATATACTCATTTCTAATTTTATCCTTCTTTGTCACTCCACTCATCCATCTAAGCATTCTCATTTCCGCCACATGCATTCCTTGTTCCTCTTTCTTTTTCACTGCCCAACATTCAGTTCCGTACATCATAGCCGGTCTTATGGCTGTTTTATAGAATTTTCCCTTCAGCTTCATTGGAATTTTTCTGTCACACAACACACCACTCGCTTCTTTCCACTTCATCCATCCAGCCCTAATTCTACTGCATGCATCTCCATATATTTCTCCATTACTCTGTAATACCGATCCTAGGTACTTAAAACTATTGCTTTTCACAATCATTTCACCATCCAAAGATACCATTTTATTTTTAGTAGCTCCATCTTTAAATGAACATTCCAAATACTCTGTTTTTGTCCTACTAAGTTTTAAACCTTTTTCCTTCAGAGCTTGTCTCCACTGTTCCAGTTTTTGTTCTAAGTCTCTTTCACTATTTCCTACTAACACGATATCATCAGCATACATTAAGCACCATGAAATGTTACCCTGTAGTTTCGCTGTTATCTGGTCCAAAACTAATGAGAATAAATACGGACTAAGCACAGAGCCTTGGTGCAATCCTACTTTCACATGAAATTTATCAGTCTCTCCCACACCTGTCCTAACACTAGTCGTCACTCCCTCATACATATCCCTCACAATCTTTACATATTCACCAGGGACTCCTTTCTTATTGAGTGCCCACCACAGAATCTCTTGAGGAACTCTATCATATGCTTTCTCAAGATCAATGAATACCATATGAGCGTTTGTTTCTTTACTCCTGTATTTTTCCATCAACTGCCTTATAATGAAAATTGCATCTGTTGTTGATCTACCCTGCATAAAGCCAAATTGATTCTCGGATATTTCGGTCTCTTCACGTATCCGTCTATCTATTACTCTTTCCCATATTTTCATGGTGTGGCTAAGCAGTTTTATAGCCCTGTAGTTTGTACATTGTTGTATATCTCCCTTGTTTTTGTAAACAGGTACCAGTATACTGCTTCTCCATTCGTCTGGCATTTGTCCGACTTCCATAATTCTATTAAATAGACCTGCTAGCCACCTTGTTCCTGTCTCTCCCAATGCTCTCCATACTTCCCCAGGAATATCATCTGGTCTTACCGCTTTTCCTTTCTTTATTTTGTGAAGCGCTTGAGCCACTTCCTCGTTGGTTATTTTGGTGACCATTGCTGCTACTGTCTCCGTTGACTCTACAGGCTGTCTGTCAAATTCTTCATTTAATAAGCTGTCAAAGTACTTTCTCCATTTCTTTTTGACATACCTTTCGTGAACTAGTATTTTATTATTTTCATCTCGGATACATCTAATCTGATTAAAATCTTTTGCTTTCTTTGCTCTCTGTTTGGCTATTTTATATATCTTCGTTTCGCCTACCCTGGTATCAAGTTGATCGTATAGGTTTGAATACGCTTCTGCTTGGACTTTTGCTACTGCTACTATATGTACATGACTACTATATCAAGAAGATTAAATATTTAAAGACCGTAAGTCCATAAAATATCAATAATGAAGAAAAATTAGTTCAATAGCTGTTGAGAGGTAATTTATGTAAAGAGATGGTACTAAGCTAATTATAGCCTCCTTTCAACATCACAGGTGTGTTCAAAAACGATCTACAAAAATTTAATAACAATAAGATAAGAATAATAATAAACAAGACAGTGAGGTCCTCAAAGTTCCATAGCAAGTTTTTTCTTTGTTTTTATCTTCCGCGGCTCCCTACTCAATTCGAAAGCCGCCTTGCTATGGACTGTCCAAGTTGCTCACCATTTTCTCTATATACATACATACATACACATATACTTTTAATACTTGACACTACAAAACTATTTTGGTACTTGACAGAAACATCACCAACGCATTATACATACTCTCTTGTCCATTGGCTAAGATACTAAGGATATTAAACGGAGCTGGTATTTTAAGCCTATGTAGCTGCTGAATAAATCGATCTGTTTCATTCTTATATTTTTGACATTCAAAAAAAAATATGATCTAAATCACCTTTTTTTATCACAATTTGGACATCGATCATTTTCGAGAACATTTTCTTATCTAATAAATTAATCTTTAATTCTGCTATCTCCTTTTTTTTAACAAAATTTTCATTTAAATAATTTGTTAGAATGTTCTTACTATTATATAAAAAAAATTTACTTTTCACCTTTTGAATTGATTACTTATTTCTTCTTTGAATTTATGAATGACTAAATGATGCTGTAGAACTTTTCAATAAAAATAAACAAATATGGTATGTGATATAAAACAACTCTCTCCGTTTCACAAATAATCTGACTAACCTTTTTTTCTCTTCCTTACTTCTTCTCATGGATTGTGTTATGGGCGCCCATATCCATGGGCAGGGGGGGGCCGTGGCCCCCCCTAGCTTTTCGGGTGCTGTAGACTATATATATATATATATATATATATATATATATATATATATATATATATATATATATATGTGCATTTGTATCCTTTTTGCCTCCGCACATACAACAGACGTCCATCGCTCCACCAAAACTAAAGGTAGTATGTGCACATATAATGCATCATTAACCTTATTTTGATGTATAATATAAAGGCAAAGAAAGAGGGGTAAACATTTATTAACCTAATTTTATACAGTTATTTTATTTGTGTAGTTCATGTTTGCCTCCATACACTGAACGTACTCTATGGCCTCATTTGCATATTTTATATGATGTTGCAAGTGCGGGTCCACCTCTGTAGATGTTGCCAAATTTATCGTTTAATTATCGTGATTGCTACATATGATTCATACTTATACTTAACTTTTTCGTATTTCTAGTTTGGAATTTATTTGCACCCTCTCTTTTAGTCTTTCCGCCTTTTTATTAGGTACTGTACAGTTCTTCGGTTTCTCTTTATAATCTTCGCAACTTTTTGTTGTATTGTACCTTCTCTGTTATTTTTATATGGTATTGGTATTGATAAAGATTATTAATGCGTAATTGCTTTCGCCCGGTGGTTTCCCGAGTTGTACGACCTTTTTTCGGTGATTAGCAAGCTAATGGAGTAACTATAATTAAAAATCTTATAAAAAAAATCAACTAAAAGCAAAAAATAAACAAAAATTGAAAAAATCTTAACACATTCCTTAAAGATAAGCGTTGGGCGAAAACTGTTTATTCGATGAACACGCTCCACGCTTTTCTTTGACGAATGTGTTAGATTTTTTTTCAATTTTTGTTTATTTTTTGCTTTTTTGTTGATTTTTTTATAGGATTTTTAATTTTAGTCACTCGTAACTAAAGAAAAGCGTTACTTAAAAAATTTTCTTTTAATATTTTTTTATTTTTTAACTTATATATTATTGTTCAACTTATACAGTGGCTCACGGTAAATATGGTCATTCGTTAGAAATATGTTTATTGCAAAAAATATTACATTATTATATACAGTGCGCTGGAATAAGTGTTACCCCCTGGAATTACTTTTTGTTTAAGGCCCAACCATTTAAAACGTAACGGTAAAAATGAGTTGCCTATCCCTATTTCAAAAATTTCTTTCTGCACATAAACCAAATCTGTTAAAATCTCAGGTCAAAAATGCTACTAGAGGCGATTAGTGAAGCGACAGACCCCTGGAGTAACAATACAATGATAAACTTGTTGTCATTCTTCTCTTCAATAAGATTATGGTTACTTAAAATAACAGACTTTCATAAAATTGTAAATTATAGTATTTAGAATCATGCAAAGTGATGTTTTCGAGAACAATAATAATTAAGATTTAAAATTTTTAAATAGAACAAAATTAACAAACTAATGTAAATATAGAGAGATATTTTGAGGTCACGGTATTACTGAATTCCTTTTTTTTGTAATGTATATTTTCTTTTGTTTTTTGTCACTTTTTACGGACAATTTAGCAGTGATGTTGTCTTTAGCAATTAAGTGGACGATCTTCATGGGGTAATTAGAATAACAGACCTTAGAAGTAAAATTTATTTAACTTTAATAATTTATTTACAACTAATCAAAGGTACATAGAGGTATCCAATCATCCTTCTTCAAAAAACATCATATAAAAAAATTAAAAGAAGATTAGTTAATTTTCAAGTAATGATCTAAATGACAATACAGCTCCCGGAGCGAACCATGGTCGTTGAGAGAAATCCTGTCTGTGTAGACTTGTAGAGTTTAAGTGGGCGTACGATCGTCGACAGCGTTTCACATCGGCCATGGTTCGTTCCGGGAGCTGTACTTTGATTGATTATTATTAAAAAGTTTTAAATCATAAATAAATGGCTGACACAGACTAAATGTAACTATGGGTATAGCGTATATGGGTATATAAGAAATTGAGAAAATCAATGGTAACAAAAAATAAGTAAGTTGTTTTTCTTAAAAAAAGCAAACTAGTGAGTCTGGAATATTAGTGATACATATTTAATTATGTTCAAAATTTAATGCAAACTTAAAAAGTGTGTGATTATCAATTTCAGAACGATCTCAAGGAAAGCAGGTTAGGGTTGTTTTTTTTTTCTGTGTTAATATTTTTGGATCACGAAAATTCATAATGTGGTTATTTTGAATAAAGTGTATGATATAAAACAAAGTATAACCCCAATTCTGGAGCTGTAGCCATTATTGGTTACAGAATACAAAAGATTAAGTTTTAGGAACAAATACTGTTCCTACTGTAAATTATACGGAGAAGGTAAGAATGAACATGTATGTTACAAAAATTGGACAAAAGCTTCGACTGCAATGGAAAGTCAAATAATTCTAGATGGATTAAAATGTAGTACACGCATGGCATTACGTACAAACTTTTAATAGCCGATGGAGATAGTAGTGTTCATCAAAAATGTTAGAAAATACGTATGTGAATAATTTTGTTGAGAAAAATTGTATGTCGTAACCATCTTCTAAGAAAGTATTGTAAGTACAATTTTACAAGTTTATCAACAAAACGATATAGCTACGATGGAAAACTAAACTTCTTTATAAGTTGTTTCAAATAAAAATTATAATAAAAATCTTGCAATTTTGGTAGCATATTTTCCCACAGTTCTATATCTTTATAAATCTTTTCGTATAAAATTCCTTTTGGGGTCCATACTGCAAAGTAACAGTATTCGCTGTTCGAAATAAATAACTGTCCTTGTACTTGGTAGTAATAGGAATCAGTTCTTTTCAAATGCAATTGACCGTCAATTAATTGGCAAAATTGAAGTTTGTTTTGTTCAATAGCTTCTTCAGACGTAAGTTATCTAGCTTTATATGGACATTTAATTTCGACTACGCCTGAGTCACCTATTAAGCCATCAGGACTAGCTGCAAGAAAGGGATATTCATCATGTATGAAAAGTCCTGATAGTTCAATATTTATATTTAAAATTGTTTCTAACATTTCTTTTGCTTTCGGTTCATTCGCAATTCCATATTCCGTAAATCTATTTCAACAAAACGTTCGATTCAATATTGCTTCAATAGTTTTAGTTCTGTCTGTTTTCTCTCGCAATTTGCATATTTTTCCGAAATTGCTGGACGTTAACCGTTGTTGACGTTCTACATACCAAGCAGCACTATTACCTTGAGCAGTGGTATTATTAAAAATCTCTGTTCTTTCTGAGATATTTTTTACCAGATTTTTTAAAAATTCCTGTTTTTTTGCTTCGAATTCTTCATCCGACAACTGAACTGACTCTTCTGCATTTAGACCATAGTCTTTATCAGGTTTATTATTACTTTGTTTTTTAAAATATTTTTTTTTTGTTTTTTTTTTCTTGTATCCATTTTTTAATTTTTCTTTGAGAAAATAAATTTTGGTAATGACCAGTTGCATTTTTGCTTATATTTTGCAATATATTATTTAAATAATTTCCACGGGAATATATGACACTGCTGCCGCCAAACACCTTACTGATAGCCACCTTTCTTGGTTTTTACACTCGATTTTCTCAATAAAAAAGTTATTGCCGTACGGTTTGGCTTCACACATTTTTTTGTACGTGCTGCTGTCGCCATCAGCAATAAAATATTTATATTTCAAGTTGTGCATTTGTATGCTCTGTTTAAAACCTTCTACAACAATTGCACTTTCCATTGCAGTCGAAGTACCGTTATAATTTTTGTAACATACGTATGGAGTGATAGAATTTTTTGACGCACACACAACAATACTTGTTTTTTACACCTAAATACAATAGTTTGCCAGTTCTTTTTCCTATGATAGAAGCCACACCCGAATTGGCCGAAAATATAGATTTATTAGATCTTCTTGCCCATGCACCATCAGCTATTACACTAATGACAGCTTTGTCATCTTCTGGATCAACTTCACCCCATTCTTGTGCTAGACTTTCTTCCTCTTTTCCAGCAGCTAGCATCAATTCCGTGGCTGTATTATAGAAATTGTCCACAGCTTTCCTTCTATTTTCTTGTAGATTTTTGACATCACTGGCATATTTAGGGTAGAACACCATTCTTTTAAATTGGCATATCCCAATCCAATCGATATCACTCCAGTTACAGCAGCAGTATTGACTGGAGTCTGTTTCGAATATGGATCATCAGTGGAAACTTCCACAGTTGACTTACAGGTGTTACACTGGAATAGAAAAGTCGATTCCAATCCCTTCCTAGTTTCTTTCAACAACTCTACTGTGCTACCATCACAAGAAAATAGACCACAGTGTGGAAAACTTAGCAGAGCTTTGGAAAAATGACGTCTACAATTGTTCTTCCACAAATTTTGGAAGGTGACCTGAAAATAAAGTGTTTATGGTCCTGAGAAATATATTTTACTTACAAAGTTTCCATTTGCCCTGATTTTTCAAGAATCTGAAACTCTTTAGAAACGCCCTCTGTTCGAATTCCAGTATCTACTTGGCCATATCTAAAAAACGCAATTTTGTTATTGCAAATTATTACTAGATAATGAGAAAAAATGGTTCACTTACGCACTCGTTGAAGGACGAACTTCACTTTCAAGTGCCGTATTCGGAATTTCATCCACACAGTAAGCTTTGCTTTCCTAAAAAATTAAAGTTCTATTACTTTCTGATGATTTTTTTAACTATATTTTCATATTCATGTATATACAGAAAATAAAATGATGCTCCGAAATCCAATTTTTTACGAGTTTTTTAAATGTAGATTATAAATAAAGATGAAATTTTTTCCAATAAATGACCAGTCACTCAACCACCCCTTCAATTAGATTAGAAAATGGAAATTGGGCAAGAAATAGTCAGGCAAATTCAGAGAGGTTTCAAATTACTTAGCACAAAATTTTGAACAAATGAACAAAATATAGTAGACCTAGCAGGGATGGAAACAATTCAAGTTAGCTCAGAAATTACTCCCGTTACATTAAAAAAGAAATACGAGAAAACATAAATCCCAAGAAAACTCCAGGATCTGATCTTACATTGATTTTACTGCAAAATATATGCTCTAAGCTCATGTAAAGAAGAAAAGAAAAGAATTTTGATTGAAATACAAAAAAATATACTGGCTGCAATCTACAATTATTATTATTATATAAGTAAAACGGAACCATAGTGTTGTTATAAAAACAGTTAGTATAAAAATTTAGAAGGAAAA
This sequence comes from Diabrotica virgifera virgifera, assembly GCF_917563875.1. Classification (NCBI taxonomy): domain Eukaryota; kingdom Metazoa; phylum Arthropoda; class Insecta; order Coleoptera; family Chrysomelidae; genus Diabrotica; species Diabrotica virgifera. Next base: position 128,652,433 of record NC_065452.1, read on the forward strand.
TGCCAAAAATCAACAGAAAATACTTCTATTCAAACAAAATTAAATTAAATAATCGGTACTTACTGATGGCTTGCATAAAATTTCCTCAATCGACGTCGACTTTTGCGTGGCGCACAGAAACGTCTTCGAGAACTACCCATTTTAAAAACTATCACACTGGTTTGTCAAAAGTCTGAATAAGCCTTTTCAAAATATTTATGACTACCCCAAAGCGAGAGGGCGTACCTATATCGTTGTCGATATCTACCTGTCGGCTAGATATCGACAAGGAGAGCCTGTGCCGGATCGACAGAGACAATTTTTACCAGCACTTTGGATTTTTTAAAAAGTTTAAACAAAATAGCTGTTTTGTGTTACACTTTATTTAAAAAATAAAAACAGATTCGGAAAGTGCGAAAAATTCTATAGCGCCATATTTATTTTACTATTTTTTATGTTAATTTTAAACAAAAATATTTTTAAAAAGTGTATTGTTTAAACAATTTCATAATTCATACACAAATAGTGCGCTAGAATTTTTTAGGACCTTTCATATAAAAAAAGAATTATCTCAATATCTGCCATAGTTTTTGCGTCATTTTGTTTAAACTTTAACATTGGAATTTCCTATGCCCAGAATCGCGAGGAACGGCCTTAATTCCTTTTCATATTATTTACATTAAAAGCTGTGTTTCAGTATCGAGTTTGATTAACATCAAAATAAAGGAATAAGAATAAGGACAGTGTTAATAAAACATAAAACAATTGTATGGTACGTTTAGTACAAGAAAAGTAAGACTCATATTAATTACATCACTATTAAGTGCTATTACTATTGAAAGCCATGTACGCAAAAAGAAAGTTAAATTTTGTCCTTTTAGACTTTCTAATTTAAATCACGGGCCCTATTTTATAAATAGATAAAGATAGATACCTACTTAGGATCTGATAAATTTAAGATTACCCCGAAATTATACGAATTTAGTCAAATGCAAACTTGCATAAAATTTTCTATTACGGTGAGAAAATACAAATATTAGCGTTGCAGTGTCTTATATCTAGCTATTCATAATCATTGTGTATCAGGTTCCGACTACATTATGCGATTAAATGATTGCGATGTTGCCACTACTAAGAGGCGCAGTGAACCGGTGGACATAGCGTATATATCGGAGGCGCCCACTACCTTCGGCTAACGACAGAATATACGCGTGTAACAAGCTGCGCCTCTGACGCCAGATACGGCGAACTAAAATGTATATCGATAGACGTTAATGACTCGATTTTACCTCTACTTAAAAAATTGGCAAACGCCTTATACAGACGAGTTAGCAAATAAATGCACAAGAAACATGACTGTACGTGTTCGCCTCCGATTTCGGAGGCGAACTCGTAAAATCGGAGGCACACTCGAACTAAGGATGTAGCAATCGGAGGTGTATGGGTAGCAAATGCACATATATATATATATATATATATATATATATATATATATATATATATATATATATAAAATTTTGGTATTTTTCGGGTTCTGTCGGTCAGGAATTAAAACAATTCTATTTTTTGTCACTTAATATTTCGTCAACAATTGTTTTGTTCATTTGTCAACAATTCCACATTGTAAGTAGTGTTTTATGTAATTTTTCTTATGTTGCTTATACCTTTGTTTCTTGTAAATTTGTAGTGCACTTCTGATGAAGTCAACAATCAGTTGACGAAATATTAAGTGACAAAAAAATAGAATTGTTTTAATTCCTGACCGACAGAACCCGAAAAATACCAAAATTTTATTTAAATAATATACGGTCGATAATAAATCAAATACTTTATTATATATATATATATATATATATATATATATATATATATATATATAATGGTTATCCGAAATATACAAAATATAATGTGCAACATCTTCACGTCTGCCCCCCCCCCTGAAAAGTTTTGTATGGGCGCCCGTGATTGTGTAGTCCTTGATTCTCCCACACGTGCTCCTAGGATCCTTCTCGTCCAAACTGCTTCACAAACAACAACACTCGCTCGAAATCTCTCCTGTTTTCTCTCTGCTCGATATCTTGTGCAAATTGATACCAACCGGCTACTCGTTCCAGATAGAAACAGGAATCTCTTTGGACACAAGGAGATTTAACTTCTCAACTCGATCAACGATTTCGTTTCAACACGATTCTGCTTACACGGCCGCCAACTTCACCACTTTACACAGACTTCTTACTTTTCAAAAACTGGACTGCTCTCCTCAGATCTTCATTACACAGTGAAACTTTTTTTCCTCCTCCAAGTCAGACTCAAACACTCTATTCTCCTTCCATCCGTCTCTCTCGCCAATCACAAAACATCCGCTCTACACATTACATCCCGCCTTTCATTTCTTAAGAATAAATTCATTTTGTATACAACTTTTCCATTTTGTCAAATTCCAGGAGACACCAAAATTACTTTTGTGTTTCTACATGCTATAAAAACCCGATATATTCTAAAACTCAACAATAATGGTGTTTTACCGTCTTTCCTTCCAAGAAGCATTTATAAATGTCCTATTGTTTACTGCAAAGCGAATACATGTACTTTCTAATCCGACCGTTTGGTTTGTATAAATCCGTTCATAGAAACACTAATGCTGAACGATTTTCACTTTTCGCGAACCACTGCTTATGACTAATTACATACAATACTGATTTACAATATTTGGCCATATACAGGGCGATGAAAATCTATGATCTCGTGGTCTTTGACATAAATTAATTTTCTAAATTTTCCCCATAAAAATTATATAACAAATCCCCGCCTTTTGAATTCGATAAAATTCTCTGCATCTGCAACTGATTTTCTCGAGTTTATACCCTACCTTAACTATCTATTATGTATCCTTCCTTCCTTTACTCGTGATACTTGTACACATCGTGAATATTGTAAATTCCTCTGATCTTTTCCGAATCAACATGCCTCAAAACCTATTTTTTACTATCACGATTAGATTGATATACGGTGAATCACATGTCTTTATGATTTGATGTTCCAGTATTTTATTAATCTCCCCTTTCACCTGTTGTCGATACTCATACGGAATCGGGTACTTTTATACTATATGAAATATACTCATATAAAAATACTCATATAAAACAAATGAAATAGAGAATGCGGAAAAATCCCCTTACGAACAATTCACACATCCACTACTTCGGGCTGGGAAAATTTTTTTGAATAGAATCGAAGATCCAAACACCAGCTCTTAGAAATGTGTTTCGCCCTCTTCAACCTCTATGGGCTCATCGGTGAAGATGAGAGGTTGAATATCTTCAGACACATTCCAATCAAAAAACAACATTCGAGACCTAGACATAGCAGGAACGTAAATCTACGCCCAACCTGACAATGCCATTCTCAAGTTTTAATTCCCTAATTACTTTAGAGTAAGTAAGATAATGTTTATGAAAAAACAAAAGATGTAGATCTTTGAAACACACTCAGTGATCAAAAGATCCACAGGTACTGGTTTAGACGACCACTCGTACGAAAACAAACAAATGAAATAGAGAATGCGGAAAAATCCCCTTACGAACAATTCACACATCCACTACTTCGGGCTGGGAAAATTTTTTTGAATAGAATCGAAGATCCAAACACCAGCTCTTAGAAATGTGTTTCGCCCTCTTCAACCTCTATGGGCTCATCGGTGAAGATGAGAGGTTGAATATCTTCAGACACATTCCAATCAAAAAACAACATTCGAGACCTAGACATAGCAGGAACGTAAATCTACGCCCAACCTGACAATGCCATTCTCAAGTTTTAATTCCCTAATTACTTTAGAGTAAGTAAGATAATGTTTATGAAAAAACAAAAGATGTAGATCTTTGAAACACACTCAGTGATCAAAAGATCCACAGGTACTGGTTTGGACGACCACTCGTACGAAAACAAACAAATGAAATAGAGAATGCGGAAAAATCCCCTTACGAACAATTCACACATCCATTAAATATTTATATCTATAATATATTATTAAATATATATATTAAATACTTATCGTTTTCGATAGACAGTTTCCTAAGTTTTTCACCTCAAATGCATGTTCAAACTTTTGGGCCGTTCTATGTTCTTCATTTATTAAATTTTCATAGTCTCTTAAATTCAAACGCACCTCCTTTTCTTTTTCTTCTCTTTCTTTTCCCCCAAACTCCTTACACATGTTTATCGTGTATTCTGCATCCTCGTTTTCACATACTTTTTCTTTGCATAACACTGTTTCAATTGTACTCTTTTCGTTTTCTTTTGTTAATCTTATTTTTTCTTCTTTTTCTTGGTTCAGCTCTTCTTTTGCGGAACTCCATATTTCATTTTCCTTTGTTACTCTCCTTTTTTCTTCTTCTGGTCTCAACTCTTCTTTTGAGGAATCCCAGGTCTCATTTTCTTTTGTTACTTTCATTTTTTCTTCTTCTGGGCTCAACTCTTCTTTTGAGGAATCCCAGATTTTATTTTTTTTTGTTACTTTCATTTTTTCTTCTTCTGGGCTCAACTCTTCTTTTGAGGAATCCCATGTCTCGTTTTCTTTTGTCTTATTTTGCCGCCTTCTCCGCTTTTTCTTTGTCCTTGTTTCGTTGCCAAATTCATCTCCATTGTTTGTTCTTTATCTGATTCGTCCATTTTCTGCTTCTCAGGTTCCTTGTCATTTTTCAAACGTTCCTGTTCTTCTTCATTTTCCTCTGTGAGTTTCATCTTATCATTTTTGAGATCAATTACTACGTATTTTTCTGTCAATTCGTCAACTCCTACGATTATGTCATGCGACATATTTGGCATTATCACACATTGTAGTGCATAAAATCTCTTACCCATTCGTATCTTTATTCGTATGCCCTCGTTTATCGTTGCCAATGTCCGTTTATTTGCGCCCACTAAGTTCACCCTAGGTATTTTGTAAATTAAATTTGTTAAATTAACTTCTTCTATTAATTTTCTGTTGACTAGTGTTATTTCCGAGCCAGTGTCTATCATAATTTTAATTGGTTTATCGTTGATAATACATACATAATATATGCATGCTTACTTTTAATTTTTTTAAATAGACATAAATTCTTGAAACACATAACAAACCATAATTCTAATACACGAAACAATCTCATAAACTATAATGGACCAATACATAGACTAACAACATCTGAGAAAACTACAGAATATGCCTGTATTAAATTTTTTAATAAACTGCCTCACAGCATCAAAATAGAAACTGACATAAGTAAATATAGAAGGTCTGTTCAACAGTTGCTCATACACCTAGAACCGTACAAAGTGGAAGAATACCTTCAAGCTGACCTGCAAGTAGACTGAGGGCTTTTATCTGAATCTAAAGGTCACTGTTATTATTATTATATTTTAATATTACTTTTATGTTAAGTGTAGGTTGTTTCAGCAACCCTTATAAATTGTAATTGACACCATTCTCTCTATTGACAATTTATTTTTGTAACTTGTGAATCCTGAGAATAAAGCTTTATTCTATTCTATTCAAATTTCACTGTTATTTTTTTTAAGGTGTTCCTGCCATCAGAATGCCACATGTCCATTTTCAATAAAAAAAATCTATAATAGGTTTCGATATCTTGGAAAAATCAATTTTCATTTTGTAACCTCAAAGGGCTGTAACTTTTTTTATGTGCACATTTGTACTAGGTAAGTTACGTTCAATAGAACTATTGTTGGTCCATGAATATGTTATTTAATTCATGACCTGCCTTTTTGTTACACCCTGTATATTTAGGTATTTTCTTATTTTTAGTGAAACTGGAATCCAGTGAATATGTTAATGGTGTATGTGTGGACTCTCATGAGTTTCTGATAGAAGATAAATACAATTATGATATGCCTTCCATGTCATTATGGGCTGTAAGTATCTCTTCCTTATTTTGTACTTAAAATTACATATCTTTCTGTAAACACAAATCTTTTATTGATCTCATTACCTTATTACTTTAGTACAACGTTCTAAGCAAACAATGTTGGTGGTATAAATTTGGGACAGAGCAGTGGCGTAGCTGAAGATTAAGGGGGCCCCCTGTGACAATTTTTGTTAACAATATTATAAACATAACGACAACTAATAACGATTGAATGACAATATTTGGCCTTTATTTAATAAGCTTTCATCAGTTAGTCTTAATAGATTTTTTGGGAATATAAAAAACTATATATATGAATGGAAACCTATTGTACATGTCTCTTAATCTGACAAGCCTATTAGTAAGTTGTTACAAGTATACAAGTTATTTTTTCGTCGCAGCTGAGCTCATCGTAAAATTTTTTTATACGTTTTATCCCTTTATTTTTAAATTCCGGTATAATGCCCTACTATTCCTGCTGCTTCTGCTAAAGTTTCGGAAAACGAATTTCTCGAAGATTATCACCGTGAACTTTGCTGTTTCAGAGTGCAAAAGTTTTGATGTTAGATTAACAAAGTTAAGTATTTTGAATAGTAATGTTAACGGCAAATTCAAAATTATTTAAAAATAAAAATGTATACCATTTTTATTCATTCAGTTGCGGTGCGAAACCAAAACTGTCTTAATTTTTACTCAGATCAGAGAGTGCAGCCAGCACTCTTATCGACGATTTCACCTCTTGTTAGAGGTTCATCAGAGACTGCATAGGCTGCTTTTCTCTGGCCCAGGTAAAAATCTTCGACATATCCATCTCCCACCGCAACTGACGAGATGGTAGTAGGTGCCTAGCGGCATCTGCTAAATAAAAGACTAAGTTTTTCAACCTAATAAAAATATTTGTAAATTAAATATTTTTAAAAGATTTTTAATTGAAAAACTTTATTGGCCCATTTCCTGGTGACAACCTCCAAGGCTTCTACAATATGCAAGCCAAATGGATGCTGCAGTGAAGACTAAAGGGAAGGAATTCTACACTATGCAATTCACAACCCCCGTCTGCAGCGTGGTAAAGCTCCAACGGAAAATGGACCTAGTTACTCTATAGGAGTAATACTAATATAAAAATAAAAATGTATACCATTTTTATTCATTCAGTTGCGGTGCGAAACCAAAACTGTCTTAATTTTTACTCAGATCAGAGAGTGCAGCCAGCACTCTTATCGACGATTTCACCTCTTGTTAGAGGTTCATCAGAGACTGCATAGGCTGCTTTTCTCTGGCCCAGGTAAAAATCTTCGACATATCCATCTCCCACCGCAACTGACGAGATGGTAGTAGGTGCCTAGCGGCATCTGCTAAATAAAAGACTAAGTTTTTCAACCTAATAAAAATATTTGTAAATTAAATATTTTTAAAAGATTTTTAATTGAAAAACTTTATTGGCCCATTTCCTGGTGACAACCTCCAAGGCTTCTACAATATGCAAGCCAAATGGATGCTGCAGTGAAGACTAAAGGGAAGGAATTCTACACTATGCAATTCACAACCCCCGTCTGCAGCGTGGTAAAGCTCCAACGGAAAATGGACCTAGTTACTCTATAGGAGTAATACTAATATAAAAATAAAAATGTATACCATTTTTATTCATTCAGTTGCGGTGCGAAACCAAAACTGTCTTAATTTTTACTCAGATCAGAGAGTGCAGCCAGCACTCTTATCGACGATTTCACCTCTTGTTAGAGGTTCATCAGAGACTGCATAGGCTGCTTTTCTCTGGCCCAGGTAAAAATCTTCGACATATCCATCTCCCACCGCAACTGACGAGATGGTAGTAGGTGCCTAGCGGCATCTGCTAAATAAAAGACTAAGTTTTTCAACCCAATAAAAATATTTGTAAATTAAATATTTTTAAAAGATTTTTAATTGAAAAACTTTATTGGCCCATTTCCTGGTGACAACCTCCAAGGCTTCTACAATATGCAAGCCAAATGGATGCTGCAGTGAAGACTAAAGGGAAGGAATTCTACACTATGCAATTCACAACCCCCCGTCTGCAGCGTGGTAAAGCTCCAACGGAAAATGGACCTAGTTACTCTATTGGAGTAATACTAATATAAAAATGTATACCATTTTTATTCATTCAGTTGCGGTGCGAAACCAAAACTGTCTTAATTTTTACTCAGATCAGAGAGTGCAGCCAGCACTCTTATCGACGATTTCACCTCTTGTTAGAGGTTCATCAGAGACTGCATAGGCTACTTTTCTCTGGCCCAGGTAAAAATCTTCGACATATCCATCTCCCACCGCAACTGACGAGATGGTAGTAGGTGCCTAGCGGCATCTGCTAAATAAAAGACTAAGTTTTTCAACCTAATAAAAATATTTGTAAATTAAATATTTTTAAAAGATTTTTAATTGAAAAACTTTATTGGCCCATTTCGTCGGGCCAATTATTCGTGGAAATCGTCGATAAGAGTGCTGGCTGCACTCTCTGATCTGAGTAAAAATTAAGACAGTTTTAGTTTCGCACCGCAACTGAATGAATAAAAATGGTATACATTTTTATTTTTATATTAGTATTACTCCTATAGAGTAACTAGGTCCATTTTCCGTTGGAGCTTTACCACGCTGCAGACGGGGGTTGTGAATTGCATAGTGTAGAATTCCTTCCCTTTAGTCTTCACTGCAGCATCCATTTGGCTTGCATATTGTAGAAGCCTTGGAGGTTGTCACCAGGAAATGGGCCAATAAAGTTTTTCAATTAAAAATTTTTTAAAAATATTTAATTTACAAATATTTTTATTAGGTTGAAAAACTTAGTCTTTTATTTAGCAGATGCCGCTAGGCACCTACTACCATCTCGTCAGTTGCGGTGGGAGATGGATATGTCGAAGATTTTTACCTGGGCCAGAGAAAAGCAGCCTATGCAGTCTCTGATGAACCTCTAACAAGAGGTGAAATCGTCGATAAGAGTGCTGGCTGCACTCTCTGATCTGAGTAAAAATTAAGACAGTTTTAGTTTCGCACCGCAACTGAATGAATAAAAATGGTATACATTTTTATTTTTATATTAGTATTACTCCTATAGAGTAACTAGGTCCATTTTCCGTTGGAGCTTTACCACGCTGCAGACGGGGGTTGTGAATTGCATAGTGTAGAATTCCTTCCCTCTCGTCTTCACTGCAGCATCCATTTGGCTTGCATATTGTAGAAGCCTTGGAGGTTGTCACCAGGAAATGGGCCAATAAAGTTTTTCAATTAAAAATCTTTTAAAAATATTTAATTTACAAATATTTTTATTAGGTTGAAAAACTTAGTCTTTTTTTTTTCAAAATTATTTATATGCTCGAACAATGCATTAGCTTCTATTTTTTCATCGTTTTTCAGATAGCAATGAAATTGTCGTTAAAGATTTTATTCCTTGTCGAAAAGCTCGATGCAAAGCCATACAGCATCCTATCTGGATGACCACGGGGTTTCACATAACCTTTTTAAGTGTTGGCAAACGCGATGAATCCAAAGTCATAATAGTGCTGTGCATAAAAGTCATAATAGTGCATGTCATCTTTTAATACTTGCACAAAAAAAACATAATCTCTTAATTATATGGTAAGAAACCAACTCCTATACACCAGCAACGGCATCATTCAACACTAAGTTTAGATTATAGGATACACAATGAACGCTTTGTACGCCTGAATATTCACCACTCATAACGCTTGCCCCGTCACACCCTTTTTCTCTGCAGTTGTTGTGTACGGAATGGTGCTTTGATTGTATAAATTTTAAAATTTCATTTACAAGACCTTCTGAACTTTGGTCTAATATGCGAAAAAATCCCAAAAAACTTTTAACAACTTCTGCTTTGGAAGGTAAACTATTTTCATCGCAAGTTATTTTTACATACGGGAAAATAAAACTAAGCTGATCGCGTTTTAAAATATCTTAATCTTAAAGTGGTATCAAGAATTATTGAATAAAAACAACTTTTTTTAATTAAATGAATCAGTTTGTTTTCGGTTTCTTGAGCCAGCAAATTCATAACTTCGTTTTGTATTTGGGGACATAAGTTATTTGTTTTTATAGATTAATTTAGCTAAAACATATTTAGATAGTAAAAGAACCACTGACAAAAATTACCTTTTTGGGATTCACTTTCATCTAAACTACAAACATGTCCACGAAACGCTAAATTGTACCCAGTAAGAGGAAGAGTTATGTCAATTACCCGCTTCATTACTTCCTTCCAAATTCCCTATTTTGATGCTTATTAGGAAAATATGTTTTGGTCCCCAAATTAAAGAAAGAGGTGTTAAGTTTTAAGGCTTTAAGGGGCCCCTCCTAACGTCAGGGCCCCCGCCTTGCGAGCCCTGCGGGGCTGTCAGCTACGCCACTGGGACAGAGATCTGATAATTTCTGTCTTTTTATTTCTTTTTAAACCTCATCCTGATGTCACTAAATAGAAAATAGGTATAGGATAAAATGCTGGTCCTCAAACTGAGTGATTTAAAATAGATGATTTGTGCAGTTTTGAGTAGTATTAAAATGGTATTAAAAATGGCAAAGCAGAAAATCCAGCGGATGTGCATGTTTGTTACGTTGATTTTGAGAAAGCATTTGACAAAGTAAGACATGAAAAATTAGTCCAAATTCTAAAGACAAAAAACATAAACAAAAGGGAATTAAGAATAATAATAAACGTGTATTGGAATCAAAGAGTACAAATTGTAATAGATATCGAATCCAGTTAAGAAATTGAAATCAGGAGAGGGGTTAGGCAGGATGTAGTATGTCTCCATTACTGTTCAATGTGTATAGTGAATCCATTATTTGTGAACAAGCACTACTCTCTGAAAATGAAGAAATAATAATTAATGGAAGAATTATTAATAACAAAAGATATGCAGATGACACCATGCTTATGGCAAGTTCTGCAAAACTACTCCAACTACTATGAAATAATACAAGCAGTTTCTGTGAATAATGAAGATAAAAGACTAAAAATATGATAATAACAAAGAAAACAAACATACATTTAGGAGATGTACCAATACAAAGGGTACATATATATACAAATACCTGGGAACCTGAATTTCAGAAAATAAGTATCAAACAACATAAATAAGAGCCAGGATAGAAATAGCAAGAAATGAGTTTGTAAAAATGAAAGCAAGTGTCTGCAATAAAGACCTTAGATAGAACTGAGAGTAAGTGCTCTGAGATGTTCTTGTACCCTCGTAGATCGGTAGGAAAATGTACGCCAAAAATAACAAAATTCAGTTTGGCAACACTGTGTGAATGTTGATAGTAACATATCCCTTTTAAGATAAACAGAACTGTAATTTAGTTCATACAAATTAATATATTTTTTTGCCAATAAAAATGAGATGTTTCAACCAAATAATGTTTCAAATATGATGTACAAAATAATTTTGAATTGGTTTCCGCCAATGAGCTTGTTTTTTTTGTCATTAAAGTAAAAAAACTTTAAATTTATCCTTTATATTCATTTTCATCCAGTTCTCGTCAAATTATTTTCACTGTACTAATATCCATCGACTAATTTACAATGATTAATGCGATGTTAAATTATCTTATCGTTAGCGGCTTCTAGAATGTCTTACACATATCTAATTTCGTTGATAAAATGCGCCTTCCCACCGATATCCACTTCAACCATACCTGTTTTCTTTATTACAATATGAACTTGAAAGCTGGATACTGAAGAACACCGAAATGAGCTAGATACAGTCATTTGAAATGTGGTATTACAGAAGGATGCTTAAAAAAGCATGGTTACAGAAGAAAACAAACACGGGAGAATGTATTGCGAGAATAGCCAAAGAATAGAAAATAATAAAAATAGAAAAGTTACAATATAATAATAATAATAATAATAATAATATGTTTTATTTGCAGAATGATATGTAACAATACATTATAATACTTACATATTAAATTTAATAATACATTTCTGCAAAAAAGAGATGACAAACAGCTAGGCTGATACAATGAAGTGTCATCCCTTTATTACTATAAACAAAAAGTAATGATATATGACATTAAAAAAAAATACAAAGAAAAAGAATTGCTATTTACTTTCTTGTATAATACTTTTATACTTAGTCTTAAACGTCCTTATTGGTAGATATTTTAGATGTTGGGGTACTTGGTTATATATTTTAAAAATCATATATGTGAATGATCCTTGAAATTTAGTAGTTCGGTGAGCAGGTGGTGATATTTGGCCTCTGAAACGAGTATGTATGTTGTGCACATCACTGCGAAACGTAATTTTATTGTATAAATCTGGTGGAGACTTATATAATATTATTTTATGATACAATGTGGTCAAATGTAACTCTCTTCTACTCTTCATATTTAACCATTTAGCTTCAATCAGTTTATGGCTAATTCTTTCGAATTTTCTGATGCCGTAGATGTACCGGAGACAAGAGTTTTGAGCCCTTTGAATACGTGTTGTTTCTATATTGTCAAGGCACGGACCATATACTGTATCACAATAATTAAAGTGACTGAGAACCATTGTGTGACACAATAAAATTTTTGTCTTTTGATCTAAAATGTGACGATGCGGAAAAAGCATTTTTAGATTGGTATAAGCCCGTTTAATGCACTTATTCACATGACTGCCAAATTTGAGATCTGTATCTAATTCTAAACCTAAATTTCGTGCCACATTAACAGATTATACATCAACACCATCAATTGAGACTGATAGTTGCTCTGAAATGACGTCTTTGTTTTTTCCGAACACTAACATTTGAATTTTAGTGGGATTTATGATTAACTGATGTCTTTTTGAAAAGTTTACGAGTTTTGACAATTCTGTATTAATACGTTCATTTGTGATAATACTATCGAACTCGGTTATACTAATTTTTATCTGAGTATCATCTGCATAAATGTAAGCTTTACAATTTTCTAAAACAGTAGATACGTTAGTTGCATATAGACAAAATAAAACCGGTCCCAAAACTGAACCTTCGGGCACACCACAAAATATATTTTTTTTTATTAGATATTCCCGAACTTGTTTCCACGAACTGAGATCTGTTAGTAAGATAATGTTTAATAAATTTAATAGCATTTGGAGAGAACCCTACATAATGCAAAATATTGAATAATAACTGATGATTTATTGTGTCAAAAGCTTTTGTATAATCCACAAGTATTAGTATACTAGAATTTCCCTTATCTATGTCTCGAAGTATGTCATCGGTAACTTCCAATAGCGCTGTTGCACAGCTGTAGCCCCGCCGAAAGCCTGACTGACTAGTTGGTAAAATATCATATTGACTTGTATGTTGTTCAATTTGATTTTTTATTATTTTTTCTAAAACTTTCGACAACACAGATAAAATGGAAATAGGTCTGAGTTCACTCATACTAGTTATGTTGGATTTCTTAGGCAAAGGAAAAACTTTTGATATTTTCCATTCATCGGGAAAAACTGATAATTCAATACAGGTATTAACAATATTACATAGTTATGAATGGTAAAATGTATGGGCAACATAGCAAAAGCATGTCAATTTGTAATTCGTCGACTCCCACTGCTTTAGTTTTAATTTCTAGTAAATATTTGTTCACAGTATTTGTATTAACTGTGATGAAATTCAATAATTCATTAAAATTTGTCTTTAAATTATTATTATAGAAAAGTAATAAGTTCTGATCTGGCTCAGTCATATTACCAGTTACTAAAAGAAAATGATTATTTATATTATTAGGATTATCTAAATTTTGCGGTATTTCTCTATTTGCCGGTTTCGAACGAATATCCAACTTTCTGATTTGTTGCCACATTTGTTTACTATTTCTACCATAAGTACTCAAACAAAAATTAAAATACCCCCTTTTTTCGTTTCTTATTGCAACAATAGTGAAATTTTTCAAATCTTTGTAATACTGGTAATGAGCTGGACGTTTTGTTTTTCGGTATTTAGAAAGAGCTTTATCTCTCAGCTTTATCAATAGTTTTGTGTTATCTGTAAGCCATGGAGGATTTATTTTTTTGTTTTTTCTCTTTCTAATAGGAGCTAATGTATCAAAAATATTAACCATTAACTGATTAAAAAGTGAAACTTTATCATTAATATTTTCTAACCGAAATATTTCTTCGAAAGGAGACGAATATAAAAAATCTTCCAATAAATTTTTATCTATGTTAGTTAAATTTCTTGTATATATAACATTTTCTTTATTACTGATATCAAAATTTAATGCACAAAATACTAACTGATGATCAGAAGTAATAAATAGTTCTTTATTACCATGAATGTAAGAATTGTTTTGATTTGAAATTAAAATGACATCAATAAGTGATTCACCAGTAGCTGTGATTCGAGTAGGTTCATTAATTATTTGTTGCAGATTAAATATTTCTGTAATGTTAATAAACTTTGTTACGTTATTGCAGGACGGCCCCTTTAACATGTCAATATTTATGTTCCCTCCACAAATTATTTCATCAAACTGTGTGAAAATTTCAGCTAAATTTTCTTCAAAGTCGCTTAAAAAATCATTTATATTTTTATCCGGGGGTCTATATATATTTCCAAATGCGTATTTTGTATTATGTAATTTGAAACTAATCCACAATTGTTCAACAGAATCTGTATTAGTAAAATCACAAAGAATATTATAATTAAGTGAAGATCGAATGTTTATTGCAGTTCCTCCCCCTCTTGTAATTTGGTCATTTCTTATAAGGTTGAATCCGTCAATGTGCACAAAATGATCAGTAATATTCTGATTAAACCAAGTTTCCCAATACCTATTACATCATATTCCTCTCTTAAAACATAAGATTTAAATTCGTTAAATTTATTACATAATGAATTAGCGTTAAAGAAAGCAAGGAATATCAGGGACAGCGATATGAAATGCTAAGATTGATGATAATACATGAAAAGATAAGAGCAGGAAGAAGAAGAGTGTCATGGTTACAAATTTTAAGGTACCTAGTGATAATGATATCCAACCTCTGGTTGGTAGGAAGAACTTAATAAGAAGAAGCCCAATATGGTAGTTTCTTCTGCAGCAATTTATAACTGAAGATTCTACTCTCTTACATAATATGATTCTGTGTCTAATCAATAATTAAATAATTATAATACATTAACATCTATTTTTTATTTTTAGCTACCAGATTCTTTTGCTGGAAAGGGCTTAAGTGACGATCCTAATTGTAAGAAACTATTTGACTTTGGACTGAAGGACATGCAGGAAGGACAGATAGGCAAAATAGTTATTAGGAAGTCTGGGAAAATGGAAATCCAGATAGGCTCAACACAGTATGAATTAATACAAGGAGATTGTGATTATAAAGAGGTATAAAAACCTTCGATGAGTTTAAATTTTCAGTATAACTTCAATATCATTACGAATTAGTACTAGATGGTGTGATAAGGAATCTCCTTTGAAATGTAAAACATGTTTTTTAAAAAAATTCTTTTATTTTATTCGTAATCTTCTTTTAATTCAATGCAATGATTTCCAATTTCTTTATGCCATCTGGATAATACAATTCTGGAAACTCTGCAAAATAGGTCATTGTTTTGTCAATTTTCTCTTCATTCAAGCAAATTTTTTATTTACCAGCCATCTCTACTTGGAGGGGGCCAAACCAGGAGAATAAGTTGTATAAGAAAGCAATTCGAAGCACTAACCGTGTCTCTGCATTGTCTTGGAGAAGTAACACTTTTTTCTCCTGCATATGGGCCCAGTTTTCACTGAGCTCCTACTTCAGTTTGTCCAATAATGCACAATAATATTGGCTATTGATAGTTTTACCTTTTTCAAGGTATCAATCCCAAAATACAGTGGCCATGAATATTCTGTCCAATTTATCGACTCTTAGCTGGTTTGGAACACTTTTGTCGGTTTCAGTCCACTGCCTTACATTAATTCTGTTCTCTGGTGTGTAGTAGTGGATTAGGGATGGGAAAAACCTACCGGTTTAAACCTAAAACCGGTTTTTTTAGTTCGCAATAACCGGTTTTACCGGTTGTTTTCTTGCCCCGGTTATAACCGGTTTTTTCTTTTTAAAGTAAAAACCGGTTATTAGGTTTTTACGGTGATTAGGATTAGGTTAGGTATTATTTCGGATCCCAATCATAATTTTTATTCTCAAGTAATTATTCCAAACAAAACCATAATACAAATTTTATTTTATTTTATAAAATACAGAAGCAAACTGAAAGTGCAATCTCACATCAGCCAGAAACAGTTATTAAATGTTATTATAATATTTCCTTGAAAAGGTATTTGTAATCATAATATTTAGAGAAGAAGTTCTCTGGTTGAATTGGACGCAAACATCATCTATTTTTCACACTTAACTGTTGACATTGAAAGTGGGTGAATGACTTTTTCTGATTACCAAAAATAATGCTCTGACTATGAATATCGAATTACTGATTACGAATACGAATCTCCAAGAATTTCGCTACGTTTTCAAAACGATACACTCATACAGGAAGTATTAAATGAGTTAAAATGTATTTACCTATTCTACAAATATACAAACGTGTTAAAAGTAATACATGTTCTTTCGATAGTACTAATTTTGATCATATTGATATCGAGTCGAATGGAGTATCGCAAACTAAAGTGTATTGTAAATGTAACTTTGTAACCTATTGGATTAAAAAAATCAAAAACCGGTTTTTTTTGCCGGTTATAACCGCCAGGTTAAACCGTAAGCAAAAAAAAAACGGTATAACCGAAAACCGGTGTTTTGTCAAAAACCGTCGTCCCTATAAGTGGATTCAGGTTTCATCAACAGTTACCAATCGATGCCAAAAGTCTGATCGATTGCGCTTCATAAGTTCCAAACACTGCTGAGAATTGGTCACACGATCATGTTTTTGGAGAATAGTCAGCAAATACAGCACCCATCGGCAGGATCATTTTTCATATTCAAAACTTCATTCAAAATATGACTAGTGTGCTCTTTACTAATTTTTGTGGCCTCTCTCAATTCGCGCACCTTCACTTTTCGATCAGCTAGATCCATTTCGTGGACTTTCTTCACATTTTCCAGTGTAATTGCATTGGTGGGCCGTCTAGTATGTGGTTCATGCAATGTCACTATACAGTTATACATCATCATCATCATGGCTTATTCACTCCTGGCGGAGTGTTTGCCGCCCTTTTGATTCATTCATCTGATTCATTTGTTGCGGAGAATCAGTCCGTTGTTGTCTTTTATTATTATAGCAGCGTGTGTGACTTGGCTTTGCCTACAACTTTCCTCCATACTTTCCGGTCCTTACAACGCTCCTTCCAATTGTAGATTCTCAGCTTCTTTATGTCTCCGAAGACTTGATCTCTCCATCTTGTTTTGGGTCTTCCCTTTGGTCTCTTTGTTGTTGGTCTCCAGCCAGTTATTCGCTTTAGCATAAAGTCTGGGTTAGCTCTTTCTGTGTGTCCCAGCCACCTGAGCCTCTGCGCCTTCACGAACTTGATTATGTCTTCACCCTAGATGACTTCTTTAATTTCTTCATTTGTTTTAATCTTCTAAATTCGCCTACACTTACCCTCACCGGTCCATTATTCGTCGAATTATCTTTCTCTCTAAGATTTCTAATCTCATTTCATCTTTTTGTGTTAGGTACATCGTCTCTGCACCATAGGTGATCACTGGCCTGATTGCAGTCTTGTAAATTTTTAATTTGGTTGTCTTACTAATGTGCTTTTCTTTCAAGAATTTTTGGTAGTTCCAATAGGTTTTATTACCCAGTAGGATGCGTTCATTTATTTCATCCGTTCTATCATTTCTGCCATTCACCATCACTCCCAAATATTTGAAACGGTGTACTCTTTCAAATGTATATGCTCCAAGCTTAATTTCTTTCTCGATGTTCGTATTCTCTCTTGAGCACTTGAAGTATTTCGTTTTGCTTTGGTTTATTACTAGCCCTCTCTTCTTTGCTTCTTTATCTAGTATTAATATTATATTCTGCATGGTTTTTAAATCTCTAGTAACCAGTGCAATATTGTCTGCATACTCTATCAGTTTCGGCTGAAGATTCGATAATTGTTCCCCTAATTTTGTCTGCTCTTACTGCACCCTCTATGGCAATGTTAAATAATGTTGTTGATAGGGAGTCTCCCTGTCTGACACCTACCTCCATTTGTACTTCATCTGACGGGCCTTCCCTTGTTAAGATTCGTGCTTTGGATTCCTTCATCGTCATTTTCGTGAGACTTACTAGTTTTTCTTGAATGCCTAGTTGCTTCATATCATTAATTAGCTCCTCCCTTATTACACTGTCAAAGGCTTGCTTGTAGTCAATAAACAGTATATGTAGATCTATTCCATGCTCGTAACTTTTTTCGACGATTTGCGTTACAATGTGTATTGCATCTATTGTTGACTTACCTTCTCTGAATCCATGTTGGTATTCACCTATTTTTGTTCTCGTTTCTTTTTCTATTCTTTGTCTGATCAAATTAGTTAATATTTTGTACATTGTATTTAATAGCGTGATTCCCCTGTAGTTAGTGCATTTCGTCTTGTCACCTTTTTTAGGGATTGGTGTTATCAGACCGCAATTCCAGTCGTTCGGCATGCGTTCTTCTTCCCATATTCGTTCTATCAGCTTGTGGATTCTGTGGGCTAGTTCCTCTCCCCCTTTCTTGAAGAACTCATTTATAATGTCGTCTGGTCCTGCTGCTTTCCTTGTCCTTGCTTTTATGTGTTTATATAGTCTTGCATTATCGTTACTATTAGCTTCGAGTTCCAGCAGTAAGTCTTCAATCCATTTCTTCTTTTTAGTTCTGCAACATTTGTCTGACTCTTTCTTTTTCTCTTTATAGTGTAGGAGATCCTCTTGTTTCCCTGTGTCCAACCACCTGTGTCTTGCTTGGTCCTTGCCTTTACTAGCTTGCTCGCATTCTTCATCGTACCAATCTTTTCTTTTATTGTCTTTCATTAGTCCTATCGTCTCCTCTGCTGCTGTTAAAATACTATCTTTTATGTTTTCCCATGTTTCATCTATGTCCGATGGTTTTAGGACTAGTAGTTTTTCTTCCAACGTAGTGCAGAATTTTCTGTTTGCATTATCTGTGTTTAGTTTTGACCTATTCCACCTCTTTCTTTTCTTTCTATCGTTTTTGTCTTTAAGTATCTTCAATTTCATGTCGCCTATCACCAAAATGTGATCCGAATCAGCATTGGCTCCCCTGTAGGACCTCACATTCTGTACAATTGTTCTCCATTTTTTTGAAATTAGGATGTGGTCTATTTGGTTTCCGTCTGTCGTTCCAGGTATTAGCCACGTTACTTTGTGCTCTTTTTTGTGTTTGAATTGGGTGCTAATAATAAAAGTATTGGTTGCTGCTGCTAGATTACATATTCTCCTGCCATTGTTGTTCGTATTTTGATGGATCGTTTCTTTTCCTGCGATTTCTCTGTTCGTGTCTTCTTTCCCTATCTTTGCGTTAAAATCTCCTAACAGGATTAGTATGTCGTTCTTTGGTATTTCTTCGTACAATTCTTCAAGTTTCTTATAGAATTCATTCTTTTCTTCTTCGGGAGCATTCTCTGTAGGTGCATATATATTAACAAATGTTAAATTTGCTTGTTTATTTTTCATTCTTATATATGATATTCTTCCATCAACCGCTTTAAAGTTAATAATCTTGTCTCTTACGCTATTACTAACTAGAAAGGCGGTTCCATTGCGACCCTGTTTGCTTTCTCCTGCGTAGTACATTGTGTGGTTTCTTCTATCGATCATCCCTTCTCCTGCCCACCTTATTTCTTGTAGCGCTAGTATTCCCATCCTGTATTTTGTCATTTCTTTTGCCAACTCTTCCATTTTGCCTGGTCTTAGAAGTGTTTTGATGTTCCACGTTCCTATTCTTATTTTCCTGTTTTTGTTTTATATTTGATTTTTTTTTTGTTTTGTTTTTGCGTCTTTTCTTACAAAATATTTTCATGTCCGTATTCATTGCCAACTCCGTTATACTGTCGCCGTCTTTTGTTATATGTTCTGTTAGTTTTTTGACGTCATTTTTATCAATTTTTCGCGTGGATCTATATCATCAGATAGGAGGGATCTGTCGTTTATTGTCCTAGCGTTACTCTTCTTCTCTTCAGGTTTCTTCCAGTAATTTACCTCCATGCCTTCTAGTTGCTCCAGTGAGAACAGTTCACCATTTATCCATAATTTGTTGTATTTTAGTGCGGCTGTGTGTCCTTCCTGGCGTACCATTTTCATGTGCTGGAGAAGATGCTTCCTTTCTTGTAGTATTTTTTTCGGGAAGTCCTCATTGATATATATTTTAGTTCCTCTTAGGGTTTTAGCAGCCTTCAGAATTTCCATTCTCGTAGCTTCCTTTTTCATCTCTAATAAGATGGGTCTGGGTACATTTTGGGGATCACCTTGTCTACCTATTCTTCTCATATCTACCAGTTCTTCATCTAGGTTTGTTTGTACGTCGATTTTTTCCATTATCCCCTTTATCTTATTTATCATCTCTTTTTCGCTTTCAGTTACACAGTCGTTACAAAATTCACGGAACCAAAATTTAACAGTGTAGTCTAAAGGAGCATTAGTCCCATAATATTTATTTAGCCTATCTTTTGTTTCCGTCGCCGGTTTATTTCTCAGGTAATAATGTTTAATGGGAGATCGAAAATCGTTTTTGTCCATATGTGTCATTTTTCCAAACAAGTCAACTTTATGCAGCTGTCAAAAATATACTTATAGTAGTATTTGCGCTGTATAACCCGAACGTATTCAGAGTAAGTTCGAGATTAGTTTCCAAGGCGCAGGCGTCAACCTAAACTTATCCTGGACCAGTGGCGGCTCGTGATTTTTACAATAGGGGAGGCTATACCTAACTGTAAAATATCTAGACAAATTTGCACTAGCAAAATGCAAAAAAATGCGCCAAAAAATGTAATTTAAGGCCCCATCTTTTGACCATTTTTATTTACATTTCATAATATCATCCTAATTCATAATTTCATGATATCATCATTTTAAAAATAGTTAGTCTAATAGTAAAAGTTTAATACCAAAGTTTGTGTCGTTTATTTGTTAACAATTCCATCTATTTGTAGATACCTATGCATATCAAAATAAATACAGATTTGAAGTTTTGCAGTCCATACTTAATGAAGCTTCAAATTTTTTAAGATACTCAACTGAATTTTTTTAATTCTAAACGCGGCCTACTGCGAATTCAAAAACACGATAAATTACCGATATTTTGCTTTGAGTTAGAGATATCGGAAAAAGTTATTTGAGCAAGTTGTTCCAAATATTATTATAACCCCACATACCAAATTTCATAACAAAATTCGCACTTTTAGATTTTTCATTATTTTTAGTCAGGACCCTAAAATTCGTTGTCCCGAGACGCAACCAACCACCCAACGGAGCTGAGAAGCTACACTGCCTCCCTTGGTATATCTCCGGGCAGCGTGTGATGGCGCCGTAGATGCCACTGTTAGGAGACCGGGTCTCCTTAAACGCCTGCTGCGCTGCACGGAGCATTAGCAACGGAGAAAGCTGGGCTTCTCGGCTCTGTTCGTGCATCTCGGGATAACCCAGGGTCCTGCCTACAATAATATGTAATAAAACTGAGACGCGATCATGCGTTCTAATGCTAATGCTCCGTACGTATGGATAATTAGTGATAATATGGAATTTACACGTTGTATAATAGCGAGAGTAATTGTTGTTTTCGCGATTCATGATAAACAAAACAGTATAGAGTGTGTAAAAAATTTATGGGGAGGCTGAGCCTCCCTTGCCTCCTCTGACGAGCCGCCACTGTCCTGGACATGATCAGGATTTTTCGCTCCACGAACAATTTTCGGATTCGTAATGTAATGACGGGTTGCATACATTAAGGTAAGAGAAGGAAGCCTTTTCTTGTCCCTTTCTTATTTCGAAATCGATGTCAACAAAAAATGCAAATGCAACAAATTTGTATTTCAACAAAGAGAAAGAGAATAACAGCAACAGGCAAAGGATTAACTTTCTATTCAATGCCTTTCTTAGAAGTTAGAAATTTGATTAGCGTCTTTATTATTTCGACATATAATTTGGTATTTCCACGCCGGGATCCGGCTTAAATTTTTGTAGACAGTAAAAGATTGTTGAGTTACTTGGAAATTGCAGCTTGTTATTTAGATACAAACATTCCCTTAAATTCCTGGGGGTTGAACATTATCTGAAGGAAGGAATAATTTAGTAAAACAATCATTTCCAATTTTGATATATTGAATTTGATAGGTTGTGGCATTGTGTTGTGGTTTATTACACCACAAATATAATGAAATACAAGTATAACAAGACACAAGAAATAGTTTCAGAATAAGTTTGATGTGTTGTTTATGATTCATTATTCAATAAGAGACTAATTAACTCATAAATTAAACTGAAAAATAAACCACAAGAATATGTAGTTACTTATAAGCTCATCTAGATAGAAGAAATTAAGTAAAAACAGAGTACAATTTATTGTAATACTACTGTAATAGATAATTATCGAATATCGAATGAAAAGTAATAAGATAATAATGCTAGAAAATGTACCTACTTATTTATAAACATACTAAATGGAAAACATTGACAAAAACAACTAAAAAACCTTTAATATAAAAAATATTAAAATTTGTTTGAAGAATATTGAAATGATACAATACTTTATATAATTTAAAAACCAGAATCTACATCTACAAGTTGTTTAACAAAACAATATTTTAGCTTCAGGTTAAGAATTGGACGGAGTAAGAACAGAATAATGGTCAGAATGTCAAGAAATTCTACCCAAATATTTTTTGCGCCTGTGCGAACTTAAAATCCGAAACAAAATCCTCGACGTCGAGAGGGTATCCCGGACACGTTCAGGATCTTTTTTCTGTACTGCGCGAACACCGAATTAAAAATCCGGAGGGTATTCAGGGAGAAAAATTCGACCTCCGCGAACGCTCGATTTTGTAATGCGCAGGCGTTCTCCCTCTGGGTACGTTCGGGTTGTCCAGCGCGAACAAAGCTAATTGCTGCATCGTGTCAAAATTTGACATGTATGCCTAAGAAAGGTTCGACTTTCTAGAACTATATCCTTTTCTCGTGCTATTATGTCATAAATATTATTATGATTAGAATGTTGTTCATTAAAACTCAAAGAAATCTTTATACTCAAGTAATGTTATTAACTCTTTTTTTTTTAATGTTTAGGAAGCCATTGCCGTGGATCTCATCTCTAGTAAGACTAAAGCCAAAAGTGCTGTATTGGGAAACATAGAACACAGATATTTCCTGGCTCCTGATTGGGATAGGTTGCTGCAGTAAACTTAAGTGCCTTGAGCTTGTGATTTTTTATTCACTGGTTACTTTGTTTAAACCAATTCAGTTTTTGCTACTGATTGTGATACATTACTACATAATATTGTTAATAAAACTATACTGGCTTTATTTGTTTTATATTTAATGTAGCAGTTACAAGATAAAATAGTGTTACAACCATGAACAAGTTCCTTTATCTGGTATGATACACATATACATGTTATATCGCATTTACAATAAATTAAAAAGAATCCTTTGTTAATTTCAGTCAATGTTTTCTTAATTCAAAATGATTTCCTGTTACATTAATGAAGAATTCTAAAAAATTAGTAATAAAATACTAATCACAGATGAAACCACATAGAAAAAGTGGTCTCAACAAGGATAGCTGCGGGGAATAGAGTTATACACCCTATCATCATTATTAGGATCCAGTGGCGTAGCGAAGTGGGGGCAAATTTTAACAATAAATAATAAAAATATTTTGTAAATATTTAAACCATTTTTAATTTTCATCACTACAAATTCGGACAGATTGAAAGGAGCACGGAATCTTTAAAATCAAAAGGAGAGACAAGACGGCTTACTAAGCAATGGTTTTACCGTACATTGACTAACGGCGAAAAAGTTTTACGTACTTGGATGGCTTATTCTCCATCTAAAGCATCAATATTTTGCTTTTATCGTTTATTTGAGAACGTAAATACACCGAAGACTTCAAGTTGGAGAGCTGGCTTCAATAAGTACAGACCGTTGACAAAAGAACAAGACATAGACATTCCTTGCCAAACAAAATTTAGCTTTACATGGACATATTATAGAAAACGACACCAGTACCAATAGAGGAAACTTTATAGAATTGGTTAATTTAATTGCAAAATACAATTCTGTACAGTACAACCTCGTTTAACCGGACTAACTGGGACCGGAAGCGATCCGGTAAATCGAAAATCCGGATAACCGGAAATATAAGGTTAATAAAACTACATGTGAAATGATAACTTACTATATTTACACCCAATATGATTTACGCGAGCATTAGTTTTTATTTACAAAAAAGTCATTGATCTTCCTTTGTTTTAACTTTGTGTGATGTTTCATATTATGTATTATGTAAGATTATGGACATACATACATAGAATTATCAAATTTTTTTTTTAATTTATTCATTCCGGATTGATCCGGATTAACGAGGTTGTACTGTACTTCGTGAACGTGGCAAAATTTCAATCACGCACCACAAATACAAGACGAATTTATTGCCATTTTGCGAAATAATGTTCGCCAACATATCGGACAAATAAAAAAGGCTAAGTATTATTCAATTATTATATTCGACAGCACGCCAGATATTTCTCATAAGGATAGTGTGACCAACTCCAATTCAGTCGAATCCGGGACAATGCTGAAAAAAAATACCTAAAATCCGGGACTTTTGAATGAAAATCGGGCCATTTGTTATTTTTTTAAATATAGGACTCTAATATCATCATTTTATTGGTTATTTAACATTTTTATGTTGACAATGATATTTTTGATGGTCTTAATCAAATGATACGCTCAAACACCTTCCCGAGCTGCTGTCTCTAAATCAATGCTCGATGAAGCTGTTGGCTTGAAAAATTGAGTCAATTTTTTGCTGCTGGACGCGGAGCAGATACCTCTTCGGTGTTTTTCACTTTTGATGTGACTTAGTATATCCGCTCTACCACTGTGGGCGATCGAAAATTCCGATCCACAAGTATTACACTTCATGTCACTGTTAGAGTTACTTTTTTTTTCAAAAATAGAAATTCTTCTTCCAATATTTTATTGAAAGTGCAATATCGTTTTCTGTTTTTACTTTCGTGTGTTGGTTCCATATTCATATTAACAATAATAATATATTGGAATGAAAAAGTCGGGTCAAAAACAATAATTCCGAGATGGTCACTAATCGATTTTCGGATTCAAACTGATTACTGTACTGACAATAAAATAAATGTTTAGATAAAAAAATCATATTGCAACGCAGCAGATTTGAATTTGGCTCAAAGCATGCAACGGTTTGGAAATTAATCATATTTCGCGAACGAACTCAAGAGGTTTATCTACTTAAAGTAGTTGACAAAACCAAAAAAAAAGATGCATCAGCAATCATTACATTACATCGTTCGATGCGGCATGCGTGCCTAGGCATGATTCATTGTGACATGAATTATTATTGTTTTTGAATGGTCTTTTCTGAAGACGATAATTAAAACACAAATAAAAAAAATTCCAGTTTTCGTTTTCTTTCATAGAACTATTAAAATTTATACCACGATAAAAATTTTTTTTTCGTCTCAACAATTTAATTTGATGTAAATTCTTAGAATAAAAACGAAAATATAGATTTTTACCAAAAAGTTGAAAATTCGGATGGCCCGTAAGCCTTGTCCTGGACGCCGGGACACAACTTCGTAATTCGGGTCATGTCCCGGATTTTTCGGGCTAGTTGGTCACACTACATAAGGATCAAACAAGTCAGCTATTAAGTTACGAGGTAATTGAAAATCAGGAAGTAATAGTAATGGAATCTTTTATAGATTTCATTGAAACTAAAGACAAAACTGCTGAAGGAATTTCAAAGATAATTTTGGACAAGATTCAAGCTGATGGCCTAAATATAAGCAACTGTAGAGGCCAAGCATATGATAATGCTGCTGTTATGGCTGGAAAGTATTCATGAGTTCAGCAAAGAATTCAAGAAATAAACCCTAAAGCTGAATTCGTACCTTGCTCTTGCTCAAATCATTCGTTAAACCTAGTTTGTTTACACGCTGCCTCAGTTGAAGTGGATTCAGTCAGTGGCGGCCCGTGAGGTAGTGCCATAGAGCCATGGCACTACCTTGCTGCTAACTATGCAGAAACATATTTTTTATCTTCAATACTTTTTAATTCCTGTTAATTTTTTTGTGTGTATTTCTTTTGATCTTCATAAATTATATAAAATATGGCAACTATGGGCGTAATACAATCCCTGCCGACAGCGGAGAGTATTCGACAGGAGAATCTCCTTCGTGCCGAAGTCAGTACTGGCACGACTAAAGAGAGAAAGATTTTACGAGCATTCTATGTAAGTGACAGAAAGAGCTATATTGGACTATTAGTATACCTTAAAATTAGAATCTCTGTGCCAGGCACGAGGGTATGATGCCAGGTCTATTTATTTTGAGTTTCTTTACGTGCTGGTTTGTCGCTTTTATTATGTATATTTTCTGTTAAAAAGTTTTTGTATTTATAATTAAACTTTTAGTGCATCATGATCGTGGGTATTTTGATTATTTCTTAAGTTTAATTTATTAATTGACAATGACGATTAGTATCTTAAAAAAAATTTTTGGTGGTTTTTCGCTAGAAAAAAAACTACAAATGTTATAAGGTGTTGTGGAGCTTTCGAGTTAGCTTTAAGAGGTCACGACGAAAAAGAAAATTTAGAAAATAGAGGCATATTTAAGAAGCTGGTCAATTTTAGCGCCGAATTAGACAACGACTTAAAGGTTCATATTATTCAAAGTACCGCAGATCTTTCAAAGGTCTACTTTCTCCGGACATTTAGTTGCTTCTAATTTATTTATGTCGGAGAAGTTTTCTGCTTATAAGCATCAGTTCTCCGAATCATTTCTTAATGAAACATGGAGACAATTTTAATTTTTAAGCAAAACTCGGTTTAAAACTAAATTACAAGTAGGTATTAGCGAGACGAATTAAGTACTACCTCTGGGGCTGTTTCGCTATCGGTTTTAGTGTAGAGGGAAGCTTTAAAAAGCACATTTGAAGAAACTATTAAACTTTTAAGTATTTTAGTTACCATTCCTATATCAACATCTGAAGCAGAACGCTGTTTTTCGATGTTAAAACATAGTGCTTTAGGTATGCTATCTGCAGAAAAGCATTTTGTAAATTGTATTGATAATTTTAATTATAAAGTCATTGAAAACTTTGCAACCAAAAAATAGAAGAACGAACTTCATATATCGTAAACTTTAAAAGTGACATTACAAAAATTTGTGCATGTGTGTGAATAATGAAATAGTATTATTTTTATAAATTGGTAAATAGAGACTAAATCGTAATAACAATTTTCAAGCACTATCAGCAGTAAATGCTGGTGGTAGGTTAAGAGGTTTTTATTAATTAATTTACGGAACTGCTTTGATCAATGTTGGACAATTGCTTGGCACCTCAGATCAATAAATTAAGATACATAAGATAAAAGTATCCGCGCATATTTTTTTTAGTTTTTGTTGTGAGTATACCTTTTTTTGACAATATCGTGAATCCGTCACTAAAAATTTTGGCGGCTGCCCGAGTTCTGGCACTACCTTCTTAAAGTGGTACGAGCCGCCACTGGATTCAGTAACTTTTTTCGACACTTTAGAACGTTGCTATTCTTTTTTTTTTGCTCATCGACACATCGTTGGAAAGTTCTGATAGCAGCTACAGGCAAAAGCCAAAAGGGTTCAAGACACGCGGTAGAGTGCAAGAGGCGATGCCGTAAATGTGGCATTGCATCAGTACAAAGACATTCTCGTCACATTAGAAACACTCACAGAGGCAGGTGAAAGCTTAAACACTAGGACAGATGCAGGTGCTTTACTAGTTTCGATGCAGTCATTTTCCTTTCTTTGGGCCTGTGGCAACCGGTGCTACATTAAGTGAATGATGAACAAAAATATTTACAAACAATGGGACTTGACATAAGATTGTGCGCTCAGAAAGTAAATGCTTTGCACATAATATTGATAGAGAATTAATAAACGTGATTGTAAAACTTAGATAAACTTTTTTATTTAACATCTAAACCTTGTATAATGCAAAATAATGATGACTGTTCTCGCCGAAAAGTTCTATATGATTAATGTATGCAATGTATAGTATACATTAAATTAAAATACCTAAGTTAGAGGGCGGCAAAATTGTCTTTCGCCCCGGGCAGCCGACACTCACGCTACGCCACTGTTAGGATCTAAGCTGCTAAAAAGACAAACTAAATTAAGCCCAGTTGTTACATATGGAAGTGAAACATGGACTCTACATCAGCGGTTCTCAATCTGTGGTACATGTACCACTGGTGGTACATTTCATTTTTTGAGGTGGTACACAAAACGCAAAAACAGCCAAAATCATCACCACTATTATAGTTCATTAGATCACCTAGTTAGATTTGTATTTCAGTTCGGTGGTACCAAAAATAATAAAAAGTATTTGGTGGTACATGATACAAAAAGATTGAGAACCGCTGCTCTACATCAACGGGAAATAAATAAGCTGCTGGTTATTTGAAAGATTCTAAGAATGATATTTGGCCCTCAAAAAGATGAATTGGCAGGAGAGTGGAGTAGGCGCCGCAATGCTAAATTGGTGACTCTGTATGGTACTGAAAACTTCGTCAGACATATAAGAGCTAACGGGATACGACCCACATAACAATGATGTTCGCATCATGTTCTAAGCATATCCTGCCAACATTCGTCGAAGTATATCCTTTTTAGTACATGCGTAGTACAAGCATAGCATGTACCATAAAAAACATTCTAAATTTCATGTTCTTTGCATGTGCTTCGAAGAATATTCTTGCACCGAATATACTGAGCACATTCGTGTACGTAGTATCTCGGAATGTTCGTAAAAGTTTATTCTTAGAATATACCTTAATCGAATATTCTTAGTATATGCGTAAGTATATGCAAAAGTATATGCTTAACACATACTTGTATATACTTTTAAAATATCTTAAAAAGAATATACTGTATGTACCTATAGGAAGAAGAATAATGTTAGCCTATAGATTATCAACTTCGCGTTAAGAATAATTAATAAAATTTAGGTATTTTGGTAGGTACTACTGAACCTTCTAATTCATCATTTTTTTAAACCGTTTTAATTGTATGGTAAAAAAGTTTAAAACTTAATTCTATTGAAGAAAAATGAGAAATTCTCGTTTCGTTTTCAATTGAAATGAATACACCATTTTGATTTGAGTTTATACCATAAAAATATTTTTACCTATAATTTTCGGGAATCCGGAAACGGCCATTCCCCAGGCAACCAAGTGACGTCATATAACGTTGAGGAAACGTCAGTTTTTGGTTGAATATAACACGTGTTTGAACATTACGTCATATAGACGTCTTTTGTAGGTGATTCTAAATACGTTAGATTAATGACGTTAAAATTACGTTTAAAAAACGTTTTAATTTCAGGCCCAAGTCTGACGTCACAAAATTGGGAGGAGCTTGCTTGTTTGTATTGACTCCAAACAATTTCGTTTAGGTATAGATAACGCTAAATGTTCGTAAGAAATTTCTCATTTATTGTTTACGTGGTTTGTGCCTTGTGTGATAAAATAAGACTTTTCATTTAGATATTTAGTTGAAGAAACGTGTAAATTAAGCGATTTTTATGTGTTTTTGCTCAGTGAGTTAGTTTAATGCAGTAATTCTTCTTGACAACTAGTTGAGGTTATGTTTATTTGTTTTTAATTAAGCGTTAAATGAAGATATTAAGACAGCGTTAAATTAGCGAAGACAGCGAAGATATTAGTATGCTGGATAACTTGTTAATAAATTATTTATTAGTTTCATATATATGTTGTTTCAGTTTTGACACAATAAGTAGGTATAAATAAATAGTGAAAATTCTAAAATGTGAGGGCTGGTACAATCATGCAGAATCAATGATGCTTCTAGCCTAGCGCACAAGCGATCTTAAACAAGTGGTAGTACTTATATCTTCGACACATGGGACGTAGGCCTATAGGTTTCATGTTATGTACCTATTTTTTATACTATTTTGAAACATCTGAAAGAGGTCACTTTTTGAAAGTATTAAAGACGTGATTTTACCGACGTGAAAAAAACGTAGATACGATAACGTTTTAAATCGTCAAAATTATGACGTCAAAACGATGAGACAAATACACGTGATTTTCAACGTCAGTACTACGTCATAGAAACACGTCAATTGGTCATTTTTATGACGTGTTATCTACGTTATAAAAACGTCGTTTGGTTGCCTGGGTCATTGTTATACTGACCCTTGCATTGCATATTTTATACCTGCACAAGGGAAGGGGGTAGGTAACAAAAAGGCAAAATATGAAAATAGTTTCCAGTACAGTTAAGGCATTTATGTCTACGCTGCCTGTGCGGACGAAGCCATTGTAGTTCTAGCTACAAGGACTAAAACATTTTAAGAACATAAAAAGCAGCTTGAAAATAATAAATTCATATTGGTACTTAATATTTCCTAAATACCTAGTAAGTAAAAGTATGTATAATGTATATAGATACCTATAAATTTTAGTAATTTACATACATATTATATTATATATTTGGCTATTATATAATTATATAAGCAGCAGTTTTATTTTGATGTGCACATAATAACTAAATATATTACTTATATTTTATATATAGGCTACTTACCCATATAATATTTATTATACATAGGTACCTATATAACTAACTAAAGTTTATATATTTTATACTTACTTTTTACGTAATATTGTAGAATGTAATAACTATACATTCTCATATGCAATTATAGAATATGTAAATATAATATATTAGTAGAACCTAGGATGAGATTGGGTGATGTTGAAAACATACTTCTGAGAAATATAGCACATCCTTGGAGTATTCTTCCCATATACTAAAAATATGTGCGATAGTACATTCTAAGTATATACATAGAAGGTATATAGCACTTCCTTGGAATATTCTTCCCATATACTAAAAATATGTGCCCTAGTACATTCTAAGTATGCAACTAGAAGGTATATAGCACTTCCTTGGAATATTCTTCCCATATACTAAAAATATGTGCGATAGTACATTCTAAGTATATAAATAGAAGGTTTATAGCACCTCCTTAGAATCTTCTAAAAAGTATGTTCTTGGTATATACTGAAAAGAAGTGCGGTAGTACATTCTAAGTATATACATAGAACGTTTAAGTACTGTAATGTAGTATATACTCAGTATATGCTCTGCACATTCGCAATGGTAATTACGCATATTCTAAGTATATACTTTTTCTGAAAAGTATGTTCTATGAATCTACTAAGAACATGAAATTGTTATGTGGGGATGAGCAGGTTATGTGGTAAGATCAGAGGGAGACATGAGTGTTAAAACAGTGTTTTTGAGAGACCAAACGATAGAAGGTCAGTAGGCCGTCCCAGAAAAGATGGAAGGATGATGTTGAAGCCGATTTATGTAGGGTTGCGGTACAACAATGGGAAATGGACGTGTAAGATCGTGGAATATGTAATAGCGGATATCCCATCATAAAGAATATGTGGTAGTACATTATTAAAGCGCATTCTATATATAGAGAGGCGATTAATACAATCTCTTCATCTTCTTTTTTTTATCTTCTGTCATAACCCATGTCTGATAATAGTCTTGTTGTAGCCCCTAATTTTTGATTTCCAGTGTATGTTTTTGGAGAAAAACTGGCAAACGTAAGTCACGACAAGAAAGTACATAAGCAAAATACGAATAATAATTGACCTCCAACTTTTGTTCTATCAAACAATTGTTACACCGGTCTCAATTTTTTGAAGTGAAAACTTCTTTATGGACGTTGTGCGATTTTTGGATGGGGGAAAAAGCATTGAATTCGCGACCGTCATCGCGACCTTCATCTTTAGGGACGTTGTGCGATTTTTGGATAGGGGAAAAGCATTGAGTTGGCGACCGTCATTGCGACCGTCATCGCTTATGCTATATAATATTATGTGTATGTATATATAAATTGTGTAGAGGCATTTAAATTTAAAATAAATGTAAAACCTATTTTAGGATGGGGAAAAAGGATTGATTTCGCGACCATCATCGCGACCGTCATCGCGTCGGCGAAATAAATTTTGTACATATATAGGTATATTATGTGTATATATATATAAAAACAAAAGATGTAGATTTTTGAAACACACTCAGTGATCAAAAGATCCACAGGTACTGGTTTAACGACCACTCGTACGAAATCAAACAAATGAAATTTAGTTTCATTGGATGTCATATCGTTATTTACTAATATACCAATAGATCTGGTCAGTAATATAATACAGTCAAAATGGAATCTCATTCAAAATTATACAACAATTTCTAAGGATAGTTTTTTATTACTTCTGAATTATGTTTTTGAGAACACCTATTTTAGTTTTAATGATAAATTCTATCGACAAATATTTGGAGCACCTATGGGTAGTCCACTGAGCCCCATAATAGCAACCATAATTTTGGACCATTTGCTGGATGACATTATTCCACAATTACCTTTCCCTTTACCCTTCATTAAAAAATTTGTAGACGATCTTATTTGTTCTGTTCCTACTTCTCAAATTCAAAATACCCTTAACATTTTCAATAATTTTAACAAACATATCCAATTTACTTTAGAGATTGAAAATTATTGTTCGATATCATTTCTGGACACAAAATTAATAAGAACTGAACAAAACAAAATATTGATAGATTGGTATCAAAAGCCAACACACTCTGGAAGATATTTAAACTTTTTTTCAAATCATCCTACTCATCAAAAGTTTAATACAGTGATTGCAATGAAGAATAGGGTAAGGCATATTAGTGATGATAAATTCATAAACAGAAACTTAAATTTGCTGTTAAACATCTTCGAAAATAATGGATACCCGAAACATATCCTTAAAAAATTGATATTTAACTCAGACATTTTTGACGGTCCCTCTGATATCGGTGCAGTACAAACAATCCGATATAAAAAACTACCATTAATAAAACATTTAACCCCTTCCGTGACTAGTTTATTTAAACAATTTACCAACATCAAAATTGTTCAATATAATTTGTTAGAAAACCGACAACTGTTTTCTAAAGTAAAAGACAAGACACCAACTGTGAATAAAACTAATGTTATCTACAAACTGCCTTGTTTGGATTGCCAGAGCTGTTATGTTGGCCAAACTTCTCAATGGCTAAAACAAAGGGTTACACAGCACAAAAGTGACTGTACAAAAAAGAAGAATACATGTGCAGCAGTTGACCATTACTTAAAGACTGGGCATCAATTTGACTACTCAAATGTCAGGGTTCTACAGCAAGAGAATAATTACAAGAAAAGGTTGTTCTTAGAAATGTGTCATATTAATAAAGAGAAATATGCAGTAAATTACAAGGCAGACACGGGACAGTTGAGCAATATCTACTGTAATATTCTTAGTATGTTAAAATAATTTTTCTGTTTACAATTACATTTTAAATCATCTTGTATATTTTTAATGTGTAATTTTATTGTGTTTTAATTGTTTCTTAGTTGTTTTTATTTTTGCTTTTTATATTTCATTACTAATGATCTAGTTGCTTTTAACTAATATTGTTAGTACTGTTTTGAACATATTATGTACAAGAACCTTTTAAATATTTTTAACTCTAAATCTGTAAGTAATTCATTGTTTATTCTCATCTTATAGTTATACAAAATTTTATTCATATTTTAGTTGTCTCCTGATGAAGCTGACAAAAAATCAGCGAAATATAGAGATATAAAAGAAAAAAAAAAAAAAAAAAAAAAAAAAAAAAAAGGAGTTTTTTTTTTCAAATAACAGACCGCATACCCGATACACCACTACAATAAATTGTTATATATATATATATATATATATATATATATATATATATATATATATATATATATATATATATATATATATATATATTGTATAGAAGTATTTAAATTTAAAATAAATGTAAAACCTATTTTAGGACTGGGAAAAATGATTTATTTCGCGACCGTCATCTCTTCGGAGAAATAAATTTTGTACGTATCTATATTATGAGTATGTATACATAAATTGTATAAAAGTATTTAAAGGACATCGCACACATCTTATGGAAAATATAATGTCACTCAAATTCAATAAAATTTATATGAATATATTCGTTTCATTTTAACGATCAATTCTTATCATTGCGCCATCTCTTAATTTTCAATAATAAGAGCAGAAATTGATATAAATCAATCTGAAATCAAATGGGTAGGTACATAAGTTAGAGAGAGAAAAAATATTTTAAAATACCCAAATTATAGTTAGTTCATAAATCTTCTCGAGCTCTTAAGCATCTTATTATAATAGTTTCACTAATCCGCTTAGGCCCAGCGGGGTTTAAGCTGTTTTGAATAGCACCCAGAGCAATAGTGATTATAACTGACACGTTTATAGACTCCAAAAATGTGATTTCGATCAACTTTAATTGCAATTTGCGCCGTAATTAATCATAATTAAGAGTTGGCGCAATGATAAGAATTGACAGTTAATTTAAAACGAATCTATTCGTATAAATTTTATTGAATTTGAGTGACATTATATTTTCCATAAGATGTGTGCGATGTCCTTTAAAATAAATGTAAAATCTATTTTATGATGCGGAAAAAAGATTGATTTCACGACCGTCATCGCTTCGACGAAATAAATTTTGTACGTGTATTATTATAATGTACGTATAATAATACTCAGATTATTGAAGTGAAAACTTCTTTAGGGACGTTGTGCACTTTTTAGATGGGGAAAAGTATTGAATTAGCTACCGTCATCGCCTTGGCGAAATAAATTTTTGAAGTGAAAACTTCTTTAGCGACGTTGTGCATTTTTTAGAAAGGCAAAAGTATTGATTTAGCGACCGTCATCGCGACCGTCATTGCTTCGACGAAGTAATGTTGTGAAGTGAAAACTTCTTTAGGGACGTTTTGGTCTTTTTAGATGGGGAAAAAGTATTGAATTATCAACCGTCATTGCTTCGATGAAATACATTTTTGAAGTGAACACTCCTTTAACGACGTTGTGCACTTTTTAGATGGGGAAAAAGTATTGAATTAGCGACCGTCATCACTTCAGCGAAATAAATTTTTTAAGTGAAAACTTTTTAGGGATGTTGTGCACTTTTAAGATGGGGAAAATTGTTGAATTACCGACCGTCATCGCTTCGGCGAAATACATTTTTGAAGTGAAAACTTCTTTAGGGACGTTTTGCACTTTTTCTATGGGAAAAAAGTATTAAATCAGCGACCGTCATTGCTTCGACGAAATAAATTTTTTAAGTGAAATCTTTATGGACGTTGTGCTCTTTTTAGATGGAGATAAGTATTGAATTATCGACCGCCATCGTGACCGTCATTGCTTCGAGGAAATAAATTTTTGAAGCGAAACCTTTTTTAGGGACATTATACACAGATGGAGAAAAAGTGTTGAATTAGCGACCGTCATCGCTTCGGCGAAATAAATTTTTCAAATGAAATCTTCCTTAGGGACGCTGTGCATTTTTTGGATGGGAAAGAGGTATTGAATTAGCGACCGTTATTGCTTCGACGAAATAAATTTTTGAAGTGAAAACTTTTTTAGGTACGTTGTGCCCTTTTTAGATGAAGAAAAAGTATTTAATTATCGACCGTCATCGCGACCGTCATTGCTTCGACGAAATAAATTTTTGAAGCGAATCCTTTTTTAGGGACGTTATACACTTTTTAGATGGGGAATAAGTGTGGTATTAGCGACCGTCATCGCTTCGGCGAAAAAAATTTTTCAAATGAAAACTTCTTAGGGACGTTGTGCACTTTTTAGATGGAGAAAAAGTGTTAAATTAGCGACCGCCATTGTTTGACGAAATAAATTTTTAAAGTGAAAACTTCTGTAGGGACGTTGTGCACTTTATAGATAGGAAAAAATATTGAGTTTGCGATCGTCATCACTTTGCCGAAATAAATTTCGTACGTACATAATATATATTATGTGTATGTATATATTAATAGCATAGAACGTACGCAACGCTTATATAATATAGGTATAGCACTTCTTTTTGGATATGGAAAAGCATTGAGCTTGTAATTTATATACTATAAGAAATTTTCACATCTGTCGGCACTCCCATGAGTGCTTTAAATTTTTTTTTTATTTGAGTAGTTTTCTTTAGTTTTTCATAATACTCCTCAATATAATCATCACATTCCTCGACTTTGAAAAAGCGTTTGACACCGTGAAACACGATGCAATGATAATAATGCTGCACAATGCTAATATTGATGAGAAAGATTTAATAGTTATCCTGAATCTCTATTGGAATCAAAAAGCACGAGCGGGGGTGAACAAATCAACGAAACAGAAGAATTTGAAATTTTAAGAGGGGTGCTACAGGGGTGTATTTTGTCTCCTGTGCTGTTCAACCTCTATGTGGAGAATGTTTTCGCAGATGCACTTAAAGGCACTGACTAGTATAAGGTCAATGGGTACCCGATAAATAACATTCGTTACGCCGACATAACACCGCGATATTCACAGATAATAGAATAAATACAGCAAAAAAAACATATGACTTGAAGATAAATGCTGGAAAAACTAAATACATGGCAATAAAAAAGGGCGCACTTTTAAGAGTAAAACTGCAAGCAGTGCCGGATTAACGAATAGGCAAAGTAGGCAGTTGCCTAGGGGCCTCGCTGGGCCCAAAATGAAAAAATAATAATTAGATTTAAATAAAAATTATAACTCATTTTAAATCGAAAAATTCAAATATCGCTAAAAGTGATTGTGAACGTATAAAACTAGATTACAATGCATATTTTTGTTCATATAGAAAGCCTATGTTGTGAGAATAAGTCGCTAATGAATGCCGTTTGGTAGAAGGAACAGTACTGCCTATCAGGCAGTACGGTTTCTTAGAAAAGTAGTAAGAACAAGAGCGACAAATGAGTCAGCGTCCTCTCGCTACCCTCTCCTTCATTACCCATGCCTTTCGCTACATGTCAGGCAAATACAATGGTCTCCGGGCTCATTTATCTAAGATTAACAAGCTTACAATTAACATTTTTTGTGCCGCACACTCGCTTTAGTTGGAGTAAGTACTGCTAAAAGTTGCGTTGGACCCGTTGGAGAAATATCTTATTTTGGATTTGTTCAGTCCGTGTACAATTTTTTTTTTCAGCTTCTACACACCGTTGGAAAGCTAATACGATCAAATGCTTAAATGAAACTCTAAGCGATCCCATTCGCGACGATCTAAACCTTGTCCTTAAAAGAACAAGCAGCACTAGATGAACTGCAAGGACTGATGGAACAATTGTCTAAATAAAAAAAACGACTAAAGTCCTTTATAAAAGGTATATTTGTTAAAATCCCTAAAAAGGCTACATCACAGAACTAGTTTTAGATCGGATGGCCGATCATCATCATAGTGCCGACGTGATTCTAACATGCTAACCATCAAAATACAAAAATATATGGGTAAAAACCCTTTAAAATTGATCCGTTATGCAAACATAGATAAAATATGTAAACTTGAACATCCCCATCCAATGGCACTACAGCCCAAATCGAGCCTTGGCCTCCTTCAATAAGCTTCTCCAATCATTTCGATTTACCGCAGTTCTTTTCCATGAACGCGTTCCCAGAAAGTTCCTGGCATCCTCATCGACTTCGTCTTCCCATCTCTTTTTAGGTCTTCCAACAGGTCTTCTTCCCTGCATTCTTGCATTCAGCAATTTTCTGGGGATTCTACTCTCATGCATGCGGACCACGTGCCCTGCCCACCGTAATCTCTGCAGTTTAGTGTGTTGTGCTAGAGTTGGTTCGCTATATTGCTCGTATATTTCTCTATTATACCTAATTCGCCAGTTGTTATTTTCACTTATTGGGCCCAGTATCCTACGTAATACTTTTCTTTCAAACAAACTTGAACATAGATGTACAAAATATCCCATGATGCTCCAGGTACCATTTGAGCCCAAAATTGACTTGTTCACGTGTTGACTAGATGATAGCAAATCACTTCAAGCAGTAACAAAGGTTACAACGCCTTCAAATCTGCTCTTTATACTCTTCATAGCCTTACTGAAGACCCGAATCAGAAAGCTGAAACAGTTCATGAGGCTAAGTGTTTGTTGAAAGAAATGTCAAAACAGAAACATTCATAATGTATCAGTTTTGGGCAACAATTATTGTAGAACTCATCAACGCTGTCATTAAATCATTACAGAGAGAAGAGATTGGACTTGAAACTGCAGTTCAATTTGTAAAATGACTTTTGGATTTCTTAAAATCCCAAAGAGGTAATTTTGCTTACCACGAGCAGAAGGTCTGCGATCTACAATACTCTGATGAATATGTATACAGACGAGAGTAAACAAACAAGAGCAAGAAAACTAAATTTTGATGATGCTCAATTCCAATGAAGTTTTTCTACAGTGTGGAGAAAAGTTAAAGGTTGAAACGAATCTACCAATTTTCGATAAGCTAATTATTGAGCTGAGTCGTCAGTTGACAGCAGTGTACGAGTCAGTAACTCAGTATTTGGTGTTTTGTGTGTATTTCCAAAACTGAGTGATAGGTACTCAAATAAAAGAGTGTGCTTCAAAACTCTGAAATTTAGGAGGAACTACTGCAGTTCAAATATTTTA
Organism: Diabrotica virgifera virgifera; assembly: GCF_917563875.1. Lineage (NCBI taxonomy): Eukaryota > Metazoa > Arthropoda > Insecta > Coleoptera > Chrysomelidae > Diabrotica > Diabrotica virgifera. Next base: position 128,691,107 of record NC_065452.1, read on the forward strand.
TAGTCCATCTTCAGGACTTGTAGCGAAAACAATGCCTTCCTGCTTCATAGTCTTTTTGGCTTATTTATGACAACAAATTCGAATGAAAGTTTCGAAATTTGTCAGTAGCTTGTAAGATTTCTCTTACGCTAGACGCTAGTGATTACAAATACAACAGGCTAACGGTCATTTTCAAAAATGAAAATTATTAAGAACTGCCACCGTTTGACAATGTGGCACAAAATATAGTAGCATTTCCCTCAATTATGGCTATTGAGAATGATGTTGTTCTGAAGCTATTTTCTTGTGGCATTTTTACAATTTTAACTATTTAGAATGGGAAATAAGCCACAATATTATTAAAAAATGATTTTTATTAACGTTTCGACGCCCAAATCGGGTGCCGTTGTCAAAATACAAAATACTATTAATATAAACAAAAATGTTGTTGCTTAGTAAAAAAATTCTTCTAATAATTTATTTAATTTGACTCATTTATATCGGCAATTCAGATACATATGATACATTTTAAAGTAGAAGACTTTAAAATGATATTGCCAATATTTATGATTTGCGTTCCTGGGACGACTTTACTGAAAGATAGTTCATTCGATTACATGAAATCAACCCCAACTCAAGAATATCCGTCACAAAAAAAATCATAGCATGTGATCTGTCTTTAAAAAGACAACCACATGCAACGGTGACATTAAAATTCTCGCGTTAGAGATCTCATAGTAAATCACGAGGGAAAACCAGGAAAAACCTCGTGATACTATCCCGACATCGTAAGTATTTGGTCTTACATTTAATTTACTCTCAAAATTAATACCAAATTCTGACTTTACTATAATTTTGTTTAAATTATAAATAATATCAATAATACATGGGTATATAAGTAATACTAAAATATAAAATATGTACTAACTCGACTATTGACTTACTAATTGTGGTATTTTCTTTCTATTGACTTCCTCTTTCAGTATGGGTATCCACATCCTACTGAATTCCACCGAGGAATTTGCGACACAATTGGTTTCGTTTAGCATAATTAGAGCCGCTTCTTTGATTTTTCTCTTTTTACTATCTGTTTCTTTCAGGACTATACTTGAATCTCTCCACTGAACTCTATGTTCATTATCCCATGCGTGTTGACATATTTGAGATCTATCAAATTCTCTATTTTTAATATAAGATTGATGTTCACTTATTCTAACGTTTAATGGTCTTGATGTTTCACCTATATAAAACTGTTCGCATTCACAAGGTATTTTATAAATACAATTCTTTGTCCTTTCTTGTTCATTGTTAGGTTTAGTTTTAGATAGAATAGATCTCAATGTGTTGGTTGTTTTGAATGTTGTTGAAATGTTGAATTTATTTCCTATTGTTTTAAGTTTCTCGGATAGTCCTTTTATGTATGGTATTGATATTTTCCTCGTATTATTTCTTGTGAATGTTGTAGGATCCCGTTCTATGTTGTTCTGTTCCATTCGATCCAATCTTGACAATTCCTTATTTATAAACGATAAAGGATAATCATTTTTTAATAAAACAGATGTTAAGAATTGTTTTTCTTCTAAAAAGGAATTTTCGTTAGAACAAGTAATTTTGGCTCTATCATATAAGGATTTTATGATTCCCTTTTTAACGTTGATGTTGTGATTTGATTTGCAATTGAGATATCTGTTGGTATGTGTTGGTTTTCTATACACTTGAGTCTCATATCCAGTATCCTTCTTTAAGACTAAAACATCGAGGAAAGGCAGGGTGTTATTATATTCCTTTTCCATTGCAAATTTTATTGTCTCTTCTTGATCGTTTATAATATTCAGGAATGTATCCAACAATTCTGATCTATGAGGCCATATTGAAAACACATCATCTACATATCTCCACCATACATATCTCAAATATGTCAACACGCATGGGATAATGAACATAGAGTTCAGTGGAGAGATTCAAGTATAGTCCTTAAAGAAACAGATAGTAAAAAGAGAAAAATCAAAGAAGCGGCTCTATCTAAACGAAACCAATTGTGTCGCAAATTCCTCGGTGGAATTCAGTAGGATGTGGATACCCATACTGAAAGAGGAAGTCAATAGAAAGAAAATACCACAATTAGTAAGTCAATAGTCGAGTTAGTACATATTTTATATTTTAGTATTACTTATATACCCATGTATTATTGATATTATTTATAATTTAAACAAAATTATAGTAAAGTCAGAATTTGGTATTAATTTTGAGAGTAAATTAAATGTAAGACCAAATACTTACGATGTCGGGATAGTATCACGAGGTTTTTCCTGGTTTTCCCTCGTGATTTACTATGAGATCTCTAACGCGAGAATTTTAATGTCACCGTTGCATGTGGTTGTCTTTTTAAAGACAGATCACATGCTATGATTTTTTTTGTGACGGATATTCTTGAGTTGGGGTTGATTTCATGTAATCGAATGAACTATCTTTCAGTAAAGTCGTCCCAGGAACGCAACTCATAAATATTGGCAATATCATTTTAAAGTCTTCTACTTTAAAATGTATCATATGTATCTGAATTGCCGATATAAATGAGTCAAATTAAATAAATTATTAGAAGAATTTTTTTACTAAGCAACAACATTTTTGTTTATATTAATAGTATTTTGTATTTTGACAACGGCACCCGATTTGGGCGTCGAAACGTTAATAAAAATCATTTTTTAATAATATTGTGGCTTATTTCCCATTCTAAATAGTTAAAATTGAGAATGATGTGCTCGAAAATTTGGAAGTTGAAGATATTTTAAGTAGTTTTGTTTCTATGAAACAGAAAAGTTGCTTTAATTATACGGCTTTGAAAACTCAAACTAAATTTAATCGATAGTTATTTATTATTACTTTATTACTATTATTTATGTTACTCAACGAGCATGTAATGATGGGTATTACTCATGAACTCACGATGATGAAGTTTGCGACATGAGCCGAAGGCGAGTGTCGTTATTCATCAGAGTAAGTAAGAGCCATTACATATGAGTAGAATACTATACTTTTTCTACGACCTTCTGTTTTTTTTTGTATTATTATTATGTATTTAGAAAAACTATTATACTTAAAAATGAATCCTTCCTTTATTGATAACTATAACAAAAAGAAACTAAAATATTTTTTTATTGCAAAATTTAAGCAAAATTATATAAATAAACAGTTTCTTCACTATTTCTTCGTTTTATTTCTTCAAGCAACACGTTTTATAAAATGAAACAAAAATTTAAGTTTAAATCTACAAAATGTCCACTAATATATGAAAGGAATACCGCTCGGAGATGGAGGGGTTATCCGAGGTTTTGGAGGAAAATACAAAGGTTTCTTAAGGAGCCTCGTAGCTTGGGTTGCCTAGATTCTTAATCCGGGACTGACTGGAAGTAGATAGGTGATAGGTAATGCTCCAAACGAACAAGTTAAAACATTCAAATACTTGAGAATAATGGTGAATAACCAATGGGAACAAGAAATAAAATGCCACTACCGAACAAGCAAGAAAAGCTTTTACTAAATTTAAACCACTACTTTGTAACCGCAATTTCCTTCAATCTCCGTTACAGAATGGTTATAAGTGCTATGTATGGCTAGTGTGACCAGCTCCAATGCAGTCGAATTCGGTACACGACTGAAAAAAACACCTAAAATCCGGGACATTTCAATGAAAATCGGGCCATTTTTTTTAAATATTATAGAACTTTAATGATGATATTATTATCATCATTGTATTGATGTAGGATGAATTGTTATTGTTTCGGAATCGTATTTTTGCAAAACGACAATTAAAATACAGAAACGAAAAAAAGTCAACAGTTTGAGTTTTTGTGGACTATAATACCACGATATAAAATGTGGACGTTTTGGATCTGGTATTAGTATTACCTACACTCGTTTTTTTCGACCTTTTTTTTCGTCTTTGTTCGAATTGTCGACCTTTTTTCATCCCACCAATTCAATTTGATGTGAATTAGTACAAGAATAACGTATTTAAAATCTCAAAGTAAAATTTTACCAAAATGTTGAAGGATGGCCCGGAAGCCTTGTCTGGGACGCCGGGACACGACTTCGTAATTCGGGCCATGGCCCGGATTTTTCGGACTAGTTGGTCACACTATGTATGGCCCATATTGTTATACGGCATGGAGACATGGACGTTGAAAATATCTTCCATTAATAAGCTGGAGGCCTTCGAAATGTTTTGCATACCATAGACAGATAGGGTGAGAAACGAGACAATTTTAAGAAGAGCAAATACTGAGAGGGAGTTGCTCAACTTGATCAAGGTACGAAAAATTGGATACCTGGGGACCTGGACCTGGACCATATCCTGAGAGGCGAAAAATACATAATCCCTCGACTAATCATCACTAAGGAAAGATTGAGGGCAAGAGTGGAGTAGGTTGCAAACAAATGTCGTGGCTACGAAATATAAAGAACTGGACATGCATAAATAACACTGGCGAGCTTTTGCATTCCGCAAAAGACAGACGTCTGACCTTAACCCTTAACTTGGCGGTGTGTACTCCAGGATACGTTGTTTATCACTCACTCACTCACACTCGCCGATCATCCCACCCCCTAGGAACATGTGTGTACCGCTGCTAGTCAACGGGACCCACATGTCCGAAAATCAGACCGGTCACGCTCCAAAAGAGCAAGTCATTTTGGATCGGTACCTATCTGACCCCCAGGTTTTTCCTCCACCCCTCCCCAACGTGTGACATACGCGGGGAGGCTATGATCTTTGCGTCGGGTGATTTGGGAAAGAGAAACACCCTTCGCTTTAGCATGGTTGTGGTTAGGCCACCTCACTGTAGGGGTAGCTGTGTAGCTTTTCTCCCTATTTACTTTACTGATTCTACTTTGGTATTGACATGAGTTTGGACTGAAGTCCCTAAGAGTGTGTTTCCTCGCGGAGGGACATCAACCTAGATTGATGTCACTCCGCGGGGAAACCGTGTAGTGAGCTCGGTCACTCAGCTGCCGATTTGGCAAAATAAATTTTGTTCTCCTCGGCAGCTGAGCACCCGATGAGTCTGGCCATCGAGCCCATGGCTATCGCCCATGGTCTCGATGCTCAGAGTTTCGCGATGGTTAGGTCTCTCATTCGACCTGCCTTAAGGGCCTGAAGCCTAAGTGGCTTGTACAAGGTGACCTGATGGGTCCCTTGTACCCTTTATGTTGAGTATGAGCCGAGTGGGTACGGTCAGTGTTCACTAATCTTCAAAGTATACTTAATGTTAACTTGATTGCGACAATAAAGGGTGTTTTGTTAGTTTTATATATTTTTTTGTGGGTTAGTGTATTTTATGTATTTTTTTGGTGAGCACGATCTGGCGTCCAATCATCTAACATCGATTGGGCCCCAGAGCATGATCTTTTTTTTTTTTTTTTTCTACCTTTATTGCGCGGTGTGGTTTGACTACTCTGTAACTATCTCAGACATCACGTTCTTCTGCTGGGACCAGTCTATATCCCAATAGTTGCTGCTTAGGCCGTCTATGTACCGTTCTAACGTTTTCGTCATAATCCGTTAATTCCCTTAGCCACCTGTTGGGGTGATTTCTCACATTGGTGAAGATGTCATACGCTTTTTCGTCCATGGTCCTTAGGATTTTTTTCTGGTTTGTGTCCCGGTATATGTACCGCAGTGGTACATATCTGGGCACGTTTAGGGCTTCTCTGATTATATAGTTTTGGCACACTTGTAATTTCTTCCTGTTGGACTTGCACGTGTGTCCCCAGGCTGCTGATGCGTATGTTAGGGTTGGCAGAATTATGCTATTGGCTGTTCTGAGTTTTGTCTTGATGTTTAATTTGCTTCTCCTCCCTATTATTGGGGCTAGTTGCTTCCTTAGTGCTTTTGCTTTATTCACCGTTAGCTTTATGTGTTGTGTGAATGTTAATTTTCTATCTAACGTTACGCCTAGGTATTTAGCTTCGTTTTCCCATTCTATTTGGTTATTATCCAAGCTTAATTCTGTGTTCGGTGTTCCCCATCTTTTACGGAACATGACGGCCTGAGTTTTATCTGGATTTAGTGCAATCTTCCATTTTATGCACCATCGTAATAGTCGGTTTAGTTCTCCTTGTAGATGTCTTGCTGCCAGGTCTGGGTCTCTGCTGCATGCTGCTATAGCAGTGTCATCTGCGTATAGGCTTAGGATCGTTCTGTTGCTTTTAGGTGTATCTGCGGTGTATATGGTGTACAGGTAAGGCGACAGCACGGCTCCCTGCGGCACACCCGCCTCCAGGGTCCCGACCCCAGACAGGGTTTCCCCTATCCGAACTCTGAACCTCCTGTTGGCCAAGTATGAAGCCAGAAGACATGTCATTGCCCCACTGTATCCATAATCGTTCATTTTGTAGATTAGGCCCTCGTGCCAGACTCTGTCAAATGCCTTACTGACATCGAGAAATGCAACTGCTGTGTACATTTTCTCGTTGAAGCCTTTCGTGATGTATACGTTGTTTATTATAATTAATTTCTCTATATATACGTAAAGTTGCCGCGAGATTTTAAAAGTACCCTCTCCACAAAGTATTCGCCTAACCAATAAATTAATTTGAATGTCATACACAGAGATTTCCACCAATGAGAGAGCGTTTTATGTAAGCGTGCTAAAAATGGCTTCCAAAAAAGGTGTTAGTTTGTGTCATTCGGAAAGTAAATTCATTTTTTAAATGTTTTAAGTTATTATATGAATTGGTAAACTATAGTTCTAGATAAATAGGCCTGCAACAAACAATCGTATAAAATAATATTCCGGATTTGTTTATAAACAAACAGATAGGATCACTTTGAAAAGTAGTATCTCTGAAAATACATTGCCAGGTTAGCGGCAATTTAGATAGTATCCTTGAATATACATTGGCAGGTACTGATGAAAATTGAATGAGTATCTTTTTGGATACATCACCCGGTATACGGACAAATACTAACTGTTTCTTATTAGCTACTTTGCCCATTAGAGAATTAACAGAAAAGTGATAAAAACATTTGGTATATTATGTTGTAATGATTTATCGTATGTTCTTATCTACTCCAAAAGCTTGTATGTATGTCCCAGCTTGTATGTATGAATCATATATGTATGTCCCGTCAATATTTCTTGAAAGTATTAGTATAAAAAAATGTTACAGTATGTTATCATATTATCAAATTCTATTTTTTGCATATTAGGTATATACAGTGCGACTATAAAGTAACTAAGTAACGCATAAATTCATTAGATATTATCTAAATAAACATAGAAATTCCCGAAACATATCGATTTTTATTTTTAAATTACGATTTTTTGGCATAATACTAGTGACGTCATCCATCTGGCCGTGATGACATTATCGATGACACCGAAAAAGAAGATTCGTAGTCACGTCATATATTCGTAGAATATACCTGGAGAAGATGTCAGAAGAGATCTTTTCGGACACTTTCCAACTGTTACAACCAAAGGACGATGCCGAAACTGTTGCAAAGAACAAACAGCAATGAGTTGTACAAAATGTAGGGCGAGATTATGTTTGACGGAATCCCGTAATTGTTTTTATGATTTTCATAATAACTAAATTTTGTAATTTTTTATACTTATAATTACTTTCTACTGTTATTTTTTGAGTGTTCCAAGTTTTATTTGAAGTTTTGAATTTAAGTTTTAAAAATAAATGTTTGATCATCATTGTAGTTTATTTATAATTTATAAATGTACATGATTATATATTAATTAATACAATACTATGTATATGGTTGAAACCCCTAAACAAAAAGCCATCTATTCATAATTATTGAAGTAACACAAAATTCCACAAAATAAAATGACAACATTAAACAAATCTGCAAATGTTTCGCTAAAAGTCTTGAAAATTCTAAAGACTTTTAGCGGAACAATTTATTGTAGATTTGTTTATTGTTTTCATTATATTTTGTGGAATTTTGATAATTTTGCTTTAATTCAATGACCCAATAATATTTAATATATTGGTCCAAACTACAAATATACATCTTGGCAATGTATCTTTCTAGATACGGAGGTATTTTTTTAATAACCTGGCAATGTATCTATGGGGCATCAGTACTTGTTTTATAGTGTTCCTGGCAATGTGTCTTGCGAGGTACATTGTAATGTACGGTACGCCTAGTAGTGTATCTTATGGATACAATGTCAATAAAATGTCAAAAAATTTAAAATAGAAAAAAAACTGTAATTGACTCTGATAATGGAGCCCTCTAAAAATGACATCCAGTAAGCAAAAACATTTTTCCCTCAGCGGTTATAGGCGCGCCAAGTTAAGGGTTAAGATAATTCGCCAACGCACTATACCATGAGAAGAGAAGAAGGTAAGAATCTTGTATTATTAAAGGTGTTTCAGATATTAGTTCATTCATATTTCCTACTCTATCAAATATAGAGAAAAGATAAGCAACAAACCACTCATTTTGTTTATTTCGAATGACCCATTTTTTAACTACAGTAAATTTCGTGCAGGAAATGTTGGAACTGAAACCCGTCCAAACACCTACTAAGCCAGTGAACCCATATTTTTGAGTGTTGATAACGCGAATGCATAGTATCGTGAGCATCCTATAGTAAATATATTTTGAATCTACTATCTATATACCTATAAACAAAATATTTTATTGAATTCAATATGTGTTAAAATAGATGCTGCTACTGTTAATAGTATTCCCTTAATATTGACATAATCAGTTGCATCAGTTGCAAACACTAAAAATAGTTCAATGACCTATACATTTTTAGTCAAGGACAATATACTGAATTTGATTTGCACATTCACCATCAAATTAATTTTGTATTACCCGCGCGCGACTTTTCACGTTGATGTATTCACTAGACAGAATATCTAGCCAATCAAAACGCTTTTTACGACAATTCAGTAGCGCCCGAAAACAATTTGTGACAGGTGGCATAGTCCGTTAACAATAATAATTCAAATTTTTTGTGATGAAAACCCGAAACTAATGCAAAGTATTAAAGTATTATTGAAGTGAAAACTTCTTTAGGGACGTTGTGCACTTTTTAGATGGGGAAAAGTATTGAATTAGCGACCGTCATTGCTTCGACAAAAATAAATTTTTGAAGTGAAAACTTCTTTAGGTACGTTGTGCCGTTTTTAGATGGGGAAAAGGTATTGAATTAGCAAACGTCATCGGGACCGTCGTTACTTCAACGAAATAATTTTTGAAGTGAAAACTTCTTTAGGGACGTTTTGCCCTGTTTAGATTGAGAAAAAGTATTGAATTAGCGACCGTCATCGCGACCGTCATTGATTCGACGAAATAATTTTTGAAGTGAAAACTTCTTTAGGGACGTTGTGCCCTTTTTAGATGGGGAAAAGTATTGAATTAGCGACCTTCATCGCGACCGTCATTGCTTCGACGAAATAAATTTTTGAAGCGAAACTTTTAGGGACGTTATACACTTTTTAGATGGGGAAAAGTGTTGAATTAGCGACCGTCATCGCTTCGGCGAAATAAATTTTTGAAATGAAAATTTCTTGACGAACGTTGTGCACTTTTTGGATGGGAAAAAAGTATTGAATTAGCGACCATCATCGCTTCGGCAAAATAAATTTTTGAAGTGAAAACTTCTTTAGAGACGTTTTGCACTTTTTCGATGGGGAAAAAGTATTAAATTAGCGACCGTCATTGCTTCAACGAAATAAATTTTTGAAGTGAAAACTTCTTTAAGGACGTTGTGCCCTTTTTAGATGGAGAAAATGTATTGAATTAGCGACCGTCATCGTGACCGTAATCGCTTCGACGAGATAAACTTTTGAGTAAAGCGAAACTTTTTTAGGGACGTTATACACTTTTTAGATGGGGAAAAAGTGTTGAATTGGCGACCGTCATCGCTTCGGCGAAATAAATTTTTGAATTGAAAATTTCTTGAGGAACGTTGTGCACTTTTTGGATGGGGAAGAAGTATTGAATTAGCGACTGTCATCGCTTCGGCGAAATAAATTTTTGAAGTGAAAACTTCTTTAGTGACGGTGTGCACTTTTTAGATGGGGAAAAAGTATTAAATTAGCGACCGTCATTGCTTCGACGAAACAAATTTTTGAAGTGAAAACTTCTTTAGGGACGTTGTGCACTTTTTAGGTAGGGAAAAATATTGAGTTTGCAACCGTCATCACTTTGCCGAACTAAATTTTGTACGTATATATATATATATATATTATGTGTATGTACTGTTATGCTCTACCTTTTCTGTTTATTTAGATTAATTAGCAAATTATTAATTGATTGATTATCCAATTATTTTATTTATTGCCTATGTAAAGACATAACTAAATTCCAATTAAATTTTCCAATCAATTTTATTATCAGAGCTAATTTTGTATTTGATCCAATACCAGTAATCTGTGGATTCTAGTATTTCTGGTTGCTTACTTCTTTCAGGGTAGAAACAGGGAAATTGACAACACTCAAATTCATATAAATGTAATCTATTGTTTTTACTAAATGCCGTGTACATATGATTCAAATTTATTAAAATTTAACTTTGTTGCAACAATCTCTAACTTAATAAATTAAAACTCTAACTCTGATATCTCCTTGTTTTGACAAAATTATTTATTTAATTAATTTCTTATTTACTCATACTGAATTGAATGAATTTTACTTTTCTTCTTTTTAATTGATTTCTCAAATTTGAAATGACTAACTGTGTTACAAAAATATTGTTCAATAAACAAGTAAACAAATATGGTCTTGATATAAATAACTTTTCTCCATTCAGACAAATGATTTGACTAACCTTTTATTCTTCACTCCCTCGTTTTCTGGACTGCGCTGTCCTTGATTCTCTCAACACGTACTCTCTGGTTGTTGCGAAAAAATCCCCCTCGTCAAAACTGCTTCCAAGAAAAACACACAGGACTTGCTCGAATCTCCCTCGGACCAGGAAAATTAACTCTTCAACCGGTCGACGATTTGGTTTCAACTTGACTCTGCTCACAAAGGCTGATCACACCACTCTACACTGATTATACACTTTTAAAACTCGACTGCCTTCTTCTGATGTCAATTACACAGTGACTTTATTTTTCTCTCCAATCCATACTCTCACATCCATTATCCCTTCTCCCGATATTTTTCGTCCACTCAACAACAACCTCTCTCCAACCATTTATTTCTTAAGAAACCCAATATTCTTCCACATAACTTTTCCAATTTGTCAAATTCAAGGAAAATCATAATTAGTTATTTTCTACTTTCTACTCTTACAACTAAAATAATACCGTTTGTATACCACATTAAAATACCTTCCCGGAAGGATCTTAAAAACGTTATTGTCCTGTCAACGCTCTCTCCACTTTCTAATCACCGAAATGTTTTGTTAATGTCCCGACCATTTCGTCGAATAATTATCACTAATCGTTTTAATTTTTCCGAAACACTTGTTTAAAAGCAAAATTAAATTCTAAACAAATTTGGCCATATATAGGGTGATGAAAAACTATCATTTCATGGTCGTTGATATAAATTTAATTTTTTTGAATTTCCTTAAAAAAAAACAATTCCACAACAGTACATGATACTAAAAATAACCAGATAGTATCTTCCCGTAGCCCAAATACGTCCGATTTCACGCATGATGACGTAACTGGAGACCAATTTGAATTTGAATTCTTGTTAAAGTTAGATGGGATTTGTATGCATTCTGTTATGAAATTATTCAATTAGCAACATAATATTAAACGACTTTTTGTGTTATATGTTTATAATAGACATCTCACTTTTACAAAAATAAAATATAAAATACACTTATCTTACAACCGCGAACGATTCAAACTAATCGGACGTTACGAACCATTACGAACGTGCCGGTCTCCAGTTGCGTCACGACTCCCCATCCCTTCAGAATGCGCAATATATTATATTCTTATTTATAGTATCATGTGTATGTATAAATAAGTAGCAAAGAACGTACGAAACGCGTATATAATATACTTAAGCGTAATTTATATACTATAAGAAGTTTTCACTTCGTGAGTCTTTGCCGTGTTTACTATTGTCTTCCATTGGTTGCGATCCTGTGCTACTATTTCCCATGGTCTCACTTCCATCTTCATCTTCTCCAGGTCTTCTCTGACTGCATCTTTCCACCTTTTTCTAGCCCGTCCTGCCGGTTTTCTACCATCTGGTCTTTCCCAAAATACATTGCTAATCAGTCTGTCGTCATCACTCCGTACCACGTGGCCTGCCCATCTTAGTCTATTTGCTTTTATGTATCTCACGATGTTTCCCTGCCCGAAGAGAGTCTCTAATTCATTGTTGTATCTGCTTCTCCATTCAGTTGTCACACTGACCCTGCAAGGACCATATATAACTAGCAAGATTTTGCGTTTCCATACTAACAGTTTAATGATTTCTTTCTTTCTCAATGTCCATGTCATATTATGGTTTTGTACATTTGGATTTTGGCACATCTTGAGAGAAGTTTTGACCTCATTAGATGTTGAACAGCCAAGAAAGATTTATTCCCCGCCAGTATTCCAATTCAACCTCCCGTTTTCCTGTGTTGTCACTGGCAATTGTTGTTACTCCTAGGTATTTGAATTCTTTGCCTACCTCAAAATTATGATCATTTATGGTATATGGCAGCGTTTTCCAACCGGTGGGTCGTGACCCACTAGTGGATCACGAGCGGATTTCAGCTGGGTTGCGGTGTGGCTCTTACGGCACGTATCCATACAAGAGCGAACCCCGCTCCGTGTAGCAGCTCCACATAGTGGATACTTCGGCAAACCCCGCTCGGCGCTCACCCTCTTCGATCCAACCGGTTTGCGGTTTATACGTAGGGGAGCTCATAGGGTATCCACTCGAGCTGGTTCACGGAGCGGAGTTCGCCCTTGTATGGATACGTACCGTTTTACAGTAGCTGAGTAGCGTACAGACCAGTTTTCTCCCAGGCGCCAGTCCGACTGGTTTTTTCCTACTCGCTATCTTACTCGGACCCAAACAGTCGGTTTTTGTTCTCAGTCTAGCTCTGGCATTTGCCCGAGTAATAACATATGCATATGAGAGTGACTTGAAACTCTTTCTAGCGTGGTTTTGGTTTAAAACTAGTGAAGTGTTCACTACTTTTTGTACTATTTAACGATGCAAAACTGGCTGAAAAGTGGGTCCAGTGTTAAGATAAAACTGCAATCTACTGGCGAAGGTGATCTTATTCGTCCATCTTCTAGCGTAGCAATGACGCTAAAGTACCTCTAGTATTTTCAAATGTTAAGAAAGGGAAGAAAATGTTAAGAAAATATTGTCCTGAATATCCTCAATACGGGTTCACGTTTATAGGTACGGAAGAAGGACGACCGATACCCCAATGTACACCTTTGTTTCGAAATATTGGCTAAACTTTTCGAAAGTATGAAGCCTTCAAAACTTCATTTCAGCCACATTTCAACTAAACACCCAGAAACCTTAAATAAACCTTTGATGTCTGTCATGTCTGTGTAAAATATTTAATGACATATATTTGAGCGGAGTAATACCAAGAACATGGCTGAAGTCGACGTTTATTGCTTTAGCAAAAAAATCAAAATCCGTATCCTGCAGTTTTTCCGAACCATCAGCTTAATGAGCCATATTTTAAAATTATTTCTAAAAATTATACATCACAGGATAATATAGACTGTGCTAAGAAAAAATCAGTCGCACACAGTTTGGTTTTCGGAATGCAGTGGGTACGAGAGAGGCTCTCCTTAGTATACAAGTGCTATTTCAACGATGTAAGACGTAAATTGCGATATTTATGCATTATGCATGCTTCATTATTACCATAATGCGTTCGATACAGTAAAGCACGACAAGCTGATGGAGATACTAAACACTATTGGAATAAACACCTGTGACTTAAGAATTATCAGCAATCTGTACTGGAATCAAACATCATCTATCCGGACAGAGGCAGGAGAATCCGACGATATCAAAATCAAACGTGGGGTCCGTCAGGGATGTATACTATCACCACTGTTGTTTAACATATGCTCTGAGCAAATCTTTCAAGAAGCAGTGGATGATGTTGAAGGCGGAATTAGAATTAACGGAGAATGTATCAATAACATAAGATACGCAGACGACACGGTGCTATTCGCTGACAGTTCTGAAGCCCTCCAGGAGTTAATGAACAAAATCACAGAAGTCAGCCAGAGATACGGACTTTCACTAAACACTAAGAAAACAAAATGTATGATTATCTCTAAGAAGGAACAGCAATTTGGACGAATCAATGTGAACGGTCAACAAATAGAAAGAGTTAAAATATACACCTACCTTGGTACGAACGTCAATGAAAATTGGGACCATTCCATAGAAATTAAATGTAGGATAGAAAAAGCAAGATCTGCATTTCAAAAAATGGCAAGCTATTCAAATGGCATGATTTATCAATACCCATAAAAGTCAGGTTACTACGATGTTATATCTTTCCTATACTGTTGTACGGAGTTGAGTCGTGGACTCTCACAGACGCCACCTGCAAGAAAATTGAGGCTTTTGAAATGTGGCTTTATCGTCGTATCCTGAAGGTATCTTCACCACGTTACTAATCAGGGTATCTTGCTGAGAATGTAAAAAGAAAAAGAGCTGTTAATAACCACAATAAAAGTAGCCAAAATCGAATACCTTGGTCACATCATGAGGAACATCGAAAGATATGGACTGCTGCAACTGGTCTTACAAGGAAAAGTGGAAGGAAAACGAGCACCAGGAAGGCGAAGGATTTCCTGGCTAAAGAATCTACGTACGTGGTTCAACCAACAACCACAAATCTTTTTAGAGCAGCAGTGTGCAAAGTACAGATTGCCATGATGGTCGCTAATATCCGGAACGGATAGGCACTACAAGAAGAAGAAGAAGAAGATGTTTTTTCAAGGAACTGATCTCGACTCGGTCGAATATGGAGAATATGGCGTCGGGACAAGGTAATAAATAAAATTACCATGGCCTTTTACCAGCTGTCTTTGCTAATAGCAAAAAATAGCGCTCCGTACACAGCAGGCGAGAACCTTATTTTTCTCGGGGCAGAAATAATTTCGTCACTTCTGTTTGACGAAAAAGCAGATCAACAGATATGTAAAATACCCCTATCCAACACTACAGTGAAACGTCGAATCAAGGAAATGTCTGTTAACGTAAAGGACAAAGGAGAGTTTAATATCTGCTATGAAAGAAAATTACTTTTATTCTTTACAATTAGACGAAAGTACAGATATTGCTGACAAAGTTAATTTGTTATGCTTAGTAAGGTTTAGTTTCAATGGTCAAGATATTTTCGATTCCTTGGATAGTTTTATTCGTGAAAATGGAACTAATTGGTCCAAATGTATCGGGCTTACAACCGATGGAGGTGAGGGATGGGTCGCAAATATGAAAAAACATCAGATGGTGGGTCGCCAGACGTAAAAGGTTGGGAACCACTGGTATATGGTATGGATTATTAGTATCTCAGTTGAAAATTTTCAACGATATACATTAGGTATAACAAGGTAGCGATAACATTATTATGGCCATCTCAAAATACCTACCTTAAATGAGAAAGTTGCATACAATATTTTTAAACTAATTAGATGTAAAGAGACGTGATGGCGTGGGTATATAATAATATAATATATGGTTACCTCTAAGGTAAGATAGATAGATATGATATAGGTAACCATATATACCCCTCCGATGATCCCTAATGAGGGTGAAACGTATGTAAGGGTGTCTAAAGTCCTCTCTGAACGAATTGAAGTGTAAGATGTCTCTCATTTTCGTTTTACAGCGGATTCTTTTACATCAGTTTTACTCCTATTTGAGTATACCAAGATTTCGTTGGAATTTTGGCTTGAAGAATAGACAGGTAGTGAAATGCAATTTGTAGACTTCCCCGTGTCTTCTTTCATTCAACTATCACTTGGTTCGCGAGTAATAAAAACCACGAATACAGACGTAACCAGAAACGTGTTTATTTCTCTGGAAATAAAACTTCGAATTGTTAATATGAAGAGTTACTAAGTTCATAGAAAGATGGGAAGAGGAAGACTCAGATAGAAGTAAGGAAGAAGATGGATACAATGGTAAACGAGATTAAGAAAGTAGACTATTCTAGAACCGAGGCAAAAAGATTAATTATTGATTTAACAAAGTCGCGCCGTATTGTCCTGCAGTTAAAAATAATGTAAAAAATACGCTGTTCCTCTTCATCATTACAAGTGTGAATAAGACAAAGGATAAAATATATAAGTGATAAAAAGGAGTAATTCTCAAGCTATTTCGTGTATTTTTATTATTATACCTCGTTTTTTAAAGGTAATTCAAATTTACCGAGCTGTAATGCTGTTTGTAATTGGTCCAACAACAGGCAAGTTTACTCAACTAAATTATAAAAATTTGTCAATATTGACATTATGAAATTTTGACACTAATGACATTTAAAATTCATAGGTTAATTAAGTTATATCGGAGATTTCTTTGTTTTTTCTGTCATATTTTTTCAAAAACAGTTGTTTTTAGAACTTTTTAGCGACGTACGTCTTACGTATTAGTATAATACAATATTTGTGGATTACCATCGAAGACCGACATGATCAACCAAAAAAGAAGATGGATCTGGATATTTTTTAGTGATATTATTGGGTGTGAATTTGTCTTTTAAGTTTACTCCTCGTATTTAAAAAATGAACCATAGTAGATAATATTATTATAATAATTTTAAAATTTGTGTCCTCTATTTTTTTTCGTTGATACGGCTATGACTTGAATCACCCGAAGATTACCGACAAGTACCGACGGTGTCGATCGAAAGAAAGCGTCGCGAGCGCCCCCTCCGGAGTTCTGTTGTGTCCCCTACTACACACAAGTTGACAATTGTGGCTGGAATATGGCTTTAAAGTAACCAATGACCCTTTGTTTGAATCCTAATGTTTTCGTTTCCAAATGAAAAGTATAATAAAGATAAATGAGAAAAAGTAGCAAAGATTTAGAATAGAAGAACGTCTGGGCCACCAGAATTTTGAGTGTTAGTTTTAAAAGTGTGGGGTGAGCCAACTAGTGATTCCTAAGTAAAGGCAACAAGGGGGTGAAGATCGTAACTCGGACAGTAGTGTGAATTAGACCAAGCGGTGTGTAGTTAAGACGAAGAAACCCTGAGATTAGCTGGTGAATGATTTTACGGGTACAGGTGCTCGGGCTCGCTCTAATGGTTGGCCATCAACCTCTTCGAGAGTCAGCATTGCCCTAGAGATGTCTAGTGCTGTTGTGGTAAACACTGTCAAAATGCCTATGTCCAGAACACAGTTGTTTCCAGTATCTTCTCACTCGTATATCCAAGAAGGTGGAGGCGGCAGTTTACCACCGCTAAACAAGGGCTCACTCAAAGAACAGAGTCCCCCTGCTGCATCCACAGCTTCCTCTGCGAATTCCGCCGGCCTTCCAGAGCTCTCCGTCGGTGGTTCCTGTGTTCTTCAGTGCATGCAATCTCATATGCCCAGAGGGTCAGCTTTAGCTCAAGTTAAAACATCAACTGTTCCAGTCACAACAGAATGTAAACCTAAGACAATGGTAGCCACTCCTGAGCAGGTTATGAAATTATATATGAATAAGTTAACACCATACGAACATCATGAAATATTTAACTATCCACAAATTTATTTCATTGGTGCCAATGCCAAGAAAAGGCCTGGTATTATCAGCAATCCAAATAACTGTGATTACGACAATGATCAGGGCTCCTATATACACATTCCACACGACCATGTAGCCTATAGATACGAAGTTCTCAAAGTGATAGGAAAAGGCTCTTTTGGACAGGTGGTTAAGGCCTATGATCACAAAAACCATATGCACGTAGCTCTTAAAATGGTAAGAAACGAAAAGAGATTTCATAGACAAGCACAAGAAGAGGTGCGTATTTTAGAACATTTAAGAAAACAAGATAAAGACAACACCATGAACATCATCCACATGCTTGATTCCTTTACGTTTAGGAACCACATGTGCATTACTTTCGAACTGCTTTCTATAAATCTTTACGAACTTATTAAAAAGAACAAATTCCAAGGCTTCAGTTTGCAACTTGTTCGAAAATTTAGCCACTCTTTACTTCAATGCTTGGATGCTTTAAATCGAAATAAAATTATCCATTGTGATATGAAACCTGAGAATGTGTTGCTGAAACAGCAAGGAAGAAGTGGTCTTAAGGTAAGTTATTTTCAATTTATACAGTGAAACCTCGATTATCCGTCAGGGCTCCGGCTACGGACAAAGGGTTTGACGGATAATCGAAAAGATGGTTAACAGAACATTAAAAAAAGATTAAAAGTTCATGGTACAATTTTCAAATTTTATTTACATGCTTTGTTCGACAATATAAGAGGGATTTGTGTTCGTACAATAGAATCAATTTGGTTTAAAATATTCTGTAATCTTTTTTTGTTTTACTTTTGTTTGCCAAAAACTGTGAAAGAAATACCACTTTCCACTAAATTTAAAAAAAAATGTTAAAGATTTACTCTTAAGAAAAGCATATTATTCTATAAATGAATATCTGGAGGACAAACTGCAGTAGCTTCATATTTTACTTGTAAAAATGTTATTTTATATATTTTATGTTTTGTCAATTTTGTTAATATTGTAGAGAGAGAGAGAGACATACTTTATTGATACAATGTACCGAAGTCTTTCAGCCAATTTACACAATTAATATACAGTGGAACCTCGATTATCCGTCTCTCCATTAACCGTCACCTCTGTTAACTGTCAGGGTACATACAGACGTTGAATTGACTACATCAGCAAAAATTTTAATGTAAAAAAATAAAAAAAAAGTTAATTTGGTTTGTGATGAAGACACAAACGGCTATCCATTGCTGACAGACAAAGAAATCGTTGAAATGGCAACAAGGACGGACCAAACAGATTCAGAAGCTAACACATACTTGGAATTTGACTGTAGATATGTTGATGAACCTATTGTAACTGACAAAGATTTGCTTAAATAATCTAGGGAAGCTGCATCGCACATGCAATAATTTATCGAGTGGCATTCTCAACAAGAAGAAGCCAATAAAGTAGATTGCATGATCTTATGCCGATTAAGAAATTCAGCTGTCACAAAATGTGAAGCAACAGTAAAACAGACATCGCACACATCTTATGGAAAATATAATGTCACTCAAATTCAATAAAATTTATACGAATAGATTCTTTTTAAATTAACGATCAAATCTTATCATTGCGACAAATCTTAATTATGATTAATTACGGCAGAAATTGCAATTAAAGTTTATCGAAATCACATTTTTGGAGTCAGTAAAAGTGTCAGTTACAATCACTATTGCTCTGGGTGCTATTCAAAAGAGCTTAAACCCCGCTGGGCCTAAGCGGATTAGTGAAAGTAATCCGCTGATTTATGGAGTACCGACAATTTGGGTATTTTAAAATATTTTTTCTCTCTCTAACTTATGTACGTACCCATTTGATTTCAGATTTGTTTATATCAATTTCTGCTCTTATTATTGAAAATATAGAGTTGGCGCAATGATAAGATTTGACCGTTAATTTAAAACGAATGTATTTGTATAAATTTTATTGAATTTGAGTGACATTATATTTTCCATAAGAGGTGTGCGATGTCCTTTGAGAGTTGGTCTATGAATTTTTATTTTTTTTAATGTTCTGTTAACCGTCTTTTCGATTATCCATCATACCCTTGGTCCGGTGCCCTGACGGATAATCTAGGTTCTACTGTACATTAATACAGTATATGTTTTTTGTTAATATTAATACAATACAATAATTAAAAAAAAATATTTGTATGTGGCGGTAATCACAATATCATTGACAATTAGTTACAATACAGATGATGATTTAAATAGAGTTGTTTATTGTCTTGATGTGTAGCAGATTTCTTCAAAAAGAGTTCTTCCTGGATATCTACGGGCACTGTCCTCTGGTATCTTCACAATGTGGGGCTCAATCAAATTTTTGTTATTGTCATTAATTAAGAGATATTTAAACAACTTATTGAGTCTCTCATTAAAAGGTTCAATTCCAGTTTTATCGTACAGCATTCTGTTTGATGGATCATGAAGTGGATTATCAGGATGACACATTCTAGTAATTTGTCGAAGGCTAGTTATTTCAGCCACTTTTATATTATTTTTGGCAGGACCTTTAGAATTATAGAAAATTGCAGAACCGTACTCCAGCATGGGCCTGCAAATCATTTTATAAATATTGGCTGCTGTTTCAATCGTAATTCCCCCATTGTCCAATAACAAATATTCAGAATTCATATCCGATATTGAACAGAATAATTATATCACCCAGTAGATTGCACGAATTTATTTGTTTTTATATTCACACACGTAGATTATTAGTTTAGATCCAAATTGGTCAATTATCAACAATATAATTTGGAAATGACAAGAAAGTGCTGACGAAAGTAGAATTATTTACCTTAATTAAATATACAAATCACGCGGGCATCGTGTCACCAATGACCCAATTTAAGCTTCTATAAAACCAAGATATCGGGCCTAGAGAAAGAGCATTCATCAGTCTACATCAGTCTTTAGCTAAGCGCGTATCAGTAATTAATCAGTGTTCGGAAGTACTCCCGGGGTAAAATCACCCTAGTGTCGGTTCTATCAATAAATACCTTTATCGCTATTCGGTGTTTATATCCTTAACTTTATACACCCATTCTTGTATGTTAAACTTCTGAAGTGTTTTGCTCTAGTTATAATTTTCCTTTTTATAACTGCTGTGTGGTGGTTGAACTTCAATTTGTTATCTAGTTCTATTCCCAAATACTTAACAGTTTGGGAGGGTTTAATAATATTGTCGCATATGTTTATAGTTGGTGAGTGATCTTGGATTCTATGGTTAAATATTATTAGTTTTGTTTTAGAAGGATTTATTGTTAATCTCCATTTATTCATCCAAGATATTGTGTCATCCACCTGCCTCTGCAATAAGTCCATTGTCTTTATTAAATTTTTTCCATATGATATCACTGCAGTGTCATCAGCAAATTGTAGCAAATTAGTATTGGTTAGTCTATTGTCGCATATGTCACTGCATTAGAGATTATACAATAGAGGGGAGAGAGTTTCATTGATCTTAACTATACACCTGCGTCTTCTAAGAAATTCGTCAATAATCCATATTAGAGAAGGGGAGCATTTCATTCTGTGAAGTTTATATAACAATCCTCTATGCCAAACGGAGTCAAAAGCCTTCTTGATGTCCAAGAAAACTCCAGCGGCCTTTAGTCCTTGCAATCTTGCTGCCTGTATATTGGATGTTACTATTGAAAGAGGAAGGATTGTAGATGATTTTTCTCTAAATCCAAACTGGTGTGCTGGAATATATTGGTTTAATTCATTATATAATCTTCCTTGGATAATTTTCTCAAAATTTTTTCCAATTACTGGGAGAAGGGTTATTGGACAGTAATTTTGGGGTAGTTGATGGTTAGTATAAAATAACTATTACAATGCCTGTCTTCCACTCATCAGGGAAGAAATGATTCATGATACAATATTCATATATGCTCATTATCTTCTTATGAATATCTGGATCTAGTTGTCTAAGGATTTTACGATTGATGGAATCTTTGCCTGGAGCTGTGTTTTTTCCCCTCGTCATATTCATCTTCTGTGATGTCCTGAAGAGCATTCAGATAACGACTATTTTCATAAAAACTTCCAACCCAACTATCCACCTCCTCTAAGGTATCTCTATCAAAATTGTTATCCTCATTAAATTTGTAGGTTTCTTCAAAGTATCTAGCAAAAGCACTACATTTTTCTTCATCTGTACTATATGTCTGGCCATAATATATCAGTTCTGAAATCTGTTGTCTTTTAAACGATTTATATTTAGACAGTTTTTTTATTTCATTCCAGTATGTTTTTCCTTTCATGGAATTTATACTTTTAAGGATCCATTTATGTTGTTTAAATTGTGATATAAGTTTGTGAATATCTTTGTTTAGTGCATTAAATTGTGATTTTAATGCATGTGTTAATATTGTATTATACACATTAATGTTTTTTTTTATATTAATTGGCCTAAGGACATGTAATCTACTTTATTGGCTTCTTGTCAATAATATCACTCTATGAATTGTTGCATGTGTGATGCAGCTTCTTTACGCAAATCTCTGTCAGTTGCAATAGCATCATCAGCATCGCCACCATCAAATTCCAAGTCTGTGTTAGCTTGTGAACTGAATCTGCTTCTTCCACTTCTGTTGCCATTTCAACGATTTCATCATCTGTCAGCAATCAGCAAATTTTGTTTGGCTTATAGCAATACTTTTAAACAAAATGAATTGATGACTCAATTTTTGCTTATGTAGTCCATACAACTTATGTATGGACCCTGACGGTTAACAGAGGTGATGGTTAATGGAGAGACAGATAATCAAGGTTCCACTGTACTTATAAATGTGGACCTCAGAGGTAAACTACACTATGTTGACATGGTGTTGTTTGAATAAGTTCTTTTAATCCACTTATTTTATTAGTTTGATTATACAAATTGGTTATATATTATCATTAAAATATGGTTATAATGTCTTTCAACCAATTATGGGATATTTCAGATTTTTATTATCATCCTAAGTACTCTAAACCTTGTTGCAAACACACGCTAAACACAGTTGCTCAAAATGACTTAGTGTAGTTTACCTCCAAGGTCCAGAAATACATATTAGCATACCTCAAGTTAGTAATTTCTATAAGCTATCGTAGAAACCGATTAACAGAATAAAATATTTAAGTAGTTGAACCTGCTTATTAAAACACTGGTTATAGGAATATCCCGGTTTAAGAAATAGAATTAAGTTCCCAAAACATTTCTACTAGCCACCAATGATCACTTTTTAGAAAATCCCGGTTATAGGAATACTTTTGCTTCACACGAAGGCTATTCCAATAAGTGTGTTCGACTGTATATATATTTTCAAAACCCTATTACCACATAGTAGTGTAGGGCGACAATGCATTATAATATGTACAATACAAAAACAACTTAACATTAATATCCAAATTAATCTTAAACTTTACTAATATTCTGTTGGGTATTTACATTATGTACAAATTTGACCCATCCTTCCTATTTCTGGCTAGCATCCTTGCTTCTATCCATGTTGTTCGTCTTTTTTCTAATATTTTTCCTAGGGTTCTATTCCATGTTTGTTGTGATGTACCTTTCTTCTATTCTTCTTTGCGTTTTTCCTGCCAAATTTCTTTCACCGGTTTTGTATAATCCATTCTCTGAAGATGACCCCACCAACTGAGTTGCCTTCTTTCTATAAATTCTAAGGTTGAGTCTATTTCTAAATCGTCTCTTATTTGAGTATTCAGTAGTCTATCTCTTTTGGTATCTCCTCGAACTTGTCTAAAGTATTTCATTTCTACTGCCTGTATTTAACTCTTTTGTAGTTCTGTTAGAAACCACTACTTGCAACCGAAGGTTAATACAGGCTTATTATATTGACTTAAACACATTAATTTTTGTTTTTCTTGTTATTTCTTTTTTCTTTATGAATTTATTGCTCATTGCATAGTATGGGTTCATGGTTTTTTTAATTCTATTATTAATAATCTGTTTCCTGTCTTCCGCTGTCTTCTAATTCTACTTCTAAGTATTGAAAGGTTCGTGCTTGTTCGATTTTTAGGTACTTCTTCTATTTTTAGGTTTATCTTTTCTTCTTCTTCATTTCCTCCCATGACCAAAACTTTTGTTTTATTTTTATTAATTTTTATTTTTTTAATATCATTTTATTTTTAATAATTGAATGACAAATATTTGAGTAAAGAATACTTAATAGTTCTTTGGAACGTGTTAATACTAAGCGATTTTATTCCAACAATTAAATTTGTATATAAATGATTGAAACATCAAATTTCCTGATTAAATATTTTTCTTGCAATGATAATAACTCTTTTTGTTTATAAGACATATATTAAGGGACTTGTGACTATCTATGTATCAAAATAAGATAATAATTGGTAAAAATAGTATACAAAAAACAACTTTTGCTACAAATGTTTATTATTAATTTTGAAATCAACGAAAGCCAAAGTGGTACTATCCAGTAAATAAAAACAATCATTATCAGCAATATATAAATACTATTTTAATATTTTTTATGCAGTGAGTAAGAGATAAGCATATTATATAAGTTAATCCATAACAGTTTATTATTATTTGAACCTGCAGTAATCAGTAATAAAAAACTCTCTAAATGTGCTTTATTGTTTATTTAATAAATAGGCATATTTTAATTAAAATGAAACAAAATTGCTTAGAGATAATTGATTATTAATAGTAATTAAGTATTCAACTAAAGCATGACAGGTGAAGACTAATTTATACTAACATTTTTAGTCCAAACCAATGAACAGTGTTAATTATCTCTATTAACTCTTTTATTTCTTCCGTTTATACATTGTGAAATGTTTAAATTATATATTTTATGAATTACACAGGAACCCTTAACACTCAGAACTATTTCTGAACACAAAACATTTTTTTTCCACAAGTAAACTATAAAATGTAGAATACATTGTCCATTTGATGTTTATATTTCTTTACTACTACGTAAGATTGTCTGCACAGCTATATGAAGACTTGAAAACACTGAGGGGATGAAAAGGTTATACAGCATTGCTAAAGCAAAGATTCAAAAATTGATTGACTATGTTTACAAAAAAAAAAATTTGAATTGTAGCAAGTCAATTTGATGTATATAAAATATATAAGATATATAAGATAATGTGTATATACAAATAACATTATACAGGGTGTTTCATTAATAATTGTCCATATAGTAACTGGAGAAACCTTAGCACAAAATACGAAGATTTAACCTAAAACACTTAAATAAACTGTGGTTCCTTACTGAGTTACAGGGGTTTTATCTAAAAATTTAAAAAATATTTTTGCTCAGCATTTTAAAACTATTCGACGTATCCTTTTCGTATTTGGCAGGAAGTATAGGTACTGTGCCAACTACTAAATTATGTTAAACAAACGTTTCTGTCTATTACCAGAGGCGTACGACGGGGGAAAGTGAATGGTTGACCCTTTCCGAATTCTACGCCGCTGACGGAATTGCTATTCTAGTTCAATTTTTGGATTCTCCAATACTTTCTATGAAAATAATATACTTTTCATTCTTAACGATAAAGTCATTAGTTTTCGAGATATTTGAAGTTAAAAATGAAACGACACAGTTATTTTGATTAATGTATTGTGTCGCTTCATTTTTAGTTTCAAATATCTCGAAAATTAATCATTTTATCGTTACAAATGAACAGTATATTATTTACAAAAAGTATGGAAAAATCAAAAAATTACACTAAAATAGCAATTTCGTCAGTGGCGTAGAATTTGGGAAGGGTCAATCAGCCACTATCCCCTGTCGTACGCCTCTGGTAGTAGCTAGAAACGTTTATTTATCTTAATTTAGTAGGGTGTACAGTAACTACACTTTCTACCAAGTATGATAAAGATACTCCAAATAGTTTTAAAGTACTGGGTACAAATAATTTTTAAATTTTAATCATATGAATATGAATCATAATATCATAAATTAATCAAAATAACTGTGCCGTTTCCTTCAAATATCTCGAAAACTAATAACTTTATCGTTACCAATGAAGAGTATATTATTTACGTAGAAAATATTGGAGAATTTAAAAATGGTACTAAAATAGTAATTCTACCAGTGGCGTAGAATTTGAGAAGGGTCAACCATTCACTAACCCCTGTCGTATGCCTCTGGTAGTAGCTAGAAACGTGTGTTTATCATAATTTAGTAGGGTGTATAGTAGTCGCACTTTATACCAAGTATGAAAAGGATACCTTGAATAGTTTTAAAATATTGAGCAAAAATAGTTTTTTAATTTTTAGATAAAACACCCTGTAACTCAGTAATGAACCATATTTAAGTGTTTTAGGTTAAATCTTCGTATTTTGTGCTAAGGTTTCTCCAGTTACTATATGGACAATTATTAATGAAACACCCTGTATAGAAATATAAATACATTCACGCACATTCACAAAATGAGACATCGGAAAACATAGTGAGTAATATTCATGTCCATGATACTGCTTTAAAATGATTAAAATATTCACTAACAGAGTAAAAAGCAAATCTCAGAAGATATTTTTTCAGAATGACTTTAAATTTATTGATTTTAAGGTTTTTAAAACCCCTAGGTAGGACATTATATATGTTAAAGTCAATAGAGTTTTTTTGTGATTTACTCAAACGATATTTGACTGTTCTGATATTATTGGCACCTCTTGTGCTGTAATTATGCAAGTCAGACTGTTTAATTAAAGTATCTGCAGTTTTGTGTGTTTCCATGAGGACATTGTATAGCTATAGTGTTGGCAAGGGCATTATTTTATATTAAATAAATAATGGTTTGCAAGATTCCAAGTAACCAACTTTTGCAATTATTCTAATTGCTTTTTTTGCAATTTAAATATTGTTAGTGCATTGCAAGAGTTTCTCCACAAAATAACGCCATAGCTTAAAAGCGAATGGAAAAGAGAAAAGTAAATAAATTAATTGTTCTTAAGGTATCAACACTTGTAACAAGTTTTAGTTGTCTAAGTAAAAATAAAGTACTTGAAAGTTTACCTTTGAGATGGTCAATATGGTTATACCAAGTCAGTGTGTTGTCAATTGTCATGCCCAGCAATTTTACAGTATTTTTTTCCACACGAGCATCGAATGGATTAGATGAAATGAATAAATTTTGAGTTTTGTTATCATTTAGTTTAAGTTTATTTGCTGCGAACCATGATTGAGCATTTGAATTTACATTCGTAGAAGTGGTTTCTAAAAGAGAACGATTTCTGTCATAAAAAATAGTCAGCAAAAAGTAGTGTCGTCTGCAAATAATACTGTTTTACATGGTGCCATAAAATTGGGCAAGTCATTAACATATATAATAAATAATAGAGGGCCCAAAACAGAACCTTGTGGAACTCCATGCTTAACATGCTTAAATTCAGAGAGACAATTTCCGTATCTGACTGCTTGGTATCTATCACTTAGATACGATTTAATTAGTTCTAGAGGAGTACCTCTGATACTGTAAAAGTGCAGTTTTTTTAGTAGGATATCATGAGAAACACAGTCGAAGGCCTTTGAAAGATCACACAACGTTACAGCAGTTTGGTTATGCTTCTCCAGGCCATCCACTATGCCACTCATCACATCTAAGAAGAGTGCATGAGTTGTGGAACAATCCTTTCTAAACCCATGTTGTGAACTGGTAAGAAAGTTATTGGTTTCAAAGTACGATATTAGGCGTTGCTTCAGAATTTTTTCTATTATTTTACTGAATATGGAAATGATAGAAATTGGTCTATAATTGTCTACAAGATCACGATCGCCCTTTTTAAAAATAGGAACAATTTTGGAGTATTTAAATCCAGTTGGAAATATCCCGATTGAAAAAATGTTATTAATGAGATGTGTTAAAGGTTCAATGATTATTTCACAAGTATTTTTTATAAAAGAAGCGTTTAACTCATTTGTATCCAAACAATTTGAATTTTTTAATGAATTTATAACCTCTGATACTTCTTGTTGAGTAGTTGGAGATAGATAAAACGAACTTGATGGAGCTGGGAAGTTTTGATAGTTCAAGATTATGTCGTCTGATGTATTAGGAAGGGTTTTTATAATGTCCTCGGCAATTTCAACAAAAAAGTTATTGAAAGTGTCACAAGATATATATATATATATATATATATATATATATATATATATATATATATATATATATATATATATATATATATATATATATATATATACAAGCTGTACGCTCCCGAGGAAGCTGAAGCTGTTTTCACTTGAAGATCCTTTTTGTGGGGGATCATCCCATTCTGACTTTAGTTTTACAATTGCTGGTGTGACTTCGCTGTTTCCACTACCTTTCTCCATTCTTCTCTCTCTCTGATTTTGCTTCCTATATTTCTAATTTTCATACTTCTTAAGTCTTCTTCCACTTGTTGTCTCCATCTGAGTTTAGGCCTGCCTCTGGTTCTTGTACCTGGTGGTATCCATTCGGTTATAACTCTTAACGGATTGTTCTTCTCTCTTCTCATTATGTGTCCATACCATCGTCACAAGATATATTGGTTGTTATATTATGTGAACTATTGGTTTTGTTACACTCATAGTTAATTATCTTCCAACACGTCTTGGATCTATTCTTTGAAGTTAATATTAGTTTATCATAAGCCATCTTTTACCATAAGCAAGGGACAAGTCATCCAAGGACTTAACTCACGATTAAGAGTGTGTATAGAAGAGTATTAAGATCCAATAAAGCAAAGATAGTATGAGCACTTTAGAAAGATGCTAAACAAAGAACACCAGAGGAGAGACAGAGAAATGAGAATGTAATACTGGGGATAGCAAGACACAAGGTTGTCGAGGCATTAACTTGTTCAGCACTCACACTGACAGGGTTGGTGGTGGTATTGTGTTACTAAATGAACTGTTACGAGCTTGGGCACCTCAATTGAGGTCTGTATACAGCATGGGCATTGAATGAGTTAGGAAGAGGAATGGTAAGGCATTAGGACCTGATGGAACACCTGTGGAAGTTTGGAAGGCTGTAGGAGAGTTGGTATTTTGTATATATTTGAGAATAATCCATTTGACTACAAATAATTAACATTAACTCATGAGTCTCTCTTGCAGAGAGATGTTATGTCGTACAGAATTGTGAAACCAATACTCGTATTAATAATTTCATGGTATTTCTTAAGTAAAACCAGTTCTAGTTGCAGTTATTTAAGCTTGGCAACAATCTTAATCAGAAAGTTTCATAAATAAATAATAACCAAAAATTTGTTCCTGCACAGACTGTGTTTTCGATCCCTATTTGCTAAAGGCGACGATAATGAACAACCAACACCAGAAATGACTACAAACAAAGAAATAGACATTGAGGAGGAGAGATAAATGAAGCATTGAGGAAATTAAAAAAATATACAATCACCAGGAGAAGAGAGGATACTGAAAGAACTGCTTAAGGCCTAAAGTATGGAGGGCCAGATCTGACCAAACAGCTATTAAAACTAATCCAAAAAATAATCGAACAAAGCTGAGTACCACAAGAATAAAGATCAAGCATACTAATGCCTCTTTTCAAAAAGGGAGACAAATCGGACCAGGAGAATTACAGAGGAATTAATTTATTAAACAAAACATTAACATCCAATCCAACAACCAATGTGATAACAAACAAATTGGATGAAATTATGACACTAGCAGAAGAACAACAAGTTTTTAGGCCAGGAAGATCATGCACTGATGCTTTATTTATGATAAGGCAAGTGCAGGAGAAATCACTAGAACACAAAACCAGCATATTTATGTTTCATGGACCTTAAGAAAGCATTTGACAGGGGTCAAATTACAGGTCAAATTACACTTATTGTATGTAAGGGAAAGCTCGAAAAATAAGTGGAAGATCAAGTGAACACTGCAAACAGAGCCGCAGGATGCTTGAATGAAACAATGTGGAGGAATAAAAATATCTCTGGAGTGAAATGAAGGACAGAATTTACAAAACAGTCATCAGACTAATAATGACATACGTGGCAGAAACACAAACTTACACAGAGAGAACAAAAAGAATGCTAAAAACAGCAGAGACGAAAACCCTTAGCAAAATTGACGGTAAGTTACTATGGGACAGAGCTAGAAGTACAGATATACGACAGAGATGCAAGGTGGAGAACATTAAGGACTGTGTAAGAAATAGAAGGTAGAATTGAACGATCATATAAACCAAATGACAACAAATAGAGTAGGTAAAGGCTGCGAGAGATAGTTTCCCAATAGGAAGACGATCAATGGGAAAACCACAAAAACGATGGAACGACACCTTACTTTAGGTACGTTGAAAAATAGACAGTTATATCTACACAAAAAGAAGAATATGTTATAATTAAGCTCCTTTTTACTATGTACTATCATGCATTTACAGTATATTCCTTAAATCTACTATAATTTCCATAAACCATATTTTTAGGATGGAATTAATTTCTAATAAAATAATTCAATCTTAAAAAAATAATGAAATAATGTTGCTGAAAGTGTGGAATTCCGCAGTTCTTGATTTCATTCAAGAGTGATTCATTCTCTTCATGATAAATATATTATTGTTGTAGCAGAATTCCTCATAAAATTAAAGTATGGGAACTGTATACTTAATATTCTGTGTTTATAGTACTTCGTAAAAACTCAAATAACTAAAGATAATAAAATTGCAACCTTGCTTATTGAATTAAAGAATGAGATGAGACAGAAAAATCCAAAATCGATGGTAAGACACTAAGGGACAGAGCTAGAAATACAGATATACCTATATGATGATGATGCAAGGTGGAGAACATGAATAAAGTAATGTCTTACATGTCGCTCTTACATTCAAGTAATGTTGACCTAGCTACCTGACTTTCCATATCTATTATTTTTTGCCAGTCCTAACTCTAGAACTAGAAGTCTACCAGAACTGCCAGCCCCTACCAGAACTAGATATCTATTTTCATTTCATCTTTCTTATTTATTGTTTCAAGTGTCACAAGCATACAATGCCACTAGTCAAATAACTGCTTCATATACATATTTGCATTATAGCTGTCCTACATACATTTCTGACCTCAATCATATACCATCGATCTGCTTTCTCTTAGTAGTATCTTTTCTATTTCTTTTTCTTCTTCCCATTTATTAATTATTGCCACTCCTAAATACTTGAATTGGCTGACATTTTCAATTTTGTATGCCTTTGTTCCTGTTTTTAGTGTGAAAAATTTATTCTATTTTATCTCTCCACACATTTCAATACACTTTATATTTTGTTTTTGTTTCATTTATAGACATGCAATTTTCTTGCTTCTCCTCTCAAGTTTCTAAACAACTTCAGTTTTTTTTCTTAAGAGGACTATGTCATCTGCATAAATAATAGTACACAGTGATGAATGTGCTAATAACTGGCAAAATGACACGAAAGATGGAAAACGTCATATGTTGTGAAATAAAAGGAGATGAAACTAGTAGAGGTATACAATTATCAATAGGAACCTATAAATTTACATTACATAATTTCCCACCTTTAGATGTCTGTGACAGTTGTTATACTTCTCCGATACATCTAAAGGTGGAAAACTATGTAATGTAAATTTATAGGTTCCTATCGATAATTTTACATCTCTTTTTATTTCACAACATATGTTTTCCATTTTTTTGCACTATTTTGCTGGTTATTAGAGTGCTCATCACAGTATTGCTGTTTACATGCCTGGACCTCGGAGGTAATCTACACTATGTCGACATGGTGTTTTTTGAGTTTCTTTAATCCACTTATTTTATTAGTTGGATTGTAAAAATTGGTTATATATTATCATTAAAATATAGTCATATTGTCTTTCAACTAATTATGGGATATATCAGATTTTTATTAACATTTTAAGTGCTCTAAACTTTGTTGCAAACACATGCTAAACACAGTTGCGCAAAATGACAGTGTAGTTTACCTCCGAGGTCCAGATGTGTAATTAATTTTATACTTGGTAAGGAAAGGTTTGTCAAATAAATACTTATCTAAAAAGAGGGAAACTCATACTCATTTATTTTAAAATAAAATATAAAAAATACGTATTAAGAAATAAAATATAAAATAATATATCTAACATAATACATACAGATTCAATAATGTATTCTCAGAATAAATAAACAAATTCCAGTTGAATGTAGAACAAGAGAAAGACAGAAGATAACTATATATTTATATTCCAAAAATATATGGTGAAAGTACAATAGTAGAGTACCTTTGACTTACACCACTTTTGCTCTCAGGGGCTCATTTATATCTATTGAATAACCTACTATTTATTTAGCAATTATCAATAAATACCTAGCTGTAATAGTGGGGTAAGTAGATAGCGTCTGCATGCATACCCACTGTCATATATTCCTATTAATAATCCTGGATTCCAAGAGCTAAAATTCCATTTTAGCTCTTAATGCTCTTAGATCAAATATTGAATGACTTGATAACTTTGTTGAACAACAATATACATAATCTCTCTTCTAGCACCTACAATTATTATTCATTTACATAATAAGATAAGGGTCTAAATAACAAATATGTCTTTACAGTACCTGTACATTTGGAAAATGAGTAACCTCATAAAAACTGGTTATATTCCCATAAGTAGCATAAAATCTTTGATGTTTAAGTTAATGTTAATGCCATGATGAACTTCAATATTGTAATATGTACTCCATTGTATTTTAGATATATTTTTATCATGAATGTGAATATTATATCGCTTTTGTATACTTCCTGAGCGATTCTCTTCTTCAATATTATCAATAATCTCTAAAAATTCTTCCATTTCTTCATTGTAATTAGAAAAACAAAAAAATATACATTGGAACTGAATTGCAAAAAATTATTATTCAAAATTCAAACCAAAACAAACAAAGTTAGGTTAGAAACGCAGTCTCGAGGTAGGTCGATCGAGGACTTGAGATTCGGCTGTCATTTTACACTTCCCAAGACAGCGTCGGGTCTCGAGATCGGTTTATAAAACACAAATTTGGTTCAAGGTCGGTCTTGAGCATCGACGCTCTCTTGAGACTCGACTATAAATACGGGCCTTAGATGGTCCATTTCTACTACCTCCAGTTTTTTCTTCTCTTTCTTCGTCATTTACAACATTCAGTTCCGTACGTCAAAATTGATTCTATAACCGACTTGTAGATTGTCATTTTTGTTCGTTAACTAATTTTAGGAGACCATATTAACGAATTTAGTTTTTATAGCACATTTCGGCCTTGTTGCATTTTCTGCTGGATGTCCCATTTCGATGTTACTTCCTTCGTTATCACTGTCTGTATTTAAATTCTTCGCATTTTTTTATATCTGTAATCGAGAGTTGTGGGTCTCTTTCTTCGTCCTTTATTCTAAGATATTCCTTTTTGTTTATATTGATTTTGAGTCCTCAATTTTCGTATTCTTTAGTTAACTTTGGAATCATATATTATAATCCATGTATTTTCCATCGTTTGTCGTAATTACTTGATCGTCTGAGAAGAAAAGATTTTTTTTAAAACTATTATCACAATAACGATGTCCTACAAAGATATATTCCACAAATAGTAATTCTATCTATCTAATCAGCCTTAAACGCTCATTCCTGGCCATAGGCCTACCCTGTTAATTTAATCTCTATTGGTTTCTATTCTGGACGATCTGCATCCAATCTTTTCCTGTCGTTCTCTTAAGGTCTCATCTGTAGTCTTCCTCTTTTTCTTTTCTGTTCCCATGGTCGCCGCTAGTGTAGAGTTCGCTTATTCCATCTTTCATATTTTGGCCGCAGAGTGTGGCCGGCGAAGTTCCATTTAAGTTTTGCAACCTGTCTTGATACACTCAACAAAATTTAGTTCGTAATATTGATTAACAGTGATTACTGAATAGTATTTCGTTGTCACAACAATTTAATTTGTTGTTTCAACGAACTTTTAGACATTGACGAATGTATTTGGTTATTGTCACAATGATTGAATAATAATTGTGAGAATAACTAGAATACATTAATCAATAACACTCAATTTATTCAGCCAATAACTTAGTTTCGTATATTTAATAAATACTGTTAATTCTGGCAGCAACTCACGTTCTTGATTTCGTAGATGACAAGCAATTACCTTGATTTATCGTGACAACGTACAGATTTCATTAAAACAATGTACAAATGTTGTTAATATAGAGTAATATATGATTATTGAATAGATGTAAATTGATTGTTGTGACAACGAATGCATTAATCAATCTACTACTGCATTTAATACCCACAATCAATGCGTTCATTGTGTCAACAATCGTAGTTGTTGAGACAATAAATGTTTTGCTTGACCATTTGAAACTTAACGGCTTTTCCTTATCGTGATACCCCTAGCTTCTCTGTGTTACCGAAGTGCCGAATAATAATTGCATTTCGTTTTCAAGTGTAGTCCGTAGTAGAAGGAAGTTTTTGTGTGTCTATTATCGTGAAATTTCGGTCGAATTCTTTTTAAATGTATTAATTTTTTTCGAATCCTGAGAAAAATAATTATTATTTTTGAAAATTTAAATGCAAAATAAAATATTACAATATTATCGAGAATCTTAAGTCCCTGAGAACCTCTATAATGATTATTTTAATAAGTCACAGGGGTGAAAAAGAGAAAATTTAGTATGATTTTTAATTTCAAATAGGCATACCATTTAACAGAAACTTTTTGTTTATTCTAAGGGACTTTCTGCCCTCGGTAATAATGTAATATTTTATTCTGCGTTTAAATTTTTCAAAAATACTTATTAGTTTTCTTAGAATTCCAAAAAAATGAATGATTTTAAAAAGAATTCGATCGAAATTTTGCACCTTCGCTCTCAAAAAGGATTAAAGTGTTATACATTTTTGGAATCACTGTTTCAAACGCTTTTAAATAAGCTGTCACATGACGTACTTTCCCATTAAAAAAAATCAAAGTTACGCCGCGCCTGTCACCTGAAGGGGAATCGTGTAAAGTTCGAAACATTGATGTTATAATATACTTTGATTATTTTAAAAATCGACCTGTCCGAGCGTTTTGCTTATGTGCTAAAAATAAATAAGTTAATAAGGGGGCGGGGGGAGTGTAACACTTATTCCAGTACACTGTATAAGTGAAATCATATGAAAAATCACACAGTGTAAAGTCCTTTAGGTGAAGGACAAAAAAGGGGGATTTAAAAGATTATTATTAATCAATTAATATCATACATTGGGCTATTGCATTCAGTAATTATTAATATAAAATACGTTCATAGTAGGAATGAACGAAACTGTTTGTAAGAATGAATAGAATTGATTGTAAGAATGAATAGAATTGATTGTAAGAAAAACCGTATTTATTGTGGGAATTAACGGAATTAATTTTAACAATAAACGGAAATAATTGTAGAAATAAACGAAATACGCTAGGAGAAATAACACTGTTATTGACACAACGAATAGTCTTCGTCGGTCAATTAACGACGTTGTTGTTTCAATAAATAGTGTTCGTTGACTCAGTGAACAGAGTTCGTAATAACAATAAGTAGTGTTCGTTGACTCAGTGAACAGAGTTCGTAATACCAATAAAGTGATATTATGGTATACACAATGAATGTTCGTCCATTCAATAAACGTAATACATTGGTTCAACGAACGAAAATAATGAATTGATGAATATTGTATTGTTGTCCCAATAAAACCAAGAATTGGACAAATTTTAAGTATTGCGTTTGTTGTCTGAATGAACATTTTTATTGATATTACGTACCTTTTTCGTTGAGTGTACATCGTTCACCTTTGTTTTTTCTCTGATCCATGGGTTTCTTTTCCTGTCTTTAAGACCGATACCCAGCATCTGTCTTTCCATTGCTATTTTTGTGGTTTGGATATCTTGTCGATGTTCTCCTTTGTGAAAGTCCATGTTTGTGAGCCATATGTGATAACTGGTAATATGCACTGGTTGAATACATACTTTCGTTCGCATATATTGAGAATACTTTTTATTTTTTAGAATATATGATAGTGTACCAAATGATACCCATGCTAATCTAGTTCTTCTTTTTATTTCTTCTGTTTGATTGTCCCTGTTCAGCTTTCTTATCTGTCCTAGGTATTTGTATTCTGCCACCTGCTCTAATTTATTCTGTTCTACTACTATTTCTAATTTGTCTTCTTGGTTTGTCATATTTTCGTTCTACTATAGTTCATCTCCTAGATCTACCTCTGTCGCTTTTTTATCTAGTTCCTCAACCTTCTTCTGTAACTCTTCTTTCTTATCTGTTATGAGGACTATATCGTCTGCATATCTCAAGTGGTTCAAGATCTCTCCATTTATTCTTATTCCATATGTTTTCCATTCTAATTTTTTAAATATGTCTTCCCTAGCGTGATTGAACAATTTTTCCTTGCCTGACTCCTTTTTCCAATTTTATTGGTTCTGTAGCGTGTTCGTAAAGTCGGTGTACCTGTAATCAATTCTGTAGTGATTAATAAATATAAATAGTGATTATTAAATATAAATAATTATTTTAGGAAACTCCTTAGTGTGGACTGCACTTATGAGGATTATTTTACTGTAACCTTCAATCTTACATAAATTAATACTGTATATCGCAATAATGGCTTGCATAGGGGTACCTATATTAAGTACTGTAGTGATAACAATACAAGTGACATTATTATGCATTTAAACACAATGGATTACAATTGATTCGAAATAAACGTCTTTTCGATTGCAGTAATTGTATAACGCTAAGTTTACGCACATGAACATAATTTACACCGATGTTAAACTAAAAGTATAAAATTTCAATCGTTTAACGTTATACAGGGTGTTTCATTAATAATTTTCCATATAGTAACTGGAGAAACCTTAGCACAAAATACGAAGATTTAACCTAAAACTCTTAAATAAAATGTGGTTCCTTACTGAGTTACAGGGTGTTTTATCTAAAAATTTAAAAATTATTTTTGCTCAGCATTTTAAAACTATTCGACGTATCCTTTTTATACTTGGCAGGAAGTGCGACTACTAGACACCCTACTAAATTATGATAAACAAACGTTTCTGGCTATTACCAGAGCCGTACTACGGGGGAAAGTGAATGGTTGACCCTTTCCAAATTCTACGCCACTGGCGGAATTGCTATTTTAGTTCAATTATTGGATTCTCCAATACTTTCTATGAAAATAATGTACTCTTCATTCGTAACGATAAAGTCATTAGTTTTCGAGATCTTTGAACTTAAAAATGAAACGACACAGTTATTTTGATTAATGTATTGTGGTGCTTTATATTTAATTTCAAATATCTCGAAAACTAATCATTTTATCGTTTCGAATGAGTATATTATTTACATAAAAAGTACTGGAAAATCAAAATTACACTAAAATAGCAATTTCGTCAGTGGCGTAGAATTTGGGAAGGGTCAACCCGCCACTATCCCCTGTCGTACGCCTCTGGTAGTAGCTAGAAACGTTTATTTATCTTAATTTAGTAGGGTGTACAGTACCTACACTTTCTGCCAAGTATGATACGGATACGCCAAATAGTTTTAAAGTACTGGGTACAAATAATTTTTAAATTGTAATCATATGAATCATATCATAAATTAATCAAAATAACTGTGCCGTTTCATATTTAACTTCAAATATCTGGAAAACGAATGACTTTATCGTTACCAATGAAGAGTATATTATTTACGTAGAAAGTATTGGAAAATCTAAAAACGGCACTAAAATAGTAATTCCTCGAGTGGCGTCGAAATTGAGAAGGGTCAACCATTCACTATCCCCTGTCGTACGCCTCTGGTAGTAGCTAGAAACGTTTGGTTATCATAATTTAGTAGGGTGTATAGTAGTCGCACTTTCTGCCAAGTATTAAAAGAATACGTTGAATAGTTTTAAAATGCTGAGCAAAAATAGTTTTTAAATTTTTAGATAAAACACCCTGTAACTCAGTAAGGGACCACATTTTATTTAAGTGTTTTAGGTTAAATCTTCGTAGTTTGTGCTAAGGTTTCTCCAGTTACTATATGGACAATTATTAATGAAACACCCTGTATAGTCCAGTCGACAGAGGCAAAACTGCCACTAAACCTCTAAAAATCATACAAACAAGCTGAATTTTACAAAGAGTGTCAATATTGGCACCCCAAAAAGATGCAAAAAAGTTTGCCACTGCTACTCACTTCCCTCTAAAACCTCCCATTATAGGGGGGAAACGGAAAACATCCTTTCCTTTTTATCGATGTGAAAGTTTAAATTCAACGTTTTTTATGCATATGTCAAATGCTTCATATTTGTTGCCAAAACTCAAAATCGAAATTTCACGTTATAGGTAGGTTTTGAAGATTAGGCTCTGAAAATGAAAATTCCACAACGACCTGTCAATGGACGTGATCAATTTTATTGATCTCATGAAAATCTTAAAAATGGCAAAAATCGCGGAACGTTTATTTATTCACAGTTGTATAGAATCTGACCTTTGCAACAAAATGCAAAAATTGTATACGAAAGCTGCACTCTTTAGCTTTAAAACGCATTTTGATTTTTGTCCATATGACGCTATGATAAATAGATATCAAATTTTTGCCGTCGAGTTGAGACAAATTAAAAAAATTATTTCGCGCGCGTGATATTCAAGGAGAAGTAAAGGAAATGCTAAATGAGTTAGATGCTATCTGCTGGAAAAAAGGCCTGAAAATGAACTTTTCTAAAACTAAATATATGACTAATCTGATTCCTAGTGGGCAGCTGATTATACGTGGACAAGAAGTAGAACAACATTCAAAACAACAAACACATTGAGATCTATTCTATCTAAAACTAAACCTAACAATGAACAAGAAAGAACAACGAATTGCATTTATAAAATACCTTGTGAATGCGAACAATTTTATTTAGGTGAAACATCAAGACCATTAAACGTTAGAATAAGTGAACATCAGTCTTATATTAAAAATAGAGAATTTGATAGATCTCAAATATGTCAACACGCATGGGATAATGAACATAGAGTTCAATGGAGAGATTCAAGTATAGCCCTGAAAGAATCAGATAGTAAAAAGAGAAAAATCAAAGAAGCGGCTATAATTATATATATATATATATATAATCTAAACCTTTCTACCTAACGGTGTAAGGTGTTTAAAAATACATTTCATACATCTACATCATATACAAATCGTCTCCAATCTTGCTTATTCTTGGCCCTTCGTTTCGCTTCAGTCCACGTTGTATTTTTCGTCCTCAGAATTTCTACCACTTCATCGTTCCAGGTTTTCTTTGGTCTCCCTCTTCCTCTCTTGTTTCGTACTTTTGCCTCCCATATGCGTTTTACCTGTCTATCATCGTTCATTCTACACAAATGTCCAAACCATTTAAGTTTATTCCTATCTAATATTTGTGTTATTGGTTCGACTTGTAGTTCTTCTCGCACACTGCTGTTTCTTATTCTATCACGTCTTGTAATTCCTTTTACTTTTCTTAGGTACTTCATGTCCATGGAGTTTATTCTGCTTTTCGATGATGGTGTTAGCACCCAGCTCTCACTACCATAGGTAAGGATTGGCCTGAAGATTGTTTTATATACCATCATCTTTGTCCTGCTGCTTACTTCTCTCTTTCCAATGAATGTTCTGTTTAAGCTGTGGTACATTCTGGACGCCATGGTTATCCTTTCGTTGACTTCTTCTTCTGATCTTCCTCCATTCTCTATTTTCACACCCAAGTATTTATATGTTGTTACTTGTTCTAGTTTCTTGTTATTTATCTCTATATTTACTTGTTTATCTTCATTCCCCATGACCATTATCTTTGTTTTCTCCATGTTTATTTTCATATTTCTCTCTTCCAGCTCCTCTTTCCACATTATTAGGTTCCTTTTGAGGTCATCTTCGCTGTGTGCTAGTAACATCAGGTCGTCTGCAAATGCACATACTGAAATTCCTATAGGTTCTAGTCTGTGGTAACCAATGTGTAATTTGCGTGTCTTTGCTTCCATTACTTTTATGATGTCATCCATGAGTACGATGAATAGTGTGGGGCTCAGTACTCCTCCCTGCTTCAGTCCATCATTTATCTCAAAAGTTTCACAATGGGTATTATCTTTCCTGATGTAGCATTTGTTACGTTTATATAAGCTTTGTATAGCCTGCCTCAGTTTGGGTTCAATATTTCTTCGTTCGAGACTTTCCCATACTTTGTATTGTGAAACTTTATCGAATGCTTTTTCTAAATCTATAAATGCTGCATATACTTCATTTTTAGTAGTTCTCGTTTTTTCTGTTACTTGTTTGATCGTAAAGATGTGGTCTTGGGTACTCCGGCCTTTCCTGAACCCACTTTGTGGTTCTGCTAGGTTGTGTTCAACTATTGAACTAAGTTTTTTGTTTAAAATATATTCGTACGATTTTGACACCACACTTAACAACGTAATACCTCTGTAGTTGCCGCAATTTCTTGTGTCCCCTTTCTTAAAAATGGGCAATATAATTCCTGTTTTCCAATCTTCTGGTACAGTACCCAAGTGCCATGCTTTGTTGAGAATTTCTGTTAACATCTCTACCCCTGACACCCCTAGATTTTTCAGCATCTCTGGTGTGATCTTATCATGGCCTGCTGATTTTCCTACTTTTAGATGCGAGATGGCTTCCAGTACTTCATTCTTATCGATATTTTCGTCTTCGTCGTCGTGTTCTACGTTGGGGGTGGTCGTTTGTTCAGGTGACTCATTACTGGTGGTTGTTCCATTTAGTAGATCTTGGAAATGCTCCTTCCATCTTTTCATAATTTCGTCTTCATCTGTCAGTAGTACATTATCTTTTGATTTGATTTGTCTTATGTTTGGTTGTTTGTCCTTTCGTAGGTTCTTCAAAACTCTGTAGAGTAACTTCTGATTTCCTTGGCTATTTTCTTCTAATTTTGTTCCAAATTCTTCCCAGGATCTCTGTTTGGCTCGGGTTACTAGTTCTTTGACATTAGTACGTTGTTCTTTATATAGCGTGTAATTATTGTCTGTTCTGTCTCCGAGGTATTGTTTCCATAAACTTTTCTTTCTTTTCACTTGATCTTTAATTTCTTCGTTCCACCACCTTGTCTGTTTTATATTTTTATTTACTACTATTGTACCACATGTTTGTTTTGCTGCCTTTAGGATGGTATCCTTAAATTCTAGCCAGAGTTCTTCTAGATTCAGACTTCGCCATATTTGTCTTCTGTTTTCGATGTGTGTTTCTGTAGTGTTTTTATATTGTTCAGCAATCTTTTTGTCTTGTAACTTATAGGATCTAATTGATTCGTTCCTATTCTTGTTCTGGCTTGTCATTTTTGTTATTTCTTGATGGTTATTATCCTCAAGTTTCCACTTAGCTACTAATAAGTAGTGGTCACTGTAGATTTCTGCGCCTCTATTAACTTTCACGTCAGTTATTTCTTTTCGGTTTTGTCTGTTGATTAGTACATAATCTATTATTGATCTTTCATTTCTGCTTCTAACTTCTCTGGTATATTTGTGTATATCTTTGTGCATGTAAAACGTATTCGTTACTATCAAGTTGTTCTCCATGCAAAAATTGATCAATCTATTTCCATTGTTGTTTCTGGTCTCCTCTCCATGCATTCCAATTACATCTATTGTGTCATTTCCTTTTCCTACTCTACTGTTAAAATCTCCCATGATGATTAGTCTGCCATTTACGTTTTCCACTATATCTGTCAGCTCCTCCCAGAAGTCATCTTTTTTACTTGCAACTTCATCTTCACCTGGTCCATATACAATTATTATTGTTGTGTTACTAGTTTGATCTATATTCATTTCAATTTTTAATATTTTCTCAGATATAAATTCCCATCTTGTCATGTGCTTTATATGTTCTTTTGCTATAATGCAACCAACCCCTGCGGCCGCTCGTATCTCTGGTTTTACTCCACTGTATAACAGTAAATGTCCCCCTTCTTGTTCTATGGTTCCCTGTCCTTTCTTTTTTAATTCTGTTACTGCTAGGATGTCTAGTTTGTAACTTTCAAATTCCTGTATGAGTTCTCGTTCTTTATCGTTGATACTTCTGATGTTCCACGTTGCTATTTTCAGTATTTTCATTTTTGTGTTGCTCGTTGTTGTGTCTGTTAAGATCATATCCTTATTCATTTCCTTTTTCGTTGCCATTTGTCGGTCCATTTCTTCGTCTATTATCATCAGTTTTTTGACCCAAATTTTTGTTTGTCCGTAGATGAGTGTTTTTCTAATCTATTTTCATTTTCAATCCAATCGAATTGTATGTTATCAACCCATAATTTTTTATATCCAATTCTCACTCTTTTTCCTTTATCTCTTTCCTCTGATGCCCTCCTTTTTATTATAGATTGCGTTTCTAGTTCTTTTTTAGTGAGGTCGTGGTCAATATATATTCTCTTATGTGGATGGTTCTTCAGTTTCTTTTTGGCTTCCATTACTCTCAGTTTGTCTCCGAATGATTCTAATTCTATGATGCATTTGTTTTTCCCTATGCTATATACTTCTTTCAGGTCCACTTGCAGTTCTAGCAAATCTGTCATGATACTTTTGGCTTGTTCCTTTAGACGTTTATTACCGACGTTGTCTGTCTCTATACCAGTAATGACAATGTTTTTTCTCTTTTTGTCTCTTTCGTTCTTTTCTACTTTTGTTGCGAGCAGTTCTATGTCTTTTTTCATTCTGAAATTTTCTTCAGTTAAAACTCTGTTCATATCAATTAGTTCTGTTATCTGTTTAGAATTTTCCTGCTTTATTTCCCGAATTTCGGTTATGAGGTTTTCCAACATTTTCATCATTTTATTCAGTTTTTGTTCGCTGTCGTCTCCCATATTTAATTGTACACGATGTTTTATTCAATAATTTACTATTGCTGAATTGTGTGTTGCCTATGCTATCAGCGTTTATGTGTTGCCTACTCTATGGGCGTAATAGATGCAAATATGTAATATGTTCTGTGGTTACGTTTGTTTGTGCTGTGTACGTCAGGCGTAAGACACTTGACACACTTCAACCGTGCGGATGTCAGAATATCTATTCCGGCGTACTTTCAAGGTTATATCTATTTTTACTAATGATTACTGATTTTGACTTACTATCTTGTTTTAGCTTCTGATTTCACTCACATTCACTGCTTATTGTTCCAGTTTACCAATGGTCACAATTTCGCAATTTTCTGCTCGTAAGTTTTCGTTGTTTCGAAATTTTCTTACGGAGCGTATTTATCACGTGTTTACTATCACCAGTGGCGTACCAATTTTTCTATAATTATGCTATAATTATGCTAAATAAAAATTGTGTCGCAAATTCCTCGGTAGAATGCAGTAGGATGTGGTTACCCATACTGAAAGAGGAAGTCAATAGAAAGAAAATACCACGATTAGTAAGTCAATAACATATCGAGTTTCATGTTTTAATCATATTTTAATATTACTTATTGTATATCTATGTATTCATCATCATCATTGGCTCGACAGCCCTTTCTGGGTCTTGGCCTGTTCCAGGATTCTTCTCCACTCTGATCTGTTTCGTGCTTTTTTTCTCCAGTTTTTTATTTTTAAGGTTTTTATATCATTTTCTATTTGTTCTAAATATCTCAGCTTCGGTCTTCCTCTTGTTCTTTTTCCTACCGGCATCTGTTTGAATATTTTGTTTGGTATTTCGCCTTCTTCCATTCTTTCTACATGTCCCATCCAACGCAGCCGTCCTATTTTAATGAATGTTATGATATCTGGATCCTGGTATATTTCGTATAGTTCAAAGTTGTACCTTCTTCGCCAAATTCCATTTTCTTTAGTGCCCTTATATATGTGTCGCAAGATTTTTCTTTCAAAGGTGGCTAGCAATGTTTCCTCTCTTTTAGTGAGTGTCCAGGTTTCTGAGCCGTATGTGAGTACCGGTCTTATTAGGGTTTTGTATATTTGGCATTTTGTTTTCCTTGCGACGTTGTCTGATCTTAGTTGCCGAATTAAGCCATGATAACTTTTATTGGCAATAAATATTCGCCTCTTCACTTCCTCTGCTACGTTATTATCAGATGTGACTAGGGATCCCAAGTATGTAAGTTTTTTACCCCCTCAATGTTGTATTCTCCTATTGTTATATTTTGTGGCTGCCTTATTTCTGTGTTTTTACTTACCTGCATATATTTTGTTTTGTTCTGGTTGATTTTCAGGCCACTATTTTGTGCAGCTCGTTCTATTTGATTGAGTGCCTCTATCATTTCTCTTCTTGATCTTGCGATTATGTCAACATCATATGCAAATGCTAGTATTTGCACGCTTTTATTAATTATTGTTCCTCGAGTATTGACTGTTGTGTCCCTCGTTATTTTCTCGAGTACAATGTTGAACAAGATGCATGATAGAGCGTCTCCCTGGCGTAGTCCCTTTTTCACATCTATTGTTTCCGTTAGTTCGTTTTGTATCCGGATTTTACTTTCTACTTTTAGAGATTCTTTTATCAGTTCTATTAGTTGTGTTGGTATATTAAATTCTTTCATTGCTTTTATTAAGAATTCTCGGTTTATATTGTCATATGCGCTTTCGAAGTCTATGAAGAGATGATGTGTGTCGATGTTATGTTCACTTGTTTTTTCAAGGATCTGTCGCAGAACAAATATCTGGTCTATTGTTGACTTCTGTCTACAGAAGCCACTTTGGTACCTGCCAACTATTTTTTCAGCGTGTGGTCTAAGTCTTTCATAAATGACGTTGGACGGACATTATTTTGTATG
Organism: Diabrotica virgifera virgifera; assembly: GCF_917563875.1. Lineage (NCBI taxonomy): Eukaryota > Metazoa > Arthropoda > Insecta > Coleoptera > Chrysomelidae > Diabrotica > Diabrotica virgifera. Next base: position 128,735,516 of record NC_065452.1, read on the forward strand.
CTGCATTCAGCAGCGTGATTCCACGGTAGTTTCCACATTCTAACTGATTCCCTTTTTTATGTAATGGTACAATAATACCACTATTCCACTCCGCTGGTAGCTGTTTATTTGACCATATCTTTGTTATCAATACATGTATTGTTTTCTGTAGTGCGTCTCCTCCTTCCTTCAGTAATTCCGATGCTACTTGATCCGATCCCGGTGATTTATTGTTCTTTAATTTGTCTACTGCTGTTCTAATCTCGGCTATTGTTGGTGGACTCTTTTCTCTGTTGTCTGCTTGGTCTAATGGTATATCAGGGTTCGTCTCACTCCCATCTCCTTCAAGCTTTTCCGTAAAATGTTCTGTCCATCTTCTTAGTATCTCTTGCTGTTCTGTCAATATATTACCTTCCTTATCTCTACACATCGTCGTTCTCGGTTTGAAGTCTTTTCTGCTTTTGTTCAGTTTCTGATAAAATTTTCTTGTCTCTGTCGATCTACTTAGTTCTTGCAGTTCCTGAAGTTCTTTGTTCATATATTCTCTCTTTTTTCTTCGGTGAGTTTTCTTTTCTTCTCTGCGTAGTTGGTTATATTCTTCCTCTGATTGTCGGGTTCTGTGCCCCTGTTGCATCAGTAAATATATCTATGTATTATTATATTATTTATAATTTAAACATATTAAAATCAGAATTTGATATTAGTTTTTTGAAGGTAAATTAAATGTAAGACCAAATACTTACGATGTCGGGATAGTATCACGAGGTTTTTTCCTGGTTTTCCCTCGTGATTTACTATGGAATCTCTAACGCGAGAATTTTACTGTCATCGTTGCATTTGGTTGTCTTTTTAAAGACAAATTACATGCTATGATTTTTTTGCGACGGATATTCTTGAGTTGGGATTGATTTCATGTAATCGAATGAACTATCTTTTAGTAAAGTCGTCCCAGGAACGCAACTCATAAATATTGGCGATATCATTTTAAAGTCTTCTACTTTAAAATGTATAATATACGTGTGAATTGCCAATATAAATGAGTCAGATTAAATAAATTTTTAGAAGAATTTTTTTTACTTAGCAACAACATTTTTGTTTATTTTAGAAGTATTTTGTATTTTGACAACGAAACCCTATTTGGGCTTCGAAACGTTAATAAATTCATTTTTTTAGTAAAATTGTGGCTTATTTCCCATAGAAAATAGTTAATTATAAGAAGTAGAACTAGTGGAAAAGTACATTTACTTGGGTCATGAAATTAGAATTGGCAGAGATAACCAAACATGCGAAATAAAAAGAAGATTAATTCTTGCTTGGGCAGCCTACGGAGCTCTGAGAGACATATTTAGGAGCAGTATACCGATCGGTTTAAAAAGACAAGTGTTTGATCAATGTGTGCTGCCGGTAATGACATATGGAGCAGAGACACTGACTCTAACCAAGGCAACAGCGTCGAAAATGCGGGTTGCTCAAAGGCGTATGGAAAGATCCATGCTGAGTGTAACCCTACGGGATAAAATAAGAAATGAAGATCTCAGACAAAGAACCGGTATAGCAGATGTTATATAGAACGTATCACCAGGCTTAAATGGAACTGGGCAGGACACGTCGCCAGGCTGAAAGATTCAAGATGGACACGAACGTTGATGGAATGGAGACCAGGAGAAGATAAACGCAGTAGAGGAAGGCCGCCTACACTATGGACAGATGACATCAGGCATATTAGTAAAAACTGGCAACAATCAGCACAAAACCGTGAAGTATGGAAACAATTGGGGGAGACCTATGTCCAGCAGTGGACGTAAATTGGTTGGATGATGATGATGATGTGATATTCAAAATCGCCAGTCGATTCAAGCGTGGTTTCTGAGAAAACCGTTCACTCTACATAAAAAGTGCTAATACTTAACCATTTTTGTTCAAAATTATCTCACCTACATTTTTTATTTGAAACATTTTTTTCTTTGGCATACAGATTCTTGCTAAATCGATGTTTACCGTTTCCCCTCTACGAGAGGGATTTTATGGAGGACGGCCGGGGGTAGGAGTGGCAAACTTTTTGAATCTTTTTTGGAGTCCCAAAATTTATTTATTTATTTATTTTTTGACGGGCTAAACCCTTTTTCAGTTTTTGTACAATATGTATAAAATACAATCAACTACTTTTAATGGGAAATAAGCCACAATTTTACCAAAAACATGATTTTATTAACGTTTCGAAACCCAAATCGGGTTTCGTTGTCAAAATACAAAATACTACTAAAATAAACAAAAATGTTGTTGCTAAGTAAAAAATTCTTCTAATAATTTATTTAATCTGACTCATTTATATTGGCAATTCAGACGTATATTATACATTTTAAAGTAGAAGACTTTAAAATGTCGCCAATATTTATGTGATTGCGTTCCTGGGACGACTTTACTAAAAGATAGTTCATTCGATTACATGAAATCAATCCCAACTCAAGAATATCCGTCACAAAAAAAATCATAGCATGCGATCTGTATTAAAAAGACAACCAAATGCAACGATGACAGTAAAATTCTCGCGTTAGAGATTCCATAGTAAATCACGAGGGAAAACCAGGAAAAAAACTCGTGATACTATCCCGACATCGTAAGTATTTCATCTTACATTTAATTTACTTTCAAAAAACTAATACCAAATTCTGACTTTAATATGTTTAAATTATAAATAATATTAATAACACATAGATATACAATAAGTAATACTAAAATATAAAATTTGTACTAACTCGATATGTTATTGACCTACTAATCGTGGTATTTTCTTTCTATTGACTTCCTCTTTCAGTATGGGTAACCACATCTTACTGCATTCTACCGAGGAATTTGCGACAAAATTGGTTTCATTTAGCATAATTAGAACCGCTTCTTTGATTTTTCTCTTTTTACTATCTGATTCTTTCAGGACTATACTTGAATCTCTCCACTGAACTCTATGTTCATTATCCCATGCATGTTGACATATTTGAGATCTATCAAATTCTCTATTTTTAATATAAGACTGATGTTCACTTATTCTAACGTTTAATGGTCTCGATGTTTCACCTAAATAAAATTGTTCGCATTCACAAGGTATTTTATAAATACAATTCTTTGTTCTTTCTTGTTCATTGTTAGGTTTAGTTTTAGATAGAATAGATCTCAATGTGTTTGTTGTTTTGAATGTTGTTGAGATGTTGATGTTATTGCATATTATTGTTGATGTTATATCAACATCTCAACAACATTCAAAACAACAAACACATTGAGATCTATTCTATCTAAAACTAAACCTAACAATTGACAAGAAAGAACAAAGAATTGTATTTATAAAATACCTTGTGAATGCGAACAATTTTATTTAGGTGAAACATCAAGACCATTAAACGTTAGAATAAATGAACATCAGTCTTATATTAAAAATAGAGAATTTGATAGATCTCAAATATGTCAACATGCATGGGATAATGAACATAGAGTTCAGTGGAGAGATTCAAGTATAGTCCTGAAAGAATCAGATAGTAAAATTATGCTAAATGAAACCAATTGTGTCGCAAATTCCTCGGTAGAATGCAGTAAGATGTGGTTACCCATACTGAAAGAGGAAGTCAATAGAAAGAAAATACCACGATTAGTAAGTCAATAACATATCGAGTTAGTACAAATTTTATATTTTAGTATTACTTATTGTATATCTATGTATTATTAATATTATTTATAATTTAAACATATTAGGGCTGTATTAGTCTAGGTAACTGGTGGCACAACTAGTGGGCCCACCAAATTGTGAGCACGGGCAACTGGTGGCCGAGAATAGCCACCAGCAAAAATAATAAAATGAATTGGAATTGGAAAAATAATCAAATGCAATTGGAAACTTGTTTGTTATCAATTTTACGAAAAAAAGTTAACCTATGTGAAGTTAGCAATAGATTTCAGCAATAGATTTTATATCTTCTCAAAATTATATTTGTACGTTTGTAAGTCTCATTTATATAAAATTCAAACATGTTTTCCGACCTTTCCATTCAAATTAAACAAAAAACTATAATTATCGTTTATTAACAAAAAATTAAAAAACTTTACAACTTTACATATATGACGCTAACAATCAAAGTACATCAACTGGAATGTAACTTTTTTTTGTTTACAATCAAAGATCAATATCTTACTAAGCAAATATCAAAAAATCAGGATGGATGCCCCCCACCGTTATTTTTTTATTTACACTTACATTTTGCGATTTTCGAAGTATCAATGGATATGAAGACGTCTGCATATATGACGCTAAAAATCAAAGTACATCAACTGGAATGTAACTTTTTTTTGTTTAAAATCAAAGACCAATATATTACTAAGCAAATATCAAAAAATCAGGATGGATGCCCCCCACCGTTGTTTTTTTATTTACACTTACATTTTGCGATTTTCGAAGTATCAATGGATATGAAGACGTCTGCATATATGACGCTAAAAATCAAAGTACATCAACTGGAATGTAACTTTTTTTGTTTACAATCAAAGATCAATATCTTACTAAGCAAATATCAAAAAATCAGGATGGATGCCCCCCACCGTTATTTTTTTATTTACACTTACATTTTGCGATTTTCGAAGTATCAATGGATATGAAGACGTCTGCTTATATGACGCTAAAAATCAAAGTACATCAACTGGAATGTAACTTTTTTTTGTTTAAAATCAAAGACCAATATATTACTAAGCAAATATCAAAAAATCAGGATGGATGCCCCCCACCGTTATTTTTTTATTTACACTTACATTTTGCGATTTTCGAAGTATCAATGGATATGAAGACGTCTGCATATATGACGCTAAAAATCAAAGTACATCAACTGGAATGTAACTTTTTTTTGTTTAAAATCAAAGACCAATATATTACTTAGCAAATATCAAAAAATCAGGATGGATGCTCCCCACCGTTATTTTTTTATTTACGCTTACATTTTGCGATTTTCGAAGTATCAATGGATATGAAGACGTCTGCATATATGACGCTAAAAATCAAAGTACATCAACTGGAATGTAACTTTTTTTTGTTTAAAATCAAAGACCAATATATTACTAAGCAAATATCAAGAAATCAGGATGGATGCCCCCCACCGTTATTTTTTTATTTACACTTACATTTTGCGATTTTCGAAGTATCAATGGATATGAAGACGTCTGCATATATGACGCTAAAAATCAAAGTACATCAACTGGAATGTACCTTTTTTTTGTTTACAATCAAAGATCAATATCTTGCTAAGGAAATATCAAAAAATCAGGATGGATGCCCCCCACCGTTATTTTTTTATTTACACTTACATTTTGCGATTTTCGAAGTATCAATGGATATGAAGACGTCTGCATATATGACGCTAAAAATCAAAGTACATCAACTGGAATGTAACTTTTTTTTGTTTAAAATCAAAGACCAATATATTACTTAGCAAATATCAAAAAATCAGGATGGATGCTCCCCACCGTTATTTTTTTATTTACGCTTACATTTTGCGATTTTCGAAGTATCAATGGATATGAAGACGTCTGCATATATGACGCTAAAAATCAAAGTACATCAACTGGAATGTAACTTCTTTTTGTTTATAATCAAAGACCAATATATTACTAAGCAAATATCAAAAAATCAGGATGGATGCCCCCCACCGTTATTTTTTTATTTACACTTACATTTTGCGATTTTCGAAGTATCAATGGATATGAAGACGTCTGCATATATGACGCTAAAAATCAAAGTACATCAACTGGAATGTAACTTTTTTTTGTTTACAATCAAAGATCAATGTCTTACTAAGCATATATCAAAAAATCAGGATGGATGCCCCCCACCGTTATTTTTTTATTTACACTTACATTTTGCGATTTTCGAAGTATCAATGGATATGAAGACGTCTGCATATATGACGCTAAAAATCAAAGTACATCAACTGGAATATAACTTTTTTTTGTTTAAAATCAAAGATCAATATATTACTCAGCAAATATCAAAAAATCAGGATGGATGACCCCACCGTTATTTTTTTATTTACGCTTACATTTTGCGATTTTCGAAGTATCAATGGATATGAAGACGTCTGCATATATGACGCTAAAAATCAAAGTACATCAACTGGAATGTAACTTTTTTTTGTTTACAATCAAAGGCCAATATCTTACTAAGCAAATATCAAAAAATCAGGATGGATGCCCCCCACCGTTATTTTTTTATTTACACTTACATTTTGCGATTTTCGAAGTATCAATGGATATGAAGACGTCTGCATATATGACGCTAAAAATCAAAGTACATCAACTGGAATGTAACTTTTTTGTGTTTAAAATCAAAGACCAATATATTACTTAGCAAATATCAAAAAATCAGGATGGATGCTCCCCACCGTTATTTTTTTATTTACGCTTACATTTTGCGATTTTCGAAGTATCAATGGATATGAAGACGTCTACATATATGACGCTAAAAATCAAAGTACATCAACTGGAATGTAACTTTTTTTTGTTTAAAATCAAAGATCAATATATTACTAAGCAAATATCAAAAAATCAGGATGGATGCCCCCCACCGTTATTTTTTTATTTACACTTACATTTTGCGATTTTCGAAGTATCAATGGATATGAAGACGTCTGCATATATGACGCTAAAAATCAAAGTACATCAACTGGAATGTAACTTTTTTTTCTTTAAAATCAAAGACCAATATATTACTCAGCAAATATCAAAAAATCAGGACGGATGCCCCCCACCGTTATTTTTTTATTTAAACTTACATTTTGCGATTAACGAAATTGTCAGAACAAGTTATTTAATTAAAAAAAGTTATGTATTATTTTTCATTTCATTTAACCAGTTGATATTTCCCCAAACAGGTAATACTTTCGGGTACTTACCTAGAAATCTTTATTAAAATTTTAATCCGAAACCCGCGTAAGTTCGTGGAACAGACAATATCATTCCTGTCCAGATGTGTTTCATCCTTTAAAATATTGCCGAACAATTATATAACTATATTTTGAAGTTAGCCGCGTTTTATTGCTTACCCCCAATAAAAGCACGAAAAATTCTAAATACATGTATTTCACAATGATTGTGTAAAAATATGCAAATGTTACTAAGAACCCGAAAATTTTATTATTTGAAAATAATAAGACATTCAATAATTTTGAAAATGTTGGTCATTATATTTTGCTACGTCGCCACAGTAAGACGGTACTAAAATAAGTTTTATTTTACTTTTAATTTCAATAATTATTAAATGTGTATATTATTCAAAAAGGACTAATTAGAGAGAGAATTAGAGTCTAGTGATTAGTTTAAACTTAAAGTTTGTGGAAACAGAAACTTTTACCAACCATTAGGTTCCAGAGTACCTATTCTAAAAATTATTTCAGCATTGCCAAAGGTAAGAAATATAAATATAGTTTTTAAAGGACATTCTTTGTGTGGTATTATCGTTTTTTGACATTTTTTCCAACAAAAATGTCAAGAAAATATATAAATAATTATGTTTTGACACCGTGTTGAAAAATTTTTAAATTAATAAAAGGATTTTTTTATAGAATATTAATATGAACAAAGAAAAAATCGAAAAATTGGCAAATTTTTTTTTAAACGTCAAATTGACCGAGCAGCAAATACGAAGATTAAAAACTTCAAACCCAATTTTCAGCCAAGCTTCAATAGCTTTATTTGGAGTCGATTCTAAATTTAAAAGATTGTGTATATATAGGGCAATTAGCAGAAATACTTGTAATTTATTTTCTTTTTTTAATAGCAATAATTCGCAATTTAATTTTAAATCAAAAGCTGAAAATAAAAGTACATTACAATTGCCAGCAGATGATTGCGATTTCGAAGATCAGTTAATTTTCAATAATATTCAGGATGTTAGTATATCGACTGACAATTTAGACATCTCATTGTTGGAAAACGCAGATGTTTCTGATAATTCTGAAATTGACCAAACTTTTAATGTAACAAATGATAATATTAATATTGACAGAAATATTGTAAATTTGTATAAATCTGCTGATATTGATAATAATATTTTACCAAATAGTTCCAAAAATATATACCCAACAATTGTTGATATGAGCAAATATTGTGTATTAGAGGGTAAATTTGAAATAAGTAAAGAACAAAATATTTTTAATAACGCTATGGGTAAATTTAATAAAGATTACCATTTTGTAATCAAACAAAAATTTCAAATTGTTAATAACACATGTATTTTTAATATTCGTTCTTGCAATTATTTGAAAAAAAATAAAACAATAATAATTTATGGCTACTGTGCTCACAATACGTGCAAACACTTTAAGTTCATTTGTAATAGAGGCAAGGGGATCAGTGTCAAAGTGTTCAGTACCGATATTAATTTTTCACATGGTTCAAAATTAACCAGTCATGTACGTGGTACTGAAAGATTATTGTTAGGTAATAGATTGGAAAAGGCATCCACAACAGAAATTCGTGCAGAAGATTTACATTCTTGTGTTAGATTAGTACAAAAAACAAAAAATTTAAAAGATGTAAAATCGGAAGATGTATATCGCAAAATAAAATCGGAAAATAAATCAAGATTAGATAGATGTCAGGATGATGTCATTGATATGGTCTTGATGGGTGCTGTAAATTCTAATTACATTAAAACCGTCGCCTATCCATTAAAAGTATTTATTTTTAGTAGGGAACAAATTAATTTTATTAAATTTTATCTAGACGAAAACGATAACTTACCTTCTCTTTTCATTGATGCGACTGGTTCGGTAGTGCGTAAACCTTATACTTCATGTAAAAGGGTTTTATATTACTGTGGGGTTATTCAGTGCAAAAACAACAGAATCCTTCCTGTTCTAGAAATGATATCTTCTGAGCATGATACATGTACAATTGCTTGTTGGCTTTTAAATTTTAAATTTTTTTCATTAAAACAAGGATTAAAATGGCCATTGTTTCGTAGTATAACAAGCGATTTTAGTATGGCGACATTAAATGCTGTATCTATTAGTTGGAATTGTCTATCATTACAGGACTATTGTAACAGTTTTTATAATTTGAAAGAAGATTTGAAAGTAAACTTTTCAAAAAAATTTTGTATAATTAAACTTTGTTGTGCACATATGATAAAGTTATTTTCAAACTTAGTTAACAAATGTTACACTTGCAAAACAACAAAAACTGTTTTAAAAGAAATTTTAGCATCATTTTTCAATTTATATAATGAACAGCAAATTTTTTCAGGCATAAGAGATATATTTATTTTAACATTATATAAATATGAAAACGAAATCGTTATTAATAGTAAAAATAATTTATTTATATCTTTTATCGATCCTAACGTTAAAAACCTAATTGCAGATGAAAATAATGTCAATTTTAATCCAGAAATAAACTTTACATTTAAAAATATTTATGAAAATAGTAAGTACTACCAACATTTTTTAATTTATTTTGATAAAATCAAAAATTCATCTCGAGCTGTTCCACCTTCCTCAAATTCTTTAAACCCATATTTTAGTGAACGATTTGCAACTTTCTTTTTAAAACACTATATACCTTATTTACCTCTGTGGACATCACAAATAGATTCGACTAGAAGCAGTAACGCTTTAGTAGAAAGTTATTTTAATATATTGAAAAACAACATTTTAAGTAAGGAATCGTTTTTAAAATGTTCCCGGTTTGTTAGGAAGGTAAGAAAACATGTGCTGTTTCTCCATGCAGAACTAAAGTATAATATTCCACGGAAAAAATGTGCAACACGAAAAAATAAAATTAAAATTCCAGAAGAACGTTGGTGCAAAAGGCAAAAAAGTAAAACTACTTATTTCAAACAAAAAACAATTAAGAAAATTATTCAAAAATATGACATTCCAAATTATGAAAAGCCTTCGGTAAAAACAAATGTTTTATATTATAAAGAAAATGTGCATGATATTCATTTCCCTGAAATAGGAAGAGATTATGTCGTTTTTAAACATGAAAACCAAAAATTATATCGTTCCAGTTTTCTTACGTTGTTATCACATTCCAATACCACAGAAATGTGGCTAGATAACGAAGTCATCGATTATTTTTTGTGCTTAATATGTAAAAACACAGATATTAAACCAATTTTCTGTAACCAAGTTAACTTATTTTTAAACAATCAAAAAATTATATTTTCTATTGAAAACATAGAAGAATTTTTATTTCCAATATATTCTCCTGGTCATTGGTCACTTGTTTACATTAATTTAAAACAGAAATCATTTCAGTTATTTGATCCTCAGTTTAGTAGCAGTCGTAAAGCAAAATTTTACTATAATAAATTTAATTTCATATTTAAAAATTTAAATATTATTTACAACAATTATCCAACACAAAAAGATGGATATAATTGTGGGGTATATGTTTTATATTTTGCAGAAACCACAGTTAAAAAAATTCAATTAGATTTTAATTTTGAGCCAGCTATTTACAGACATTATATATTAACGATAATGTTAAATTCTTCAGAAAATCTCAAAAACAACTGTCTGTATTGCGCACTTCCCAACGGAGAAATGCGATGTATCAATTGCAAAAGACTTGATCATAAGGTTTGCGCTATTAACATTTCAGACATTTATAAATGTGGCTTTTGTTTTTAGCGTCATATATGCAGACATCTTCATATCCATTGATACTTCGAAAATCGCAAAATGTAAGCGTAAATAAAAAAATAACGGTGGGGAGCATCCATCCTGATTTTTTGATATTTGCTAAGTAATATATTGGTCTTTGATTTTAAACAAAAAAAAGTTACATTCCAGTTGATGTACTTTGATTTTTAGCGTCATATATGCAGACGTCTTCATATCCATTGATACTTCGAAAATCGCAAAATGTAAGTGTAAATAAAAAAATAACGGTGGGGGGCATCCATCCTGATTTTTTGATATTTGCTTAGTAAGATATTGATCTTTGATTGTAAACAAAAAAAAGGTACATTCCAGTTGATGTACTTTGATTTTTAGCGTCATATATGCAGACGTCTTCATATCCATTGATACTTCGAAAATCGCAAAATGTAAGTGTAAATAAAAAAATAACGGTGGGGGGCATCCATCCTGATTTCTTGATATTTGCTTAGTAATATATTGGTCTTTGATTTTAAACAAAAAAAAGTTACATTCCAGTTGATGTACTTTGATTTTTAGCGTCATATATGCAGACGTCTTCATATCCATTGATACTTCGAAAATCGCAAAATGTAAGCGTAAATAAAAATATAACGGTGGGGAGCATCCATCCTGATTTTTTGATATTTGCTAAGTAATATATTGGTCTTTGATTTTAAACAAAAAAAAGTTACATTCCAGTTGATGTACTTTGATTTTTAGCGTCATATATGCAGACGTCTTCATATCCATTGATACTTCGAAAATCGCAAAATGTAAGTGTAAATAAAAAAACAACGGTGGGGGGCATCCATCCTGATTTTTTGATATTTGCTTAGTAATATATTGGTCTTTGATTTTAAACAAAAAAAAGTTACATTCCAGTTGATGTACTTTGATTTTTAGCGTCATATATGCAGACGTCTTCATATCCATTGATACTTCGAAAATCGCAAAATGTAAGCGTAAATAAAAAAATAACGGTGGGGAGCATCCATCCTGATTTTTTGATATTTGCTAAGTAATATATTGGTCTTTGATTTTAAACAAAAAAAAGTTACATTCCAGTTGATGTACTTTGATTTTTAGCGTCATATATGCAGACGTCTTCATATCCATTGATACTTCGAAAATCGCAAAATGTAAGTGTAAATAAAAAAATAACGGTGGGGGGCATCCATCCTGATTTTTTGATATTTGCTTAGTAATATATTGGTCTTTGATTTTAAACAAAAAAAAGTTACATTCCAGTTGATGTACTTTGATTTTTAGCGTCATATATGCAGACGTCTTCATATCCATTGATACTTCGAAAATCGCAAAATGTAAGTGTAAATAAAAAAACAACGGTGGGGGGCATCCATCCTGATTTTTTGATATTTGCTTAGTAATATATTGGTCTTTGATTTTAAACAAAAAAAAGTTACATTCCAGTTGATGTACTTTGATTTTTAGCGTCATATATGCAGACGTCTTCATATCCATTGATACTTCGAAAATCGCAAAATGTAAGTGTAAATAAAAAAATAACGGTGGGGGGCATCCATCCTGATTTTTTGATATTTGCTTAGTAAGATATTGATCTTTGATTGTAAACAAAAAAAAGTTACATTCCAGTTGATGTACTTTGATTGTTAGCGTCATATATGTAAAGTTGTAGTTTTTTAATTTTTTGTTAATAAACGATAATTATAGTTTTTTGTTTAATTTGAATGGAAAGGTCGGAAAACATGTTTGAATTTTATATAAATGAGACTTACAAACGTACAAATATAATTTTGAAGATATAAAATCTATTGCTGAAATCTATTGCTAACTTCACATAGGTAAAAAGTTATTCTTCATAAAATGCTCTTAATAGTATAAAATATAAGATGCAACCATCAGATTCAAATTTTGTGAATTTTATACGAGGTATGTCAAAAAAGATGAATTTCGCTCAAGAAAGTATCCTTAATCCTTATATTAAACAATATCAAAAAATGTTTTATAAAAAGTTGTTCGGAATTAAAAGCTATGTTTGAATATGCAATTACATTCTTCTAATTGAAATATTGTGAACTGTAAAGGTACTTTACTCTTGGACGAAATTCATATTTTTTAACATACCTCGTATGAATTGATAAAAGTTTATATATTATGATTGCATCTTAGATTTTAGACCATATAAAGCTTTTTGTAAAAAATAACTTTTTTCGTAAAATTAATAATAAAATACTTATAGATATTTGTAATAAAATGATGTTGGGTATCCGTAATTAAAAAAAAATGCATTTTTTTTTTCAATTATAATGATGTAATAAAATTAATGCGTCCCAAAACATAGTGTTTTTAATTCTTAACAACTTTTCATAATAACAATTTTCGATGTTGTGAAATCTAAAGGTACTTTACATACAATTTTTTTGACATACCTCGTATAACATAGACTATGCAGAGCATTTTATAAAGAATATTTTTTTTTTCGTAAAATTGATAAGAAAAAATTTCCCATATGGTTCCAAGTTACGCAGACATACTGTACCTGTACTATATAAAAGCTAAATTTTTTTAAATTTTCCAATTTACGTCACATTCGGATTCAGCATAATTAAAAACAAAATAGAAACATTTTTGATCAAGGTAAAGTGATGAATTCACCGATATCAGGGTGTTGGAGTTGAAGGGTAGAAGAGTCCTTAAACTTTTTTGCGAATCCTGTGAGGATGGAATCAAAATGATTCCTATGATGAAGAAACAAATAAGTTCTCTTGAACAAAAGGTGGAACAACTTATTAATAATCAGGCCATGGACATGATTGAACAAATAAAGTCTTTTAGAAGTGAGTTGGACTCTTTGAATGGCTCTTTTCAGGTAAGCTTTAATGAACTTAAATCTGAAATTCGATCTGAAATATCCAGTTTGAAAGATATAAGAGTTGCTCAAACAACTGAACCTACTGAACAAATCACAACAGACCAATCAGTGTTAAGTGAAATGATGGAGAGACAGAAAAGATCCAACAACATTATGATTTTTAATATGCCTGAGTATGGTGAGGATGACGATTTAAACAAAGCCACAGACCTCTTGTCTGGATTAATGAACTCAGCCATTGATATTGCTGAGGCCGTACGAATTGGAAAAAAGAACAAAAATGGATACCGTTCATACAGAATTGTCCTTTGTAATCATAAAGACTATCTGGCAATACTCAGAAACAGAAGAAATATTGATAGGTCACTAAAGATTTTTATCGATTCAGATCTTACCCCACACCAGAGAACAGCATTAAACACTGTCAAGAGTGAACTTAAGGAAAGAGAGAGAAAGGGCGAACAAAACTTATTTATCAAGTACTTAAATGGCACTCCTAGAATAATGTCAAAAAACTAACACAGTCTTCCTCTGGACTGTGGGTTTATTTCCAAAATGTAGGAGGTCTCAGAACTAAGCTTGACCATTTGTTTATGAATGTTTCCTATTCTCACTACAGTATCATCATATTCAACGAGACCTGGTTGACATGTAACTATGCCGATGAAGAGCTGCAGTTGTTTGACCTCAACGTATATAGAACTGATCGCTCCAGTGAAACAAGTTCATTCTCAAGAGGTGGTGGAGTCCTTATTGCAGTTCATAAGGGCTTAAGCAGTAGATCTTTAAAAGTTAACGGGACAATCGAACAGCTTTTTGTCTTGGTGACCGAAGGTGCAAATCAGTTTATTATAGGAACAGCATATTTTCCACCTAAGTCTACATTGGACAAATATTCCATATTTTGTGAAACCCTGGAAAAAATAGCCGAAGATTATCCATCTGCACACTATTATCTGGCTGCTGACTTCAATTTACCAAACTGCGAATGGTTTTCAAATGATATGTGCTCTTCAACAATTCCTCTACCAGGTGCCACAGCTTCTGAAGTTGAAGCCCTGCAGGTTGTGACTGGTATGTGTGCATACCACAATTTGTTTCAGTCCAATACTATTGTGAATGCAACTGGTAATATTCTGGACTTGGTGTTGGTCGATGATGCTGATGTAACTGTGTCCAGAGCTAATGAAGCTCTTTTGAGGGAGGGTATGCATCACCCACCCCTGGAATTTGAGATAAAGATGACCAAAAGGCGCCCCAATGATGGTGGTTTGGTTAGTGACGGTTTTTATAGGGACTTCAAGTCGGCTGACTATGTGAAAATAACTGATTTTTTGTCACAGTTCTGTTGGGATAATTTATTTTTAGGAAAAACACTGAATCAAATTGTAAATATTTTCTATGATATAGTTTACTTAGCTATAGAATTATTCATCCCCCTAAAAAGGTATTCAAAACGTAGATTCCCTCCTTGGTTCTCTTTAGAGTTAAAGAACCGGATAGTTGAGAAAAAGAAAGCTCATAAAAAATATCTTTTATCTAAATCAGTTCTGGATTATCAGACTTTTTCACAGCTGAGGGCTAATTGTAAATTGTTAAAAGCTGAAAGCTACAGAAATCATATTTACTTAACAGAATTATCAATAAGAAATAATTTGAAGGGATTTTGGTCGTTTGTGAATTCACGGAGAGGAAAGCCCTCTATGCCCGCTGTGTTGAGGTATGGTGGTGTTGAATCCGGTCATGGACCAGATATTGTAAATCTTTTTGCAGAATATTTTTCTACAGTATATTCCACTCAAATATGTGTCATACCCAGTGACTCACCTACATTTGGTCTTACTAATCTGACTGGTTTCAACATAACTATATCTGATATTTATCTAAAATTATCAGAACTGGATGCGAATAAGGGTCCTGGTCCTGATGGATTGCCTCCTAGCTTTCTCAAGAACTGTTGTTTTATATTATCCAGACCTCTTTTTCACATCTTTAATCTATCCTTAAATACGGGTGAATTTCCAGAATGTTGGAAAAATAGTTTTTTAACACCCATTTATAAAGCGGGAGATAATTCATTGGTGAATAATTACAGGCCCATTAGTATAATTAGTGTAATACCAAAGATATTTGAATGTTTTGTATGTGACTATCTTAAAGCTTCACTTGAAAAACAACTAGTAGACCAACAATTTGGATTTCGGAATAACAGATCAACCGAATGTAACACACTAGTATTTGTGGACTTCCTGAGGAAGGCATTGGAGAGGGGTTGTAGGGTACATGCACTATACACCGATTTCTCCAAGGCCTTTGATCGGGTCAACCATAATATTTTAATATTTAAACTTAAACAAATGGGTGTTAATGGTCCACTTCTTGAGTGGCTGAGAACATACTTGATTGACCGAGTTCAGATGGTGCGTATCAGGGATTTTGTTTCCAGTGAGATTAAGGTTCATTCAGGAGTACCTCAGGGTTCACATTTGGGGCCCCTGTTATTTAACATATTCATCAATGATATACACCACTGCTTCCGACACAGTTCACCTCTGCTTTTTGCAGATGATCTAAAGTTCTATACAATTATCAACAATACAGAAGACTATTAATCTTCAACATGATCTTGATCGGTTGAGTGAGTGGTGTATGTTGAATGCCATGGCCCTGAATGAATCTAAGTGTCATGCTATTTCTTTTGGACGATCGAGAGACCCAATAGAATATAATTATAATATACAGAATATTCCTGTTGACTGGGTTACTGAAATTCGTGATTTGGGAATTAATTTAGACTGTAAACTTTTATTTGAATCACATTATACATCAAAAATTTCCAAATCTTTACAAATGCTTGGTTTTATAAAAAGATGCACTAGATACTTTCAGAATATTGATGCAATTAAATTACTATATTGTTCTTTAGTTAGACCTCATCTAGAGTATTGTTCTTGTGTTTGGTCTCCATCTTACAATATTTACATAACAAAAATCGAGACAGTCCAACACAAGTTCTTAAGGTACATAGCATATAAACTGGGTATACCTTTTGAGTTAAATCAGTTAAATTATTATCAAATTGAAACCCAATTGGGTATTCTCTCATTGCGTGACCGACGAGTAATTAAGGATGCAATGATGCTCTATGGCATAATTAATTCAACAGTTTTGTGTCCTCAGCTACTTGAGCAGGTTGGTCTCCATGTACCTCTCCGCAGAACTCGATTAAATCAAACATTCTATGTTCCTATCCATAGAACCAACTATGCATATAACAACTTTTTATCTCGAGCACTAAGATGGGCAAACACTCAACCTGATCTAGATTTCTTTGCACCGAAGTCTGAATTCATCTCTGGCCTCAGACGTTTGTTTGTTTGAGTAGTTGTTGGATATTCATTATTGTGATATATGAATCTGATTTATGTGTTTAAGTTTGTGATATTTATATTTTATTGTATTATTGTTTTATTATTACTATTTTACTGTAGTTTTATTATTATTGACACATGTATTATGTATATTGGACTTATAAACTTGTAATCTTATTGGGCAGTGTCCCGTTGAAAATAAATAAATAAATAAATAAATAGATATTTCTAAAATATAAAAAGAGCTTTTATTGTTTAAACAATGAATAAACAATTAACAGCTAAATCTGCGAGAAGAACTTTTTAATATAGCATATTTATAAATCAACAAAAAAGGTTTGAGAAAAATATACGCTTGTTAATAGAAAATATAGAAGTTAATAGAAAAGAAATACGAAGCACTCGATTACAATACAAATGAACTAGTGGTGGCCGACACCAGTTGCTCAGTCTAATAGGGTCCATATAACATAATGCCCCGGCTTGGTGGCGCCACCAGACCCGGTTACCCGGCTGGTGGACTGGTTCGGCCACCAGATCGACAACAATTTCTGGTGGCGCAACCAGTTGCCGTAGTCTAATAGGTCTCATTTACTTAAATGCCCCGTGACGTCATGAGGCACTGGTGGAGCAACTTGGTGGCGTCACCAGTTGCCTAATATAATAGCGGCCTTAAAGTCAGAATGTGGTATTAGTTTTTTGAAAGTAAATTAAATGTAAGACCAAATACTTACGATGTCGGGATAGTATCACGAGGTTTTTTCCTGGTTTTCCCTCGTGGTTTACTATGGAATCTCTAACGCGAGAATTTTACTGTCATCGTTGCATTTGGTTGTCTTTTTAAAGACAGATCGCATGCTATGATTTTTTTTGTGACGGATATTCTTGAGTTGAGATTGATTTCATGTAATCGAATGGACTATCTTTTAGTAAAGTCGTCCCAGGAACGCAACTCATAAATATTGGCGATATCATTTTAAAGTCTTCTACTTTAAAATGTATAATATACGTCTGAATTGCCAATATAAATGAGTCAGATTAAATAAATTATTAGAAGAATTTTTTACTTAGCAACAACATTTTTGTTTATTTTAGTAGTGTTTTGTATTTTGACAACGAAACCCGATTTGGGCTTCAAAACGTTAATAAAATCATTTTTTTGGTAAAATTGTGGCTTATTTCCCATTAAAAGTAGTTGATTGTAAGAATGCCACAAGAAAATAGCTTCAGAACAACAGTATAAAACAGTGGTTCCCAACCTTTTATGTCTGGCGACCCACCTTCTCATGTTTTTTCATATTCGCGACCCATCCCTCACCCATGATGATATATAATGTACATTATTCGGCTACTGTAAGAGCCACGCCGCGACCCACCTAAAATCCGCGCGCGACCCACTAGTGGGTCGCGACCCACTGGTTCGGAAACGCTGGTATAAAATACAGTAAGATACATAAGCTAGCTACAACAGTTTTTTAACATGTTTTTTAAATGATGCAGTTGAAGTATTAAATAATTCTAAATCTGTTTGGTAATTGTTCGCAGTACGTAACATCCTAGAAAGAACTTCATTAAGTCCATAATTAGTAGAATGGAAATCTACAAAAAACAGGTCAGAATTACGGGTTCTTCGCATAGGTATATTAAATGAGATTAAACCCAAAATGTCAGGGCAACTTGACATTCATAGCAAAATTCAGCTTGTTCATCCCGTTTTTCTTCAAATATTTCTTCTTCGCTATCACATAAATGATCAACCGCATATTGAAGGTGTCTATCTATCTATCTGATTAGCCTTCTTCGGTCCATCTTTGGACATAGGCCTCCCCAATCCTTTTCCATTCTTCTCTGTCCATCGCTAGTCATCCACCTAGAGACCACGTGCTTCTTGATATCATCTGCCCATCACGTTTGGGGCCTTCCTCTGCTTCGTTTATATTCCCACGGTCTCCAATTTATAAGAATTTGGTTACATCGGTCTTCTTTTTGTCTTACATTGTGTCCGGCAAATCTCCATTTCAATTTTGAAACTTCTGGTCTAACATCCATAGATATAATAACAGAATAGATTAGACCAGTCCGAAAAATAGTGCAACGCGGAACAGTTCGGGTCGGTGGTCTATCTATCTTTCTCTACCGGCGCTTAGCTTTCTCTCTCTAGCATATGATGGCTGCCGCCTCTGTGTAACTGTCGTTCCATTACTCCCACCTCTTGGTAGATACGCTCACACTCGCACGACAGACAAAGATAGCTAGACCACCTTACTTGATATCGGCGTTACACCCCGATGCATTGAGTGGCATATGACTAGCCAGATCTATTGTTCACATATCTCTGCTAACATCCCTAACTTTTGTTTTCTCTCTTATCCACTCGTTTCTCTTTTTATCCATTAGTCTTATGTGCAACATTTGTCTTTCCATTTCTCTTTGCGTTTTTATGATTTTGTCCATGTTTGCTTTTGCAAACGTCCACGTTTGGGAACCATAAGTGAGAACAGGGATTGTATACTTTGTTCTTAAGATGTTGTGAATATCTTTTGTTTTTAAGGACATAGCTTAGTTTGCCAAATGCCGCCTATGCCAGTCTAACTCATTTTTTGATCTCTGATCCTTCCTTGTTAAGTTTTATAATTTGATCCAGATATAATCGTGAACTTGTTCTATTTCATCTTGTCTGATACTCATTGTGATGTCCTCATCTGTATTTGTTATGATTTTGGTCTTGCTGTAATTCATATTAAGGCCTACATTTCCAGCTTCTATGTCCAGTTCTTTCATCATTTCAAACAATTCTTTCTTTTTTATCGGTTATCAATACTATGTCATCAGCGTACCTTAGATGGTTCAAGCGTTTTCCACAAATCTTTGTACATTTTTCTTCCCATTCTAATCTTTTAAAAATATCTTCCAGAGCCTGATTGAAAAGTTTCGGTGATATTGTGTCACCCTGTTTCACGCCTCTATTCGTTTGTATTGATTTTGTTCCTTTAAATCCCCCAAATGTTTGTGTACGTTCCAATTAAACTATTACTGCGGTACCATTAGTTAAACACAGTGTTTTTAAAATTTTCTTGCCTCTTCGTATTTTTTCGATAAGGCACCTTTTATCGAGATGTGGCTTCTTTTTTAACCCATTAGTTCCTAGTGTTACAATTATGTAACAGCAAAGTGGTGCCATCTAAATAGATCCTCTATCGCATACGTCGCAAATTTTCAGTTAAAAACAGGCTAGTTCTTGTCAGAAGGTGATATTGTTTACATTGTTTTAAATTCGCGATTTTTTTAGAACTTTGTTTTGAATCTATGCGTTGATAAAGTATACCAAAAAAGTAAAGCTTCAAATAATGGACTTCGTTGATAAAGAATAAGTATATAAATTTTATTTTGTATAATAAAGTTAATATTAGAAAACAAATAGTATAAGAAAATATAAATAAATATTTTTTGTGTAAAAAGCTTTCGATATTTTTTCAAATAAAAAAGTTTTAGAAAACTGACTAAGTATTACATATTTGTAACGCTAGGATGTAATGTAAGCATATTCTCCAGTTATTTTGTAGCAATATATCCTATGTTTTGTTTTTATTGTATGGTATTTTTAGTAACATTTTTTTCAAAGTATTAGTATAGAGAGTGTTTATAGAACTTAAGGGAATTTAAAAATGCACCTACTAAGTTGTTTTATATCAGAGGCCTTGCTGCAGCTCTTCAAAGAGGCCTGACTGTTCAAGAAGCTATTGATATAGTCTTTGGAACACCTAGTGTATAAAATTCCAAACAACAAAAAAAGGCGTTGTGCTAAAAGATTTTGCAAAAGTTCAACACGCACGATGTGTAGAACATGTAACGTACGTATCTGTATTGATTTTTCGTTACCTATCACACAAATCAAAATGTTTAAATTCCTTTGTCTTTATTTTCAGTTTTTAAATAAATAGAACTGTTTACAGTTATAATTTGTATTATTTGCACCCGTTAGCTCCTAGCGTTACATATATGTAACATCATAATATACTGAGTGACTTAGAAATCCGAATGCGTAAATTCATTTATTTTTATGTTTTCTAATAAAGCTGCTCACAGCCAAAAATATTAGCATCACATTAAAAACTGCAAAAAATAATCTGGGCACTAATGGGTTAATATGGTTCAAAATATACCTAAAAATGTAAATCATAAATAAATGTTTATATTTTATTATTACCGCGTCTCCATAATCGTACTAAACCATATACAAAACAAGCTGAAAATGCGAGCATTATCATAACGAAAACTTTGTTTATTTACGTATTTTAATTCGTAATATGGAAAATTGCTATTACGAAAAGTAGTTTAGAATTAATAATTATGTTTTAATGTGTAATTATATCATTCTAATTTAAATGTTATGAACTATAAAGGTAGTTTACTCTTGATCTAAATTTATATTTTTATATACCTCGTATAAAATTAATAAAACTTTATATAATATGTTGGTTGCATAACATTTCTTCGTCAAATTAAAAATAAAAGAGTTATAAATGAAAATGTTGGTATCCATAATTTGAGAAAAATCTTCAAATATTTTTTTCCATTAGAATTGCACATATCAGACCATCATTTTTTATACCAAACAATATTATTTCATATACTGTCGGTTCGCTAAACTCAGACACAACTGTCAAGTGATTTTAGTCAATAATTTTGCCAATTTGGCAAAAAAAATAATTACTAATTAGTTAATAATTACTAAATAATTAGTAATTTTGCCAATCTTGGCAAAATTCGCAAAAAAACAAAAAATTACCTACTAAAATCACTAGCCAGTTGTGTCGAGTTTAGCGAACCGACTATACAGGGGGTCCAGAAACTCTACCGACAAAGAAGACAGGAGATTCCTCAGATAATTTTAAGAGAATTTAACCACATTCACCTAGTCCGAAAATGCTTCCTAAGGGAGCTAGAGCTCTTTGAAGATGGCGTCTTGTAATTAGTTTTTCTTAAATACCTCCAGAACGCTTTTAGTTAGAAAAAACGAAAATTGGTACACATATTTATCTTCCAGAGATTAATCGATTCCATCTATGGTGACTTTGGGTGGTGGTTTTCGGTGAGGCAACAGTTATTTTATCGCATAACTTTTTTGTCTTTAACTTTTAAGCACTTTTGATACTGGATTATTAAATTGTGAGGTATTCTAGTACTAAAAGGTACTCTTGCTTTAAGTCGGTAGGACACACCGTTTTCTAGAAAAATCGATTTGAAAATTTTTCGTTTCCTGAATTTGAAAAAAATTTTGAAAATAAAAAAAAAACGGTGTATTTTACCAACTTCAAGCAAGAGTAACTTTTAATACTAGAATACCTCATAATTTAATAATCTAGTATCAAAAATCCTTAAAAATTAAAGACAAAAAAGGTATGCAATAAAATATCCTTAGATCTACCCAAAACGGACGCATATGACCGGTACTAGAAATTCACAATTAATAAAATCGATTCATCTCTGGAATATAAATAAATGTACCAATTTTGGTTTTTCTAAATAGTTTTTTTTTATTGAAATTTTTTTTTGATATTCAAACAACGAAAAATTTTCAAATCGATTTTTCTAGAAAACGGTGTATCCTATCGACTTAAAGTAAGAGTACCTTTTAGTACTATAATACCTTTCATTTTAATATTCCAGACTCAAAAGTGCTTAAAAATTGAAAACAAAAAAGTTATGCGATAATATAACTGATGCCCTACCCAAACGGACGCCTATGACCGGTACTAGAAATTTGCAATTAATGAAATCGATTTATCCCTGGAAGATAAATATGTGTACCAATTTTCGTTCTTCTAAATAGAAGCGTTCTGGAGATATTTAAGATAAACTAATTACCAGACGCCATCTTCAAATAGCTCTAGCTCCTTTAGGAAGCATTTTCGGACTAGATGAATTGGGTTAAATTGTCTTAAAATTATCTGAGGAACCTCCTGTCTTCGTTTGTCGGTAGAGTTTCTGAACACCCTGTATTTTAATTTCATAACAAATGGAACAATCCATTTATCATAAAGGGTAGGCCGTATACTCGTAAATATATACCTACTTAATAAATTATTGCTTTTAAAATATACTCAAATTGTATTTTTGAACATCTTATTTATGTTATATAATAATTAAATTCACTAGCAAATGTCATTGATGTTTTATTAATACTTAATTTAAAATTTAGTTTGACATTCACGAAGTGTCAAACTCAAATGTAAATAAACTATGCTTTGCTGAACAAATTGAGACTAAATAAATTGATTTTTTTATAGTCACACAAAAATACGACAGCGCTTGTTCAGTTCTGGAAGAGAAATGTCAAACATTTGTAAAACTACTATAGTTGATTTTTTAACCAAGAGGAGTAAACTAAAAAGACAGATTCACATCCAAGAAAGTTACTAGAAAAGTCACCAAATTCATCTTCTTTTTTCGTTGATCATATCACCTTTCGATGATAATCCATACATATTAAGTATATTATACTAACACATCGCTAAAGAGTTCTAAAAACAACTGTTTTTTTTTATAAAAGTAGACTAAAAATCTAAAAATTAAAGGAATAATCCAGAAAACACAAAAAATCGCCGATATACTTAATTAACCTATAAAATGACAGAAGTGCCAAAATTTCATAAATGTCACTAGTGTCAAAATGTAATAACAGTGGAGTAAACTTGCCTGCGGTTGGACCAATTAGAAACAAGCATTATGGCGCGGTAAATTTGAATCACTCCTCTTGGTTAAAAAACAAACAATAGATAATTATCACTAGTCTACTCGTAACTTATTGAGTTTGATGTTTAGCTTTTTGAAAAGTAGCCTACTTCCTAATCAACCATTTGAGCTGACGTTTAGTGCGTCGCGTCGGTAGGAAATAACCGGATTGTGACGTCACATTTTAGATTTTGAGGTCGATTATCTCGAAGACGGTTAGAGATATCGAAATGCCGTTTTCAGATTTGGATTCAGAAGGCAAAACTACATAAGAATCCATCGATACACCTGCTCTAAGTATTGCAGGAGCGGCAACGCAATAACACACAGACTTTTGCAAATTTATAAACGAAAAGTTTTCGTTGAATATGTGGTGGATTTGACAAATATTCAAAATATCTCGATATAGGTATACTGACTTTTCGAAAAAGTACTGAGGCAAAAAAGTTTTTAAAACATTGTGTTTAACTAATGGTACTACAATAATAATTATATTGAAACGTACACAAAAGTTTGGGGGGGTTTAAAGGAACAAAACCCTCATAAAATTTTTATGGGGTGTCCAAATTTCACTATAATTTTTTCTTAAGATACCACTACCATAAGAATGCCACATGTCCAGTTTCAATAAAAAATCTCTAGTAGTTTCCGATGTACATATTGGAAAAAATCGATTTTTATTTTGTAACTTCAAAGGGCTGTATTCATAACTTTTTTTATGTGCACATTTCTACTTAGGTAAGTTATGTTCAATCGAACTATTTTTGGTCCCAGAATATGTGATTAAATTTATGAACTGTGTTTTTGTTACATCCTGTATATTGGCTATTAGTTCTGTATATTTGTGGTCAGTTCTGCTGTTAATCAAACAACTTTTCACTGCCCAATGTTCGACACTGTTGGAAGCCTTTTCGAAATCTATGAACGCTATATATAGAGGAATGTGGTATTCATTTGCTCGTTCTAAGGATTTTCATACTTAATAAATGGTCACTTGTGCTGAATCCTCTTTTAAAAACAAGCTAGGTCTTTCGACTGGTATCTGTCGAATTTTTTCGTCAATCTATTGGTTAAAATTTTTGTTAGGAGTATTGAAGGTGTATTCCTAATAAATATTTTCTAAGAAATCTCACGCATTGCCATTAGGACAAATATGGCCCATAAATAATTAACAGCGAGACAATGTAATGTCCGACAGTGTAGTTTATATCGATAAAAGTACTTGTTGCATTTGTATTTCATTATAAAAGCAATTAATCAATCAAAATATACTTATAGGCCAGGGTAATAAGACATAAATATACCCTGTTCGTGACAGTTCAGCAGCCAGGGTATTGAAGCGTTTTTTCGACAAGTAATACCTATAGGAACAAATTGTAACTATTTCCTGCGTAGGATCTGGCGGCCATTTTTATTTATAAACAATTACTGTTAAAAAATGGCATTTTTCCCTTTTTTTTTTCAAATCAATGGATAACTGTGAAACTTATGATTTTTTTAGTACAAATATCTTTGAGATTATGGAAAAAGCTTTAAAATGACACATTACAAAGTTTGATATACTCATTTATTGTTAATATAATTGCGAAAAAAGGTCGGAATTACAAAAAAAATTATTTTCGCAATAACTACTGTTGTAAAAATTAGTGTACAGGTTTGAAATTTTTGTCAAATGAGGGTCCTTTGGTGCTTAATATGTGATAGAAAATTCAAAGCAATTCATTCAATTGTTTAAATTTTATTTGAATTGTTTATCTCAGAGAGCATTTTTTTTGCAATAACATAAGTCAGAAAAAAATGACGTTAGAACCATTCCACAGGTGTCAAATGGAAGAGCATGAGCTATATTTTCAACTTGGTTTAAAGAAAGCGAATAAAAAATGCATTTATTAGTAATAAATAATTATGCAAAAGTATCGTAAATCTTTCCTTATAAACTTTTTGAATAACTTTTTCCAAAAAAATTAACTTTTTTACCCTGTTTTAAGTGCACAACTACCAAGTAATGTTATTTATATCATAACTGATGAAAAAATATAATAAATATATATTATTTCTTATATAACAAAATAAAAAGTTTATAAGGAAAGATTTACGATACTTTTGCATAATTATTTATTACTAATAAATGCATTTTTTATTCGCTTTTTTTTAAACCAAGTTGAAAATATAGCTCATGCTCTTTCATTTGACACCTGTGGAATGGTTCTAACGTCATTTTTTTCTGACTTATGTTATTGCAAAAAAAAAATGCTCTCTGCGATAAACAATTTGAATAAAATTTAAACAATTGAATGAATCGCTTTGAAATTTTTATCACATATTAAGCACCAAAGAACCCTTATGTGACAAAAATTTCAAAGCTGTACACTAATTTTTTACAATAGATATTGCTAAATTAATTTTTTTTTGCAATTCCGACATTTTTTCGCAATTATATTAACAATAAATGAGTATATCAAACTTTGTAATACGTCATTTTAAAGCTTTTTCCATAATCTCAAAGATATGTGTACTAAAAAAACCATAAGTTTCACTGTTTTCCATTGATTTGAAAAAAAAAGGGAAACATGCCATTTTTGACACTTAATTGTTATAAATAAAAATGGCCGCCAGATCCTACGCAGGAAATAGTTACAATTTGCTCTTATAGGTATTACCTGTCGAAAAAACCCTTCGGTACTCTGGCTGCTCGAGTGTCATGGAAAAAACCTTATTACCCTGGACTATTACTTCCTTATAATAAACGATGCACATATAAATATCTGTCAATAAAACAACCAAATAAAGCACAAAACATATTATTTACGTACACGTCTTGAATATTTAAATTCAGCAATAGACCAGGGCGCATCTGTAAAAATATTAGTACATTTGGACGTTGAGAGGTGACTCAAATTTTTTTGCAGAAATTGCTTGAAAATAACTCAAATAATAATATTTGAGTTATCCTCCCCCTCAAAAATGTCCGGAACATTGTTTAAATAATCAAAATGTCAAAAAATGAAGGAAAAATTCGACTTTTTTCTTCGTTTTTTGATTATAACTTTAAAAATATTCATTTCCTAGAAAAATTGTACTGACATAAAAGTTGCGTAATTAAATTTCCTACAATATAGAATTGGTTAATAATTTAAACAATAGTCACCCTTGTTGCAAAATAGCAATAATTGCGAAAAAACCATACAAAAACAAGTATTTGCATTTTACGTTTTTCAACCATTTACGCTACACTTAGGACCTTCATATTTCACCCATAAAAACTTTATGATACAGTAAAACAATACTGTAAATTTCATTAAGATTGGTTCAATAGATTTTGCAAAATAAATTTTGCAATCCAGCTTTCGCAAAAAAAACATTTTTTCAAAATGTTACAGGACTGAAAATAAAGCAGATAGCAAGTCGAATTTTTGCCTATAGAAGTTTACTGTACCTTTCATTTGCAATTTGCAAAATTAAAATCGATTAACTACCACGGCGTCAGGAATTTTTTTAAATAAACATTAATTATTGGTGCTACACGCAGGACAGCGGATAGTTTGCTCTGATTGGGCATTCCAATGACTTTTGATAATGATTGATACATTTTAATTTTTATTACATTTCGATATAAATAAATAAATTTGTTTATTGCAAAATAAAAACACATACTCTATCCTTTGACATAACACTTTTTTTAGCTAAAACTTTCTTTGTTCATATATTTTAACTTAGAGAATAAAAGTTTATTATTTTTAAACATATGCAATTGTTTAAACAATATTTCACAAACAATAATAAAATTAGTTTGATTTTTGTGGAATTAAAATATTAAAATACAACAAAATATAGAGTAAGAAAATAATATATTAGATAAAGATTGGAAGAAATTTTGGTGGAAATCAACTTGTGTGAATCGAACACCGCTGTCCTGCGCGTAGCACCAAAAATTAATGTTTATTTAAAAAATTTCCTGACGCCGCCCGTGGTAATTAATCGATTTTAATTTTGCAAATTGCTAATGAAAGGTACAGTACACTTCTATTAGCAAAAAAAATTCAACTTGCTATCTGCTTTATTTTTAGTCCTGTAACATTTTGAAAAAATGAATTTTTTTTGCAAAAGCTGGATCGCAAAATTTATTTTGCAAAATCTATTAAACCAATCTTAATGAAATTTACAGTGTTGTTTTACTATATCATTAAGTTTTTCTGGGTAAAATATGAAGGTCCTAAGTGTAGCATAAATGGTTGAAAAATGTAAAATGCGAATACTTGTTTTTGTATGTTTTTTTTCGCAATTATTGCTATTTTGCAACAAGGGTGACTATTTTTAAAATTTTTAACCAATTCTACATTCTAGGAAATTTAATTACGCAACTTTTATGTCAGTACAACTTTTCTCGGAAATGAATACTGTTAAAGTTATAATCAAAAAACGAAGAAAAATATC
This sequence comes from Diabrotica virgifera virgifera, assembly GCF_917563875.1. Taxonomy (NCBI): domain Eukaryota; kingdom Metazoa; phylum Arthropoda; class Insecta; order Coleoptera; family Chrysomelidae; genus Diabrotica; species Diabrotica virgifera. The sequence goes on from NC_065452.1 coordinate 128,763,565, forward strand.
GAATTTTTCCTTCATATTTTGACATTTTAATTATTTAAACAATGTTCCGGGCAATTTTGAGTCGGAGGATAACTCAAATATTATTATTTGAGTTATTTTCAAGCAGTTTCTGCAAAAAAATTTGAGTCACCTCTCAACGTCCATCTCAAAACAGATGCGCCCTGGACTACAATTCAAAGTTTTATTTCCGAAGAAATAAACTTTTAATGAGACCTATTTTGTGGTTACGCCTTCGTAGTTACCATACGAATGTTGGATGAAAGAAGACTAAAGGGGAAATCTAAAATGTGCATCTCACTACCCATCTATCCAACGTGACTAAATTCTTTTAGTTGGAATTTGGAAAGTTTGGAAGATTATCGTTTTTTGGAACAAAGGATATTTAGTGTTGTAGAAGCCAGTTTTGGGTATCTCTTGAGTAGGACTTAAGGAGTTGAGCGTGGGAGTATTTGGGGCATTTACGTCTCTTTCGATATTTAAGACCATTCCTCATCAATTCCAACGATATCGTACTCTTAGAAGATCTATATTGACGAACCAATCTTCTAGTTTTCATTCCAAGCTGGTTTTTTGCTCTTCCTATCAATTTCTCTGACGTCTGTGTAATAAATGCACGTGGTCTTCCACATTTTGATAGATTCAGCCATGGTATTCCCTGATCGTACTTACACCAGGGAAATAAGGCAAAAATATACCATGTTCGGGACACTTGAGCAGCCAGGTTGCAAATGGGTTTTTTGGGTACTATATACCTAATACATTATAAATACAAAAATGTCCGTCACAGTTCGGACGAGAAATTTAGTTATTAACAAATAAGGGTAAAAAATGAGAGGTTTTTCGTTTAAATCGCTACAGGTAAAAATAGGGCAATTAAATGTCTTATTTATAATATTTTTCTTTTAGTAGATAAGCCAAGGTTTAAAATAGCGTTTTTTAAATTTTGGTCCGATTATTTGTTGCTTCGGATATTGCAAAATAAAACTAAAATTTCGAAAATAAAAAATTTGCTATAACTTTTGCGAAAATGAATTTAGGACTTTCATATTGCATGAAAAGTTGACTCAAACAGTCCATACAATGCACAAAAAATTTTGAGACGATGCGTCAATTAGTTTAAATTTTATTCAGTTTGTTTATCCCAAAGAGCTTTTTTTTCGCAATGTTATTGTTCAGAAAATAATAATGATACAGCAATTCTGTGAAAACAACATGAAAAACAAATAGTCAGATTTTCAACTCATTTAAAAAATCATTAAAAAGTCATTTTTATCACTCAGAAAACATTTTACTAAAATAGAGTCATTTTTGGCTTATAAACAATTTGAATAACTTTGTTAATATTGACTGTAGACTAAAACTACAATGGAATTTGAAAAACTGATATTTTTATACGAATTTTCAAAGAAAAACTTTTCGCCTAGGTTAATTACGGTCAAAGTTAGCCACTTTTTTTATTTAATTGACGGCTACTTTGTTTATAACAATTAAGCAACCTAACTAGAGCCATTTTGAAGTTGAAGATATATAGGTTATGTGTAAAAGTTTGAGTAAACTTTGAATCTCAACAGAGTGGTTAATAAAGCTTTAAAAATGGCGTCCGAACGGAATTAATTCGTGGTCGGTGGAGGGGAATTACTAAAATAGGTGCACTCAAAAAATGAAACTGATTCTGTAAACATATGCTGCGATTAATATCGCTGGAACTTGTTGATGGATTTTGATCATAATTTTTTTAGTTTGTATGTACTCGTAGTCTTATAGAGTACGTTATGTACACACAACCCCACCTAACGTTACAAAATGTTAGGGGGAACTCCCCTTATCACTCAGGGATATGAGAAATAGATTACGACCGATTCTAAGACCTACCGAATATACATATATAATTTCATAAAAATCGGTCAAGCGGTCTAAGAGGAGTATGGAAACTAACACTGTGACAAGAGAATTTTATAGATGTAAATATATAGATGGCTATTAACAAATAGGGGTTGGTGATAGAAGAGTGAAAATTAAGGATTGTATGTATTTTTTAATTCTACATCATATAAAATTAGGGTAGATAATTTTGTCCAAAAAATTTTTTAAAAAATGTCAGGGGGGCAACCCCCCTTATAACTTATGGGTATAAAAAATAAATTAAAACCTCTTCAACGGATACCTCTTCAGGATAAACGTGTAAAATTTTATAAAAATCGGCCAAGCCGTTTCGGAGTAGTATGGTAACTAACACTGTTATATTTGATGAATAGGAGGAGAATTTGATGTATATAGAAGTAACTGCGAATTAAATAATAAAAGTGGCTAACTTTGAACCTAATTAACTTAAACAAAAAGTTTTTTTCTGAAAATTCGTATAAAAATACCAGCTTTGGAAATCCTAAAGTAGATTTACCCTATAGTCAATATTAACAAAGTTATTCAAATTGTTTAGAAGCCAAAATTGACTCTATTTTACTAAACTTTTTTCTGAGTGATAAAAACGACTTTTTAATGATTTGTTTCAATACTTTAAAAATATAACTATTATTCTTGCATGTGATTTCCACAGAATTGCTATGTCGTTATTATTTTCTGAACAATAACATTGCGAAAAAAAAGCTCTTTGCGATAAACAAATTGAATAAAATTTAAACTAATTGAAGATTCGTCTTAAAAGTTTTTGTGCATTATATGGAATATTTGACTCAACTTTTCGTGCAAAACGAAAGTCTTAAAGCCATTTTAGCAAAAGTTATAGTACATTTTTTATTTTTGAAATTTTAGTCTTATTTTGCACTTTCCGAAACGAAAAAGGATCGGACCAAAATTCAAAAAGTGCCATTTTAAACCTTGGCTTATCTACAAAATGAAGAATATTATAAATAAGATATTTAATTACCCTATTTTTACCTGTAGCGATTTAAACGAAAAAACTGCCATTTTTGACCCTTATTTGTTAATAACTAAGTTTCTCGTCCGAACTGTGACGGGCATTTTTGTATTTATAATGTATTAGGTATATAGTAGGTACCCAAAAAACCCATTTGCAACCTGACTGCTTAAGTGTCCCGACAAAAACCTTATTTCTCTGGACTAACTCCGTTATTGTTCTATAAAAATGGTTCTGCGTGAATTGTTTTCATTCTGAAATATTCGACAAATTTCAGCTTTGAATACCCGCCCAACCGACTTGTAGATACTTTTGCTTATTACTTATTGATACCCATCTTAAAGCGAAAGCTTCAAAATAAATAAATCTTAACTAACAGTAGACAATGTAAACAAGCTTTTGTTTCCAAAGACAACATGTCATTGTTATGTTTTTGTTAAAATTAAAGTCAATAAATTTTGTGTCAAACTTTTAGAACATACATTAGGGGCCGTTCAAGTATTACGTAAGCCAGGTTGGGGGGTAAAAAAACTTCAAAAATTGCGTTACGCAATAGTTAACGCCCATTAGAGTGCGTTGCGTAGGGGGGGGGGGGGGTAAAAAATCTTCAAAAATCGCGTTATGTAATACATGGCCCGAATTACGAAGTCGTGTTCCGGCGTCCCGTACAAGGCTTCCGGGCCATCCGAATTTTCAACGTTTTGGTACAATTATATTTTGGATACGCTATTCTTCTAAGAATTCACATCAAATTGAATTGGTGGGGCGAAAAATTCGACAATTTCTAGAGTGTAATACTAATACTACATCCAAAAGGCATGCATTTTATATCTTGGTAATATAATTCTACGTATATATAGGTTATCTTCTTCTTGCAGTACCGTCTCCTATCGGAGGTTGGCTACCATCACAGCAATCTTAACTTTGTTGGCTGTAGCTCTGAACTGCACAACTGCACCCATACCGGCCTTACCACTCTGTTAAATTTCTCAACCAGGAAATCCTCCTACGTCCCGCATTTCTCTTTCTCGAGGTTTTTCCTTGTATGAGCCTTAGCAGGGAGTACTTTTGTCCTCTCATTATGTGGCGTAGATATTCCAGTTTTCTCGTTTGTATGGTTTTTATTATGACCTCGCATTCCTTCCCCATCTTCAGCGAAACATCTTGATTTGTTACTCTCTCTGTCCATGGTATTTTCCACATTCTCCTGTAGCACCACATTTCGAATGCCTCAATGTTTTTGATGTTTATCTTTTTTAGGGCCAATTTCTCATATCGAGTTCAACTCCTGTTTAACCTGAACTTCTAGTAAACGTCAGTTTAAAGTCAAAATCTTCTTTCTCAATTCACATTCATCAACCGATGACAGTTTAAACTTCAACGATGCTTGAACGGTGGAATTCGGCCGTTCAAAGATTTCAGAACTCAGTTCAGATGATTTCATGGACTACGCATGCGTTGTATTAACACGAAACGCTCTCATAATATAAATATATCCTATTTTATTATATTAAGCCTAACGATAAATGATAACATTATTTTTGTTTTTATAATATTTATTTATAATTATTAAAATGACTATTTGACTATAAATACTTAAATTTAAAACTCTAAGTTTTCACTCTAATGGCATATAAAGCAACATAATGCTACTCTAGATCCCACCAGAATGAAAACAATGGGAACCTTCTCTGGTTACACCTCCGAGGCTTCTACAATTTGCAAGCCATACGGATGCCGAGACTAAGGAAGATGGGGGAATTTTACAATATATAATTCACGTCCCATCTGCTCAGCGCGGTAAAGTTCCAACGAGAATAGTTCCCTTTGTACTCCAAACAGAGTAAGTAAATCAAAAATGAATAACCATTTTCAATGTCGTTGCAACACGAAACTACAGCCGCGCGATATTCTAGTCCAATCAGAGAGTGCCGCAAGCACCTCTACCGGTTTCGAAACTTATTAGTCTCTCATCAGGAGGCACATATGCTGCTCTCCCTGATCCAACCAAAACAAACCCCGGCGTGCAGTCACGAATCGCAACGAACGAAATGGCATAGATGCCCTAGCGGCAAATGCTATCAAAACTCTAAGTTTTCAGTCTAATGGCATATAAAGCAACATAATGCTACTCTAGATCCCACCAGAATGAAAACAATGGGATTTAACACTTAAATTTAACTTTATTCAAAAACAGCATAAAAAAGGTAGTTCAAAATGGCGACAGTTTTTTACCTTTTGCCATCTATTGGCATTTCTCGAAAGCTGTAGAACGAGCACTGACATGAACGTGCAATGAGAAATACATTCCAAACAAAACCGGAGATCACCGGTGAACCTGGTTTAACTGAACCATAGATTACCGCAGGTATGAGAAATCGACCCTTAGTGTCCAAGCTTCCATGCCGTACAGCAGAACGGAGAAAACATAGCACCTTAACATTCTTGTTCTCAATTTCAGATTTCTGACTCGGCAGCATAGGAATTTTTTCATTTTGATAAATGATTGTCTCGCTATTTCTATTCGCTCTTAATTTCTCTTGTCTGGTCATTAGTATCAGTGAACCAAACCCCTAAATATTTGTAGGACGTAGCTCTTTCAACTTGCTTATTATTTATGGTTGAAATCACATTGGTGTATAGCTTCTTTGTTACAATCATGAATTTAGTCTTTTTGATGTTCAGTTTTAGACTATACTTGTTGGTATGAGTGTTTATGTTTTCCAGCAATTACTGTAAATTTGCTTGGTTATCTGTTATTATTAGGGTGTCATCAGCGTATCGTATATTTTTAATTAATTCTCCATTAATACCAATGTTTTTGCTTTAGGAGCGCTTCCTGACATATTGTTTCGCTATATAATATATTGAATAGTAGTGGAGAAAGCACATGACCCTTACGCACACCTCAACGAATCTCAATTTCTTCGGTTAACTCATTATCAACCTTGATTTTTGCTGTTTGCTCCCAGTACAACCTGGATATGATGTTAATGTCGCGACTGTCGATGTTTTTGCTTCTTAGGATATCATAAGTTTTGTGTGTCTCTGACTTTATCGAAGGCCTCAAAATTTATGAAACCTACATAGAGACCGTGGTTTATATCCAAACATCTCTGCTTTAACACAATCAGATCAAACAAAGCTTCCCGTGTTCCCAGGCCACTTCTGAATTCAAATCTATTAGTCCAGAGAAATAAGGTTTTTGTCGGGACACTTGAGCAGCCAGGTTGCAAATGGGTTTTTTGGGTTCTATATACCTAATACATTATAAATACAAAAATGTCCGTCACAGTTCGGACGAGAATTTTAGTTATTAACAAATAAGCGTCAACAATGGCAGTTTTTTCGTTTAAATCGCTACAGGTAAAAATAGGGTAATTAAATATATCTTATTTAGAGTATTCATCTTTTAGTAGATGTGCAAAGGTTCAAAATGGCAGTTTTTGAATTTTGGTCCGATCATTTGTTGCTTCGCTAATTGCAAAATAAAACTAAAATTTCGAAAATAAAAAATTTGCTATAACTTTTGCCAAAATTAACTTACGACTTTGATATTGCATGAAAAGTGGGGACAACCAGCACATATCAAGCACAGAAAATTTCAAGACGATTCGTCAATTAGTTTAAATGTTGTTCAATTTGTTTATTCAAAAGAGCTTTTTTTCTCAATGTTATTGTTCATAAAATAATAATGATACAACAATTCTGTGGAAAGCACATGAAAGAAGAACACTTATATTTTCAAAGCATTTAAAGAAATCTATAAAAAGTAATTTTTATCATTCCGAAAACATTTTACTAAAGTAGAGTCATTTTTGGCTTAAAAACAATTTGAAAAGCTTTGTTAATATTGACTGTAGAGTAAATCTACTTTGTGATTTCAAAAGCTGGTATTTTTACACGAATTTTCAAGAAAAAACTTTTTGCCTAGGTTAATTGAGGTCAAAGTTAGCCACTTTTATTATTTAATTCACAGTTATTTCTATTTACATAAAATTCTCCTGTAACAGTGTTAGTTACCATACTTCACCGAAACGGCTTGACCGATCTTTATGAAATTTTACACGTATATCCTGTAGGACTGAGAATAGGTTCTAATATATTTTTCATGCCCATAAATTATAAGGAAGGTTGCCCCTTGACATTTTTTTTTATTTTTTTTTTGCAAAATTATCTACCTTAATTTTATATGGTGTAGAATTAAAAAATACATACAACCCTTAATTTTCACTCTTCTATCACCAACCCCTATTTTTTAATAGCCATCTATATATTTGCATCTATAAAATACTCCTGTCCACTGTTAGTTGCCATACTTCTCTGAGACCGCTTGACCGATTGTTATGAAATTATATATGTATATTCGGTAGGTCTTAGAATCGGTCGTAATCTATTTTTCATATCCCTGAGTGAAAAGGGGAGTTCCCTTTAACATTTTGTAATGTTAGGTGGGGATATGTGTACATAACGTACGCTACAAGACTACGAGTACATACAAATTAAAAAAATTATGATCAGAATCCAGCAACAAGCTCCAGAGATATTAATTGCAGCATATGTTTGAAGAATCAATTTAATTTTTTGAGTGCACGGATTTTAATAATTATTCCCCTCCACCGACCACGAATTGATTTCGTTAGGACGTAATTTTTAAAGCTTTATTAACCACTTTATTAAAGTTCAAAGTTTAGTTAAACTTTACGCATAAATTATATACCTTGAACTTCAAAATGGCGCTAGTTAGGTTGCTTAATTATTATAAACAAAGTAGCTGTGGATTAAATAAAAAAATAGTGGCTAACTTTGACCCTGATTAACCTAGGCAAGAAGGTTTTTTTTTTGAAAATTCGTGTAAAAATACCAGCTTTTCAAATTTCAAAGTAGTTTTAGTCTAGAGTCAATATTAACAAAGTTATTCAAATTGTTTATGAGCCAAAAATGACCCTACTTTAGAAAAATGTTTTCGGAATGATAAAAATGACTTTTTAATGATTTTTTTTTAAATGCGTTGAAGATATAACTATTCTTCTTTCACGTGGTTTCCACAGAATTGCTATATCATTATTATTTTCTATATTATTGCTTATTGCTTATATTACTTATTGCTATATCATTATTAATACGCGCTGAGCTGGCCACTAGGAGTGATGGTCCAAGAGAGAGAGAGAGAGATATCATTATTAATAACATTGCAAAAAAAGCTCTTTGGGATAAACAAATTGAATAATATTTATACTAATTAACAAATCGTCTTAAAATTTGTTGTGCATTATATGGACTGTTTGGCTCAACTTTTCATGCAATATGAAAGTCTTAAAGTCATTTTCGCAAAAGTTATAGCAATTTTTTTATTTTCGAAATTTTAATTTTATTTTGAAATTTCCGAAGCAACAAAGGATCGGATTAAAATTCAAAAACTGTCATTTTAAACCTTTGCTCATCTACTAAAAGAAAAATACTATAAATAAGATATCTAAGTACCCTATTTTTACCTATAGCGATTTAAAAGAAAAAACTGCCATTTTTGACACTTATTTGTTAATAACTAAAATTCTCGTCCGAACTGTGACGGGCATTTTTGTATTTATAATGTATTAGATATATAGTACCCAAAAAACCTATTTGCAACCTGGCTGCTCAAGTGTCCCGAACATGGTATATTTTTGCCTTATTTCCCTGGCGTATATTGCTGGTACCTGATTAATATTATTCTTAATACATTTCCAGTGAACATAATAACTCTTTGATAAGTGTTGGCGATACAATTCTTTTTTATATGCGTGTCCGCGAAGATTATAACTTCCAAAATATTTATAACGAAAAGATTTAGTTCATAATAGATGCCGACGAAAACAATTATTTCCTTTTCTGTTTCTGTGTCTGCCGACGAAAACAATTATTTCTGAGAACTTTTAGTAATTATAATTTTCGTGGACCCAAAAACAAAATGATGTTTTTTGCTGATACTCCTCAAAAAATAAATTTTTTCGGTAACACTCTATTAGGGATTATAATTTTCACAATCATAATAATGATTGTATCATTTATGATTGTATCATATTATGATTGATCATCATATATGATCATATATTATAATCAAAAATAATATTCTTCGCCGGCGTTCATTGAAAGTTCTACTCTTACCGGCATTTTTCGGAGTTATACTTTTCGTAGGCGGCGGCGATATATGGTATCGGTTATATGTACATGGAAACCCAACATCAGTTGATTTTCTAATTTTTCCTTTTTTGAGAACGATTTACGGATTATAAGTCGAAACGTCAAAAACTAACAAAAATGTAATAATTATCATTGCAACCAGCTGTGGCTTAATCCCATCAAAAATATCATGCTCAACATAAAAATGTTAAATAATCAATAAAATGATATTTAGACAGGGCAGTATCGTCGCCCCCGCTAGCGAAATTATTCCGATTCGATTTTTTTGCACAAACTTACTCAAAAAGAGGTCCTTATAACATATCCACAGGGTGCCGGGCGGTGCCGTGGTCGAAAAATTGTTTAAGCATTTTTTTTTAAACAAATTCACAAAAATAATTTTTTCATTTCAAACAATTTTTTTTTAGATAACTTGTGTCATTCTGAGCAAAAAAGGTCTTTATCATTTTTTTCTAAAATTGATTGTTTTCGAGTTATATGCGATTAAAAATTTGAAAAATGCGAAAATGGCCATTTTCAAGGCTTAACTCGATTAAAAATTAATATTATGAAATTCAAAAAGTGACCAAATCAAGTTTCAAACTTCTTCTTCAAGGTCCTGAAGAGATTATTGTCATTATTTTATTACAAATCTGTTATTTTTAATTATTAACAATTAGCGCTATAGTCCAGGATGTATCGTCGCCCCCCTTAGTGAAATTATTCCGATTCGATTTTTTTGCACAAACTTACTGAAAAAGAGGTCCTTATAACATATTCACAAGGTGCCGGGCGGTGCCGTGGTCGAAAAATTGTTTAAACAATTTTTTGAAACAAATTCACAAAAATAATTTGTTCACTTCGAACAAGTATTTTTTTAAATAACTTGGGATATTCTGAGCAAAAAAGGTTTCTTGTCATTTTTCTTCAAAATTGATTGTTGTCGAGTTATGCGCGATTTAAAATTTGAAAAATGCGAAAATGGCCATATAAGTCGACAACAATCAATTTTAGAGAAAAACCACAAGAGACCTTTTTTGCTCAGAATAACCCAAGTTATCTAAAAAAAAATCGTTCGCAATGAAAAAATTATTTTTGCGAATTTGTTTAAACAGTTTTTCGACCACGGCACCGCCCGCCCGGCACTCTGTGGATGTGCCCGGACACTATTATAAGGACCTCTTTTTGAGTAAGTTCGTGCAAAAAAATCTAATCGAAATAGTTTCGCTAACGGGGGCGACGATACAGTTGGACTATAGCGCTAATTGTTAATAATTAAAATAGCAGCTTTGTAATAAAATAATGACAAAAATCTCTTCAGGACCTTAAAGAAGTTTGAAATTTGGTCACTTTTTGAATTTCATAATATTAATTTTTAATCGAGTTATTAAGCCTTGAAAATGGTTATTTTCGCATTTTTCAAATTTTTAATCGCAGTTAACTCGACAACAATCAATTTTAGAGAAAAATGGCAAGAGACATTTTTTGCCCAGAATGACCCAAATTAACTAAAAAAATATTGTTCGAAATGAAAAAATTATTTTTGTGAATTTGTTTAAAAAAAATTGTTTAAACAATTTTTCGACCACGGCACCGCCCGGCACCCTCTGGATAAGGACCTCTTTTTGAGTAAGTTTGTGCAAAAAAATCGAATCGAAATAATTTCGCTAGCGGGGGCGACGATACTGCCCGGTCTAATTAAAGTTCTGTATTTAAAAAAAATGGCCCGATTTTCATTGAAATGTCCCGGATTTCAGTTATTTTTTCAGCCTTGTCCCGAATTCGACTGAAGTGGAGTTGGTCACACTAGTATACTGTACTTTTTTACGTCTAACCACTAACATTCTTTTTATTTATTGAAACTCATAAGCTTTGATTGGTTTCAAGCTGGTAGCGCAGAGTAAATCGGTCGATTTGCCCACTCGTTGCATTTTATCCGCTTCAGTAACCTCAGTCGAAATCTCCATCTCCTACCCCTATTCATAACATTTATACATTTCCTGTAATGTGGGGACTTGCCTGCGGGGCACGTGGCAATTGTTGGCTATAAGGATTGCGTTTCTAACGGGAAATTCTAAAGAGCTAATTTAATAACATACAAACCAACTACAAGAAGAAAACATCAATTTACGGGAAAGGAAAAGTTTTAGAAGAATTATTGTTCGATGCATTAAACAAGGAGAGATATACTTATAGACCAGAGCATTTAGGAAAAAATAAATCGATTTTTAAATACAGTCTCTATCAACCAGGGGCGTCATTTGATAGGGGCAGGGGGGGGGGCATTTGCCCCCCTGGCCCTGAAAATGACTGAAATTTACAAAAATACATCAATTTTCATCATTACATCATATATAATGTATTGTATATATAATGCTTGCCCCCCCCCCCCAAGCAAAATTTCAAATGACGCTCCTGCTATCAACTTTTTGCCTTGTGGTCAGGATGACGTCAGGAAAAAGTCTACAATAGAAAAATGGGTGGAAATGCATAATTCCATCTACAGTGCATCAAATACACCCTTCTTCTTCATGTGCCATCTTCTCTAAGAATGTCGGCAACCATCATGGCAATTCGTACTTTCGATACCGCTGCTCTAAAGAGATACCAAGCTCTCAAATTGTTTAACCAGGAGATGCGTCTTCTTCCACGACTCCTTCTACCCTGTATTCTTCCTTGTATTATTAATTGCAACAAGTTATAACGCTCGCCCCTCATGACATGTCCCAGACATTACAGTTTTCTAACTTTAATTATATTCAAAACCTCTCTTTCTTTTCCCATTCTTCTCAACACCTCGACATTCGTGACACTATTTACCCAACTTATTCTTAATGTCCTTTTGTAGGCCCATAACTTAAGAAGGCTTCTGATCTGTCCGAAACATCTTTCTTTAATGTCCCATCTTCCAACCCGTAAAACAATACGGAGACACGTAGCATCTCAGTCTTATCTTTAAAGAAATTGTAATCTCCCTGCTACAGAATACTTTTTTCAGTTTGTTGAAAGCATTTCTTGCCTATACACATATGAAGACCACAGGGAAAGAACTTGATAAGTCCACTTTTTAACATTTTTTGTTTTTAATACCGCTTTGTAGCTTTAATTACATAGTTTCTAAGAGTAACACAATACAGAGTATTAACTTGATTAACTTGATAAGTCAAAAGATATAAGCGTTTAAAAAACCCTGTACAGGAAAAGACTTGACATGTCGATTCCAAACAGGGAAAAACGTTGATAAGTCCAGGTACCCTAGTAGTCTGCAACAATGGCATGCGACATTGGTTAATCTGATTTCTACAGTGTCTGTGTTTTATTATTATTATTATTATACAGCGTGTCTACTTGAGTTGGAAACATAATATGGGAAACTTTTTTATTATTAATTTTACGAAAAAAAGTTATTCTTTATAAAAAGTTCTGCATGCCCCAAAACCTAAGATTCAATTATCAGATATCAAATTTTCTCAATATTATACGAGGTATGTCAAAAAATATGAATTTCGGCTAAGGGTAAAGTACCTTTATTTCTCTCAATATCGAAAATTCTTATGATAAAAAGTTGTTTGGAATTAAAAACTAAGATGAAATATGCAATTACATGCTTCTTATTGAAAAAAAAATATTTTTCTCAAATTTATGGATACCCAACATCGTTTTTAATTATTACAAATATCATAACTCGTTTATTATTCATTTTACGAAAAAAAGTTATTCTTCATAAAAAACTTTGCATGGTCTAAAATCTAAGACACAACCATGATATATCAACTTTTATTAATTTTATACGAGGTGTGTCAAAAAATATGAAATTCGCTCAATATTATAGCACCTTTATATTTCACAGTATTTCAATTAGAAGGATGTAATTGCATATTGACACATAGTTTTTAATTCTAAACAACTTTTTTAATAACCGTTTTCAATATTGTGAAAAATAAAGGTACTTTACTCTTGAGTGAAATTCATATTTTTTGACATAACTCGTATAAAATTAATAAAATGTCATATCTGTTGGTTGAATCTTCGGTCTTAGGACATACAGAGATTTTTATAAAGAATACCTTTTTTTCGTAAAAGTAATAATAAAAGAGTTATCGTATGTGTAATGAATAAAAACGAAGTTAGTATCAATAAATTTGAGAAAAATTTGGAAAATATTTTTTTCCAATTAGAAGCATGTAATTACATATTTGAGCTTGGTTTTTATTTCCAAACTACTTTTCATAATAAGAATTTTCGATATTGAGAGAAATAAAGGTACTTTACCCTTAGCCGAAATTCATATTTTTTGACATACCTCGTATAATATTGAGAAAATTTGATATCTGATAATTGAATCTTAGGTTTTGGGGCATGCAGAACTTTTTATAAAGAATAACTTTTTTTCGTAAAATTAATAATAAAAAAGTTTTCCATATGTTTCCAACTCAAGTAGACACGCTGTATATACAGGGTGGCCAAAAAAATAATTTGAGAATTAAATTAATTGACGCAAAAAGAAGAATATATGTAATTTATTTAACTCAAAATACATTTTACTGATGCCACATAATATTAAAAAAATGTTTATTTCATAAATAAACATTGCTTTTCGCTTAAATTAAATGTTCAAACTGTCAAGAACTAAACATTTCTTTCAATTTTCTTACAACAGTACAATGTATTTTGAGTTAAATAAATTACATACATTCTTCTTTTTGCGTCAATTAATTTAATTCAAAAATAATTTTTTTGGTCACCCTGTATAAATAATGATATTAATGTTTATATTACTAAATAGAGAATTGAACACCCTTTCAAATGAGCTACCACACGACTTCTATTCCCATTTAAAAAAATCATCGATTAAGTCATCGCGGTCAGATGGATGACGTCACTAGTATCAAATATATGCCAAAAATTTGAAATATAAAAATAACAATCGACCTGTTTCGTCATTTTCTTAAAATCTAATAACTACTGCCAAATATAGAGGTGGACTGTTTTCTTTGGCCCACCCTGTATTGTAAAATATTTTTTACGACAATGTTTCAGTTGATACTTTTTGCAGTAAAAATATATTTGCTCTATTTCTGTTTTATTTTTGACAAAATATAGATAGCCAATCATTTTATAGGAAAAGCAATTGGTAAGTCCTTTAGGTACAGGGGAAAACTTGTTAAGTCCATGTAGACGAATAAAAACCAATTAATACCATGAATATGCAATATAAATTTAAAAAACTAAAACGTAAACCAACAACCAATATATCAAATTTTTTTCTTTTTATTACTAATTAATTCTAAGCTGTATTTTTACATAATCACAGAGTTTTAAACTTTAAAAATGTTCTGAACAAAACCAAAAATGTGACTTATCAAGTTATTTTCCTGTGGTCTTCATATGCATTTCTTACAGATACGCCCAAAAGTGCATAAATATATCATAATTAGTACATTAAAGGCAAATTTTGTTACTCGGGGGGTTTTGGGGTCACTGAACATGAATACGTCATCAGAATCGACACTCGTAGCACCTGGTGTCCAGGTTTTCGGCACTAAATTGATGCAAACAGATTACTCTGGGGTTTTTGGGGTCGTGAACATGAATATGCCATCAGAACCGATCCTCGGAGCACCTGGTGCTCAGGATTAGTGTTGGAAAATTCTCGAGAATGAAAACTCAGAGAATATTCTCGATATGGAAAATTTTCTGAGAATGAACCCTACGACGCACTTGGGATATTGTTGAAGATGAAATAGGGTATTAAAAATCATGAAATTATATACAAAATTATGAGACTAAGCAACAGTGTTCTTTATATATAAACAAAATACAAAAACAACAGAGAACACAAAATTTATTTGATAAAAAAATGAAAGTTTCTTCTTAACAACAAATAATGCAAGTAATGGATGTGGCGATATAATCAGAAAAACATGAGGTCTCAGGTTCAGAATCTATTTCTATCATTAGCTCATCCTGGTCATATTCTGCATTTCAATGTATTGATGAGAAGTTGTGGGATTTTATTTTTCACTAATCGTCAGTTCAGTCATGGATTGGTCTACGTCTAAAGGGGCATTTAGACGAGCAGTTATGGGATGAATAAAAAAAGCTATTTGCCGTCATCCTAGGCCTCCAGAAAATTTGGTACAGTTATGGCCAGGCCAGGCCAGGCAAGGAAAACACATCTTTATTATATGCTAAACAGATTGCGAGCAGTCGTTGCTACAAGAGGTGGGCATAACCGCTATTGAATTATTTTGTTTTGTTGTTAAATTTGTTTTGTTTAGTTAATTTTAGTACGTTTGATATTTTTAATTAAATAAACCTTCAAAGCAGTGTTTTTAATTACAGCTCTTACAAGAAAAGAGATATTTAGATAATTCAAAAAACAAGACCTTAGTGATACCTCCAGGATACTACAAAAGGAGTATGAAACAGAATCAGCCCTCCAATTTTTCCACAGAATTTTTTAAAGTTAGGAGAAAAAACAACGCTTACATTCACCCCCGTATAATGCCATCTAAGCAAAAAAATTTTGTTACCGGAATAATAGCAATTGACATTAATACATGTACCTACAAACTCGTGCAAAAATCTTGAAAATCGAAGTACAAATAATAAAGTTAGAGATTGTCAAACTTAATCAAAAATTTTGGGTGGCGGAATTTTGTGCCGGTGAGTGTATATATACATTTAGCCATATCTTCATTTTTTTAAATAAGATTTTTTGCATCTGGTTTTGGTAACACTTCAGAAAAAGTCACGCGTCGCCACTGTACGCCACGCCTGTAGTTATGTCATAACTTGATGCGCGGGTAGTTAAAGGTTAAGGACGCAGCAACACTCAAGAGAATATTCTCGAGAACGAGAATATTCTGGCTGAGAATATTCTCGAGAATATTCCCGTTCTCGAGAATATTCTCTTACATCACTACTCAGGATAACACGTCATCCTATGGAGTTTCAAGGGTTTCCGCACAAAATTGATGCAAACAGATTACTCGGGCGTTTTTGGGGTTGCTAAACATGAATATGACGTCAGATCCAACCCTCGGAGCACCTAGTGCTTAGGGTTACTGCTATGCACGTCATCCTCTGGAATTTCGAGGCTTTCCGACACTAAATGGATGCAGAATAGCTTCTGTAAGGCAGCTAGTTTATGAGATACAGCGTAGAAACACTTTGCACTCTTTTTCCAAGATGACGGCCGGGAGGCAAGGGTGGCGACCCCACAAACTTGATCTTAAACTATACTAACCCCCCCCCCCTACACATCAAAAAATAAAATTGCGTCATCTGAAATGTGCAATAGGGTGCATCAAAAAAGACGAAAAAATAATTTTTTTTTGCGATGGAAAAGTAATACCTCACAAAAGTTGCCCAATCAACTGTTAAGTATTTTGGTAAAATTTTTTCGAAATTGGAAAATATCTTCTGCCCCCCAAGACAATTAAAAATTTTGAAAAAATGTTAACAGACGAAAAAAATTTTTATTTCGAAACGAAAATGTTATAGCTCACAAACGTTGCCTAACACACTATTTAATATTTTAGTAAAATTGCGTTGAAATAAACAATAGCTATTTGTATAACAAGGGAGGAAAGTGCTACTTTTCCTCCCGAGAATGAAGTTTACTGCCCGACGCGTAGCGGAGGGCAGTAACCATTCAAGGGAGGAAAAGGAACTTTACTCCCATGTTATACATATGGTTTTTCCACCTTCCTCAAATAACAATTTTTACTTAATTTATTTATGTAACTAACCAACAAAATTTATTAGAAATAAAACTAACAAGTATGTACAATATAACTGTCAACTGTCAAATATAAGTCAAATTAATAATGTAAACATTGTTAAATCAAAATAACAATTTACTGTTTTTTACCATTCTGCAAAATACAGAGTGTTTTATAAATAAACGTTAAAATGTATAGAAACTTACGTAATAGAAAATAGATATTGTACAGGGCGTCAATAAGTTACATTTCATGAATGAAATACCATGACGTCACTTTTTCTTTTCCTCCCTAGGGAGGAAAAATATTTTCCTCCCTAGGGAGGAAAAGTACAACTTTGCTCCCTACAATCAGGTCCGGAAAAGTATACTTTCGGTAGAGGTAGGTGGAAAAAATATTTTCTGCCCCCCACGGCAACTAAAAATTAGAAAAAATACATTAATATGCCAATTTTTTAAAGGGAAATATAATACCTTATAGAACTTGAATAAATAAATTCGGTTTAAATTGGAAAATATTTTCTGGTTTCCCAAGGCAATTAAAAATTTTACTTAAGAAAAGTATACTGAAACATTATTTTTATAACAAAATAGCCTAACTTATCCGTCTCACTGACGTCACCCAAGTTTTTTAATACTAAAATAAATATAAAGCAAAGTACAAAATTAGGTATATAAATATTACAAAAAAATATTATAAAAGCATTCTATTCGAAGATGTCTTCCGATTTAGCATTAAAGTGAGGCATAGTTTTTCTGGAATCAATTCGAGTTTTTATAAATCCATCCCTCTAATACGCTCCACAAACTGCTAGAGAAGCTTGTGTCACAAGCTTGACACATCGTTCTACACATCATTGTTTGTGGCAGTGATATTTCTTAATCTCAATGTTAAAAGGGTCTAAGTTAGGATTCTTAATAAAATCTCGCAGATTTTCACTCGAAAATCTAGAGAAGGTGGTTCTGTAAGGTGAAATTCTTGTTGGTTAATTAACTCAAAGTAGTCGTTTGAATCAATATTTTTATAGGAGAAAGTTTAAAGACCCTCACGTTTTTTTATTTATAAATCCACGAGGAAAAATTTCCTGTAGTTGGCTGTATACCATTACAAAAACATAAAATCCTTTATAAAAGGTATATTTGTTAAAATCCCTATATTTTAACAAATATACCTTTTATAAAGGATTTTATGTTTTTTTATTTGGTCACTGGCAAACTTCTTTTGATGTCCAAGGGGTAGATCATTTGAATGTCGCAGACATACAAACCAGTGAAGCGGTTTTTTAAGATGTTCTTCTAACAGCCGTATTACATCACCCTTAACGCCAGTATTTACGACTGTTTCGTCACATGCAATAGCTGGATTTGATACTTTTTGATTACCAGACAGCGGATACCCATAGCCGAAATATTTGCACCCTGCCTCATGCACAAGAAGTGTTATGTGTTCTTTCACGATCGATTGGCCTTTAAACTTGGTACTGTTTTTTACATGAGCTAAAGTTTTGTCTTTGCGTCGGTAACTTTCTTCTTTTACCGTTGTTCTCTCTGATTATATTTGTTTTTGTTTTCCCTATCAATCGAGCTTATCACCATTTTTCTGGGACCTCTTTGACTTAATAGAAATTCGCGATCATCCAGAGGCACTTTTTGAGATTTGCTACAAAGACAATTAATCAGTGTGTCACATTTGCATGCTGCAAGATCGAAACATGTAGTTTTACTTTTGTTCTTAAAGCATTGAATTTTAGTTTTGAAATTCACTGTTTTGCCTGTTCTTAAATGGTTTCATAAGTCTCATATATTTGTCATGATAGGCTTTTAAAAGCTGAATAATTCTTGTATGTTAAGTTATTGCCTTTTTCCATATTTCCTCCAATTTAATTGCAACCTATTCGGCAATACCAGAAAATTATGGCTCTTTCTTGCTGAGTTTTTATCCTCTTGCAACCACAAAACTTCATCGCTTGTTTGTATTTCGGTAAAATATTTTCATGTATATTTGGTGGTTGCCCAAAAATGGGGCGGTCCACAGCACATCTTGATTTTATTCCCCATGATCCTGGTTTATCTATTTTAAAAATCTTTAATTTACAAATAACAATAATAACAAAGTAAGGCATCGCACCAAACATCGCACAAAAAATAAGTGAAAATTACACGCACGGACTCACGAAGCGGGACATTTCACAGGGGTTGGGAAGACTGAAAAAACAAATAAAACTTTAAATATCGTTTAAATTTGTAATTGACAACATTTTAAGTTTTCTTTAATTGATCGTAGATCGAGTTAGCACATATTTTATTCCAAATAATATAAATTGAAATTTCTATAAAAATTAGATATTTTATAAAATTCAAGGTCGTTGGGGGCAGAAAATTCGCTTAGAAAAAAATTTAAAAGTACTAATATGCTGAAAAATAACACTAGCAACTTTTTCACGCTATTAGATATAACATTTCCAACTTTTTTTTTTCGATGCACCCTAATGTGCAACCCTAAAAGTAACTTTTCAGTAGACTAGGTGGTTATCGAATAATCGTCATATACATAATTTACTTTTGATTGCAAGTGTCTAAATATAAACGACTAATATAGATCGATATCCTTGCCTACAACATTACAGTCTTAAACTATCAATCGAGAATTCAAAGAACCAATCTATTAAAGCAGCGTACAACGATCAAAAATATTTTTATTGCTTTTAATACATGCAAACATTGTTACATAATTGACGAATGACTAACCATCATGTTGCATTGTCGCATTTTTGTTTGCATTGTCCAAACTTCTCGACTTTGATAAGTAGAATACTCAAATAAAAACTTCTGTACAAGGTTTTAAACGAGAAGAATATTTCTTTTTCTTATTGCGCCGTGCGTCGTCTCCTTTCGAAGGTTGGCGATCCAAATTATAGACTTACATTATATTAACATAGACAGAGTGTCATGTTGAGTTGAGCAGTGTCATGTTGAGCGAAGTGACGAGACCATCTTTTTTTTTTTTCGTCAGTGCTGCTTCACTCTTAGTCGATGATCTCCAATACACGCTGTACGCAGCCTACGGCGTCTATTGGATACCACCGCCTAAGTCGGTGGTCACTTCAATTCACTCTGTATTTAAATTTGTTATAGAACTTACTTACTTAATCCAGAACTCGTCTACCTTTCGGTGTGAGTTATTACGGAGTTAGGTTCTCCGTCGTTTTCTTCCACATTTCCTTCTATCCATGGCCAATGCTTTTGTTTCCTCCCATTTTATTCCTCTTTTGTCGACCGCTTTCCTCACTTCTTCTGTCCATGTCTTTCTTGGTCTTCCTCTCTTCTTTCTTCCCATATCTCTCGCTTCATATATCTGTCTTACTATTTTTTCTTCTCCTCTTCTCAGTACATGTCCGAGCTATCTAAGTTGTCCTTGTTCGATTCCAGTCTTTGCAATTCTTTCATTTATCTCATCTTCTAATTTTCCATCCCGGCTTATGATTACCCCCAAATACTTATATCTATCTACCTGTTCAAGTTGCTTGCCATCTACTTCTATTTCATGTTTTCCTATTCGTCTTCCAATTATTATTGTTTTTTATTTTTCTTTGTTTATTTTCATGTTTCTGATTTTTAGCTCTGTCTTCCAATTATTATTGTTTTTGATTTTTCTTTGTTTATTTTCATCTTTCTGATTTTTAGCTCTTCATATAATACATATGTTTATTTTCTTGTAATTATTTTTCTGACTCCCCAATGATCACCAGGTCGTCTGCGTAGCATAGTTCTGTTATTTGTATCATTCTCAACTTCCAATATCCTACATTATATTTTCTCCATTTGTGTTTGCATTCTTTTATTACGTCATCTAGTACTAGGTTAAAGAGTAGTGGGCTCAGGACACAACGATGTTTTAATCCAATGTTACTGTCGAATACTTTTGATTTTTCATTTCTTGTCCTTACATAGCTTTTCGTTTTTTCGTATAAACTCTGGATGCATCCTATTAGATCTTGTTAAATTTTTCTCTTCTCTAGTATTTTCCAAATATCTTCTCTTTTAATTCTGTCGAAAGCTTTTTCCATATCTATGAAACATGCATGTATTTCTTTTTCTGTTTTAAGAGCTTTTTCTATTATTTGTCTTATGATGAAAATCTGATCGTTCGTCCCTCTTTCTTTTCTGAAACCACTCTGGCTCTCCTCAAAGGTGTTTTCTACTTTTTCTCTTAGCCTGTTTTCTAGTATACTAGCATAAAGTTTTCCTACTGTGCTTCCAGGTGTTATTCCTCTATAGTTTGAACATTCTTTGCTATCTCATTTTTTATACAATGGTGTTATAATGTCTATCTGCCAGTCTAGTGGTACTTTCTTTTCTTTCTTAGCTTGGTTCATGATGTTTAGTAATTCTTGTTGTCTTTCTTCATTTATGTATTTGACCATTTCTGCAGTTATACCGTCAT
Source organism: Diabrotica virgifera virgifera (assembly GCF_917563875.1). Taxonomy (NCBI): domain Eukaryota; kingdom Metazoa; phylum Arthropoda; class Insecta; order Coleoptera; family Chrysomelidae; genus Diabrotica; species Diabrotica virgifera. The sequence continues at coordinate 128,784,775 of NC_065452.1, forward strand.
GTCCTGGTGCTTTTCCCATCTTGATTTTGTTAATTGCATTTGTTAATTGTTTTTGTGTTATATTTCCTATCTGTTCCTGTTGCTATTGTGGGGTGTCTTTATTTTTGTTTTGTTCTATCTTATCTCCTTCTACCTGTTCCACTTCCAAGAGTTCTTCAAAATATTCTCTCCACCTCTCCATAATCTCATTCTCTTCTGTAAGTATGGTTCCATTCTTATCCTTCACCTTTTTCAATGTATTTGGTTTTGGTTTTCTCATGCTCTTAAGTGTGTTATAGAACAATTTCTGGTTTTCACCGAATGCTTCTGTTAATTTATTTCCAAATTCTACCCACGTTCTGTCTTTGTTATTTTTAACCATCTGTTTAACTTCTGTTTTTTTTTCTTTGTACTTGTCATAGCTTTCGTGCTTTCTGTCTATTAAGTATTTTTTCCACAGTTGTTTCTTTTCTTGTACTATTTTTTATAAGTCTTTTGTCCACCAGGCCGTGCGTTTTTTGGGGTTATTACTTATTTTTGTTACTCCACAACTCTCTTTTGCAGCTACTAATAGACTATGTTTATAATCTTTCCATCTTTCTTCTATATTTTGGTACTTATTTTCTTTTTTCCTAGGTTCCTCTAGGCATTTCTGGTATCTCTTCTTAACTTCTATTTCTTTCAGTTTGTAGCTTCTGATTTTTTTCTTTTATTATTTTTCTCTTTTTGTCATTTTGAATGCCTTTTATTATTCTAAAGCTCATTTTGACTAGATAATTGTCACTTCCAATCTCTGCGCTCCTTTTTACCTTAATATTTTTGACTGCTTTCCATATCTCGGAGTTAATTAGGAAATAATCAATGATTGATCTCTCACCTCTGCCCCTCTCTTCCCTTGTGTATTTGTGGACGTCTTTGTGTGTAAACTTTGAATTCCCTATTATCAGATCATTTTCGATGCATAAATTTATAGTCCTTGGTCCATTATCGTTTCTCGTCTCTTCTCCCTCTTTTCCTAGCCATTTTTCTATACCAATATTTTGTTTTCCCACTCTTCCATTTATTATATTGTTATTCTCTGTCTTATCTATTATTTCTTGAAGTTTTTCAAAATACTCATTTTTTTAGTATTACTCTTTTTTAACTATTTTCGGTTGTAAGATAGTTTTGTTCTTCAAAGTTTATTAAAAGTAACGAAAATGAACAATTTTCCTACGGCGTGACGTTGTACGCAGCCTACAGCGTCTATTGGAGACCACCGGCTTACACATAGTAAAGCTGCGACAGTATCATTCACGTCATTTTTAAGTGCGGAGAAGTATGAAGCATGTTAGTTTCTCGATACAATCAGCTAGAGTAGAAAGAGATAGCACCAAACCAGTCCAAGAGATCTTGTCGTCAGGAAGCGCGGAAGGTACGCTCAGTCTATGTTAATATTATAAGTCTATGGTCCAAATGGAACTTGTAGCTTTGGAAACTGCTGCACGTCAAGATTTCTGCGGATCAGCGGTCAAAACATCTCCTCAGGTCTTTCAATCACAAATTCTGGCGTCTTCCTACTGATCTTTTGCCCTGTACTTTACCTTCCAATATGATTTGGAGGAATTCATATCTTTCAGCTACCAACACATGACACAAGTATTGTATTTTCCTATCTTTGATCATGCTTCTATATCTGTCAGCTTTGCAACATCTAATATTGGACATAGGCCTCCCCTTCGTTCTTCCATGTTGCTCTATCCTGAGCCATGTGCATCCATTTTGAACCGACTTGGTGTTTTAGATCATCTACCCATCTCATCTGTGGTCTCCCTCTCTTTCGTTTGTAGGTCCATGGTCTCTACTCTGTAATAATTTTATTCCATCTTTCGTCTTGTTGTCTAATAGTATGACCGGCGAATTTCCATTTTAGTTTAGCTGTTTGACGAGTAGCATCCTTAACTTTTGTGATATTTCTTACCCAGGAATTCCTTTTTTATTTGATAGTCTTATGTTGATCATTTGTCTTTCCATTGCTCTTTGTGTTTTCGCAATTCTATCCATATTCGCTTTTGTGAATGTCCATGTTTGAGATCCATATGTGAGGACCGGAAGAATACGTTAGTCAATGTATTCTTTGATCATGCTTAGTAATTCTTTTTGTTTGGTCATGCGCTGAAGTACCCCATCGTTGGTAACTTTTTGTTCCCATGGAATTCTCAGCATCTGTCTGTATATACAGGGTGAGGCAAATAAAGGGCCTATTAGAAATATCTCGAGAACTAAAGGCAACAGAATCATGAAAATTGGAATGGAGGGGTTTTAAAGGATGATCTATCAAATGAAAATATTTTCATCTCTTTGCAACTTCCGGTTATACCGGAAGTTACTTATAACTTCGTTTTTTTAAATGGGACACCCTGTATATTTTTACATTTCTGGATTCTCTTCGATGTCTTCTTTCTTAAAATATGAGGTTTTGTAATATTATACAGGGTATTTTAAAAGATAATTACGTTTTTTTATTAATTTCGTAGCAAAATTAACACCCTGTAGAATTGTAGTAGTTTGACATCTAAAACTCTACTTACGTTCAAATGATTTTTAATATACTCTACTATTATTAAGAATCATTAGTATAGCTAAATTTTTAATTTTAGTATACAGGGTTGGTCGAAACTCGGAATGAGTATTTTCTGAGTTTTCTTAAGTGGAACACCCTGTATTTTAGTATTGTAATGAAATGATATTTTATGATAGTTTTTTATTTCTTAAGCATTCCCTATACCTAACTGCTTTAATTTGTGCTTAATTGTTAATCGCACCAACAATCTTAACTATGTAGGTATTTTGATAGCTAAACCATTATTGGTAATTTTAAGGACCAGTCTGGATTAATATGTATTTATTTCTGAAAAATTATTTGGGATTGAGTATTTTCTCGGCCAACCTAATAAAATTTTACGTATTTTTTGTTGCAATTAATGTTTAGCTTGAATCACCAATAACTATCAAATTAAAGCAGTTAGGTATAGGGAATGCTTAAGAAATAAAAAAGTACTATAAAATATCATTTCACTACAATACAAAAATACAGGGTGTTCTATTTAAGAAAACTCAGAAAATACTCATTCCGAGTTTCGACCAACCCTGTATACTAAAATTAAAAATTTAGCTATACTAATGATTCTTAACAATAGTAGAGTATATTAAAAATCATTTGAATGTAAGTAGAGTTTTAGATGTCAAACTACTACAATTCTACAGGGTGTGAATGTTGCTACGAAATTAATAAAAAAACGTAATTATCTTTTAAAATACCCTGTATAATATTACAAAACCTCATATTTTAAGAAAGAAGACATCGAAGAGAATCCAAAAATGTAAAAATATACAGGGTGTCCCATTTAAAAAAAAACGAAGTTATAAGCAACTTCCGGTATAACCGGAAGTTGCAAAGAGATGAAAATATTTTCATTTAATAGATCATCCTTCAAAACCCCTTTATTCCAATTTTCATGATTCTGTTGCCTTTAGTTCTCGAGATATTTCTAATAGGCCAGTTATCTGCCTCACCCTATAAAGGTATATACATCTCGAAGGCATCTGTTCTTTTTCTGTTTCAGAGTTCATTGTCCAACTTTCACAGCCATACAGCAAGACAGAGAAACCATAACATCTAATAATTTGGATTCTGAGCTCCAGACTAAGGTCTGCCTGGTAAAAACTGTTTTCATGTTCATGAGTGTTTTCCTCGCTTGTTCGATTCTTGATACGATTTCTTTTTATGGGTTACACTAGCTGTTGATATTTGCTCCCAAATATTGTATGGAAGTTACCTATCCCTTGGCATATCTGTCCCTTGGCATATGAATGTACGTTTATTGGTATCTTTTAAAATTTAAAGGTACGTATAGATATGCGCGCCGCGCACTTTGCGCCGTGTGTGAATTGCGAGTTTATGGCTCGTTCGTTAGATTCGTACGTGTTTTCAAGTGGCGCACAAACGGCCCCCACATGGCGCACCACGATCCAACTTCTGTCAGCGCGGCGCCACAAACTCTCGGTGTACACACGGCGTGTAGTGCGCGGCGCGCATAGCTATACATACCTTTAGAATGTTAGTTTTGGAAACATTTGGATGTAAACCGAACATTTCGTTATGTCGAAGTACCAACGTTACCTGATGTTGTCTATGCTGGTTCCGTTTATCTTGATTCCACGATCCAACTTCTGTCGGCGTGGCGCCACAAACTCTCGGTGTACACACGGCGTGTAGTGCGCGGCGCGCATAGCTATACATACCTTTAGAATGTTAGTTTTGGAAACATTTAGGTGTAAACCGAACATTTCGTTATGTCGAAGTACCAACGTTACCTGATGTTGTCTATGCTGGTTCCGTTTATCTTGATTCCACCTTGGCCTTCCTCTAATCCTTCTCTGAATATAGATTCCGAATAAAGATTAAATAATAGTCGTGATAAGACGCAACCCTGTATTACTCCTCGTCAGATTCGTATATTTTCGGATGTTGTGTGCTCTATTTTAATGTTGTCGTTTGGTGCCAATATATTTATGATGTTTCCAGGTCCTGTGGCTTTTCTAATTTTCATTTTCTTTAAGGTTTGTCGTATCTCGTCAACACTGGTTGGTTGTACTTCATCTTCGTCTATTGAATTTGTTATGAAGTATCTGTAATTTATTTCGCAATGTGGTCTTGCTAACGTTAATAGGAATTCCCTCCCCTTCTGAACTCCCTGTTCCTTTGGGATCTTTTCTGGGGTTTCCTGTAAACTTCCATGCTTCAGATACTCGAGTTCCGCTCATCTATCTGTTTATTTCTTCACATTTTTTGTCCCACATTTCATTTTTTCTTTTGCTCACAGTTTTCTTAACTTCCCTATTTCAGTATGTAAGTGTATGTTCTCCAGTATTCTGGATTTTGTGTTTGTAACCAGATTCGATAGGCTTTCTTTTTCTCTCTTATTTTTTGACCACCACTCTGGATCTTGGTTTCGCACATTTTTCTTGTATCATATGGCCTCTTGTGCTGCATTATGGATACATTATTTTATTTGACAGTGTAGATCTTCTACCGGCTTGTTTTCTTTCGTATACAAAGATTAGGTGGATTCATTCCTTTGACTTTCCAAATTATATTTGTTTCCACTCATATTTCCAGGAATTGTTTGTTCATATCTATGATGGATCTATTAAAATGGTAAAGAAAGTTTCACCTTTGCTCCATCTCAGTATTAGGTCAAATATTTATGGAACGAACCTCGTACAAGGTAATAACAGTTTATCAACATGGCACTGAAACAAAAAGTAAATATTATTTGACTTGTTCGTGGAATTAGTCAGGAGTATACCCTTGAAATATTTATAATTACCTTTATAGGTAAGAAGGTTAAATAAAAACAAAAAGTATAAAATGTTATCGTTAAGTTTTTTCAATAGATATTGAGGACAGTGTTTATCAATTATTACATTTATTAATTTTTTGCTTTAGCTTCAAGATCTATTTAACCGATTTATCTGATAAACAATTATCTTTGCTAATAAGATCACTAATGATCATCATTTTGTCTTCTTACAATAATTTAAATTTAGGCCGTATTTGTAACATGTCTCTACAACATTATCCATCATCCTTTGGGGTCCCTGTGCACTATCTGTCAGCAATACTGTATCGTCTGCACATCTAATATTGTTTATAAGTTGGCCATTTATTGCAATACTATCTTCTGATTCGTCGGAGGCTTCTCTAAAGATGTTTTAAGAGTATATGTTAAATAATGCTGGTGACAGTATGCAACCCTGTTTAACCCTTTCAGTATATTTGTCCGTTCCAAGGGACAAACCATTTGGGTGTCACGAAGTACCACTTGATAATTACTGTAAAAAAAATTAAACCAGGTTTGAATTTACATCGTTTACCTTATTTGTGTCATATTTAGTGACCAACATTTCCATATTGTCAATATTTTGGATTTTGGACAATGTCCTTTTCTAAGGACAAAATTACTTAGAAACATAAAGTTAAGAAAAACAAACTGAAATTATTTATTAGAAAAACGTAATATTTAGTGAAATACAAATAAATACTTACTAAGATTTGGAATGGAATTTAACAAAACAATTTCTACCCTTAATTATGCATAAATGTACATTACATTTTGAACAATAAATATGAGTCTTATATTTGCACATTTCAAGCTTGCATCTCGTATTCTCCTTTTTCTCATCGACAAGTGGTATGTGGTCATGACCATCATACCTCATCTCGTTATATGGAATAGATTCATAACGTGTCCTTTTCGATGGCACATCATCATTTTGATAGATTGGTCTTCCTCTTTTGGGAGCAGCTCTAAACAAGATTAGATGTTCCGCGACACTCTCTCGGAACCCAAGCAAATCCAAAATCTTCTTTGTTGGCACACCCAAGGCTTCGGCTTGCTGTTTATATTCTAACCAAGAGTTGACTTAAGCCATATCAATAGCATGGCATATCATTCGTACTGTCCACTTTTTGGAACGAATGTATGAGCGATATATGCTAAGCAAAAAATCTAATTGATCGACTCCGCCCATGTTTTTATTATACCGGGTGTCCACTTATATTTTCCCCCATTTTAACTGCCTATAACTTCTAAACGGCTCAAGATAGAAATATGCGGTTTTAACTGAAATGTTTTATTTTAGTAAAAGTTTTGTCTGAATGGATTGAATTTTTTTATATCGCTTTCAAATACTAAAAAAAATGGCGGATTTTTGAAAAAAACATTGTTGACTTTTTTTTAATGGAACGCCCAGTATATTTTTTTTGTAAATTGAAAGAAAGGTCATTCACCTATCCAGCGATATAAAGTTTTTCAAAATCGGTTGTCAAATCACTGAGTAATTAATTTTTAAAATGAGAGGCGCATCGTGGATTTATGCACTTATTAAGCAAATTTAATTATGTTATGTGATTTACACATTGCATCTCTCATTTTAAAAATTAATTGCTCAGTCATTTGACAACCGATTTTAAAAAAAATTATATCGGTGGATAGGTAAATGATCTTTGTTTCAAGTTTTTAGGTAAATGACCATTTGTTATATCGCTTTTAAATAAAAAATGGCGGATTTTTGAAAAAAAAAACGTTGTTGACTTTTTTTATTAAAACACCCAGTATATTTTTTTGTAACTTGAAAAAACGGTCACTTACCTATCCAGCGATATAATTTTTTTTAAAATCGGTTGTCAAATGAGTGAGCAATTAATTTTTAAAATGAGAGATGCAATGTGGAAATCACATAACATAATATCAATTTGCTTAGTAATGTTATTTAGGTATGTAATATACACGTTGCACCTCTCATTTTAAAAATTAATTACTCAGTGATTTGACAACCGATTTTGAAAAACTTTATACCGCTGGATAGGTGAATGACCTTTCTTTCAATTTACAAAAAAATATACTGGGTGTTCCATTAAAAAAAAGTCAACAACGTTTGTTTCAAAAATCCGCCATTTTTTTTTCGTATTTGAAAGCGATATAAAAAATTCAATCCATTCAGACAAAACTTTTACTAAAATAAAACATTTCAGCGAAAACCGCATATTTTTATCTTGAGCCGTTTAGAAGTTATAGGCAGTTAAAATGGGGGAAAATATAAGTGGACACCCGGTACAATCTTATGGATTCGGGTCTTGAGACTTGTATATGAGTTTTCGTAGCTTTGTTCCATCTGGTACATTGATCCTCTTGTCCAATTCCGACGAAATTTGAGCCCGTAATAACAGCCTTATTGTCATACCATTTGGTAAGTATAATACCAGCCTTACTAAGGGAGATAGCAGAAGATCCTCGACCTATCTTTTTTAGATCCTTATCACTTGGCAACGCTGGATGGAAAAAACGGTTTACTCTAATTGTTCCGATGGCAAATATTGATTTCGATGACAGGAATTGAAAAAGATTGTAGGAACTAAAATAGTTGTCAAAAAAAAGCCCATGATTTGCTTCACTAATTCTTTCGGATAGCTGCATAATTATCCCAGCTCCTTTACCAAAACTTCCGTAGACTGGATTTAGTTCCGTAGTCGACCCTTTATATATTAGAAAATCGTATATGAGCCCACTTTGTCCAGCAAGTACAAAAAAATTTATGCCCCATTTCGTGGGTTTGTTCTTGATGTACTGCTTAACGTTTATCTGCCCTTTAAAGGGCACCATTTGTTCATCTACGCACAAATTGGTTTCCAGAGGAAGGTCTTGACAACGTTTTTTAATAGAATCATATAAATCGCGCACTTTCCAAAATCTGTCTTGGTTGCCTTCTGGCCTGGCTGTACTGTCTACCAAATGAAGCGTCTGTCGAAGTTTGAAGAATCTGTTTATAGACAGAGCATCCTTAATTAGTGGAACTCCATATTTTGTGCTCCAGTACATGCGGGCTCGTGGAAACTGTAAATTTCCCATGGTAATGTGGATTCCAATGAATTTTTTTATTTCTTGGACACTTGTTGCGGGGAACCGAGCAACATTTTTCTGAGTAGCATACAAATTAGTCATATCTGACATTTGCTGCCAAAGTTCTTCAGGCACATATCGCATAAAAAATTCAATAGGTGTTGGTATTCCTACGGTAAGTTCATCAACAACAGGTGGTTTATACCAATTAACTTTTCTAGTTTCAAAAGTGACATCCTTCATCCATCTTATTTTACTCTTATCAGTCAAACCATGCATTTCTTGAAAATTTTGAATGGATTTTTTCAATTCACCTTCAGGTTTCTCTTGGAAGTTGTCAGGTTCCTCATGCTCTGAATAATCTTTATTTTCTCCCTCTTAAATTTGTGAAGTTAGCCTTTCAAAAATGTCCTCATCTGGAATACTTTGGTGATCGTCATCATCCCAACCACAATCTTCTTCATAGACATAGCAGGAATATCGGACTCATCATCATTATGTAAGTAGTAAAGCAGCTCCTCTTCTGTAAGGTATCTTTTTTAGATCCGTGAAGTTAGCCCGAAAAAGTCGGGAAAAAAAATGCGATTGATGCCATTCGTTTGTCCATTGATTGTCCACGTTTGTCCACCATTTTATTTCGTTAGTCCACCCATCAATTCTTTTTTATAAACAAAAATTTTTTTTTCGGGCTAACTTCACAAATCCACAAATTTTCGAAAATTTAAAAAAACTCTTGCTATATTGTTTGTCCATCGTTTGTCCATGTTTGTCCACCACATAATTTTTTTTGTCCACCCTCTGAAACAACCCCCTAGTTAATTGTAATTACTTTTTTATTTCTTTATTCGGGCTAGCTTCACGTTCTCTTAAATGGGCATTTAAACGTTAATTCGGGTGCAGAATCACAACTGCCCGTTTGTCCACCCTTTCGCAGCGTTTGTCCAACCACTTAAAGTGCGAAACAACCCCCTCGTTAATTGTAATTATTTTTTTATTTCTTTATTCGGGCTAGCTTCACGTTCCCTTAAATGGGCATTTAAACGTTAATTCGGATGCAGAATCACAACTACCCGTTTGTCCACCCCTTCGCAGCGTTTGTCCAGCCCTTAAAGTGCGAAACAACCCCCTAGTTAATTGTAATTATTTTTTTATTTCTTTATTCGGGCTAACTTCACGTTCTCTTAAATGGGCATTTAAACGTTAATTCGGGTGCAAAATCACAACTGCCCGTTTGTCCACCCTTTCGCAGCTTTTGTCCAACCCCTTAAAGTGCGAAACAACCCCCCTGTTAATTGCAATTACTTTTTTATTTCTTAATTCGGGCTAGCTTCACGTTCCCTTAAATGGGCATTTAAACGTTAATTCGGGTGCAGAATCACAACTACCCGTTTGTCCACCCCTTCGCAGCGTCAGTCCAACCCCTTAAATTGCGAAACAACCCCCCTGTTAACTGTAATTATTTTTTATTTCTTAATTCGGGCTAACTTCACGTCCGTTTAAACGCGTATTTTAAAGTTAGTTCGGGTGAAGTATCACAACTACCCGTTTGTCCTCCCCTTCGCAACGTTTGTCCAGCCCCTTAAAGTGCGAAACAACCCCCTAGTTAATTGTAATTATTTTTTTATTTCTTTATTCGGGCTAACTTCACGTTCTCTTAAATGGGTATTTAAACGTTAATTCGGGTGCAGAATCACAACTGCCCGTTTGTCCACTCTTTCGCAGCGTTTGTCCAACCCCTTAAAGTGCGAAACAACCCCCTCGTTAATTGTAATTATTTTTTTATTTCTTAATTCGGGCTAGCCTCACGTTCCCTTAAATGGGCATTTAAACGTTAATCCGGGTGCAGAATCACAACTACCCGTTTGTCCACCCCTTCGCAGCGTTTGTCCAACCCCTTAAAGTGCGAAAGAACCCCCCTGTTAATTGTAATTATTTTTTTATTTCTTAATTCGGGCTAGCTTTTAAATGTCCATTTAAGGGAACGTGAAGCTAGCCCGAATTAAGAAATAAAAAAATAATTACAATTAACAGGGGGGTTGTTTCGCACTTTAAGGGGTTGGACAAACGCTGCGAAGGGGTGGACAAACGGGTAGTTGTGATTCTGCATCCGAATTAACGTTTAAATGCCCATTTAAGGGAACGTGAGGCTAGCCCGAATTAAGAAATAAAAAAATAATTACAATTAACAGGGGGGTTGTTTCGCACTTTAAGTGGTTGGACAAACGCTGCGAAAGGGTGGACAAACGGGCAGTTGTGATTTTGCACCCGAATTAACGTTTATATGCCCATTTAAGAGAACGTGAAGTGAGCCCGAATAAAGAAATAAAAAAATAATTACAATTAACTTGGGGTTGTTTCGCACTTTAAGGGGCTGGAAAACGCTGCGAAGGGGTGGACAAACGGGTAGTTGTGATTCTGCATCCGAATTAACGTTTAAATGCCCATTTAAGGGAACGTGAAGCTAGCCCGAATAAAGAAATAAAAAAATAATTACAATTAACTAGGGGGTTGTTTCGCACTTTAAGGGGCTGGACAAACGCTGCGAAAGGGTGGACAAACGGCAGTTGTGATTCTGCACCCGAATTAACGTTTAAATGCCCATTTAAGAGAACGTGAAGTTAGCCCGAATAAAGAAATTAAAAAATAATTACAATTAACTAGGGGGTTGTTTCGCACTTTAAGGGGCTGGACAAACGCTGCGAAAGGGTGGACAAACGGGTAGTTGTGATTCTGCATCCGAATTAACGTTTAAATGCCCTTTTAAGGGAACCTGAAGCTAGCCCGAATAAAGAAATAAAAAATAATTACAATTAACGAGGGGGTAGTTTCGCACTTAAAGTGGTTGGACAAACGCTGCGAAAGGGTGGACAAACGGGCAGTTGTGATTTTGCACCCGAATTAACGTTTAAATGCCCATTTAAGAGAACGTGAATTTAGCCCGAATAAAGAAATAAAAAAATAATTACAATTAACTAGGGGGTTGTTCCGCACTTTAAGGGCTGGACAAACGCTGCGAAGTGGTGGACAAACGGGTAGTTGTGATTCTGCATCCGAATTAACGTTTAAATGCCCATTTAAGGGAACGTGAAGCTAGCCCGAATAAAGAAATAAAAAAATAATTACAATTAACTAGGGGGTTGTTTCGCACTTTAAGGGGCTGGACAAACGCTGCGAAGGGGTGGACAAACGGGTAGTTGTGATTCTGCATCCGAATTAACGTTTAAATGCCTTTTAAGGGAACGTGAAGCTAGCCCGAATAAAGAAATAAAAAATAATTACAATTAACGAGGGGGTTGTTTCGCACTTTAAGGGGTTGGACAAACGCTGCGAAGGGGTGGACAAACGAGTAGTTGTGATTCTGCACCCGAATTAACGTTTAAATACCCATTTAAGGGACGTGAGGCTAGCCCGAATTAAGAAATAAAAAATAATTACAATTAACAGGGGGGTTGTTTCGCACTTTAAGTGGTTGGACAAACGCTGCGAAAGGGTGGACAAACGGGCAGTTGTGATTTTGCACCCGAATTAACGTTTATATGCCCATTTAAGAGAACGTGAAGTTAGCCCGAATAAAGAAATAAAAAAATAATTACAATTAACGAGGGGGTTGTTTCGCACTTTAAGGGGCTGGACAAACGCTGCAAAGGGGTGGACAAACGAGTAGTTGAGATTCTGCACCCGAATTAACGTTTAAATTCCCGTTTAAGGAACGTGAGGCTAGCCCGAATTAAGAAATAAAAAAATAATTACAATTAACAGGGGGGTTGTTCGCACTTTAAGTGGTTGGACAAAACGCTGCGAAAGGGTGGACAAACGGGCAGTTGTGATTTTGCACCCGAATTAACGTTTATATGCCCATTTAAGAGAACGTGAAGTTAGCCCGAATAAAGAAATAAAAAAATAATTACAATTAACTAGGGGGTTGTTTCGCACTTTAAGGGGCTGGAAAACGCTGCGAAGGGGTGGACAAACGGGTAGTTGTGATTCTGCATCCGAATTAACGTTTAAATGCCCATTTAAGGGAACGTGAAGCTAGCCCGAATAAAGAAATAAAAAAATAATTACAATTAACGAGGGGGTTGTTTCGCACTTTAAGGGGCTGGAAAAACGCTGCGAAGGGGTGGACAAACGGGTAGTTGTGATTCTGCACCCGAATTAACGTTTAAATGCCCATTTAAGAGTTAGCCCGAATAAAGAAATTAAAAAATAATTACAATTAACTAGGGGGTTGTTCGCACTTTAAGGGGCTGGAAAAACGCTGCGAAGGGGTGGACAAACGGGTAGTTGTGATTCTGCATCCGAATTAAACGTTTAAATGCCCTTTTAAGGGAACGTGAAGCTAGCCCGAATAAAGAAATAAAAAAATAATTACAATTAACAGGGGGGTTGTTCGCACTTTAAGGGGTTGGACAAACGCTGCGAAGGGGTGGACAAACGGGTAGTTGTGATTCTGCACCCGAATTAACGTTTAAATACCTATTTAAGAGAATTTAAAGTTAGCCCGAATTAAGAATTAAAAAAATAATTAGGTTATACAATTAACGAGGGGGTTGTTTCGCACTTTAAGGGGCTGGACAAACGCTGCGAAGGGGTGGACAAACGGGTAGTTGTGATTCTTCACCCGAATTAACTTTAAAATACACGTTTAAATGGACGTGAAGTTAGCCTGAATTAAGAAATAAAAAAATAATTACAATTAACAGATGGGTTGTTTCGCACTTTAAGGGGTTGGACAAACGCTGCGAAGGAGTGGACAAACGGGTAGTTGTGTTTCTGCACCCGAATTAACGTTTAAATGCCCATTTAAGAGAACGTGAAGTTAGCCCGAATTAAGAAATAAAAAAATAATTACAATTAACAGGGGGTTGTTTCAGAGGGTGGACAAAAAAAATTATGTGGTGGACAAACATGGACAAACGATGGACAAACAATATAGCAAGAGTTTTTTTAAATTTTCGAAAATTTGTGGATTTGTGAAGTTAGCCCGAAAAAAAATTTTTGTTTATAAAAAAGAACTGATGGGTGGACTAACGAAATAAAATGGTGGACAAACGTGGACAATCAATGGACAAACGAATGGCATCAATCGCATTTTTTTTCCTGACTTTTTCGGGCTAACTTCACGGACCTATCTTTTTTTGTTTTTTGACATAATCTAAAATAAAAACGTCATATTATTCAACTATCCGACCGTATAGATTTTTTTAATTGTAAAAGACCTAATATAGTGTAACCCCGATAAGTCGGCCCCCGATAACCCGGAAATCCGGCTAACTCGGACCGATTTTCATCAGACAAAACAAACATGTTTTCACTTTGACTGAGTTTTTTACCAAGAAATAAACAATAGTGTATACCACTGTACGTAATTTAGATGTACTGTGCATATGTATTTTATGTTTTTGCAATTATAATGTGTATTTTCCTATTAAAAATATTTATTTTACTAATTTTTACCATATTCTCCGGCTAACCCGGATTTTCGATAACCCGGATCGGCCGCGGTGCCGATTAATCCGACTTATCGAGGTTTCACTGTATTAGAATTATTGTTTCACAAAAAACCTCTTTCGAATCAGCCATTTTATATACAAAGTAATATTGTCTCCCTGCTGAGGGACATGAAAAATTATCGATCCTGTATCTACGTAAAACCACATGGAAACATGGAGAAAAGATTACAATAACAATAAATATTACATCTATTACTTACCAAATATTAAGATTCAACACTTGTTTTTAATAATTTGGATAGTTTTTCAAAGCACTTTGATGTAACCTAACCTGACTTAATTTTCACTGCCGCACGACCAACTGTCAAACATTCGTATGGTGTAAATAATAGAGATGGAACCGATCTCGAATATTCTTTGTGTAACTAAAGGTGTACCGTAGACGGTACGAAATGATTTCCCCTTCAATATATTAAATAGCTTTCATTGCCTTATTCGTAATTTTATGTCCCTAGGAAGGGACACTATTACTTCCGACCTAATTTTTTTATGGTTAGAGTGACTGAAAGGGTTAACTTCTTTTCCGACTTAGAAGATCTCGGACAGTTTATTTTCGAATCGCACTGTTGCTTTTTGTTGGAGATATAGATTTGATATCTATTAGTTTCTTATGTGGTACTTTGTCAAATACCTTCTCGAAATCAAAAAACATACATACACATCGCAGTTGACATCCCTGGTTCTCTGTATTAGAATTTGCCAAGCGGGATGAGTATTGATAGTAGCCAGTCTTTTGGTAAGTGACCAGTCTCATATACAGGGTGACCAGTCTCATATACAGGGTTTTTGGTAAAGAATGGGCCATAGCTTAACCTTAGATTCCTGAGGTTAAAATAAGTCGATTTAAGCTAACTTACCTTAGTACAAAAGTTGATAATAACCGAAATACAGGGTGTCAAAGTTAAACTTTTATTTTATTTATTTTTGAATATTTTCCTGACAGGCATGGGACAACAACACGAAATTTGGTAAGTGGTGCTGGTACTGTACACCCTACTAAATTATGTTAAACACACGTTTCTGGCTACTACCAGAGGCGTACGACGGGGAACGTGAATGGTTGATCCTTCCCAAAATTCTACGCCACTGGCGGAATTTCTATTTTAGTACAATTTTTTGATTCTCCAATACTTTCTATGTAGATAACATACTCTTTATTCGTAACGATAAAGCCATTAGTTTTCGAGATATTTGAAGCTAAACCGAAGGAGCATAATACATTAATCAAAATAAGTGTGCCTTTTCATTCTTAACTTCAAATATCTCGAAAACTAATGATTTATCGTTACGAATGAAGAGTATATTATTTGCATAGAAAGTATTGGAGAATCTAAAAATTATGCTAAAATAGCAGTTTCATCAGTGGCGTAGAATTTGGGAAGGGTCAACCATTCATTTTCCCCTGTCGTACGCCTCTGGTAGTAGCTAGAAACGATTATTTAACATAATTTAGTATAGCATGGACACAGAGGAAAACGAACACGGAAGTATTGCGAGAAATGGGTAAATAATGCGAAATAATAAACACAATAAAAATAAGAAAGTTACAATATCTGGGACACGTAATGAGGGGACCGCGATATGAAATGCTAAGACTGATAATACAGGGAAAGATAAGAGGCGGAAGGAGTATAGGAAGAAGGAGAGTGTCATGGTTAAATAATTTAAGGGACTGGTTTAGATGCAGTTCTATAGAACTCTTTAGAGCAGCGGTGGATAGAGTAAAGATAGTGATAATGATATCCAACCTCCGATTAGGAGACGGCACTTGAAGAAGAAGAGTAGGGTGTACAGTGCCTACACTTTCTGCCAAGTATCACACGGTTTTGTCAAATAGTTTTATAGTATCGGGCACACATAGTTCTTAAAGTTTTAAATAAAGAATAAATTATTTAAAAAAAAAAAGAATACTTTAAAATAATTTGACATATCCGTGTGATACTTGGCAGAAAGTGTAGGCACTGCACACCCTACTAAATTATGTTAAATAATCGTTTCTGGCTGCTACCAGAGGCGTACGATAGGGGAAGTGAGTGGTTGACCCTTCCCAAATTCTACGCCACTGATGAAACTGCTATTTTAGCATAATTTTTAGATTCTCCAATACTTTCTTTGCAAATAATATACTCTTCATTCGTAACGATATAGTCATTAGTTTTCGAGATATTTGAAGTTAAAAATGAAAAGGCACACTTATTTTGATTAATGTATTATGCTCCTTCGTTTTTAGCTTCAAATATCTCGAAAACTAATGGCTTTATCGTTACGAATGAAGAGTATGTTTTTTACATAAAAAGTATTGAAAAAACAAAAAATTGCACTAAAATAGCAATTCCGCCAGTGGCGTAGAATTTGGGAAGTGTCAACCATTCACGTTCCCCGTCGTACACCTCTGGTAGTAGTTAGAAACGTTTGTTTAACATAATTTAGTAAATTGTACAATACCAGCACCACTTACCAAATTTCGTGTTGTTGTTCCATATCTGTCAGGAAATATTCAAAAATAAATAAAATAAAAGTTTAACTTTGACACCCTGTATTTCGGTTATTATCAACTTTTGTACTAAGGTAAGTTAGCTTAAATCGACCTATTTTAACCTCAGGAATCTAAGGTTAAGCTATGGCCCATTCTTTACCAAACACCCTGTATATGTTGTTGAATAGCTTCGTAAGAGCTGTGATTTGGTGTAATATCTTTAGTCCAGGACGCATCTGTTTTGAGATGGACGTTGAGAGGTGACTCACATTTTTAAATAACATTGTTTAAATAATCAAAATGTCAAAATATGAAGGAAAAATTCGATTTTTTTATTGGTTTTTTGATTATAACTTTAAAACTATTCATTTTTGAGAAAAGTTGTACTAACATAAAAGTTGGGTAATTAAATTTCCTACAATATAGAATTGGTTAAAAATTTAAAAAATAGTCACTCTTGTTGCAAAATAGCAATAATTGCGAAAAAACATACAAAAACAAGTATTCGTATTTTACGTTTTTCAACCATTTATCACTTAGGACCTTCATATTTTACCCAGAAAAACTTTATGATGTAGTAAAACAACACTGTAAATCTCATTAGGATCGGTTTTATAGATTTTGCAAAATAAATTTTGCAATCCAGCTTTCGCAAAAAAAATTCATTTTTTTTAATGTTGCAGGACTGAAAATAAAGCAGGTAGCAAGTTATTTTTTTTTGCTTATAGAAGTGTACTGTACCTTTCATTTGAAATTTACAAAATTAAAATCGATTAATTACCACCGGCGTCAGGAAATTTTTTCAATAAACATTAATTTTTGGTGCTACGCGCAGGACAGCGTTTTTTCGATTCACACAAGTTGATTTCCACCAAAATTTCTTCCAATCTTTATCTAATATATTATTTTCTTACTCTATATTTTGTTGTATATTAATATTTTAATTCCACAAAAATCAAACTAATTTTATTATTGTTTGTGAAATATTGTTTAAACAATTGCATATGTTTAAAAATAATAAACTTTTATTCTCCAAGTTAAAATATATGAACAAAGAAAGTTTTTGCTAAAAAGAGTGTTATTTCAAAGGATAGAGTATGTGTTTTTATATTGCAATAAACAAATTTATTTATTTATATCGAAATGTAATAAAAATTAAAATGTATCAATAATTATCAAAGGTCATTGGAATGCCCAATCAGAGCAAACTATCCGCTGTCCTGCGCGTAGAACCAATATAATTAATGTTTATTTAAAAAAATTCATGACGCCGTGGTAGTTAATCGATTTTAGTTTTGCAAATTGCAGATGAAAGGTACAGTACACTTCTATAAGCAAAAAAAAATTTAAGGTGCTATTTGCTTTATTTTCAGTCCTGTAACATTTTGAAAAAATGAATTTTTTTTGTGAAAGCTGGATTGCAAAATCTGTTAAACCGATCTTAATGAAATTTACAGTTATGTTTTACTGTATCATAAAGTTTTTCTGGGTGAAATATGAAGGTCCTAAGTATAGCATAAATGGTTGAAAAACGTAAAATGCGAATACTTGTTTTTGTCTGTTTTTTTTTTGGCAATTATTGCTATTTTGCAACAAGGGTGACTATTTTTTAATTACGCAACTTTTATGTCAGTGCAATTTTTCTCGAAAATGAATACTTTTAGAGTTATAATCAAAAAACGAAGAAAAAAATCTAATTTTTCCTTCATTTTTTGACATTTTGATTATTTAAACAATGTTCCGGACCTTTTTGAAAGGGAGGATAACTAAAATATTATTATTTGAGTTATTTTCAAGCAATTTCTGCAAAAAAATTTGAGTCACCTCTCAACGTCCAAATGTACTAATATTTTTACAGATGCGCCCTGTCTACTTCATAAGGTCCTGGTGATTTCTCATCCTTATTCGCATAATGGCCATAGCTACTTCTTCGTTTATTTCTGGGCAGTAGGGATTGTCTATTTCAGTCGGTCTGCTGTATCCTCGAATAATTCTTGCAAATATTCTTTCCATCTTCTTAAAGCGGCATAATATGACAGTGTCTTAAGACCAAGTCTTTACAATGCTATGAATGAGTTAGAAATTTAAAAAAAAAAACTCATATGTATGAGAAAAGTGACAAGGCGAGGATGCTATCAGCAGTAAAAATTCAAAACGACTCGTCAATCCCATTTGAAATACATAGGGGATTAAGGTAGGGAGATGCGCTAGCGTGTCAGCTTTTTCATGTAGCCTTAGAAAAAGCCGTACGAGACGCTAATTTAGATAGAAGGGGAATAATATTTAATAGATCAGCCTAGCATATATGCAGACGGACGTGGACATTATAAGAAGAACCGGGGCAAGAACTGCGGAAATCCTAACCGAGCTAGTAGCAGCAGCAGGACGAATGGGGTTACATAAATCAAAATAAAACCAAATTCATGGCGACTAACACAAACACAAGAGCTGGAAATGTTGACGCAGATCTAATCATCAATGACCAAAACTTCGAAGCGGTCAAAGGATTCATATATCTAGGGACATCGGTTAACCCCAAGAATAACACATCAGGGGAAATAAAAAGGCGAATAATAATTGCAACCAGGTGTTATCATGGTCTATCAAAGTACTTAGCTAACAAACGTCTGTCTCAAAAAACTCGTATAAGGCTGTATAGAACATTGATAGTCCCCGTTCTCACATATGGATCAGAGACATGGACACTAACTAAAACAGATGAATCCGCTCTATCGATTTTTGAAATAAAGGTGCTACGCAAGATAATCGGAGCGGTCTGTGAGAACGGAACATGGAGGCGTAGATATAACTTTGAACTGCAGAATATCTACAGGCATACGTTTGGTGGAAAAGATATTACTGTAATAAGGGTTGCAAAAAAAACATGTTTTTTTAATTTAATTCAAAACACATGTTTTTTTTTTGTTTTAAACGTTTTTTTCTTGTTTTAAACATGTTTTATTTTGTTTCTAAATTGTATGTTTTAAACATGCGTCTTTTTATTTTAAATTTTATGTTTTAAACAAATAAAATGTAGAAAAAACACTGTTTAAATCATATTTTCTTAAGCATAATATTAATAACTTTGATCTTAACTTTTCTTTAACCTAATAGATAAGAAAACCAATTGCAATTAGGAGCTATTGCCTGGGGAACTCCAGACTATTTACTATTTATCAATTATCATCGCAAGTTGGCTATTATTGTAATAACGCCTACTGCAGCGGTTCTCAATCTGTGGTACATGTACCACTGGTGGTACATATTATTTGCGGTGGTACACAAAACACAAAAAAAAATATAGGTGGTACCAACAATAGTAAAAGGAACTGTAGGTGGTACATGACTCATAAGTTTGAGAACCGCTGGCCTACTGTGTAAGTTTTTTTGTGGTGTTAAGTGTTTTTTTTAAACATGCAAATGGCAAATTTTTGTACATGGTACGAAGGAGCGTATGGAAATGGCTTTGACCTCGGTTCATTTTTTGGCAAATTTGCTTGATAAGCGCTCTAGTGGAAATAAACCTAAAATCCATGTATTATAAATTATCATCCCGGCCAATTATAATTATAAATTACCAGGCCAAGTGTGTACCGTTAAACCATATTATACGTTTTCTAAACATTTAACTTAGAATGTAATACCACAGACATGGTGGCGTTCTATGAAAAATATAAATACTACAGCATTGGAACTTGCTCAACAGCTCCACACAGCTAATGCATCATCAGCCAACATAGAAAGACTCTTCTCCTCAACATACGGTTTACGATTCCAAACTACGTAATCGGCTAGGCAATGTCAAAGCTACTGAGTTGGTTTTAATTTTTAAAGAGCATAATTGCACCAGTGATGACGTGATATCAGATTGATAATTTGAGATTACAAGATTAGTCCAGGACGCATCTGTTTTGAGATGGACGTTGAGAGGTGACTCAAATTTTTTTGCAGGAACTGCTTGAAAATAACTCAAATAATAATATTTGAGTTATCCTCCCACTCAAATTTTTTTGCAGAAACTGCTTGAAAATAATTCAAATAATAATATTTGAGTTATCCTCCCACTCAAAATTGTCCGGAACATTGTTTAAATAATCAAAATGTCAAAATATTAAGGAAAAATTCGATTTTTTTATTGGTTTTTTTATTATAACTTTAAAATTATTCATTTCTGAGAAAAGTTGTACTGACATAAAAGTTGCGTAATTAAATGTCCTATAATGTAGAATTGGTTATAAATTTTAAAAATAGTCACCCTTGTTGCAAAATAGCAATAATTGCGAAAAAACCTATACAAAAACAAGTATTCGCATTTTACATTTTTCAACCATTTATGCTACACTTAGGACCTTCATATTTTGCCCAGAAAAACTATATGATATAGTAAAACAACACTGTAAACATTAAGATCGGTTTAATAGATTTTGCAAAATAAATTTTGCAATCCAGCTTTCGCAAAAAAAATTCATTTTTTTTTAATGTTGCAGGACTGAAAATACAGCAGATAGCAAGTTGATTTTTTTTTTACTTATAGAAGTGAACTGTACCTTTCATTTGCAATTTGCAAAATTAAAATCGATTAATTACCACGGCGTCAGGAAATTTTTTAAATAAACATTAATTTTTGGTGCTACGCGCAGGACAGCGGTGTTCGTTTCACACAAGTTGATTTCCACCAAAATTTCTTCCAATCTTTATCTATTATTTTCTTACTCTATATTTTGTTGTATTTTAATATTTTAATTCCACAAAAATCAAACTAATTTTATTATTGTTTGTGAAATATTGTGTAAACAATTGCATATGTTTAAAAATAATAAACTTTTATTCTCTAAGTTAAAATATATGAACAAAGAAAGTTTTTGCTAAAAAAAGTGTTATTTCAAAGGATAGAGTATGTGTTTTTATTTTGCAATAAACAAATTTATTTATTTATATCGAAATGTAATAAAAATTAAAATGTATCAATCATTATCAAAGGTCATTGGAATGCCCAATCAGAGCAAACTATCCGCTGTCCTGCGTGTAGCATTACTAATAGTGTAGACTAATTACAGCTCATTTACAATTGTTTGTCACACATTTCAATTTGCATTTCTGATAATAACACTTATGTCATCCCCTTTTTTCTACATTCTTCCAAATCATAATTTCATTTAATCTGGCATTTTACATCCCTTATCATTTCAGTAAATACATATCTATTATCCTTTCAGTAATTTAATCAAATTATATTTTTTCAACATTACCATATCAGGCAATCACTACTACTTGTTTTTAATTTTTATTTTGCATTTAACCTGCTTTTTGCTAAACCTCTCTTTTTAAAAAACTTCTACAGTAATATAAAAAAAAATTTCTTTCGCCCATTTCAGTCTGTTCACTCCAGTACCATCTGTAGATTTCAAATTGTTAGTGTTAACTAATTCAAATAATAATCAGCTGAATTTATCAATTTTCTCTTTCTCTGTTACCCATTACAACCATAATCACAGGCAACCAACATTACTCTTTTTTCAATTTTTTACAATATTACTAGTTTCCTTGCATTTTCCTTCCATTAGTTGTTTACATTCAAGTTTTTCAGTTCTCTTTTTATTTCAAAACTAAATTAAACTTTCTTCTTCTTTTTTAAACTGTCATCAATGATGTCATTGATTTTACTATGAATAACATTTTTATTAACATAACAATAACAACAGTTCTTTCTGTAACAGAGAGTTACCTTTTAGACTTTTACAATAGAATCTAATTTTATTATAACTTAAATTCCACTTTAATACAGTTATTAACATCCATTCAGCTTAACTGATAATTTGAATTTAAATTCATAACCAAAAATTGACTACCTGTCTTGTCATGTCACTTCAGTCTGATAAATAGATTGTCATCTCCTATATTCTTGTTGGTTTGTGTCCATCTAACTGGCAAGTACCACACGTTACCATCGAGCAGTGAATCATGTTGCCCTTTGAGCACTCCTAAAATTTTATCGCTTAACATCGACCTAGAGTCGCCACTAACATCATCTTTTAAAAATGTAAATCATATTTCTCGATGTCACTTATTCTACAAGGTTGCTAGTTTCATGTACTAAGCAGAACGTAAGTAAGTATATTCCACATTTTTTCTTTAACTAGTCACAATTTTAACCTTTTGATTCATTCTAACGTGGAAATACTTCGTTCTAGGCACTGAAGATGATCTGATCTAGATTGAAAACGTTTTGCGAATCCTTTTGGATGACTTTTTAATAGTTTTTCAATAAACTTTTTTACCATTATACAAACGAAGTTTTTACTTGTTCTGTATGATTTTTAATTATGGTATACAGCCAGCTACTGGGACTTTCCCATTGATTTTTTTTTCAAAAAAAATAATTTCACAATAACTATTGTAAAAAATAAGTATAGAGCTTTGAAATTTTTGTCAAATGAGGGTCCTTTGGTGCTTAATGTGTGACAAAAATTACAAAGTTATTCATTCAATTGTTTAAATTTTATTCAAATTGTTTATTCCAGAGAGCTTTTTTTGCATATGTCAGAAAAAAAATAATGTTAGAACCATTCTACAGGTGCCAAATGAAAGAGCGTGAGCTACACTTTCAAATTGGTTTAAAAAAAGTGAATAAATAATGCATTTATTAGTAATCAATAATTATGCAAAAGTAGATATGTTAAATTTTTCCTTATAACCTTTTTATTTTTTTATATAATAAATTATATATATTTATTACAATTTTTCATCAATTATCATATAAACAACATTACTTGGTAGTTATGCACCTAAAAAACGGTAAAAAAAAATGTGTGTGTACTTTGTACGTACGTAAGAAGTTATACTTCTATTATATAATTTCAAAGAAATAAATATACTTAACAGGTTATTTGAATTTTATTTAAATATTAAACTAACTTTCTTACCTACCATTTTTAAAAAAACTTTATTAAAACGATACCAAAAATTAAAAAAAAAAAAGAATATGAATCGTCCGGGATTTGAACCCGGGACCTCTCGATCTCCGGTCACACGCTCTCCCACTGAGCTATATTCCCTTCGCTTTGACAGGTTACAAGATTTATCATACATACTGACAAATTTAATAGACCAAGTGAAGTATACAAAAATACTTTAAATATACTTACTATTATTATAAAATATCTTATTCCCGAGGAAGACAAATCTAAAGACACAAAAATTATAATAAATAATACATTTACTAAAAACACTAATATATCCTTTTAAAAACTTATTTGCGCTGACAGCGCTGATAAGTACATATCTTGAAAGATTAGCAACGAACTACATACTGTCTGTGTGCGCATGCGCCCGGTATTATAAAATTTCACTCTCGATCATAAAGATGTATAACTTCAAAAATATATTTTTTTGAAAAAGTTATTCAAAAAGTTTAAAATATTCAAAAAAAGAAAAATTGACGATACTTTTGCATAATTATTTATTACCAATAAATGTATTTTTTATTCACTTTTTTTAAACCAATTTGAAAGTTTAGTTCATGCTCTTTCATTTGATATCTGTAGAATGATTCTAACATTATTTTTTTCTGACTTCTGTTATTGCAAAAAAAGCTCTGTGGAATAAACAATTTGAAAAAAAATTAAACAAATGAATGAATCGCTTTGAAAATTTTGTCACATATTAAGCACCAAAGAACCCTCATTTGACTAAAATTTCAAAGCTCTATACTTATTTTTATAATAGTTATTGCAAAATTAATTTTTTTGAAATTTCGACCTTATTTCGCAATTATATTAACAATAAATGAGTGTATTAAACTTTGTAATACGCCATTTTAAAGCTTTTTCCATTCTCTCGAAGATGTCTGTACTAAGAAAACCATAAGTATTACTGTTTTCCATTAATTTGAAAAAAAAAAGGGGGAAATGTCGTTTTTTGACACTAAATAGTTTATAAATAAAAATGGCCGCCAGATCCTACACAGGAAATAGTTACAATTTGTTCTTATAGATATTACCTGTCGAAAAAACGCTTCGGTACCCTGGCTGTTGAAGTGAAAGTGTCATGAACAGGGTATATTTTTGTCTTATTGCCCTGGCCTAAGAGTTTTGTTGCTGCTTCCTCGTGGTTTTGTCCGACTATTAGAATGCATGTGTCGTCTGCAAATGTCGCAATTGTGTTAGGTTCTAATGATGGGATATCGCTGGTATAGAGCAGATATAACACTGGCCCTAGGACACTTCCTTGTGGACCTCCAGCTTTAACTTCTCTTAATTCTGAATATGCTTCCTCATTTTTAACTCGAAAGTATCTGATTACAATCAACTGTTGCTAATCCTATATTAACACAATATTTAACTCACATGCCACAAGAAATCAGTTTCAGAACCTTAACAACATGAAATATCAAATTTAAATTCTAAATGAGAGGGAGAAATACTCAATGGCCTAAGTAGGATATTGTTGGGGAAATGTGTCAAATATAAATTTAATTTACTGTTTATCAGTGCACTGATAAATTAGTAAAGTACAAAACCTAATTAATATTTACTCAATTTATACATGCCAATCGGGTGAATTCATGTAGTAGACAAGGCTACAGTGTGACAAAATTTGTACGAATTTGGAATTTGATAGCTACATAAAAGCACAAAGTTAACTTAATTACGGATATGCACGTGACACGTGACAGCTCGTTGAAGGGTGCTAGATTTTCATCAATTTATATCAAATTCGAGGAAACTAATTTTATTTGCCGGTGCAACAATGTTTTATATGAGTAAATCCAGAGTTTGGTATTTGATATTTTAGTAATAACTAAACGTTATTATTTTTAAGCCAAATCTAAAAATATTTGTAATTTTATTCTTACAATTTATTTATTTACAAAAGCTCTACAGGCCTATAGGGCTAAAAATACAATAATATTCTTAATTGATGGATTCGACTCGACCGTTACTTGATCTCACAGTAAAACACTGGAAACTTTTGTTTTCTATACTTCCACAAAATTTATTATTTACAACTATGTGACTACAGCTGTTTCGGCAGAGTGCCTTTCTCAAGTGATATAATTTACAATGTGTTTGCCTTTCTTTAACTGAAGAGGTTGAGGAGTGGGGAGCTGTTTGTCTTGAGTTGGTCATTCAGAATTATATCTGTATTTTTCAGTTTATTAATTTCCATAGATTCTAAAAAAGATAGCCTAAGGCCTTTATTTTGGATATGCAGAATTTGAAACTCTTCATTGAGAGAATGATTATGATCTAGAAGGTGAAGTGCGTATGTAGAAGTGTCTGTTTTTCTATTGTTGAAAGCCCTTTTGTGTTCTGCTATCCGTTTGTCAAAAGTTCTGCCAGTTTGACCGATGTACGTTTTCGGACAGTCACCACAAGTTAGTTTGTACACACCACTCTGTAGTTGCTTTCTCTTTCGGCTTTTATTGTTCTTAATATATTTGCTTAAGTTGTTGTTAGTTCTGAAAGCTGGTATTATTCCTTTCTTTTTTATGTATCTGGCTATTTTTGTTGTTATCTTGCCAGTATATGTGAGAGAGCAGAAGGTACTGGGTTCTTTCTGTGGTGGTGGATACACTATTTTCAGGGCTTTCTTACGGAGTTTTTGATTTAAAATTTTGTTACCTGTTTGTTCGTTATAGCCGTTGTTTACTGCTATTTGTTTAATGATGTTTAGTTATATCTCGAAGTTATTTTTTGTCATGGGAATTTCTGTCAATCTATGTATCATGCTATGGTAGGCTGCTAATTTGTGTTGTGTAGGATGGGATGATGAATTGTGTATAGTTGTGTCAGTATGGGTAGGTTTATGATATACGGAGAACTCATGTTTGTTGTGTAGTCTGGTAATCGTTACATCTAGAAAGTTTATGGAATTATTCTGTTCTGTTTCTATTGTAAACTCAATATTACTATGAAGTGAATTAATGTATGATAGAAATTGGTCAAGTTGTCTGTTAGT
Organism: Diabrotica virgifera virgifera; assembly: GCF_917563875.1. Lineage (NCBI taxonomy): Eukaryota > Metazoa > Arthropoda > Insecta > Coleoptera > Chrysomelidae > Diabrotica > Diabrotica virgifera. The sequence continues at coordinate 128,811,147 of NC_065452.1, forward strand.
TCCTGTAAAGCATACTAGTATATCATCCACGTATCTCCACCAATATAAGAACTGTTTAAATACGGGATGTTTAGAAATTGTTGTTTCAAGTTGGTTCATAAATATATCTGATAGTAATGGGCTTAGAGGATTACCCATAATAAGTCCTGCACTGTTGTTTGTGTATACATATTTGATTATTGAATTCAAAACACTACTATTGCTATCGACAAAAGAGACTATAATAAAAAAACAATAGAATTTTTAACTAACCAAAACAGTACACCACTAAACAAAGATCCCACAGAAAAATACCGAAAACAAATTAAACTAGCCATTGAAAATTCAAAATCAATACTAAATCCAACAGAACAAAAATACCTTAATATTATGAACCCACAACCTCCTAAATTATACTCTTTTATTAAACTACACAAACCTGACCACCCAATAAGGCCTGTAGTTTCTTTTTATACAGCTCCGTCATATAAACTTTCAAAAAAACTGTCAGATATTATTACAGAATACACTAAATTTTCAGCTAAATTCACCGTAAAAATACACTAGAACTAGTTAATAAAATACAACATTTTCATTTACTCAACAACTCCAGACTAATTTCATTTGACGTAAAAAATATTTTTCCTAGTGTTCCTCCTACAGAAAGCTCCTACAGTTTTGTTTTAGTTAAAAATCTTTTAGACCATAATAGTACAAATCCGATCATTGCATCTGAAATTTTACACCTCCTTGAAATTTGCATAAATCAAGACTATTTTGAATTCAATAATCAAATATACACAAACAACAGTGCAGGACTTATTATGGGTAATCCTCTAAGCCCATTACTATCAGATATATGTATGAAACAACAATTTCTAAACATCCCGTATTTAAACAGTTCTTATATTGGTGGAGATACGTGGATGATATACTAGTATGCTTTACAGGAACTAACAGACAACTTGACCAATTTCTATCATACATTAATTCACTTCATAGTAATATTGAGTTTACAATAGAAACAGAACAGAATAATTCCATAAACTTTCTAGATGTAACGATTAACAGACTACACAACAAACATGAGTATATCATAAACCTACCCATACTGACACAACTATACACAATTCATCATCCCATCCTACACAACAAAAATTAGCAGCCTACCATAGCATGATACATAGACTTACAGAAATTCCCATGACAAAAAATAACTTCGAGATAGAACTAAACATCATTAAACAAATAGCAGTAAACAACGGCTATAACGAACAAACAGTTAACAAAATTTTAAATCAAAAACTCCATAAGAAAGCCCTGAAATTAGTGTATCCACCACCACAGAAAGAACCCAGTACCTTCTGCTCTCTCACATATACTGGCAAGATAACAACAAAAATAGCCAGATACATAAAAAAGAAAGGAATAATACCAGCTTTCAGAACTAACAACAACTTAAGCAAATATATTAAGAACAATAAAAGCCGAAAGAGAAAGCAACTTCAGAGTGGTGTGTTCAAACTAACTTGTGGTGACTGTCCGAAAACGTACATCGGTCAAACTGGCAGAACTTTTGACAAACGGATAGCAGAACACAAAAGGGCTTTCAACAATAGAAAAACAGACACTTCTACATACGCACTTCACCTTCTAGATCATAATCATTCTCTCAATGAAGAGTGTCAAATTCTGCATATCCAAAATAAACGCCTTAAGCTATCTTTTTTAGAATCTATGGAAATTAATAAACTGAAAAATACAGATATAATTCTGAATGACCAACTCGAGACAAACAGCTCCCCACTCCTCAATCTCTTCAGTTAGAGACTTAAAAAGGCAAACACATTGTAAATTATATCACTTGAGAAAGGCACTCTGCCGAAACAGCTGTAGTCACATAGTTGTAAATAATAAATTTTGTGGAAGTATAGAAAACAAAAGTTTTCAGTGTTTTATTGTGAAATAATATTCTTCTTTAGCCCATTTCTATCCAACTTTATACATAGGCCTTCCCCAAATCTTTCCATTTCCGTCTGTCCTTGGCTGCGCTTTTCCAGTTAGTTCCTGCGGCTTTTACAATATCGTCCTTCCATCGCATCTGAGGTCTTCCTCTTCTTCCTGTCCACGGTCTTTAGTTTTGTATTTCAGCATTATATCTTTTATCTTCCTGTCTCGCATTGTAGCCCGCAAATCTCCGCTTTAACCCTGTTATAATATGTTCTGTTACATTGTTTACTTTTGTTTTCTCTCTTATCCATTTGTTTGATTTTCTGTCTTGCAATTTTATTCCCAACATGGATCTTTCCATTTTTCTTTGAGTTATTTCTATCTTAATTATGTTGGCCTTTGTTAATGTCCATGTTTCTGAGCCATACGTCAGAACAGGAAGGATGCAATGATCAAATACACGGGTTTTTAGGTACTGTTGTATCTTTATGCTTTTTAGTATCCATCTTAACTTTCCAAACGCTGCCCACGCCAATCTGATTCTTTGTACTTCAATTGTTTGGTTCTCTTTATTAGCTTTGATTATTTGACCCAGGTATATTTATATAATATATAAATAATCGACGTAAGATGCCTCAACTCAGCAGATGTAGGTAGCGACCATAGCCTAGTATTATGTAAAAGAGGAATCATTATGAAATATTTCACACCTAAGAAGGCAGCACCAACACAAACAAAAATCAAAGTCGAAGGACTACATACGGAATCCACGGAATACTTATACAGGAAAAGAATATCAAAGAAGATTGCTGAGAATGGAATATTAGAAAACGATAACATCGATGAAAGCTGGAAAAAACTCAAAGATAACATAATCGACGCTGCAACAGAATCACTTGGAGAGCGAAAAGTAACGAATACTCACATATTAAAGAAGAAAACCCCGTGGTTTAGAGAGGAAGTTAAGATAAAATGTGAAGAAAAGAAGAAAGCCTTTTTACAATACAGAATGAAACAAACACAACAGGCATACAACCACTACAAACGAATCAGAAACGAAACGAATACTTTAGTGAGGCAAATAAAAAGGGAGCACTGGCAGAGTTTCTCAAAACAGATGGAACACGACTTCTACGGAACACAAAAAGAAGTATGGAGAATGATCAGAGGGCAAAGAAAGGAGATGAACGAATTAATAAAAGCGAAACACGTTCAGAAGGAAACATGGGCAGACTACTTCCGATCTCTATTTGCTAAAGGCGGCGATAATGAACCACCAACACCTGAAGTTACGACAAACGAAGAAATAAACATCGAAGAGGGAGAGGTAAAGGAAGCATTAAGAAAATTAAAAAATAGAAAATCTCCAGGAGAGGACAGAATATCGAACAAACTCATAAAGTACGGAGGACAAGATCTAACTAAACAACTATTAAAACTAATACAAAAAATAATAGAACAAAACAGAATACCACAAGAATGGAGATCAAGCATCCTAATACCTCTCTTCAAAAAATTAGACAAATCAGACCCGGAGAATTACAGAGGGATCATTAGCAGAAGAACAACAAGGTTTTAGGTCGGGAAGGTCATGCACTGACGCTATATTTATAATGAGGCAAGTTCAAGAGAAATCGCTGGAATACAACAAACCGGCATATTTATGCTTCGTGGACCTTAAGAAAGCATTTGACAGGGTCACATTAAAGGACGTTATCCACTTGTTATACTCGAGAGAGGTACCTCTGGGAATAATTAAAACGATAGAAAACATCTACCAGAACAACACAATAAAAGTAAAAGTGGAAGATGAACTAACTGACCCAATTGTAGCCGGCAGTGGGATAAGACAGGGGGATTCCTCGAGTCATTTATTGTTCAACCTGATCTTGGACGAATAATAATAAAAAAAGTAAGAACTAAAAAATAGATACCAAATGGGAGAAAAACAACTTAAAATAATCTGCTATGCGGACGATGCAATACTAATCTCTCAAAGTGAAGATGATTTACAACGTATGCTGCACCAATTCAACATAATCGCCAGAAAATTTAACATGTTAATTTCCTCAAAAAAAAATGCTTGGTTATAACAGCAGATCCAATAAGATGTAAATTGGAGCTGGAAGGCCAGAGAATAGAACAAGTGATGGAGTTTAAATACCTAGGCATCACACTATCCGCAGGTCGCCTGAATGACACAATATGGAGAAATAAAAATATCGGAAAAGAAATGAAAGGCAGAATTTACAAAACAGTCATCATACCAATAATGACATACGCGGCAGAAACACGACCCGACATAGAGAGGACAAAAAGATTGCTCGAAACAGCGGAGATGAAAACCCTTCGAAAAATCGATGGTAAGCCTCTATGGGACAGAGCTAGAAGTACAGATATACGACAGAGATGCAAGGTGTATAACATTAATAATTGGTAAGAAACAGAAGAATAGATTGGAATGACCACATAAGCCGAATGACAACAAATAGGGTAGTCAGGACAGTGCGAGACGGTTTCCCAATAGAAAGACGATCAGTGGGAAGACTACGAAAACGATGGAACGACAACTTACTAGAGGCACATTGAAAAAACAGACAGAGTCATGTCTATACAAAAAGAAGAAGAAGAAGAAGAGGTATATTTATATTCCTCAACAACCTCAATATTTACGTTATTTATATTTATTCTGTCATTTGTATTTGTCATGATTTTTGTTTTACTCATGTTCATTTTTAATCGTATCTTCTCTGATGCTTGTGCTAGTTGAGTCAGCATTGTGGCTAGTTCTTCTTGGTTGGTTGTAATAAGAACAAAATCATCGCAATATCTGAGGTGATTGAGTTTCTTTCCGTTTATGTTGATACCCATGTCTTCCCATTCCAGTTCTTTAAAGACGTCTTCCACAGCTAAAGTGAAGAGTTTGGGGATATTACATCTCCTTGTCTTACGCCTCTACGGATTGCTATGGGATAAGTTTTGTTTGTTTTATTTTCCCATTCGACTGTCATAGTTACTGTTTTATAGATGTTATGTAAGAGTTGCCTGTACTTGGAGTCTATTCTGCGGTTATTTAGAGCTTTTTCTATCGCCCATATCTCGAAACTATCAAACGATTTTTCATAGTCTACAAAGACTAAACATAAATCTAGGTTGTATTCGTTTGCCTTCTCCATCAGTATGTTCATAGTGAGGAGATGATCGATGGTACTAAACCCTTTTCTGAAACCGACCTGTTCAACTGGCTGATAACTGTCCATTTTATTTGTAAGTCTATTGGTTATAATTCTAATAAAAAGTTTGTACATTTGTAAGAGTAGTGAGATAGGTCTGTAGATTTTTAAGTCTCTTTTGTCTCCTTTTTTGAATAACAGTATTGTAATACTCTCATTACAATCGTGAGGTATTTCTGCGTTGTGTAGACATCGAATAAATAGGAGTTTTAGCTCCTCGATAATACCTTGGTTACCTTCCTTAAGCATTTCAGCAACCATCTGGACCGGCAGCTTTATTTTTCATTTGAGATAGGGAGGTTTCGATTTCATGGACGTCTATATCTGGTAGAATTTCAGAGTTGACATTTTTAATTTTCCTTTTTAGATTTTCATTTCGGTTATTATCAGGCTCCTGTTTTGTGTCACATAATTCGCTATAGAAGAATTCTACTATATTTGTTATTTTTCTTGAGTCGTTTTGCGTTAACTCCAGGAGCTTTTCCATACTTCAACGTATTTATTGCTTCTTCTAGTTCTTCCTCTGTTATTGAGCTTTCTGTGTTATCTTTCAATATATTATTTTGCTCTTCGTTGATGTCGACTTGGTATATATCTGTTAATAGTTCTTCAAAGTGTTATTTCCGTCTTTTAACTATTTGTTTTGTTTTTGTTAATAATTCTCCATATTTATCTTTAATGGTGTATTCTTGTTTTTTTGTGTTCTTATGGTCTTCAGGGATCTGTAGAATATCTTTTTGCTATCATCTTCCAACAAGAAGTAAATAATACAATAATACAAAATCCATGTTCACCAGCTATAAAACAACCTACTCTGTTTTTATAATAACTAAAGAAACCGAAAAATGTCATTGCTAGCATAATTATCTACATCTGTATTCAATTGATCCCTGGCTTATTTTTCCTCGTTGATTTTTTCTCATTTACTTCCGTTTCATAATTCTTAGGCCACTGTGATAACGTAATCCATTATTTACTGGTAGCAGTGGGTATTATGCAACATAATCAATACAATTTTTAGAGGTTAATAGGATAAAATCAATTGTTATAAGACTAAAATGTTAACATATTAATTGAGTACCGCCCAATCTATAATTACTCTCAAAATATTATAGGTTGTTATTAATAAAGAATACAGTTGGTACGTGGGTGTATTATAAGTTCGTGTTCGTGTATTAATATACTACATACTACTACCGTTCTACTACTACAATGTCGGTTTATAACGTTCTCCGCCGTTTTTCGACTTCCGGTCGCCACTTTGTCCTGTTGTTCCATAGTTCCTCTTCTATGTTTCTTTCTTACACGTCTCTTTATCTATTCCTTCGCTCCAACTTCTTCTCGATCCACCTCGTTTTCTCTTTCCTTTTGGTTGCCATTTTAGTATTTCCTTTGGTATTCGTTGTTCATCCATTCCTTGTATATGTCCGAACCAGATAAGTTGTTTTGTGGATAAGTCATCTGTGATTGTTCGTTATTTCTCTAATGCGTCGTTGGTAATCCTTTCTCTTCTAGATCTTCCTGCTGCTCTTAAAGCACTTAAAGTCTTATGTTTTGGCTACGTTTGGGCAAATTTTCAGCCAAATCTAAGTCATCATCATCAATGGCGCTACAACTCTTCGTGAGTCTTTGTCGCGTTTACTATTGCCTTCCATGTTTGTCGATCCTGTGCCACTAATTCCCATTGTCGCACTTCCATTTTCTCTAGATCTTCTTTGACTGCATCTTTCCACCTTTTTCTAGGAAGCCCTACAGACCTTCTTCCATCTGGCCTTTCCCAGAACACATTGTTTATAAGGCGATTGTCGTTACTGCGTATCACATGCCCTGCCCATCTGAGTCTATTAGCCTTTATATATCTGACTAGATTTTTTTTTCGAATAGAGACTGTAGCTCGTTTTGTATCTGCGCCTCCATTCGTTGGTCACGCTGTCTCTGCAAGGGCCATTTTCATCATTCGAAGGATTTTACGTTCCCACACCAGCAATTTATTTACTTCTCTTTTTGTTAGCGTCCATGTTTCGCTTCCATGCGCGACTGCTGGTCGTATTGTGGTCTTATATATATCTGGATTTTTGCACCTCGTGAAAGAAGTTTTGACTCCATTAGATGTTTCATTACAAAGAAAGATCTGTTTCCTGTCATTATTCGCGTTTCAACTTCTCGCTCTAATTTGTTTTCATTTGTGATTGTTGCTCTTAGATATTTACATTCTTTAACCACTTCGAAATTATGATCGTTTACACTTTACAGTTAGTCGAGGCATTGAAGGATTGAAGTGTCGATTTTTTTGCAGTAAGACGGATTTTAATGCGGATTAGTGCGTTGGATTCGTGAGAAGGTCAGGAAATTTTGTGAAATAATGTAATGAATAAGAAATCTCAAATTGCATTTGTGCATAAGAAAAATGCATTTCAAAAGTGCATTTTGAAATAGTCAATTATTATAAATTTACAACTCGGTAAATTTTCTTACTCGGGGGGTTTTTGGGGTCGCTGAAAACGAATATGAGGTCGGCGAGAGTGTGCAAACTACCTGGTGCCTGCAGCGGGTGTAATAAACGTCTTCCTCTGGAGTATTATGGTAATTTGTTAAATAATTGGCCCAAACTTGTAACTTGGGGTTTTTTTTGGGTCGCTGAAAATGAATATGAGGTCGGTGAGAGTGTGCAATGTACCTGGTGCCTGCAGCGGGTGTAATAAACGTCTTGCTCTGGAGTATTATGGTAGTTATCATATAATTAGTTTAAACTCGTTACTCGGGGGGTTTTTGGGGTAATCTATTTTCTTCGATGTAACTATGGTGATCGAAAAGGGTGGTATTTTTATTATAAATAAACATAAATTTTTATTATTATAATATATTTTTGGTTAAAAATGTTCGTTATACAAAATTTCTCGTAATTTATCTTTAAAATTCATTTTCTTCATCATTATCATCTTCTTCTTCATTATTGCCTTCCTCTCTCGAGTCCAATGCAATATTTGTGCAATCAGAGCCTGCACAATTTTTGCAGGCTAGATTACAAACTAACCCATGCTTCCTGCACCCGCATGAGTTGCCGCAGTCTGACTTACAACTACAGAATATTAAATTTAAGATGTTTGGAGGACCAGGTGGCTGAGTCATTGTAACTGGAATTAATACTTTATTTTGTAATTCCCATCTCCAATCGGTTGGGTTCATGTTACTGTCCTCTCCATGCAGCCAAATTTGTGTTTGTAAATATACCCTTTTTAAATGCTGGGTAAATGCATCAACAGATGAAAGAATTTTTCCAATGGCAAACTTTTTATTTTTGGCAATAGCCAATAAGTAAGTACATTCTGTAACGGTAAGTTTCAGCTAATTGGATATTACTCAGTTTAAACTGCTCGGGAATATTCGATTTCCTGAAACTTATCGGGGTATTGTACACAGCCATAAAAAGTTGGCAGCCGTGGTCAATAATTTCATTAAGGGGTTCAACATACAGTAAACCAAATGTGCTTGAGAGTCTGGCAAAACCTCTGGAATAGAACAAACTCAAAACTCTATAATATTCAACCCAGAATACCTGCCTTAAAAATACCAGCACTTTGTAGAAGGGACAAAGTTGTCATGAGAAGACTAAGAATTGGACATTGCCGTCTTACACATGGTTACCTGATGAGCCAGGGAAATCCTCCTTGGTGTCATACCTGCAACACTCGTGTCACCGTCAAACACATACTAGTTGAGTGCCACCTATACACGAACACCCGAAGACAACATAAACTGGATGAAGACCAAACCACCACTCTTAGTGATAATAGTAAATTTAATAATGTGATAATGTTTCTCAAAGACTCTCAGTTATACTACGCCATATAAATGTTGTTTTTTATGATTTTGCTGATATTGTAATTTCTTAATTTAAATTCCTAATTTTCTTAATTCTTGTCATTTAAACATATTGTAAACCTTACTTTTGTAACCGTGTCAATGGCCTGCGTTTCTGAGACACGTTAATTTAAATAAAAAAAATATTTTTACACTTCTTTATAATAAATTATTTAAATAACAGGAGAACAAAATAAGAAAAAAAAGTGTTCTGTTTTGCTTACAGTGTAACCGTTATATTAGTGTATACAAACGTGTGAGAGAGAAAGGCAATAAATCCTACATGAAAGTAGTCAAGAATGTATGAATACTGCCAACATAATTTTAAGCGCCAAATTTAAAAAAAAAAATGGAGATCCTGAACAAAATAATCATGTTCTTTTATAATATCCTATGAAATTAGAATTTAGTCGTTGCGATATTTATTTTCAGTGACCCCAAAGACCCCCGTGTAACAAGTTTGGGCCAGTTATTTAACAAATTACCATAATAGTCCAGAGGAAGACGTTTATTACACCTGCTGCAAGCACCAGGTAGTTTGCACACTCTCGCCGACCTCATATTCATTTCCAGCGACCCCAAAAACCCCCGAGTAATGAGTTTAAGCCAATTATATGATAAATTACCACAATACTCCAGATGAAGACGTTTATTACACCCGCTGCAGGCACCAGGTAGTTTGCACACTCTCGCCGACCTCATATTCGTTTTCAGCGACCCCAAAAACCCCCGAGTAAAAAAATTTATAATAATAGTTGCAAATTTATAATAATTGCCTATTTCAAAATGCACTTTTGAAATGCGTTTTTCTTATGCACAAATGCAATTTCAGATTTCTTATTCATTACATTAGTTCACAAAATTTCCTGACATTCTCACGAATCCAACGCACCAAACTGCATTAAAATCCGTCTTACTACGCCAAAAATCGACAGTTAGGCCTTTTTTTGTGCTTCAATGCCTCGACTAAGTAATATTTTGCCTTATCGCCGTCGTGCTTGTTTTAAGACGACCATTTTGTTTTGTCTTCATTTATTTTTAGACCGATGTTTAATGCAGCTTCTTCAAAGCTCGAGAAAATATCCTTAATTTCTAATGTTGATTGTGCTACTGCGTCTACGTCATCAGCAAAGGCGAGTATGATTTTTGCTCCCCGATCAGTTATGTCTGGTTTGATTTTTGGATGAATTTTTCGCATGACATATTCTAAGGCCAGGTTAAACAACAATGTGGACAACGGATCTCCCTGTCCCAGTCCAGAATTTACGCAGAAAGCATTTGATATTTTCCCCCCTATTCTAACTTGTGCAAAGGAGTTACACACATTTGTGTTAGCGCAGCTAGTTTCTTGGGTACGCCGAGCTCGATCATTGCCTTCCATAATATTGCACGATTAATTGAATCATAAGCCTGTTTGAAGTCTATAAAGATCTGATGAACGTCCTGATTATATTCCCAAAACTTTTCAAGCATTTGTCTTATTGTAAATATTTCATTAATAGTCGATCTGCCAGGCCTGAAACCACACTGGTAGTCACCAACTATTTCTTCGGCGTATGGTACTAATCTTTTTAATAATATCGAAGCCAATATTTTATACGTAGTGTTGATTAGTGAGATTCCTCTGTAATTCATACATGATTCCTTTTTTCCTTTCTTGTGTATTGGTACAATAATACTACCACACCATTCTTTCGACATTATTTCTTGTTGCCAGGCCTTTTCTATTAATTAATGGATTCTACTTATGAGTTCATGACCGCCTGTTTTAATTAGCTCGGCATCAATATTGTCCAGACCAGGGGATTTATCGTTTTTAAGCGTTTTTATGGCATGCGTAATTTCTTCTGAGCAACTCTCAGCTGAATTTACAACTAAGAATCAAGTTTCTAAAATGTTATGTGTATCACGTATTACTATATGGATGTGAAACCTGGATCATGAAGGTTAACATGATGAACAAATTAGAAGCCTTTGAGATGTGGTCGTATCGTAGAATGCTCAGACTATTTTGGGTTCAACGCATTTCAAACAGAGTAGGTCAAGGCGAAAGTGACTTAATGAAGATGATAAAAAAGAGAAAACTTGAATATCTGGGGCATATAATGAGAGGTAGCAGATACAGGATGCTGCAGTTAATACTCAATGGAAAGATCGACGGAAAAAGAGGAATTGGTCGAAAGAAATATTCATGGCTCCGAAACCTTCGTCAATGGACTGGCTTATCAGCAGATCAATTGTTACATGCCGCATAAGATCGAGAACGATATCGGCAAATTGTTATGGAAGCTACCCACTCCTAAAAATTTGGGCACGGTACTTAAAGAAGAAGAAGAAGTAATTTCTTCCATGCTTGGTGGGGGTATTTCTAATTCGGCCGTTTGATACTCATGTTCTCCGTTGTTTCCACCATTTTCATTGTTTCCATTCTAAACTTCTAAAATTCAAAATTTCAGCCAAATCTAAGTACTTATATGTATTTTGGGAATGGAGGAAAAAGTAAAAAAACGGACGGGGTCGAGTTCGCTCCCAATGGTAAGAATTTTACCTGAACTAAAAAAGGTAGAGTCCGAATTGGCTCCCATAGACAAAATTTATTTTACCTAAACATGTCGAAAATATCACCCAGCGTTGTCACTTCTTTCAAATTTTCTCTTTTTGTTAGAAACAGGTACCTTCCTAGAAATATCTATGGGAAAGGAGGAAGACCTAACCCTTCGGTCCTAACTTAACTTTCGGGTATTAGAGTGTAGAGCGCAAACCGGCCGATTTCAGGTAAGAGCGCAAAACGGTCGAGCGCATACCGGCCGACACCGATAATTTGTGTTAAAATTGCCACATATGCCAATGTTGAACTAAAACAAACTCTAAAAGTATTTGGCTAAAAGTATAATTTTCCTATAAAAAGTCTATATCACTATGTAAATTTCCTAAGCAGATAAATATTACACGATTTGGCAACAATGTCTAATGTTTCCGCGATTATATGAGAGCCTACCCGCATTCATGCGGGAGCCAATTCGTACCCTTCTAAAATATACCTGAACGAAGCGGAGCGAACTCGACTTCACCCAAAAAAACGGTATCTTAACGTTTTTTACACTAAAATTTGATCAAAAACTTGTTTTTAATCGAAATAATTTGTTATAATGCGTTATAATGACATTTTTGAGTCCCTTCTATTAAATTAATATTTTTTCAATTTAAAATCACTGTAAAATCGCATAAATGATACTTTGAGAAAAAAAAAAGAAGAGAAGACTGTTCGGGCTTATACACTCTTATTTTTACGTTCCGCAAAGCTATACACCAAATTTCAGACAAATCAGGGATCCAAAATTGAGTGGTTTGAAATTCAATCACTGATATAAAAAAAAGTATATTAATTTGAAAAGCTGTCGCTGTTGAACAATAAAGGGAAAAAAATGAAAGAACAGGTCTATTCACCTTTTTACTCGGTAATCAGTACCAACGGTCTCAGGTGGGAACAATAAAATGACTTATACTATAATAATAATAATGTTACCTATACTACTACGATAAGAAACGATAAACAATGACCCAACAACAATAAGATAACTTATACTATCATAACAATAACGTTACAGGTATACTACTACGATAAGAGACAAGAAACGATAAACAATGGCTCCATACATTCTTATGAATAATTATATTAGATGATATTATTTGATTTTATTTTAAAAAAGTAAAAATATTCGTTTGATGTCTTCTTCTTTTGGTGCCTATTCGTTTCGAATATTAGCGATCATTCTGGCTATAATTATTTTATTAACTGATGCTTAGGTCAATATCATGGTTAAAAAACCTGAGGAATAGATTAATCAGGTTTTTTAACCATGCTATTCTTCTTCTCTCGATTCCTCGCTTTCCGAATACTTTGCCTTGAAGGATAATTTTCAGTAATATGTATTTAGTGTCGTTTCTCATTATGTGTGCGAGATATTCTTTCGAATACCACATGGGAGCGCATAAAATCACGATACTATTCTATGCCGATGATGCAGTTCTAATTGATGATAACGAGGATGGCCTACAAAGGCAGCTCCACATTTTCAATATCACAGCAAACAAACTTAATATGAGAATATCAGTAGAAAAAACTACATGTATAGTGATAAGTAAAGAGCTGCGTAGATGCAAGTTAAAAATAGACGGCAAAATTGTAGAACAAGTAATGAAATTCAATTACATACCTAGGAGTAGAGATCACTATTGACAGGAATATCAGAACAGAGACCACAATAATACAAGATACAAGCAGCAAGAGTAAGTGGTTGCCTCCGAGAAACCATATAGAGAAACAAATATCTGACCACGGAAAGCAAAATAAAAGTATACAAGACAACAGTAAGACCTATCCTAACATATGCAGCGTAGACAAGGACCGATACAAGATAGACGAAACAACAAATCAACAATATCGAAATGAAAGTATTAAGATCAATAGCGGGCGTATCATTAAGAGACAGACAAAGCAACAGAAGTATACGAGAACGATGCAAAATTCAAAATATTAACAGGTGGATAAAAACAAGAAAGAAAAACTGGAACGAACATGTAAACCGAATGGAACCAGATAGATTAGCTAACATCTGTAAAAACAACAAGCCGTCTAGCAGAAGACCCGTTGGAAGGCCGCCGAAAAGGTAGAAAGACAATGTACAGTCAACAACAACTGAAACAGAATAAGAGGCAGACAAACAGGAGTAATCCTAGTCGCACGAAGAAGAAGAAGAAGATATTCTTTCTCCTTTTAATTGTATACATCACTCCCCTTTCTTTCTCCATTCTTCGTAGTACAGTCGCATTGGTTATCTTGTCCGTCCATGATATCTGTATTTAGTGTTGTTTCTCATTATGTGTCCGAGGTATTATAACTTTCTCATTTTAATTCTATACGTCACTTCTCTTTCCCCATTCTTCGTAGTACAGTCTTATTGGTTATCTTGCTCGTCCATGATATCCGTGGGATTCGCCTGTATAGCAACATCTCGAAAGCTTCAAGTTTTTTCTCTATCGCTTCAGTGAGTGTCCAGGATTCAACTCCGTAGTATAATGTTGAGAAGATATTATAACATCGTAGGAGCCTTACTTTTATCTCCAGATTAAGGTTGTGGTTTTTAAAGAGTTTGGCCATGTTGTTGAATGCACTCCTAGCTTTCTCTATTCTACATTTTACTTCTTGTGAGTGATCTTATTGTTCGTTTACTATTGTTCCAAGATTGGTAAACTGTTTTACTCGGTCCACTGGTGTATTCTTGAATTCAACGCCTTTCATCAATTCTCTCAAATACAAGACACACAACTGTGTGTCTTGTATTCTCTCTCCGTATAGCTTCTATATTCTGTGATGTATAATTTTAAGAAAAAGTTTTGAAATGCATTGTGCACGAAATCAGTGAAATTTCACTGTGAAACAGGCAACAAATAAAAATTCGAAAAATCTTTGAAACCCGATTGATCTGACAACGTCGCGTGGCCAGTTTTTGATAGGTCTGATCTTGGCAGTTTCAGATATTTCTGTCAACTTGTACTTTGTAAATTTATTGTGAAATTGTATCGTAGAAGGAAAACTGAACACTTCTTCTTTGTTTCAGGTAATTGACTTCGGATCTTCATGTTACGAACAAAACCGTGTGTACACCTACATCCAGTCGAGATTTTATAGAGCACCCGAAGTCATCTTAGGAGCCCGATACGGCATGCCCATAGACATGTGGTCGTTAGGTTGCATTTTGGCCGAACTTCTCACCGGGTTTCCCCTCTTACCCGGAGAAGACGAGGCAGATCAGCTTGCTTGTATCATGGAACTGCTAGGTTTACCTCCACAGAGATTGCTCGATCAATCAAAACGCGCGAAAAACTTTATTAGTTCTAAAGGTATTCCTCGATATTGCACGTGTTCAACATTAACCGACGGGACAGTAGTAATGAACGGAGGTTTGAGTAGGAGAGGTAAACCTAGAGGACCCCCTGGATCTAAAGACTTAAAACGAGCTTTAAAGGGCTGCGATGACCCCTTGTTCCTCGACTTCATACAAAGATGTTTGGAATGGGACCCGGACGCTAGAATGACGCCTAGCGCAGCACTGAGACACGGATGGCTGAGAAGAAGACTGCCCAGGCCTCCAAACGAAAAAGAGCAGAGCAGTGCAGGTGTAGCCAGGTCGACACCCACAGGTCCTAGAACGCCCAAATCAAGTGGAATCTTCTCCAATAATAGAGTTCAACTCAACGATGATAGGTCATCTACTCTACATTCTGGAAAGTTGCCACCAGTCACGTAGCCAAACCTAATGCTTATGTAGTGTTCTCAATCAGGTTAGAAAGTAAGATAGGATCATATCCATACGTTATATCAACTGACTATTTAAAATATAACTATTTTCTCACAATAAGTACCAAATTACATTTTAAACGATATTATAAGACTTTTTAAAGTTGATTTAACAAGGAACAGGACTTTCTGAATTTTGAGTAGATTATCAATCTATCCAAAGCTAGTCATCTAGTTTTATTTGAAAATATCGATTAAACTATTAATACTATTTCAAAATCACGACAATATTAAGCTTCTTTTCCAACTAAGAACGTTTTGCGGATGCTAAATTTTTTAATATAGTAGTACCAGCTATCTAAGAGATTCATTAATATTCATCTCGGCTAAGTGCTATTGTTAGAGGTGTGGAATTCCATAAACAAGTGACCTACCTGTTTTAGGAAATTATCCTTGTTTATGTAATTTCACAATGAGTCTCTTAGGTAGCTGGTACTACTATATTTTAGTACTTTCTTTTAGGGACGTTTTTGACGAATATTTTAGATGTATGACAGTTCACCCTCTACTTTTAACTTCTTAGATTTTTGATCTTCTGACATCATTACCATAGAGTGCCTTTAGTATTATTTTACTCTATAATTGAATTGTACATAATTATTATGTTACATAATGAATATAATGTTTAAGCATATTATTTGAATTAACTAATATTAATAAAAATGTATCATGGTTCGGACTTAAAAACCTAGAATGAGCCTAGTGAAGTTTGACACTTTTTTTGGTTTTATGAGGCATAAAGCAAGTTGCTATAGCTGTCTATCTACCCATGTAGAATACGACATTCATTTTTGGTGTAGACAACCACTTTGTTTCAATATTTTTACTTTTATGCTAGATTCGAGCACCTGTACCCTAAAATCACCTCATTTGTGGCCTTGCCCAGCTGATTTCTAATTCATATTTGTTGTATGTGTTATTTTCTTTTTCTATGTATCATTTCTGGCCTTTGAAGCTTTTATTGTTATCAAAATATTCTTTCTTTTGTGATTTTAACATTAGTTACACTTCTGCCTTTTAGGTTATGTTAGGTTAAAACCTATTGTTTTGTTTACACCAAAAATATATCTTGCTATAAATATAAGGAATTGTATTTTGTTTCTTTCATAAGTATTGACATTTATCTGTGACAGTTCATACTCTAGGTATTTGAGATTGTGGACTTGTTTATGGTTTGGTTTTCCTTATATAGGCTTCACCACAGAGTGCCTTTTAAGTTTATTTTGATAGAAGATTTTAAATTATAAGCTAATGTATAAAGAGTATATTGATTGCTCTTTAAAAATTACATTTTAAGGTTAAGTTTGGCCCTCCTGACATAAGAACACACCAAGGCTTTGGTCTGAAAATCTCTGATGGTATTTGGATTTATATTTGCACAACTAACTTTTAACTCTAAGTACTACCACATAAAAGTCAAATTAGAAATTACTGATTTTAGTACTGTGGTAAGCCACAGGTACTTACAGTTAAATCCTATTATAACAACATCGAAAAGAGCAACAGGTGAGTCATTCTGTAGATGAGCCGTCAAACCATCTTCTCAAGTCTTTCAGCCAAGAGCTCTGGCGTCTTCCAACTGATCTTTTACCCTGGTACTTTAGCTTCCAATATGATTTGGAGTAATTCATATTTTTCAGTTCTCAACATATGACCCAAGTATTGTAATTTCCTCTCGTTGATTATGCTTAGTAATTCTTTTTATTTACTCATGCGCAGAAGTACCTCATCCGTACCCTCATCAAAACTTTCATTCATAGTCGGTACTGTATATGTATATTGTTTTCTGTTCATTTTTTTCTAATTCAATGTAGTCTTCCCTTGATGGTGCACAAATTGATTCCATTGCTTCTGATATCATCAATATGGTACAAAAAGACATAAAGCTTTATTATTCTTCCAAAATTCATGCATGACTCATATTGTTTTCATACCTGCAAAAGTTAATGTTTTTAAAACATATTGTTTTCTTAGATTTGCCAACAGCTGAAAACTTCCTTTTGCTGGATCTTGTCATATTTGCTGCAACTATGATTGTTAGTTTCGTCTTAGGTATTTTCCCTTCACATAAATTCTTCCATTTAACACGATCACTGCTATCAGAGGCGCCTAAGAACCTCGTTGTGCATTTTTTTTGTGACACACGCAGTTGTAAGCTGCAAGTTACACGAAAAGATACTTCATAAGGCTTTTATATAACATTAAGGCCGGACCTGTGACCAATATGTTGTTCTAAACGTTGTGGTTGTAAAGGTTTTGACTACATATTTTGTTCACAGTTGAGAATTAGTCGTGTAAATATCCAAATGTATTGATTGTGTGTGGTAAAATGAGTTCGGCAATATGAATTGTTGTACGTCTTCCACGATTGTGTTTAAAAAATATTAACCTAGTGATTAATGAATATTTTTACTCTAGAAACATTGATGATCAAAGTATTTGTTTAAAAACAAAGAATTCTCCATAATTTCCAACAAATAAGTTTCTTGGTGTTAAGTTTACGTCTAATATTGTCATGGCTTTCAGCATTTTAGATTATGGACATTTTATCGTAGATATTTATTTGTTAAATAATTTATAGATGATTAGAATACATTGTGGCGTTGGTAAACTGCTCGTATTTGAAGAAAGTTTGTTCTTTGGCAGTACTTAGTAGTATTATTTTTAAAAAGTTACTTTTGGTATTTAGCAACTAGATGGCAGAGCATTTCCCTAGTGAAGCATTCGTATTCACTTATTGTTATTAAAACGGCTGGTCAGTTGGTATAAGTTGTTTTGTATACATCACTTAGCTTGTAATGAGTGTTCTGAATAAGTTTTTTGGCCTTGGTACGTCTAACAGTTCACATTCTTGCTCTTTGAATGGTGTGATGTATTCAAATTGTCTGTGTTTATTTTATATTTGAGTTAACGATTTCGTTTCTTGCAAATGAAATTTCGTGCAATAAAAAAATTTGAAGTGATTATCCTCTAAGGAAGGATAGCTAACATTTTTGTGTACTTTTCTTCCAATGTAGCTTTACCAATGGAGTGAAAATGAACTCTAAAAATCAGCTGCGAGCATTGAAGTACAATGGAATGCATATATTTTCTGTTTGGTTAGTAGATACTTGGCACATGGCTTGATTGACCCTTCTCCGTCCGTTCTTGTCCATTGTTTTCAACCTACAATTTGTAACGTTTGTAAGTTTTAAATCATCTTCTAAGTTCATAATTCACTCGCGTAATTCTAAGTTTTTAAATCATCTTCTACGTCCATTTTCCGCCTTGTTCTGGGTCGACTTCTTCTCTAATGTTCTCCAATTTTACTTCACAGTAGCATTTCGGTAGTCTACCCTCTGGCATCCTCTGTCTCCTAGCCATCTTAGTCGTTGGCTTCTTGGTAATCCCAGTATTCTGAACTCCCCATGTAACTCCCTCAGATCTTCATTTGCCCTTGGAATCCAAACGCTGTTCTCCATTTTTCCTCCAATATTTTCCTTAGTACTTTGCATTCCCATATCTGCACCATTTCTGGTTGCTTTTTATTTAATGTCCATGTCTCTGCATAAGTTACGATAGGTCGTTCTAATAACCGTTCTGTATATTCTTAATTTGACACCTCTAATGCATAAACCCACTTATTCGCTTTCATTAGTCTATTTTGGACTTCTTCTATATTTGGTTTTCGTGCTATAATTGTTCCTAGATATTCGAACCCCTCAACTTCCTCAAAATTCTAATTAGGCTCACAGAAATTCTTAAGCCTTTTACGGTTTGGTATGGCAACCAATGTAGGCAAATGTAGCAAATTTTCTTTTCCAATACTTTTATAGTGGACGAAAAAAGTCTCTTGTCTTTTTTAAGGGACAAAAATACTGGAGCACCAAAATTATAGTATACATTCACGCACCAAATTGTTCTTCACGAAATTTTTTCCTTCTCGATTGGGGGAAATATGAGCTGGGGTTGAGCTGGGCAAAGCTACATTGGAAAAATGTATCCGTTCATGAAAAAGGTAAAAAAGGCTCCATTCATTCGTGATTGAACCAGGATCTTTAAAGTTTGTGGTTTTAGCCAGTGGTGAGGATTCAAAAAGTGCAATATTATTAGGTTGAAACTTTCATAGCACTAGTTGCCTGGTTATTATTTGTATTAACCCATAAAAAGTGATAATATAGCATCTAAAGGGGAGTTGTTGGTTCATTAACCCATTAGTGCCCAGATTATTTTTTGCAGTTTTTAATGTGATGCTAATATTTTTGGCTGTGAGCAGCTTTATTAGAAAACATAAAAATAAATGAATTTACGCATTCGGATTTCTAAGTCACTCAGTATATTATGATGTTACATATATGTAACGCTAGGAGCTAACGGGTGCAAAGAATACAAATTATAACTGTAAACAGTTCTATTTATTTAAAAACTGAAAATAAAGACAAAGGAATTTAAACATTTTGATTTGTGTGATAGGTAACGAAAAATCAATACAGATACGTACGTTACATGTTCTACACATCGTGCGTGTTGAACTTTTGCAAAATCTTTTAGCACAACGCCTTTTTTTGTTGTTTGGAATTTTATACACTAGGTGTTCCAAAGACTATATCAATAGCTTCTTGAACAGTCAGGCCTCTTTGAAGAGCTGCAGCAAGGCCTCTGATATAAAACAACTTAGTAGGTGCATTTCTAAATTCCCTTAAGTTCTATAAACACTCTGTATACTAATACTTTGAAAAAATGTTACTAAAAATACCATACAATAAAAACAAAACATAGGATATATTGCTACAAAATAACTGGAGAATATGCTTACATTACATCCTAGCGTTACAAATATGTAATACTTAGTCAATTTTCTAAAACTTTTTTATTTGAAAAAATATCAAAGCTTTTTACACAAAAAATATTTATTTATATTTTATTATACTATTTGTTTTCTAATATTAACTTTATTATTCAAAATAAAATTTATATACTTATTCTTTATCAACGAAGTCCATTATTTGAAGCTTTACTTTTTTGGTATACTTTATCAACGCATAGATTCAAAACAAAGTTTTAAAAAAATCGCGAATTTAAAACAATGTAAACAATATCACCTTCTGCAAGAACTAGCCTGTTTTTAACTGAAAATTTGCGACGTATGCGATAGAGGATCTATTTAGATGGCACCACTTTGCTGTTACATAATTGTAACACTAGGAACTAATGGGTTAATGACAATTATTCGGTGTTGCATGTGAATATCAGCTCCGTCTTTGCAAACTACAGTCCTACCCACCACTGGAGTATTTTAAAGGACTTATTTAAATTATATAATGAGGAGCCATCTTAACGATCCTTCATGCATGTTTATTTTAGTATATTTTTGTTTGTTAAAAGATATTTTTTATCTTTGCCAAATTCTTTTAAAGTTTGTGTGTTTACATGTTTTATTATTTTTTAGCATTGATACAACATTCTCTGGCATACATATTGTGATGCGTGTAACCAAATTAAACTTTTATGACTTCATTCGTAGAAATAGGTGTATTTAGGTATTTTTTTAATATAACTAGCACCAAACATGGTGAACCACTCGCATTTGAAAGACTTTGTGACGTTGTGAAAGATTTGAATGTTCACCAGGTTTGGCGTGTGCTATCAAGCCATTAATAAAATGGAATAGTTTTAGCGTATTTTTAATAATTTATGATTTTAAAACTAAGTTGCTCGATCGTTTTGACTTTTAAATTGTGTATGCCAGACATAATGTTTCTTTTTGTATTCTTTTCGTTTAAAAATGTTACCTATTTGAAAAGTAGGCTATCACTGGTAGTAATATTTTATACCCATTTTCTATTAAAGCAAATTTTAGCTAGTAATCCATGAAATACAGGTAGCATACAGGTCATACAAATAATCTATACTGATGTTGTGTCTCCCGAAGTGATGCGGTATTGTAGTGGAGATCTTATGGATACTTACAGAGTCATAACTAATAAATTTGGTATTGACCTGTTAGTTATCCAGTTAACAACAACGGTAAACACAAATGCATCATTTTAAGTTACAAAAACAACTTCTTCCTCAGATTTTCTCTGAGTCCCCCTTCATCTACCTCTCTTTCCCTCAACTTCTAACAGCTCCACTTAGTTCTCTCCAACTTCGTCCCACGTAATTCTCTTGGCCAAACCATTACAGTATTTGTTCTTAAACCTTTTTTGAGACTGTGGTCCCCCGGCTCTAGTCACGTACTCACGTACTTGTCAGGAATACATTTCTGTCTAAAAGACTAAGTTTTCAATCTAATAGCACGTAAAATAACACCAAAAATATTACTCTACATCCCACTAGATTGAAAACAATGAGAACCTTCTCTGGTTACACCTCCGAGGCTTCTAACAATTTTCAAGCCATAACGGATGCTGAGACCCTTCGCTCATCTTCTTTAGTCTCAGCATCCGTTATGGAAAATTTTTAGAAGCCTCGGAGGTGTAACCAGAGAAGGTTCCCATTGTTTTCAATCTGGTGGGATGTACAGTAATATTTTTGGTGTTATTTTATGTGCTATTAGATTGAAAACTTAGTCTTTTGCTAGCAGTTGCCGCTAGGGCATCCCTGCCTTTTCGTTCGTTGCAATGGGTGGCTGCACGCCGGGGTTTGTCCTGGTTGGGTCAGAGAGAGCAGCATATGTGCCACCTGAAGAGAGACTAATTTGTTATTCATTTTTTACATTTCTGTCTCTTTGTTTCTCGCCGTATGTCTGTTTCAACTGTCTCAAAGCAAACAAGGTATCTTTTGTCCTCTTTCCTGGCATAAACCCGAATTGATCTTGTCATATGGATGTCTCCCTCCTTAACTTTCGTTCTACAGTTCTCTCCAAAATTTTCATTGTGTGCGACATTGACTTGATCCCTCTATAGTTCTTACAGTCCTGGATGTCACATTTCTCTTTATACAGTGGTATAATCACACTCTCCCTTGTACCCGTTCTTCCTCATATTATCCTACTCATCATTTGCTACAACAGATCAATCCCTTCCTCTCCTATAGCCTTCCAAACCTTTACAGGTATTCCATCCTTATTCTATTTTTTAAAGTCTAGACAATCTGATCTCCCGTTTTCCCTGGTATTACGTTCTCATTTGGAGTCCCGCAGTCTTTCCTCTGGTACTAAAGTACTCATACCATCTTTGTACTTCTGGGCAATGTACAATGGACGTGGTACTTCTCCATTTATTATTTTGTTGAAGTTATTTTCAATATTCGACGATAACACATCAGTTGTTTCATCTAGATTTATTGCAATGCTTCTATGATGAATTGGATTCTTATACATTACACATCATGTTTACTTAACATGAACGTGTATCTCCCCAATATCGCATGTTGTGTTCATCTCTTCTAAGAAAAGTTGTTAAATGTAGTGAAATAAGATGGAGCTTGTTTTGGAGTACACATTACACAGCACAACTATCAATAAAAAGTATTATTTGTATGACTTAATCATTTTTATTGTTGCGATCCGATTTAATCGTCAATAAAAAACAGGATTTCTTACTTTTCGTTATATTTTTGCAGATTTGAAATTTTTATTTGTCCTATTAGATTACCATTCTTCCATAAACATTTAAAAAAAAGATTAACTCTTAAAACCGACTTAATAATTATTATTGGGAGCCTGTATTCGAGATTTAAATTATTTATACGGAATAGACTGAAACCTTAAAAATACTACAACCGGATAGATAATAGTTACAGCCAGTTATTTTTACTTGCTTTTATATAAATTTTGTTTTAATTACTGTTATTTTGGAAGACATTTGATCAACAATTGTCAATATAAATGCCAGTAAACGCTTCTTCCTTCCTGTGGTTTTGTTTCTTCATTTCGTCCCATTAACATCCGGATCCTTCAAAAACATCAAGCAAAAAAATCAGATGGTATCTAAATGTTGAACCTAATTATACCAAGAAGAAGGATAAAATAAGATCTCTTGTGTCCTGCAACTAACGAAAGACTATTAAATACAACCTTCTGAGAAAGAAGAAGAACTAACGTACACTACAGATGAAAAACTCATCAACGCCGTTCGAAAACTTGATGCCAAATTAAACAAACAATGGATTAAACAAGCAATCGAGTAATTTGAACAATCATCATTGATGATGGTTCAGAATTTTAAGTGTTCAAATAAGACTATAAATACGTTACGAAGTAGAAGAGGAATATGTTTTACATCATAATATGAGAAAGAGTAGGTAGACCAGTATACACCTGTACCAGAAGAGGATCAGCTTCAACATAGTAGTACTTCTGTCCATAGCTGGCCTTAGTAGTGCCACTGATGGCGTCCGGGAAAAAGCCTGGATCTGAACACACTTTTCCACTAGAAAAGTATACCAGTCAAGCTCATATTAAAATGTATAAGGGCCGGGGACATGCATTAATAGGGCTGAAATACTGCGAAAAACAAGCTGGAATCGGTTCAGAATCTTTATAGGCTTCCTTGCTGGACATGCGCCAGTTGAAGACACTTGCATAAAATTACAGGTTTCCATCAATAGTGCGTTACAATTTTTAAATATCATACAGTGTATGGCTCATTAAACTGGACATGCTTTAGCGTTGTTTTTCTCAGGGATGGCAAATGAAATTAGATGTCAGCCAATCATCGTGTATTTCTCCTGTTTCGTAGACTGTATTTAAAAGTTTAGCACATGTATGTTGTCTTCATTGAACAACTTTAATAGTTCGACACGCATCTCATCCGGACCTGGAGCCTTTCCATTTTTCATATTCTTGAGCGCATATAGAACATCTTCATTTATTATCACTAAACCGCTCTCTGGTTCTTCTGATATTGTTGGACCGAGTCTTTCATCTTGAAAAAGACCTTCTATGCAGGGTGTTTCATTAAGAATTGTCCATATAGAAACTGGGGAAACCTTAGCTCAAAATACGAAGATTTAACCTAAAACACTTAAATAAAATATTCCTCTTTACCGAGATACAGAGTGTTTTATTACAAATATTCTAAAATGATTTTAGCCCATTGTTAAAGCACCTTTTAATATTTTTTGTTCAAACTTGACGCACAGTTTACACATGTTAGGGTACTTTAACTAGTCCTAAGGGGGGGGGGGGTATGGTTTGAAATATTTAATTTTTTTTATTATTTCAAATAAAATTGCATACTTTCAAGAATACACTCTGAAAATTTCAAAATAATCGGAGTAAAATTACCAGAGATACAGGGTGTTGAATATCCCTACCTTCGACTCGCTTTGCCGCGACTTCGCGCCAGCACGCTTGAGCGTAGTGAGAAACGTTAAACAACTGTTCGCCTTCTCTTTTGTAGATTACTCCTCGATTCAAAAAACATATTCCAATGTGCATTACTTTACGATTTGGCAGACAAATAAGAAGATGAAGGTGCAGTTGTCAAAACTTTAAACGTATTTTTCTCAAAACTGCTTTTTCAAATGCGGTGGACATTGTAACTGAAAAACTACTCGGCCGATCTACCTGATATTTTGCACAGATTTTCTTTAGACATTTCATGAGGTAACAACGTCGAGATATTTTTCTTTTTTTGCTTATTTTTTGTTCAACAATAATAAATCTGTTGATTTTCACAAAATGTTTACCAAAAATTTAATTTTTTTGATTTGAGTGATACCAAAAATTCAAAAATCATTAAAAATAAAAATACTCGACGTTGTGACCTCGTGAAACTCATAAGCTAATTAAATCTTTTTGAATTTTTTGTTTGGTATGATCGAGTGTTGAGTTCTGATGTCCACCGCAAAATCCATTTTTTTGTGAGCTGCCTGTCAAAATTTGTCACCAATGGCTTATTTTTCAATATTTTGGATTTAATTTTTTTCTAAATATTCTTTGAATTGTACTTAATATGCTTATTTAATTTAAAAATAAAATAATTGTACCAAAGCTTCGAAAAAACTTCACAAAAATGTGCTTGATTTGTTGATTTCAAACCATACCCCCCCCCCCTAAGAGATAATTTTCCGCTGTTACCAGAGACGTGCTGTAGAGATATATACTTCATTTTCCCCCTCACAATCTACGTCACTGTCGTAATAATCATTTCAGCATGTTTTTTTGATTCCTTGTTACTTTTTACATAAATATCATCCTTTTGTCTCATTGCGATAAAGTAAGTAGTTTTCAAGTTATTTGCGTTTAAAGATAATGGATTCCATAAGACTATTGTATTTTAAACTACATTCAATAAGAATATGTGTTTAAAATACATAATCTTGTTGAATCCATTATCTTTAAACGCAAAAGTGTTTTATGTTACATCTTCGTATTTTATCCAGTTACGATATGGACAATTATTAATGGAACACCCTGTATATTCTTTCCATGTTCGTTATTTTTGTTTCGCTGTCTGCTACTAGTATCTGCCCTTCCGTCAATTAGTTTATTTCCATGCCTGCGTCTGTAGCTTCCTGTGATTTCTTTAATATTCTTATGTATTTTAAACGAGTCGTGTATATTTATATTGTAGTAATTTTCTATTTCACAGCATTTCTCATTCAACCAATTTTCCTTTGCTTCCCTTATTTTCTTTTTTACTTCTCTGTGAATCTTGACATATCTTGTTTTGTCTACAATTATCCAGTCTTTTTTCTTTTTCTGGCACTTTTTATTGAGTTCATCTTTGCTTATTTGTAATATAGTGTCTTTTAAGTTCTTCCATTGGATGTTTGCATACTGACCTGATTGTCTGTTATCAATTGTAGCTGGATTGTTTTTTTTTTATTCTTTTTTTAACGTTTATTTTTGTTTCCCCCGTTTCTTAGTGTGGAGAGATCGATGTTGTGTCTATTTTGGCTCTATTAAATTGTTTTAGATTTAACTTGAATTCAGCAACAACTGAAAATGGATAAAACTATCCAGGAACAACGTGTGTCCTTACTCGAAATAGTAATTACATCTGTCTTGGACCACAATAGTCTTTACTTCGATGTTGAAAGTTTTTTGATGGCAACAATGTTTTGTGATTATGAAGGTGTTTGATTAATGGATTTTCTTCGCGTTAGGTGAACGATAGAGCTTGGTTATGTAATGGAAAGAGTACGTTTTAACGAAGATAAGCAACTGGAGCAAATGGTCAAAGACATCCCTCTTTCTTTTTAAGACACTAAAGAATCTACTTAGATGCTGGAAAAATGGATTTGGAATTAATGTATATAATAATAATTTTCTGCATTTGATGAACCAATATGGGATAATGCATTCAATGAAGAAGCCTCGAGGAAAACCCGTTAAGTTAGTAGTTAGTAGATGGCGAACAATGGCTGAGAATCAATATGTTCAAGTCCACCATTGGCTACACCATAGTAGTAGTAGTATGAAATAATGTAACTTCTGTACTACCGGTTGTTGTATTTTAAGCACCCTTCGTTTACTAGTCCAGGGCGCATCTGCTTTGAGATGGACGTTGAGAGGTGACTCATTTTTTTGCAGACATTTCTTGGAATTAGCTCTTATAATAATAATTGGGTTATCCTCCCACTCAAAAATGTCCGGAACATTGTTTAAATAAATAATCAAAATGTCAACAAATGAAGGAAAAATTCGATTATTTTCTTCGTTTTTTGATTATAACTTGCAAAGTATTCACTTTCGAGAAAAGTTGTACAATAATAAAAATTTGATAAAAGTTGCGTAATTAAATTTCCTACAATATAGGATTTGTTACAAATTTTAAAAATTGTCACTCTTGTTGCAAAATAGCAATAATTGCGAAAAAACCAAAAAAAAACAAGTATTTGCATTTTACGTTTTTCAACCATTTATGCTACACTGAGGACCCTCATATTTTACCCAGAAAAACGACATAATATAGTATAACAATACTGTAAATTTCATTAATATCGGTGAAATAGATTTTGCAAAATAAATTTTGCAATCCAGCTTTCGCAAAAAAAATTCATTTTTTCAAAATGTTGCAGGACTGAAAATAAAGCAGATATCAAGTTGAAATTTTTTTTACGTATAGAAGAATACCGTACCTTTCATTTGCAATTTTTAAAATTAAAATCCATTAACTACCACGGTGTCAGGAATTTTTTTAAATAAACATTAATTTTTGGTGCTACGCGCAGGACAGTGGTGTTCGATTCACACAAGTTAATTTCCACCAAAATTTCTTCCTATCTTTATCTAATATATTATTTTCTTACACTATATTTTGTTGTATTTTAATTCCACAAAAATCAAACTAATTTGATAAATATTGTTTAAGCAGTTGCATATGTTTAAAAATAATAAACTTTTATTCTCTAACTTAAAATATATGAACAAAGAAAGTTTTTGCCAAAAAAAGTGTTATTTCAAAGAACAGCGCACGTGTCTTTATTTTGCAATAAACAAATTTATTTATTTATATCGAAATGTACTAAAAATTAAAATTTGTCAATCATTATCAAAGGTCATTGGAATGACCAATCAGAGCAAACTATCCGCTGTCCTGCGCGTAGCACCAAAAAAAATGTGTATTTAAAAAAATTCCTGACGCCGCGCGCCGTAGTGGTTAACCGATTTTAATTTTGCAAATTTCAAATGAAAGGTACGGTATTCTTCTATATGTAAAAAAATTAAACTTGCTGTCTGCTTTATATTCCGTCATGCAAAATTTTGAAAAAAAATTTTTTTTGCGAAAGCTTGATTGCAAAATTTATTTTGCAAAATCTATTCAACCGATCTTAATGAAATTCACAGTATTGTTTTCTTATATCATAAAGTTTTTCTTGATAAAATATGAAGGGTGGCAATTTTTAAAATTTTCAACGAATTCTATATTGTAGGAAATTTAATTGCGCAACTTTTATGTCAGTACAACTTTTCTCAGAAATGAATACTTTCAAAGTTATAATCAAAAAACGAAGAAAATAATCGAATTTTTCCTTCATTTTTAAACATTTTGATTATTTAAACAATGTTCCGGACCTTTTTGAGTGGGAGGATAACTCAAATATTAGGTTTGTTCTAGCAAACAGTCAAACTAGTCAGAAACCGTCATAGTAGAGGATACGATATAAGGTCGAACTGCACCGATCTGTTTAATGGGAAAAAATTATTTTATATGTAAATTAGTATGTTAAACATTATAAAAAACAAGGGGTGCCTGATATAATCCTGTTCTGACTATAATTAATTAATAATTAAAACATGATTTTTTTTCATAAATTTGACTGCCGTGTTTAACAAAAAAATTAACACTATCAGTAAGTGCAAAGCCTATAGGATATGTAAACATAGGGGTGCCTATTTTTATCCTGTCAAATCGATTGGGTTGCCAGGTTGAAACAGGTGTCTTGTTCATAGGTATTTGCACCTACTTGTTTAATTTATCAACCAAACACAAAAATAAACACTGTTTAATTGCAAATACGATGACATAGGGTTGCCCGTAAAAAGCCTGTTCTAAATGAGGGTTGCCTAATTTTTAAAATTTTACAGCGTCTACTTATGGATAATTAAACATATGTAAAACTTTGTTATTACTAATTTTACGAAAAAAAGTTATTCTTTATAAAAATTTCTGCATGATATAAATCCTGTGATTCAACAATCAGATGTCAAATTTTGTCAATCTTATACGAGTTATGTCAAAAAATATTCATTTCGTTTATTTTCGTTTCGTTTATTTTTCACAAATCGAAAATTGTTATTATGAAAAGGTATTAATAATCATAAAATATGTTTTAGTGCGCAATTACATCATTATACCTAATTGGAAAAAAAATTGCAAATTTTTCTGAAATTAAATTCCAAACTTCATTTTTATTTCTAACAAGTAGGATAACTCTTTTTCTTTTATTATTAATTTTGCGAAAAAAAGCAATTGTTCATAAAGAGCTTTGAATTGTCTAAAACCTAAGGTGCAGCCATCATCAATTTTATAAATTTTATGTATGTCAAAAAATATGAATTTCGCTTCGGAGAAAAGTTATTCAGCATTAAAAATATGTTGCAATATAGAATTATATCCTTATAATTGGAATATTCTGAAATATAAAGGAACAAAAAAACTCTTGAGCGAAATTGATTGGCAAGATTGGCAAAAAAGGAAAATCACTGGCAAAAAATCGCAATGTATGTATATATACTCGGATTCACGAGTAAATTTCAGTACACTTCTTATGAAAAGCAAGGATGCCGATACTCCCATATCGTTTTACGCGCATCTGAACCGGCTCTGCCACGGTAAGTCAGACGACGAGCTCGCAACAGCGCATCGTTTTCTTCCATTTGATTTACGTTGTGCATTAGAACCAACGCTGAAATCTACAACTGAATCCAAGTACATATAGGTACTATGAAATATCCATAATTTGGAAATTTATTTATATTAGATTAATTTAAAAAAAACTGTAAACATTAAATATATTATAATTATAATATATTATTCAATATAAATGCAGCATTTAAATGTCATTATAAATTTCAAACAGAAAACAACACATAGTTACTTGACACTTTTATGTTTTTTAGAGTTTACCGCTAAAATTTATGGCCTGAATAACTGCAACAAAGTAAATGATGCAAGAAATCGTATTTTTATGAAAACTGATACTTCTAAAGAAGACAGCGAACAGTTTTTGAAAAAAATTAAAAGTTTTAACTCCAACCCTATACCACCATGCTGGAAATCTTTAGAACAAAAAATTTTACGAACGATTTTTGTTAATTCCATTTGGCTTAATTCAACTGAGTCGGAATGTACAAAACTCCAGCCTGAAAACTGTGGTTGGCATCTAGATGATTATTACTTAAAACCAACAGGATTTATGGGGGACCAAACGCCTTTGAAAGTGCACGACATTCTGGAAATGACAGAAGGTAATGGTGAATGTAGCGAAGGCAGTATTGAAAATTTTAGTTCCGATGAATCTGATGTAAAGTAAAAATCACTGGAACCAATGTTTTACAAATGTAATATTTATACTTATGGTTTAGAATAATAAAATCAATGTACTGAATAATAGTACATTTTATACCTAGTAGGAAAAGTTGTAACATTCCTGGACGATGTAAATATTGCCGTCGAGGCGCAAGCCGAGACAAGGCAATACAGAGTCCGGGAATGTGGCTTTTTGTACAAGGTATACATAATATTTTTCCGAAAATCGAACATTTCAAATAGACATATTATTATTTTGACTCAAATATTCGTGATGCGACAAAATACAGGTTTTGTAACTATAGAAACAAAAATATTGAATTGTCAAAGGACCCCGCAACACTCCTTATGGGAAAATGGTCCCGGTCAAATTTAACGAATGGTCAATAATTGTACTTCTCGATGTGTAGATTAAAAAAGTCCATGGGACCTGGGTCTGAATATCTGCTATTCTCGGGCTACAGCCTTCTAAAGTTATTAGATTCGAGAGCTCGGTTTACGTTAAGTGCACTAATTCACGGCCAAGCGAACGAAAATATTTATTATTGGAAGAACAGAGACTCAATTTCTTCATACGTACCTGCTTGTTGTATATGAATTCGTGGTCAAAAATAGATGCATCGTATTTTAGTCTTCAGAAAACCTCCGAAAAATCCTCAGAAAACTAAAGAAGTGCGAAATAAAATGGGCTACTAGAGTGATATAAGCATTATCATGTTTTCATAAATCCTTCACAGTTATGCAATACCAGCAAAGCTGCAGTTCCGCCTTATCTTTAGAATACTATTGAACAGTGGCGGATCTAGGGGGAGAATGGGTTAATTCCACCCGTAACATGCTCCAGAATTAAAGAAAAAAATTATATATAAAGGAAATAATATTTCCATACAGATATTTTTCGTTTCCAGACAACATCTAAGTATGAGGAAATATCGAACGTTTCTTTCAAAAAAATTGTCAAAAATGTCTAAATTCCTGACCGATTTTCGGAAAAATACCTTTAGTACCTAATGGTTTTTTTTTATTTTTGAATTCAAAATTTTCGAAGACTCACTTTGTTTATTTTCATTTACATTCTTGAAAAAACATAAAAGTCTCAAGTAACTATGTGTTGCTTTCTGGTTGCAATTTATAACGACATTTAAATACTGCATTTATATTGAATAATATTATTATAATATATTGAAATATTTAATGTTTACAGTTTTTTTTTAATTAATCTAATATATATTTCCAAATTAGTGGATATTTCATAGTACCTATTATACTTGTAATAGTTGCAATATACTTGCAATATATACATATTATATTGCGAGTTTGTGCCAGTGATTTTTCTTTTTTGGCAATGAATTTTGCTCAAGAGTTTTTTATACCTTTATATTTCAGAATATTCCAATTATAAGGATATAATTCTATACTGCAACTTAATTTTAATGCTGAATAATTTTTCTCCGGAGCGAAATTCATATTTTTTGACATACCTCGTATAAAATCTATAAAATTGATAATGGCTGCACCTTAGGTTTTAGACAATTCAAAGCTCTTTATGAACAATTGCTTTTGTTCGCAAAATTAATAATAAAAGAGTTATCCTACTTGTAAGAAATAAAAATGAAGTTTGGAACATAATTTCAGAAAAATTTGAATCTTTTTTCCAATTATAATGATGTAATTGCGCACTAAAACATATTTTTTGATTAATAATATCTTTTCATAATAACAATTTTCGATTTGTGAAAAATAAAGGCCGAAGTCACTCTTGACCGAAATTAACATTTTTTGACATAACTCGTATAAGATTGACAAAATTTTACATCTGATTGTTGAATCACAGGATTTACATCATGCAGAAATTTTTATAAAGAATAACTTTTTTTCGTAAAATTAGTAATAACAAAGTTTTACATATGTTTAATTAATTATCCATAAGTAGACGCTGTAAAATTTTAAAAATTAGGCAACCCTCATTTAGTACAGGCTTTTTACGGGCAACCCTATGTCATCGTATTTGCAATTAAACAGTGCTTATTTTTGTGTTTGGTTGATAGATTAAACAAGTAGGTGCAAATACGTATGAACAAGACACCTGTTTCAACGTGGCAACCCAATCGATTTGACAGGATAAAAATAGGCACCCCTATGTTTACATATCCTATAGGCTTTGCACTTACTGATAGTGTTAATTTTTTTTGTTAAACACGGCAGTCAAATTTATGAAAAAAAATCATGTTTTAATTATTAATTAATTATAGTCAGAACAGGATTATATCAGGCACCCCTTGTTTTTTATAATGTTTAACATACTAATTTACATATAAAATAATTTTTTTCCATTAAACAGATCGGTGCAGTTCGACCTTATATCGGATCTTAGACTATCAGCAAATAGTTGGTCAGTGAGAGAACATAATACAGTCACCAGTGCTATCCCCTCTACTCGCGCTAGTCGACTATTCGATGGTTTCAAACCATTTGAAACTGATGCTAGAGCAAACCTATTATTATATGAGTTATTTTCAAGCAATTTCTGCAAAAAAATAGGAGTCACCTCTCAACGTCCAAATGTACTACCTACAGACGTGCCCTGGTCTATACAGACTACACACTTTTACATAATGATTATTAGACCTTGCTTGAAACTAAATTATATCGATGTGCTGCTTATTATGACTTCTCGTTTTATGTGTTAGACACAGTATTTTAAATTTTACATAATTTGCTCAATTATTGTTTTGCATTTAGTAGAGTATGAAATGATCCGACGTTTTCCAGTTAGCTATTTGACGGAAAAGGAAAAAATCGGGGTAAAATAATGACAGTTTAGTTTTAACACAACGACCGTATTATAACTTAAAAGTTATGGCCTCAACAAATGAACTGTTAAGTTCTGACATCAAACGAGGGATGCTTCTTATAAATCTGTCCAAACCAACTTTAATATCACGTAAGAGACCATAGGCCATTTTATTTCAACTCTTCCAGTTTTTTTTTTTGTGAAAGAATGAAATATTGAATCATTTATTATCCAGTTTTCCTAAGTATGAATGAATCACCGAATGATTCGGTATTGATGTATTTGAATTCCTTGAAATTATTAACGCGAAAAAAATGTGACTGAATATGTTTGGTATCTACAGAGTTGGTATAAAGTATGGAACCAAGCAAATATCTTTGAAATTAAAAGAACAATATTTATGAAACTTTGCATGCAAGTACAGTGACGCAAAAGGCATCTGATGCCATATTTTTTGTTATTACTCCACTTCCGGTTTCACCGGAAATACCCTTAACTTATTTAGTTTAAATGGGGCACCCTACCCTGTATATTTTTGCAGATTTTAAATAACTTGTTATTTTTAATTCATACATACCAAGTTTGGAAGAAAAAACTATTACAAGAAATCTTTACAGTTGTTAAAAAATAGGTTAATTTATTTACGTTAGGTTAGACCAATGATATTAAAAATAAAAAAAAAATAATTTCAAATGTTGAAAATGTTTGCTGTTCACCTCCTGACAACGTGCAAGCCTATAAATAAATTCTTGAGTCACTTTTTGCAAAATTTCTCCACGTATTCACATTCATCAATTATTATTTGTCTTAAATCCTGCAAGCATGTTGGTCGCCTAACGTAAACACGTGATTTTAGATAACCCCAAAGAAAAAAATTTAACGGGTTGAGGTCCGGAGAACGAACGGGCCACTCTATGAAACCTCTACGTCCAATCCATCAATTTGGAAAATTCACCATAACCGATTATCATTAATATTCCAATACGATCTTTTTCTCTTAAATGAACCATTTTTAATACAACTTATTTCTGTCAATTAGTTCAGTACCAGTTTTACCTACTATACTAAATTCAAATAAGTCATGCAGTGCATGTAAACAACAATTTTAGTCTATAGCAGGGGTGGCCAAGCTTCTTAATAGTCCGAGTCACTTTTCATAAGTTGTTTCGCGAGCCGCAATAAAATACTTATTCAAAAAGTAACTATGTATAGAAGGTATTTACAATTTTTTTAACAGAACTTTTACTTACTGAAAACCGAAATACAATTACGAAATATTTAAACTTAATTACATTTTTGTTTTCCTTCTTTTGATAATTCTTTAGATTTTGGTGATTAATATGTGACTTCTCAGTAATTCTTTTAGATGCTGGTTAGGTAATATTGATCGGTGTTAGGATTTCACGAATTATAAAATGAAATAAAATGGTCCACACAAGTACGTTGTTCCTAATATGGAAATAATTCGACAAGCATTCTTTTTTAGGGTACCTTCTTGGATTCTGGTACAAATTTCCAAAATTCGGTATTCGGCGTCGACTTATAGTTTTATTTTCGAGCTTGATCTTCTTGCGTCTCTATTAATTTTAATTCTCCAGAGGTTGTTTGGGTCATATATTAGTAATAATAAAAAATTCACCTTATGAACTATGTTCATTTCAAATGAATTCGGAAAAAAATGAAGAGACGATTTAACATATTTTAAGTCTTCAAATCTATTTTGGAGTTCGGTCAATATTCCTTCCGGCTTTTTTATATACCTACTCGTTAAGTTTTTCTAGTATAATATGGTAAAATTTTTTTGTCGAGTAAAACGATTTAAATGCAAAATGTGTACCTAATACAAATTACAAATTACATCTGTAGCAAGAGTTATACAAAAACCGGTCTGGATTCGGTTGATTACTGACTTTTACATTGCGCCACTCTTATGTAATGTTCGTTAGCGCAGTTTTAGATGTGTCATATCATTCTTATCTTGGATGGAAATGGAATTTGTTACAAAGTCTTTCATGTTTGTTGTCAGTAAATTAAAAGACATTTTGAAACACATTATGGAACGATACATTTTTTTTTAAATCATATCTAATACAAAATTGAAAAATAACTCGGGTACAATCGAGAGCCACAAGTAATCCTTCAAAGAGCCGCATGTGGCTCGCGAGCCGCAGTTTGGCCACCCCTGGTCTATAGTATTATAGATTATAGATGGTACTCGTTTATTTCCTACTACGTTGTATTAATAAAAAAAATTATCTACAGACACTTTTTAACAAATTTTTTCTACCAAATTTGGTATGTATGAATTAAAAATAACAAGTTCTTTTAAAATCCGTAAAAATATACAGGGTGTCCCATTTAAATTAAATAAGTTAAGGGTATTTCCGGTGAAACCGGAAGTGGAGTAGTAACAAAAAATATGGCAATAGATGCCTTTTGCGTCACTGTACTTGCATGCAAAGTTTCATAAATATTATTGTTCTTTTCGTTTCAAAGATATTTGCTTGGTTCCATACTTTATCCCAACCCAGTATAGGTAAATGCTTTAATGTAGGTATAATGTATAATATGGCCTTTTACTCCTTTGTTTGGAAAGATTTTTAAATTCCCCCTCGAGTGACTTTTGCATAGTCAATTTTGAATTTAAAAGTTTGAATGTTTCATTTTAATATCTCTATTTGATAGTTACTGTCGACGTGATATGTATATTTTACGGAAATGTAATTTTTGTACTGTTGAAGGATTTCTCGTGTACAAAATTATAAATGTTTAAAGTTGCAGAAGACCCCAAAGAGAAAATATACACAAGATCACTGCATTACTCAATTTTTCTATATTCCTCTTATCCCATTCATGGGATACAAAGCCTGGCATCTTACGTGTTTAGTACAATATTGTAACATTATAAAAATATTGACAGTTTTGAGATCATGCTAACAAATGAACTCTATTTTACTTCTTTTTATGTAAA
The DNA here is from genome assembly GCF_917563875.1 of Diabrotica virgifera virgifera. Lineage (NCBI taxonomy): Eukaryota > Metazoa > Arthropoda > Insecta > Coleoptera > Chrysomelidae > Diabrotica > Diabrotica virgifera. The sequence goes on from NC_065452.1 coordinate 128,847,202, forward strand.
AATCTTAAGTTGTTAATGAAAAACTGTTACTTCGCATACCTAAATAGCATTTCTTTATTTTTGAATGATTCAAAGGCGTTTCAATTCGGTCAAACGTTTTTTGCTGAATTGCGACAGTTGTTATACGCCAACGGTCAAAACTAGCTTAAACAAAGAAGTTCTTTTCTTATCTAACGGCCGGGTAACCAAAGAATAGATTACGCCAAAAAGCCGGTAAAGAACACTACACTCTTTCAAATATTTAAAAGTAAAGCGATAACAAAATTGCAATTTGGCAGTATTCAGTGTCTCACACACAATCTATGAATAAATCTAAATATGTGCAATATAAACAAGGTCTTTGTCGAATAAATAAACACCTCAAGTAAAAAGAATAATTTCAAAAATCATGCTTAGCTTTGATGATCAATCGTCGATAGGGAAGTAACAAAAAGAAGAAGAAATATATAAAAAAGCCTTCAAAAAACGTCAAAATCAAATGAAAAATGCAAGTTTTATTACAATCACTTGTGGTTTAGTCCCTTACAAGGGGAAAAATAACGTTTTTTCAATTAAATGCAGTAGATAGCAAGAAAATTATTTCAGATTGTTGTTTTGTTTAGCTATGACTTAATAAAATTATGTGTAAAACTGGAATTGAAATTAGTTAAGACATTGTGCAATCGTCTGTCAATTAATCCATGTGACATACACATGTCTTGTTTTAAAGGGTAATCAAGTCTTGTTAAATATATCATACACTTCTCCAAGAAATTAACGCGCCACCTTAAAAATTTGTAATTTTTAATGTCTCGAATTTCCTAAACCTGTTGTTCGATTTAAGCGATTTTTTTAATAGGTTATAGCCTTATTCTTTTACAGTATCGCTGTAATAATATTGTTGTTAGACAAGTAAATTGTCATTGTGTATTGTACCCTCGGAGATCCGTGGAAAAAATTTACACCCAAAATAACAAAATTCAGTTTGGCAACACTGTGCGAATGTTGATAGTAACATATCCTTTTTAAGATAAGCACAACTATAATTTAGTCCAAGCAAATTAATATATTTTTTTTGCCAACAAAAATGAGATTTTTCAACCAAATAATGTTTCAAATATGATGTGCAAAATAATTTTTAATTGGGTTCTGCTAATGGGCTTGCTTTTTTTGTCATTAAAGTAAAAAAAACTAAATTTTACTCATTAAATCAATGTTGTCCGGTTATCGTCTTAATTATTTTAACTGTACTAATATCCGTTGAGTAATTCTGAATGATGAATAGGTCGTTAAAACATTTTATCTATAGCGGCTTCTGGAATATCTTAAAAATATCGAATTTCATTGATAAAATGCGCATATTCCACCGATCTTCGCTTCGACAATACCAATCAAACTGTGAGTTTTTCTCAAAGTTCGCGTCACCCTGTGGAATATCCTAGCATTTATAAAATACTGAAATTAAAACCAGACTATAGCCTCATGTTTTCTTAACATTCTGTTTTTTTATTCTTTCACTTATGTTGGATATTAAAAAAGTTAGGTACTTTAACAACTAGCCTTGTTTTTCATCAATACAGGTTTTTAAATAAGTATGGCAAACTTTAAGGGGTAATTCTGCGTGAAAAAATAATGACAGTTTGCTTTATAAACTTATGTCCGCAAATGCTTCGTTTCCAAGATAAAGGGGGTTGAAATTTTTCTTACAAACTGACGATTTCCTTATTGCTTTAAAACCGGTTGAGATATGCAAATGAAATTTGGTGAGTTTTATTGTGCACTTTTTGGCATACAATTAAGAATTTTATGTTCTGTTTATGTTTAATGGTGAATATTAAATTCCTAATTGTATATCACAAATTCGCAATAACTAATTTTTAAAACCCATCAAATTCCATTTGCATATCTTAACCGGTTTTAGAGCAATAAATAAATCGTCAGTTTGTAAGAAAAATTTTAACACTCTATCTCGGCAACGAAGCATTTGCGGACATACGTTTATAAAGCAAACTGTCATTATTTTTTCATGCCCCTAAAGTTTGCCATACTTATTTAAAACGCCCTGTATTGATGAAAAACAAGGCTAACTAAACAAAGTACCTAACTTTTTTAATATCCAACATAAGCGAATGAATCAAAAAACAGAATGTTACGAAAACATGAGGCTATAGTTGGTTTTAAGTTTTAATTTCAGTATTTTATAAACGCTAGAATATTCCACAGGGTACGCGAACATTGAGAAAAAAATCATAGTTTGATTGGTACACCCGGTATACAATGGCAATTTACCTGTCTATCAACAATATTACAGCGATATTGTTAAAGAATAAGGCTATAACCTATTAAAAAAATCACTTAAATCGGACAACGGGTTTAGGAAATTCGAGACATCAAAAATGACCCATTTTAAGGTGGTGCGTTAATTTCTTGGAGAAGTGTAGTACATACATATAATATACAACGAGCGTTCAATGATGGTCATTATGATACCGAGTATGACTGATACGACATGAGCCGCGTAGCGGCGAATGTCGTATAGAATATGAGCATAATAATGGCAATTAAATGCGAGTAGTATACATGATTTTCTCTACGATCATTCACAACAAAAAATATTAAAATTTATGAGAGTAGAAAAAATGTATTTTCTTTTTGGGGTGCTTTAGCAACTTCTTAACGAAGCTGTCCATCTTCCCGTTGTCTGTAATGCTTGACCTATAAGTGGAAGATGAGAAGTGTATTGGATTTGAAAAAAAAATGGCAATTATTGTGTCCTTGCCTATGTTGTCGATAAACATAATACATATTCAAAGTAAAATTTGTTGAAGTCACTAGAGATTGAAATGGATTTTAAACACTATGACATAAAATTATTATATTCCAATCAGCAATTATGGGGTCCATGTATGTATATTATTATTACCTATATGAAATTATATATAGAAAGCTATTCCGTGTATGTTTTTAGATATATATGCTTTTTATTGTATCATGCGGTCATTTTAGTACCCATTTTATGTATCGAAACTTAAAAATACTTCTGCAAGTTAATGTTTTATTAAAATAGATTTAAATTGCAATTTTCTTATATGATTTAATCTAATAAACTTGAGCGTTAAATAAATTGAAAATTCTTAAAATAATAAAAGATCCAAATGGTTTTCCATCTTTTACAACTTTTATCTATTAATATTACTGTTTGTTAAGTACAATTTTGACAAACATAACTTCGAGAAAGGTCAAAAAGGGTTGAAATGTCTGGGTCATCGTTGAAGACTGCCGTGAGAGTTCTGGAATCGGTTATAGGTCCAGCTTATATACATCATCAGTCCGTTTGAACTCCACTGCAGACCATAGTTCCCTTTTTGTATCCAGGGTCTTATTTAGTATGGACCAATTTTTCGTTATCTTCCGTAGGTCATTTTGCCATCGTGTAGGTGGTCTTCCTCTCGTTTATCTGATCTTGATCTTCATTCGGGCAACATGCGTGTCCACCTTCCATATTTCATCCTTGCCACGCAAGCTATCTCCACATCTGTAACTGTTTCTGTTTCGTAGATCTTCGTTTGTGATCTCACCTTTTATTGTTTCTTCTTTGTGCTATTCTTGGTTTTGGCACATTCTTTTTCGGTATTTTGTTCCCCTCATCGTCAGTATATCTTCAACTATAGAAGCTTCCTCACTGTGGACTGCACAGGCCTTCAACCATCTGATAAAATACTCCACTGCGTAAGGATATATTTATTTCCAGAATCGGTTTTTGAGAACTGCCCTGCAATATCAATGGCTAATCTCTCCCTAGGAGTAAAGGAGCTTAGATTCCCTACCATCGTCATTTTCAAAGGTTCTGTACAGAGCCAATTCCTTTGGCTCCAATGCGCTTTAAGTTCTGGAATATATGTACAGGTTGGTCTTTCTTTTTTTAACAGTATCGTTGAACGTTAAAGTTAGGTATTGAATAGTATTTTAGCGAAAATTGAATAACTCACCCACCAAACGATTGTTCCTAAATATCTGCCACTATTTATTTTTAGTTTATAAATTATTTAAACGAATATTCATACTTTTGGACACCAAATGTCAGCTATACTGAGTAATAAAAACCGGATTAGATATCCGTGAAAAATATTCGAAAAAACTTTTTCTAATGGGTCGAAATGTCTGGGCCATTGGTGACTCGTCTTTGTAGACTGTCTTGAGTGTTCTGGAATCCCTTAGTCTAGTATTTCCGGATTAAACAACACTGCCCCCTTTATAGTACTGACCCAAACCGTCAATTATTGTTTGGTTTCTGAGTTGTATTTCATCTCCCTGAATTAAATCATATGTGGATTTTATGGCCATGACTGCATGGTTGTGTTTTAACCACCGATATACGAAGGGATGTTCTCTTTTCCTCGTCTTTCAAGCAAGATCTGTCTGAAAAGCTAAAAATAGCGAAACATGTGTCACAGAATGGCAGGTTAGACGTGGTGTGAATATTCCTTTTCGTATATTATTTACACATTAAATCATATGTCTTACAATCTCAACATCACCAACACCAACATCGTGTTCTTAAAATGACTTATATTTTAGTTTGTACATCTTAGTAACACTGAATATTGAAGTATATACGTTAGTAATCATTGTCTGTGTTTATGTGTGTTTTCTAGTCACTATATCGTTCTGCGTCAATGATTTTTGAAACGATAATCATTTAAAAGACTGGTTTCATTACACCTACTTAGGACAGCTATAAGATTTTGCGTTTATTTTATTTATTCTCATCGTATATCCAAACTGTGATTAAAATAGTTTACTACATTTATATAAAATATGTACTAAATCTACTATATCTACTACCTATACCTACTATATCTAGTAAATCACCTACCGGATGTGCCAAAAGTAGAGGGACTGTCAAATATTTCGCACAATTTACATCGGATCTAAAAACTGAAAAACAGATGCTCAATATTTTCAAAAATCTATTGAATGGCACTAAACACGACCCCAATCCTATCCCCTGGGGGTGAGGTTTATATAATTTTCCTAGGATATCGGGATAAAACGTATTATTTCGATTACACTGAATGAAAGTTACTTATTTTTGCATAAGAAATAAAAATCTACAATAAAAATGTGGTGAGCGGTCGTGTATTCGCTCTAATCTGTAGCTGATTTTGTCCCCCTTCTTGTGGATTGGGCATATAATTGCTTTTTTCCAGTCTCCTGGAATTTCTTCTGTGCCCACACGTCTGTTATTAGTGTATGGAATCTATCAGTGTGTGACTCCAATTTTGAGAATTTTAGGGGCTATGTTGTAAATCCTGGGGCTTTATTATTCTTCAGTATTTAATGACATGTGGCTGGGTATGTTAATTCATTATTCTGGTTCTGATTTACTGTTACCTCGAAATCAGGTACTGCCTGGGCTATGTTTGTTCTTACTTTCTCTGTTAGCAGACTTCTTTTATTTCTGCGTCATCACTGATAATAATTTGTCATTTACTATTTCTAAACAGATAAGTGCGTGGTTTATATCCCTCTCTTGAGTTGTATCACATCAAAGAGTGTCAATATATATATCGGAGTATACGGCCCAGAAAATAACAAGCCTCAAACAACAAGGGAAATCTTTTATGACGGATTACAACAAGTAGTAGATCGAGTTAGAGGGAAGATGATAATACTGGGGGATTTTAACGCTCGAATAGGTAACCAAGTAATACCTGGAATTAAACAAAAACACAATGAAAATGTTAAAAACGAAAATGGAGAACTGATAATAAACTTCTGCACGAATAACGAACTCATAATAAACAACACATTTTTTGACCACAAAGACCAACACAAATATACATTCAATAACACCCGTGGACAAAGATCTATGATAGATTATGTTGTAACCAACAGAGATATACATCCATCAAAAATAATCGACGTAAGATGCCTCAACTCAGCAGATGTAGGTAGCGACCATAGCTTAGTATTAAATAAAATAGGAAACTTTATGAAATATTTCACACCCAAGAGGGCAGCACCAACACAAACAAAAATCAAAGTCGAAGGACTACATACGGAATCCATGGAATACTTATACAGGAAAAGAATATCAGAGAAGATTGCTGAGAATGGAATATTAGAAAACGATAACATCGATGAAAGCTGGCAAAAACTCAAAGATAACATAATCGACGCTGCAACAGAATCACTTGGAGAGAGAAAAGTAACGAATCCTCACATATTAAAGAAGAAAACCCCGTGGTTTAGAGAGGAGGTTAAGATAAAATGTGAAGAAATAAAGAAAGCCTTTTTACAAAACAGAACGAAACAAACACAACAGGCATACAACCACTACAAACAAATCAGAAACGAAACGAATACTTTAGTGAGGCAAATAAAAAGGAAGCACTGGCAGAGTTTCTCAAAACAGATGGAACACGACTTCTACGGAACACGACTTCTACGGAACACGACTTCTACGGAACACAAAAAGAAGTATGGAGAATGATCAAAGGGCAAAGAAAGGAGATGAACGAATTAATAAAAGAGAAACACATTCAGAAGGAAACGTGGGCAGACTACTTCCGATCTCTATTTGCTCAAGGCGACGATAATGAACCACCAACACCTGAAGTTACAACAAACGAAGAAATAAACATCGAGGAGGGATAAGTAAAGGAAGTATTAAGAAAATTAAAAAATAGAAAATCTCCAGGAGAGGACAGAATATCGAACGAACTCCTAAAGTACGGAGGACAAGATCTAACTAAACAACTCTTAAAACTAATACAAAAAATAATAGAACAAAACAGAATACCACAAGAATGGAGATCAAGCATCCTAATACCTCTCTTCAAAAAAGGAGACAAATCGGACCCGGAGAATTACAGAGGAATTAACTTATTAAACACAACATTAAAATTAACAACCAAAGTGATAACAAACAGATTGAATGAAATTATATCATTAGCAGAAGAACAACAAGGTTTTAGGTCGGGAAGGTCATGCACTGACGCTATATTTATAATGAGGCAAGTTCAAGAGAAATCGTTGGAATACAACAAACCGGCATATTTATGTTTCGTGGACCTTAAGAAAGCATTTGACAGGGTCACATTAAAGGACGTTATCCATTTGTTATACTCGAGAGAGGTACCTCTAGGAATAATTAAAACGATCGAAAACATCTACCAGAACAACACAATAAAAGTAAAAGTTGACGATGAATTAACTGACCCAATTGAAGCCGACAATGGGATAAGACAGGGGTATTCCTTGAGTCATGTATTGTTCAACCTGATCATGGACGAAATAATAAAAAAAGTAAGAACTAAAAAAGGATACCAAATGGGAGAAAAACAACTTAAAATAATCTGCTATGCGGACGATGCAATACTAATCTCTCAAAGTGAAGATGATTTACAACGTATGCTGCACCAATTCAACATAATCGCCAGAAAATTGTAACATGTTAATTTCCTCCCAAAAGACAAAATGCATGGTTATAACAGCAGATCCAATAAGATGTAAATTGGAGCTGGAAGGTCAGATAATAGAACAAGTGATGGAGTTTAAATACCTAGGCATCACACTATCTAGCTACGGAAGGCTCGAAACAGAAGTGGAAGATCAAGTGAATAGAGCAAACAGAGCCGCAGGTTGCCTGAATGACACAATATGGAGAAACAAAAATATCGGAAACGAAATGAAAGGCAGAATTTACAAAACAGTCATCAGACCAATAATGACATACGCGGCAGAAGCACGACCCGACACACAGAGGACAAAAAGATTGCTCGAAACAGCGGAGATGAAAACCCTTCGAAAAATCGATGGTAAGACTTTATGGGACAGAGCTAAAAGTACAGAGATACGACGGAGATGCAAGGTGTATAACATTAATAACTGGGTAAGAAACAAAAGAATAGAATGGAATGACCACATAAGCCGAATGACAACAAATAGGGTAGTCAGGACAGCGAGAGACGGTTCCCCAATAGGAAGACGATCAGTGGGAAGACCTCGAAAACGATGGAACGACAACTTACTAGAGGCACATCGAAAAAACAGACAGAATCATGTCTATACAAAAAGAAGAAGAAGAAGAAGAGTTATTTCAGGAATTTATATTAGGTGCGTTCGCGGGTACAGTTGACAAATTGTCACCGACAATTTCTAACCCCACTTAATATAAATAATACCGTTAATAGATAAATATACAAGGTTTATTTACTTTTAATTAATATTAATAACTAATTATTAAATTATACTAGGTAAATATACCTTGTATATTTATCTATTAACCATATTATTTATATAATTTTAAAGTACGCATGCGTTTTGCTGCTAATTTGTCGCCGACTAGTCGCCGACAGGCTCCCGCGAACGCACTTAAGAGAGTTCTTAGGAAATTTTCCTCCATTCTTAGTATTTGGTCGTTTTCGTATCTCCTCTTGTTTCTTCTGCATGTTTTGTCTGCCTTACTTCGTTCTTCTTCAAACTTCTCATGTTCTTCTTTGAGTGTACCTACTGCACGTACATATAGTTTCCAAACCAAAGCTTTTTTATCCCTCCCAGGGGTGAGGGGTCGTGTTTGGTGTCATTCGATAGATTTTTGAAAAATTATGAACTCGTGTTTTTTAATTTTTTGATCCGATGTCAATTTCGCGAAATATTCGATCCGCTTCTTTTGGCACACCCGGTATATAGATATCCTAAGCTTTTATGTGACTGAAAGGGAGTGTTCCTACTATAACCTATTACAATTTTTACACTTCGCAAATCAGTCAATTGAGGTATCTAACATAAATATAACCATTAAACTTTTATTTAAAAACATTATTGAAATTCCTATATGTTTTGTCACAAAATGATTCAGTTGTTATTTTATCATAACTATTAAAATTCGTTTCCTTACGATAAAAGTTTGGCAAACAATTGTTTAACTAGCGAATTTTCAATGACCATTTGGATCCTTTCTTAAAATATTCGTAAATTAGTAAAACATTAATATTTGTAGTATTGTAAAGACATTTGAGTATTGTAAAGACATTTGAATAGCTTGTTGTCATGTGTTTTGAGTTTCATCCTTTCTCTTCTGGCTGTGCACATATTGTGCCTTTATTAATGATAATTTCAGATGCGCATGTAGATTTATAGATCCAGGACATTTAAACGCATTTCAAACATTTTAACCCTTTCAGTTTTATTTTCGTCAGTTAGTAGACATCATGGGAATTGTTCGAAAACAGTTAATTGTTCACTTATTAGATCAGTTTTACTTTGAAATGCTTATATGTGGTCTTGATCTGTTAAACGAACCTTTCATTACAAAATTATTGACAGATATGTGTATTGGAATTTGTTTAAAAAGTATTTTTTGCAGTTCTCTTGTGTACATAAGATTATTTATTGTGAGAATTATTGACATGCCGAATTTGATGTCGGCTTTGACTGACGTTGGTCATGTAGTTATATGTGTTTTGGACGATTCACAGTGTGTTGTAATTTGACTGTGTATTAGCTGATCACGCCTTTATTTGCTAATTTTAAATGGGCCATATGACACAAATACATTTTTCAAAATTTTTATACACATTTTTAAATAAAAAGCCAATTTTTATGAAATATAGCTAAAATTATAGTAAAAAAACGTTAAAAAAATGTTTTTTATTAAAGTATTATTTTTGTAGTACATAATTACTTGTTGTAACGAGAAAAAAAATGAAAATACAGTGAACGTAATAAGTTGTGGATGAATAGTTTTCGATTTTCTTTCTGCATTCTTCCACTAAAGTTATTTAACCAGTCTGTCATGATTATCCTAGTCATCCACGTCTACTTATTGTTATACCATTCGATAAAAAATTTTTCTACATGGGAACTCTGGAACGAGGGTTTGTTCTTTTTCCGATTACCAGTTCCCTTTCTTTGTCGACTATCACATTGATTCAAAATAGAACTGGAAGCCTACCCCTACCTCCAGTGCACCTTTCTTCTCTTAGGGTGTAAGTTTTATCATCTACGTTAAAAATGTCTTGCGAATAGTATTCTTTCATAAATTGAGCAGTTTTTCCTTCCAGACAGAAACCACAAACAGTTGGTAGAGTTATGCCTGGATCTCGATAATCCGTTTTCGTTAATAGCTCCAAATATCTTCTTAGGACAGTTCTTTCAAAGACTTCCAGCTTTCTTTTTATGTTTTCTGGCATCACCAAGTCTTCCATCAATAATCTTCTATCAAGTCTATTAATATAATATTGGTCTGACAATAGTTTTATAGACCCTGATTTTCGATCTCCAATGTGTTTTTACTACCCTTTACTGTTCTTCTTTGAATTTCTGGTTCTTAGTCCAGGGCGCATCTGTTTTGAGATGGACGTTGAGAGGTGACTCAAATTTTTTTGCAGAAATTGCTTGAAAATAAATCAAATAATAATATTTGAGTTATACTCCCTCTCAAAAAGGTCCGGAACAATGTTTAAATAATCAAAATGTCAAAAAATGAAGGAAACATTCGATTTTATTCTTCGTTTTTTGATTATAACTTTAAAAGTATTCATTTCCGAGAAAAGTTGTACTAACATAAAAGTTGCGTAATTAAATTTCCTACAATATAGAATTGGTTAAAGATTTAAAAAATTGTCACCCTAGTTGCAAAATAGCAATAATTGCGAAAAAAAACATACAAAATCAAGTATTGGCATTTTACGTTTTTCAACCATTTATGCTACACTTAGGACCTTCATATTTCACCCAGAAAAACTTTATGATACAGTAAAACAATACTGTAAATTTCATTAAGATCGGTTCAATAGATTTTGCAAAATAAATTTCGCAATCCAGCTTTCGCAAAAAAAATTCATTTTTTCAAAATGTTACAGGACCGAAAATAAAGCAGATAGCAAGTTGAATTTTTTTTTGCTTATAGAAATGTACTGTACCTTTCATCTGCAATTTGCAAAATTAAAATCGATTAATTACCACGGCGTCAGGAAATTTTTTAAATAAACATTAATTTTTGGTGCTACGCGCAGGACAGCGGTGTTCGATTCACACAAGTTGATTTCCACCGAAGTGTCTTCCAATCTTTATCTAATATATTATTTTCTTACTCTACATTTTGTTTTATTTTAATATTTTAATTCCACAAAAATCAAACTAATTTTATTATTGTTTTTGAAATATTGTTTAAACAATTGCATATATTTAAAAATAATAAACTTTTATTCTCTAAGTTTAAATATATGAACAAAGAAAGTTTTTGCTAATAAAAGTGTTATTTCAAAGGATAGACTATGTGTTTTTATTTTGCAATAAACAAATTTATTTATTTACATCGAAATGTAATAAAAATTAAAATGTATCAATCATTATCAAAGGTCATTGGAATGACCAATCAGAGCAAACTATCCGCTGTCCTGCGCGTAGCACCAATAATTAGTGTTTATTTAAAAAAATTCCTGACGCCGTGGTGTTAATCGATTTTAATTCTGCAAAATTGCAAATGAAAGGTACAGTACATTTCTATAAGCAAAAAAAAATTCAACTTGCTATCTGCTTTATTTTCAGTCCTGTAACATTTTAAAAAAATGAATTTTTTTTGCGAAAGCTGGATTGCGAAATTTATTTTGCAAAATCTATTGAACCGATCTTAATGAAATTTACCGTATTATTTTACTGTATCATAAAGTTTTTCTGGGTGAAATATGAAGGTCCTAAGTGTAGCATAAATGGTTTAAAAACGTAAAATGCGAATACTTGTTTTTGTATGATTTTTTCGCAATCATTGCTATTTTGTAACAAGGGTGACTATTTTTTAAATTGTAAACCAATTCTATATTGTAGGAAATTTATATACGCACCTTTTATGTCAGTACAACTTTTCTCGGAAATGAATACTTTTAAAGTTATAATCAAAAAACGAAAAAAAAAAATCGAATTTTTCCTTAATTTTTTGACATTTTGATTATTTAAACAATGTTCCGGACCTTTTTGAGAGGGAGGATAACTCAAATATTATTTGATTTATTTTCAAGCAATTTCTGCAAAAAAATTTGAGTCACCTCTCAACGTCCAAATGTACTAATATTTTTACAGATGCGCCCTGGTCTATCTTCTGTTGAACTCCCAGAGATGTGAAACTTCCTACAGTCTCAATATCGTCCTCTAATTCAACTGTGTGTCTATTCCCCTAGCTCTTGTCTGAGTTAGCTTTTTTGTCTTTTGAAGATTTTTTTCTAGTCCGGTCTCTTTTGTCCCTGTTTTTAATTGTGAATATATTTCTGGTTCCTCTCCCGTTCTGCGAGTCCTAATGCTGATGTCATCGGCATAGGCTGCAATCTGTATTGACTTAAATAAGTGAACCCTTTTTAAATAGCATGTTTGAAGAAATAAAAATTGACTTTTTTTGTAAATCATACATGGTAAATTTAAGACGTTGATTGAAATGACTAACTAGATGTACATATTGATCGATGAGTAAAAAGGTTTGTTATTTTATACTAATTATCGTAATGTATAATTTAATTAAGCATTGTGTTTTTTGAAATGTCAAATTACCAATGAGTGATCAGTTACAGTTAAATATTCAGTAATGTAGCATAAATGCGAATACTATGTTTAACTCTAGATAAGGTTTGACTGAGAAAATTAGGTATATCTCAAAACGCACATATTAACTTCCTTTTATGTTCATGTTTGTAATCTCATACGTTTCTGCGACATCTCTCATCATTTTTCATCTTAAGTAAGTCATTGAATGTGATATATTATTTAACAATGTTGTTGGGTAAAATTATTAAGATCTTACTATATTCTATCTGCTGCGCCATACGCAGTAAACAAATTGAAATCTCAAGTTTAATTTTACAATGATTGCTTTCTTCTTTTATAACTCCATATAGAAAAATGTATTCATTGTAAAAAGGTGTATATACAGGGTGATCAACTTCTGTGACAAAGTCCAATATATCTGTTATTATACAATATATGAAAAAAAGTTGTTAATAAAAGTTATAGACACCTTTAATGTACACATTTTAAAATTAGTGAGAAATATACAGGGTCTTCCATAACACGGTGCCAAACCAAAGTTGTTTTTTTAAATGAAACACCCTATATTTTATTTAAAATCTGGTTTCTCTACATTTTTCTGATTCAAGAGATATAACACTTGTCTAGGGTTATACTGAGTGTTTGAAAGTTACGAGCACTTTTATTAAAAAATCATACTGATTTGATCGCCCTGTATGTTTCTAACGGTGTAATGTATACTTATTTTTTTACTGCTTTTGACTGTCAATATTAAAGTAGTTTTGCAACAATGTACAATTTTTTTATAACTACACAAATTGTATACAGGGTAAGTCAAAATGTAAATACAAGAGTTTCTTCATAATTTTAAATGGAACACCCTGTATTTTATATTATTATCGAAAAGTTCTATCACTATACTTGCATATCTTTTAAATATTCCCTATACCTAAAGTTATTAGTTTTCGAGATATTTTAGTTTTATTGTTGATAACAACATGTATTACTTAGTTATTAATAACAATATTTTAATGTATTAAAATTTATTAGGGTAACTAAATTAAATAAAAAAATGTTCAACGTACTTCTTATGTTATAAAAGGTGTTCAAAGTGACCTCCTATAACGTCTACACAAGCCTGGAGACGAGTTTCGAAAGACGTTTGTAAGCATTTGTTGTGAGACACTTTGAAAGGCGTTTTGAATCCTTATTTTCATATCGTCTACTGTTGTTGGATGTGTCCTATAACTACGTCTTTAATATAACACCAGGAAAAGAAGTCAACGTCGTTTAATTCTGGTGATCTGGGTGGCCAGTGAACTGGCCCATCTCTTCCTATCCATCTTTCAGGAAATAGTTCATCGAGTTCACCGTTGACAAGTGCGTTGTGGTGAGCAGGGGCTCCGTCGTGAAGGTACCACATATGTTGGCGGATGTTTAATAGGGCTTTTCATCGATTGTCATTTGTTTCGAGCTTCTGTCATGTGTCACATAATATTAATATATCTACGTCATACGTCTTCGGTTTGTATCATTGGTAATACCAATAACGTACGACGTAGATATATTAATATTAAGTGTCACATGACAGAAGCTCGAAACAAATGACTGTGAATGAAAAGCCCTATGGTACATTTTCAAGTAGAATAGGTAAATGATTCACTAGAAAATTTAAATAAACCTCACCATTTACCGATTCCTCAAAGAAAAAAGGACCTATAACGTAATTGCCTATGATTCCACCCCAAACATTTAAGGACCATCTCGTTTGACTATGTGTCTGAGCACAGTACGGATTGGTTGTGAAATAATAATGAAAATTGTGTCTGTTTACACTACCATCTTTGTGGAATGTTGCCTCGTCTCCAAAAAAAGAACAAACTCAAAAAAATCTTTCTGTATAACTATTTGTTGTTGTGACCATTGACAAAATTGTACTCTTCGTTCGAAATCATCCCCAACAAGTTCCTGATGTAATTGTATATGATATGGGTGCATGTTGTTTTTCTTGAGTATGTTTTGGATAGCTTATATCTTGCTAACTTATATCTTGCTTCGAATAATATTTCGAATACTTGTATGAGGATTTTCTGTAACAGCCAGTAAAACATTTAATTCATTTTCATCCGTAATAATGGTTTTTGTTTTTTCCTTTGCTTCATATAAAACAGAACCAGTACGATTAAACCTGTCTAATAAGTTGTCAAATGCTCTCTTATTTGGTTGTCCACGCTGTGGATACCGTTCCTTGTAAATTCTTGTGGAACTAATGAGTTTTTGAAACACTCTCCTAAAATCCATATCATGTCTGTCATTTCTTCACGACTAAAATTCATTGATAGGTAAGAATTATAACAATATGGGAAACAATTATAATCAATAACAAAAATAAAAACGTACAGGTAATTAAAATTAGTCATCTGACAGTTCTTGTGTCAATTATTTCAAAGCCACCTTAAACAAGAACTCGCAGCAATTTATAGTTCCCATGTCTTCGCGGAAAATTAATATCATTTTGTTAGTAAATATAAAATTGTCGTTATTGTATAGAATTTACCATAAACTTGGAGAAAAAATAAAATGCAGTCTAATTTTAATTATCATTAACAAACTCATTGGAGGTTTCTAATTTTAAGGGTAATTAATTTACTGTAATAAACGAATCTATGAGTTATCAACAATTAAACTAAAATATCTCGAAAACTAATAACTTTAGGTATAGGGAATATTTAAAAGATATGCAAGTATAATGAAAGAACTTTCCGATGGTAATATAAAATACAGGGTGTTCCATTTAAAAATATGAAGAAAATATTTTATTTGCATTTTGACTTACCCTGTATACAATTTATGTAGTGATAAAAAAATTGTACGTTGTTGAAAAACTACTTTAATATTGACAGTCAACAGCAGTAAAAAAATAAGTTTATATTACACCGTTAGAATCATACAGGGCGATCAAATCAGTATGATTTTTTGATAAAAGTGCTCATAACTTTGAAACACTCAGTTTAACCCTAGACAAGAGTTATATCTTTTTAATCAGAAAAATGTAGAGAAACCAGATTTTGAATAAAATACAGGGTGTTCTATTTAAAAAAACATAACTTTGGTTTGGCACCGTGTTATGGAGGACCCTGTATATTTCTGACTAATTTTAAAATGTGTACATTAAAGGTGTCTATAACTTTTATTAACAACTTTTTTTCATATATTTTATAATAACAGATATATTGGACTTTGTCACAGAAGTTGATCACCCTGTATAAGTAACTTTACCCAACACATTTTATTTGAATAGTTAAAGTTGATTTCTTAACTAAAGTGTAGAATAATAACTATAATACGGATATTTTAGACTTATTTATTTATGTACTTCATTTTAAATAATCGATTTCTTTCTAAAGTTACTTTAAATATCCGGTCTGAAAATTAGTAAAGGCTGTGTGTAAATATAAGTATGTAATTTCTCATTTGCTTTTTTATTTCATTTCATTTTATAGGAAAAATACAGACTTAAAATTTTTCACTGCCATATGGTCATGATTTTTGAATGCATTTGTATCTTTACTGATAAAAAATGTTTTAGCTGATATTGGGCAAAAACTGACAGTAGGTATACTAAAATAATACTCATTCTATCGATTGCACTAGTCAGTGAATGACTGCGTCTTCTTTACATCTTCGTCGACTCTTTACTTCGTCTTTACCAGTAAGTTCTGTCTGATGAGCTAATGATAGCGAGACACGTCTCACAGAATGGTAGGTAGATGAACCAAATCTTTTCTGATTGCTTTGTGTACGTCTTGATTCCTTTTCGTCATTTCTTCGTTACTTGTTTTTATATTCCCTTTTATATTTTTTCTCTGTTTTATTAGGCTTTTGGTTTCACTGCTAAGTTTCTCTTCATTCCTTATTTTTCGACAATGTTTCTTTTGGCTTTTTCGGATGGCTTGTGTAATAAAATTATTGAAAACATTTATATCGTCAGTAAGAGGTGTCGCTGTATTTGATTTTAATTAGTCACACTAAACAATGTTCCAAATTGCGGTTGCCACTCAGTTCAAGAACTTAATGCATTGTTACTATATGCATGGTAGCTTCTTTATATTAACATATCCTGAAGTTGAATTTTTTTCAATTTTAATGCAGTGTAGGATTTTCTATGAAATCCTCGTATGTAAATATGTTTTTCTAAAAGGCTACTACCTAAATTTTATTATATGTTATATTAAATGTCCAGTTGCCACCTTCTCTGTTTATACCATAAAACTCAACTTAATTTGACACTTTTTACTGTATATTTTAGCAGTTCTCTACTGTTTTTAATGGGAATAAACCACAATTTTAATTGAAAATATAGTAAATAGTGTTGTTTGCCATTAAATATAGTAGAGTTACTAGAAGAGTAACACAGTACCTCAAAAAAATGGTTTCAGCATTCCAAGCAGATTTTTTAGATTAATCTAAATTGTTGTGTAGATGATTTTGGTATACTTACTTCGGTTTATGTACAACCTAAGATGCTACATTAGTTTTTATGTCACAACGACATTTTTAATAAGGTAGGTCCATGTCTTTATTCTTTACAGGTGTTTTATAAGCTCCAAAAAAGTAAAGTTTCTTTCAAAAGGTTTGGACCTGGACCTGTCAGATTGAAATGATGTAACATTTGGCAAATGTGGCTTTTGAGATACGTAGAAATAATTTTCTGTGATCTAAATCAACCCTAGCAAAATTTTACTACCTAGTCCATCTAGGCATAATTACAGTATTTTTAATTTAATCTGACATTTACCAAACCAAATATTTTTAATCGTATTATTTATTATTATCAACGCATTTTTGATTGAGGTGTTCGTCATATTTCTTTAATTTAATTTAACTTAATGATTTGATTTATATTCGTATATTATTTAAGATGAGATGTATCATAAACGTATCGTTTTGTGAGTGTCAAACTGCTTGCACACAAAAGTTTTAAGATTCCTTAAAAACGGGGAAAAATGAGAAGTTTAATAAAACCTATTGAGGCTTAGGTGCAGTACAAGTCGATAGAAAGATCTGAAACCGCCATTGTCAGACCGATCGAGAACATTGGTTACGCAATTTTATCAGATTAATCAGATTTCAAAGGTTTTTAGAATAGAATAGAATAGAAATATGCTTTATTGTCATGAAAAATTGTACAATTTTATCGACAAAGCTTACAAAAAGTCCAGAAAACAAAACAATAACATATCAATTTACTAAAATTACATAAATCGTCAGTATAAATTAAAATAATAATAATACTAATGAAGTTAAACAGAAAGAATCAATTGCAAAATTTAAAAATGTAAATAAATTGCAAATTACATAGTCTACCTAGTAATTAAGTTTAAAAGTTAAGCTGCTGCATATGACACCCAAATATAGATAAAAAATACTACTTTTGCAAAGGGTACTGTAATTTCTTAGTTATTGATTAAGAAAATCTTCTACTGCATAATATGGTCTTTCAGATAGGTAGGCTTTTGTCAGTTTGCGGAATTTAGTGAAAGATGCTGCCGATTTAAGTTGTAGAGGGAGATGGTTGTAAAGTTTTTTTGCGGAATATAATATAGATTTCTTTACTAACTCAGATGACGGGGTCGGTAAATAGACGTCAAAGGTAGAGTTTCTCGTGAAGTAGTCATGATTAGGTCTTGGTGGAAAGACATATAGATATTTACGAATTAAGCAAACAGTTTCTAAAATATACAAAGATGGAAGGATTAAAATTCCGTGATCTTTGAAGTAACTTCTGCAATGTGTTGTTCTTCTGAGGCCAAACAGATATCTTATTGCTCTTTTTTGTAATTTGAAAATAACATCGAATTGGGCAGCTGTACCAGAACCCCAAAAAGGAAGACCATAACGTGCCATAACGAAGATGTGACTCGAACAAAGAAAAATATGTTATTTTGGAAGATGCTAAATTGAGTTCATTCGAAACAGATCTTATAGCATAGCAAGCTGAAGATAGTTTCTTCCTTAACCAATCGATATGAAGGGACCATTTAAATTTGCTGTCTAAAAAAATACCAAGAAATTTTACAGAATCAACGGTACTCAATAATACCTCGATAAGTCGGTCTAATAGTTTCTCGTGATGACTTTCTTGTCGTGTCATCGTATGATCCTTAGCCATACACATTGTGAAGACAAGCTGATATCAAAAACAGAAGATATTTTCATCGATGTTTGCTCCTACACAAGAGAGAGATCCCTCTGTAATGTTAAAATATTCAATAATGCATCCAAGCCGTCTATAAATCATCATATGCCACTGTGCCAGTAAAGCGTACATATTTCTTGGCCTAAAGCACGATTTAAAAAATAGAATATTATTTGAACTGAAGGCACCACATATGACAAATAAACGTAGATGGGCCTAGAAAATATACATGAATTGATATGGATACTGATACTAAAAGTTTTCTTAAACCTTTGGTGTATAAGTGGTTAAACAACACTCTTATGTATTCAGCATACAAGCTGAATAATCGATTTAGTGCATTTTTTATTAGATATGTCTATTATTATCCACAATACCTTGCGCCCATTATTTTATGTCACTTAAACGAAACCGATTTTAAGGTATTACCAAAAAGCAAAATATTGTTTATGTCAATGATTGACAAAATTTGTTCTTGTAGTGAGTACTACTAGTTTCATTCAATATATTAAGTTATTTCATTGGGCACTTTTACAGCATAAAATTCCATAGTTTATCTTTTATATTATTTTATTATGTTGGCATATAATGCAACAATACTTTTATCGTTTAAATGGAGCACTGGAAACTACAATTATCTAAGTTTTTCAAACTCATGATTCGGTGGTAATGGTAATATATTTAGTAAGGAAATATCTTCCAAGTCCATCATTTTTGCAGAATCTGCATGTTGCCCTGTTCGCTTGCCTCGTTTTACAGATATAATATCTGAATGAGCTATGTGAGTTCTGTCTTCTGAATCTTCAAAAGTCTTTTGAGCAACGAGTAGAAAGTTGTCATAACTTTTTTGCTTGTCTTTGACCTGTAATCTTTACCAGTAGTCTAAACTAAATTCCTATTTCCATTTTCGGATATTATTAGCTTCTTTAGCAATCTTACTACCAGCAATTTTTTTATGCCTTAGTACCCATAACATATCTTACAGTCTGTTTAATAATAATTTGAATGGCCGGTTTCAAGTACTACAATTTACTGCTCATCATCAGATCCCTAAAAGGTAAAGTTACTTAATAAATAGCGGTACAAGATACTAATACCATTAAACAGATTTTTACATTTTAAATGGACTCACATCTAAAATTGATTCAATGCTGTTTGTGCTTCATTAGTTGCTTAAAGCCCTGTTTGTTCAATCTATTACCTACGGATTCAGATGTTATAGACTTCAGTGCAGATTTATTGTCAGTCTTTGTGCTTTGTATTGCTCGTAAGACCAGAACACAAATTTTTCAGCGAACTCATACCTTGACAAGCCTCCCTTTTTAACCAACCTTGATTAAGAATTCCCCTCCCTAAATAAGTTTACCATGCATCGCTAAATACCGTACAAATATTAAAATATTCAGCTTGATAATGATCTTGTTGCTGTTAAGTGAATAAGTTTTGTGAAAATTTATGAAACAGTAGTTTTGAGTGTTTCGTATATTGTTCTACTATTGGTACTCCATCAAAGACTTCTTGTCAATATTAAAATTATTTTGTATAAGCTATTTATTACAATTCTGTCAAGTTTTTTGTTCTATGTGGTGAGCATCTATATTGCAATATATTGTAATATTAAGGTGTATAACTTTTAGTTGAATTTAGTGTTCTAGAATAGTAGATTGTAGGTTATTGTATTTTTGTGGGGCCTTTCGTGCTCATTTTTTGTATATATTGACATGGCCCCTAACTGCCGACTGCTACATGACGGGCTTGATCTCTTATTGTTACTTATTTTTTACAATCAGAACTCATAATTTAATCAAAGTAGAATTTGATTGAGATTTTATCTTTATTAAGATGCAAGAACACTTAACTGCTAAGTTTAACTAACTGTTTAAATCTAGCGAAGATGTGATTGTATGTAATGTTAAGTCATGTTTATATATCGTACTAATAGGATTTAAATAAATCTCTCTTTATTAAGTGCTGTTTTTATTTAGAAAAATCTAGTGAGATATCAAGAGATGTATAATAGGGTGCATCGAAAAGGGCGTAAAAGAATTTTTTTTTTGCGATGGAAAAGTAATACCTCACAAAAGTTGCCCAATCAACTGTTAAGTATTTTGGTAAAATTTTTTCGAAATTGGAAAATATCTCCTGCCTCCCAAGACAATTAAAAATTTTGAAAACAATACAGTATGTCCCTGTAAGTTGTATCCATATGGAAAACTTTTTTATTATTAATTTTACGAAAAAAGTTATTCTTCATAAAAAGCTTTGCTTGGTCCAAAACCTAAAATACAACCATCTTATGTCAAATTTTATCAATTTTATACGAGGTATGTCAAAAAATATGAATTTCGCTCAAGAGTAAAATACGTTTATTTTTCACAATATCGAAAATTGTTATTATGAAAAGTTATTTAGAATTAAAAACTATGTTTCAGTATGTAATTACATCCTTTTAATTGAAATATTCTGAACTATAAAGGTACTTTACTTTTGATCTAAATTTATCTTTTTTGACATACCTCGTATAAAACTGATAAAATTTGATATAATATAGTTGTATTTTAGGTTTTAGACCATCCAGAACTTTTTATTAAGAATCACTTTTTTTCGTAAAATTAATAATAAAAGAGTTATCAGAATTGAAATAACTGAAAATAATGTTGGTTATCCATAATTTTTCAAAAAATTGTTTTTTCAATTAGAAGGATGTAATTGCATATTGAAACATAGTTTTTAATTCCAAACAACTTTTCATAATAGCAATTTTCAATATTGTGAAAAATAAAGCTACTTTACTCTTGAGTGAAATTCAAACTTTTTGACATACCTCGTATAATATTCAAAAAAATTGATATTTGATGGTTAAATCTTAGGTTTTGGACTATGCAGAGCTTTTTATAAAGAATAACTTTTTTCCGTAAAACTAATAATAAAAAAGTTTTCCATATGGATACAACTTACAGGGACATACTGTATATACATATACAGGGTGTAACAAAAATACAGGTCATAAATTAAATCACCTATTCTGGGACCAAAAATAGTTCGAATGAACCTAACTTACCTTAGTACAAATATGCACATAAAAAAAGTTACAGCCCTTTGAAGTTACAAAATGAAAATAGATTTTTTCGAATATATCGAAAACTATTAGAGATTTTTTATTGAAAATGGACATGTGGCATTTTTATGGCAGGAGTATCTTAAAGAAAAATTATAGTGTAATTTGTGCACCCCATAAATATTTTATGGGGGTTTAATTTAATTGGGGAGGGTGTAATTAAGTCTGCATTGTTGGGTGCCTGTAGTATATGTGTCTCTCATTATCTTTCCAATTCTGCCCACCAAGTCGCACTATCTGCTCCAGTTGGAATAATTATATGCCTCCAACTGGGGCAGAAACTGGTCTACCTCCCAGATAGCACAAGTACGTTTTATGGACATCCAGTGGACGTACATCTGTGTACATTGGGACGTCCCGCTAAGGTACAATGGACATCCGATGGACGTCCAACAAACGTCCAGAGTTCACAAAATTGGACGTCCATAGAACGTCCGCTACAAACGTACAGTGTACGTTGTTGAAGCTTTCAGTGTACATCTTATGTACATTCAATGTACATCTGATGTACATTCAATGTACGTCTTATAGTCATTTTTGTAGGGCACTTTTCAGAAAGCAATCTAGTGTCCATAATTTTTTGAATACATACATAGCAAAAAGCCTTTAGTTATAGGAAATAGTTCCTATAATACTAAACTTAGGTATACTTTAAAATATTACACAAAATACCTTTTTTATTTCTCTTTATTATAACTTTATTATAGGAACTTCATTAATGCACGACTGCACTTGCACGATAAACAGCAAACACAAAGATATCACAGGATTATTATATTGTATGTAATAACTTAATAAAGACAAAATTCAGATAATGGCGCCCCATCAAGCATGCACATTCAAGAGGTTTATTTCTGTTCTGTTCTTTCCAAACATTATTATTTCTTAGAACTAACTGCTTGTTCATAATGGACGTAACCATAAGATGAACGTAAGCCGTTATTATTTCGTAAACCGTAATTTGTATATAATTTTATGCAGCGTTCACAATAGACTTAAATTGTACGTAAAGACAGGCTGTCTTTACGTAAAATTTAAGTCTATTGTGAACGCTGCATAAAATTATATACAAAGTACGGTTTACGAAATAATAACGGCTTACGTTCATCTTATGGTTACGTCCATTGTGAACAAGCGCTTAGAGTCAGTACGGTTGTATATTGCAAGCGGGTTTGCCATTCTGTGAATTATCATAAATAAATCCTCCTTCAGTATTCCACAACAATTAACAGCGATAATCCCCTAAAAGTACCTGCTAAGTCGACTTTACATTACATGATTTATCATGTGATTTGTCATATGATTTGGTCATGGAGTGATTTTTACATGTTTACACTGTGTGATTTTTCATATGATTTTGCATTGTTTATACGGCTCGTTTTGTCATAAGCATTGTCATGCGGCTCGTCATGGGAAAAATCATATGACAAATCACATGATAAATCATGTAGTGTAAAGTCGACTTTATACACCTTTTACGACCGATAGCGTGAAGAGCGACAACGTTGTCAAGAAGATTCTCATTTAGTTTGGCGCGAAATTTAACAGTTACAAAATGCACATTTAAGATTTAAATTGGTAGTGTCTAATTATTGTAAGTTCTATAATTACCGATGCGCGGTGTAGCTCCGTTATTCTGAAAAAGTTTACCATCGTTTTATCATCATCTAATATTATATAGGTTTAATTAAAATAATTTTGGTGGTTCAGTGTTTTAATTCGATGATGAAAAAATATGTGACTACATTTATTAGAAGCTTCTTGTATTCTACTAATAATATTGCTTTGATTAAAACAAGAAGCTATATATAATTACTCATAATAATAGTCGCGTTTTGTGTAAAATCTCCATGAACCACAAATGGATGTCCAATGTACGTTGAAATCAAACGTCTAATGGACGTCGCGTAATGGACGTACATAGTACGTCCATTTTTGGTCCATGGACGTTTGGACTTTAAATGTACGTTATATGGACATCCATCGGACGTTGTGTGCTATATGGGCTCTCGATACTCCTGGTATCCTAATACTCGAGATTTAGTTTTCCAGTCAAAAGTGCGGCGTAAAAGGTGAATTGTGAAGAATGTAGTTTGAAGATAGGCTTCACCTAACTTAACCTATGTGACGTGTTGTGTTGGGGATGAGAACTTCCTCGCCCAGTCTTGTGAGCTCATAGTCTGACAAGCGATTATTGCCCATGTTTTCTTATGAATGTTCTTTGGGGAACATTGTCATTACTATAGATTTTCTAGCAGCTGCCAGGTTCATTGTCGATTGCTTGTTTATTTAAGCTATGGTCACTCAGAGGCGGCTTTACCTATTGTGCAGGGTGTGCGGTGCACACGCGCGCCGGGATGTTAGGGGCGCCGAGCGCCAAAGAGCGGGTCCTTTACTTTGTTTCAACATAAAATATGCTTTAAAACGATTAGGTAATGAAAAATTACATTGGCACTTAGCACGATTTATAGATCGCCGTCCGCCTGACTGTCCGTCCAACGGATGGGCGTCTCCATTTGCGGAGGAACATCTTGAGGCAAAAGAAAACCAAGGTAATTCTACACCAGAACTCCCCTCTTCAACGTCGTCACCGATATTCTCTTCATCCTTGGTAGAGAAAGAAGACGAAGTACCTTCTTTGTGTCGGAGCGTTCCCGGAGAATATACTTCAAGATGATAATATAATGAATGATCTTGCGTTATTGCCACATATTTTATCCGACAAACAGAGGATATTTTTAATGGAGCGTGGACCAGTACAAGTAAAACAGAGTTTCTATCCTTCAAATAGTTCGAAAAGATATTTTTCAAATGCGTATTATACTAAAAAGATGTTAAATAATGCAACCGTTTTAAATTGTTGCTTGTTTACTCTAAATCGACTGATTCTGTTTATTGTTTTTATTGTAAACTTTTTCATACTGATGTTACTCCTTTTAATGGTAAAGTAGGTTACAAAGATTGGCAGCATTTGTCTATGTCTACAGCTTTAGAGCGTCATGAAAAAAGCTTAGGGCCCCTATCATGTCTTAAGAAATAATTTACATTAAAAACCGTTATTTTAAAAGAAAGGTCGGTAGATTTTTTGAATCAAGTTGTAATTGAACAAGAAAAAAACGTTGGGTGGCAGTACTTGAACGAATAAATAATCAACATAATTCCTTTTTTAAGGAGGCAATGTCTGGCTTTACAGGGAAAGTCTGAAAAAATTTACGATTCTGACAATGGTAATTTTTTAAAGTTGGTTGAATATACTTCTAATTTTGATCATGTGCTTGCAGAACATATTGTCCTTATTCAAAAATCTGATTCACGCCTAACTCATTATCTTGGCCATAATATTCAGAATGAAATAATAAATTTAATGGGGGAAAGAATAAAAAGAACTATTATTTTTTAAAAATGAATAACCACTTTCAATTTCGTTGCAAAACGAAAATACAGCCGAACCATATTCTAGTCCAATCAGAGAGTGCAGCAAGCACCTCTACCGGTTTCGAAACTTATTAGTCTCTCATCAGGAGGCACATATGCTGCTCTCCCTGATCCAACGAAAACAAACCCCAGCGTGCAGTCCCGAATCACAACGAACGAAATGGCATAGATGCCCTAGCGGCAGCTGCTACAAAAAGACTAAATTTTCACTCTAATGGCATATAAAACAACATAATGCTATTCTACATCCCACCAGAATGAAAACAATGGGAACCTTCTCTGGTTACACTTCCGAGGCTTCTACAATATGCAAGCCATACGGATGCTGAGACTAAGGAAGATAAGGGAATTCTATAATTTACAATTCACGTCCCATCTGCTCAGCGCGGTAAAGTTCCAACGAGAATGGTTCCCTTCGTACTCCAATCAGAGTAAATCTAAATCAAAAATGAATAACCACTTTCAATTTCGTTGAAAACGAAAGTACAGCCGAACCATATTCTAGTCCAATCAGAGAGTGCAGCAAGCACCTCTACCGGTTTCGAAACTTATTAGTCTCTCATCAGGAGGCACATATGCTGCTTTCCCTGATCCAACGAAAACAAACCCCAGCGTGCAGTCCCGGATCGCAACGAACGAAATGGCATAGCCTAGCGGCAACTGCTACAAAAAAACTAAGTTTTCACTCTAATGGCATATAAAACAACATAATGCTATTCTACATCCCACCAGAATGAAAACAATGGGAACCTTCTCTGGTTACACCTCCGAGGCTTCTACAATATGCAAGCCATACGGATGCTGAGACTAAGGAAGATGAGGGAATTCTACAATTTACAATTCACGTCCCATCTGCTCAGCGCGGTAAAGTTCCAACGAGAATGGTTCCCTTCGTACTCCAATCAGAGTAAATGTAAATCAAAAATGAATAACCACTTTCAATTCCGTTGCAAAACGAAAATACAGCCGAAACCATATTCTAGTCCAATCAGAGAGTGCAGCAAGCACCTCTACCGGTTTCGAAACTTATTAGTCTCTCATCAGGAGGCACATATGCTGCTCTCCCTGATCTAACGAAAACAAACCCCAGCGTGCAGTCCCGAATCGCAACGAACGAAATGGCATAGATGCCCCAGCGGCAACTGCTACAAAAAGACTAAGTTTTCACTCTAATGGCATATAAAACAACATAATGCTATTCTACATCCCACCAGAATGAAAACAATGGGAACCTTCTCTGGTTACACTTCCGAGGCTTCTACAATATGCAAGCCATACGGATGCTGAGACTAAGGAAGATAAGGGAATTCTATAATTTACAATTCACGTCCCATCTGCTCAGCGCGGTAAAGTTCCAACGAGAATGGTTCCCTTCGTACTCCAATCAGAGTAAATCTAAATCAAAAATGAATAACCACTTTCAATTTCGTTGAAAACGAAAGTACAGCCGAACCATATTCTAGTCCAATCAGAGAGTGCAGCAAGCACCTCTACCGGTTTCGAAACTTATTAGTCTCTCATCAGGAGGCACATATGCTGCTTTCCCTGATCCAACGAAAACAAACCCCAGCGTGCAGTCCCGGATCGCAACGAACGAAATGGCATAGCCTAGCGGCAACTGCTACAAAAAAACTAAGTTTTCACTCTAATGGCATATAAAACAACATAATGCTATTCTACATCCCACCAGAATGAAAACAATGGGAACCTTCTCTGGTTACACCTCCGAGGCTTCTACAATATGCAAGCCATACGGATGCTGAGACTAAGGAAGATGAGGGAATTCTACAATTTACAATTCACGTCCCATCTGCTCAGCGCGGTAAAGTTCCAACGAGAATGGTTCCCTTCGTACTCCAATCAGAGTAAATGTAAATCAAAAATGAATAACCACTTTCAATTCCGTTGCAAAACGAAAATACAGCCGAAACCATATTCTAGTCCAATCAGAGAGTGCAGCAAGCACCTCTACCGGTTTCGAAACTTATTAGTCTCTCATCAGGAGGCACATATGCTGCTCTCCCTGATCTAACGAAAACAAACCCCAGCGTGCAGTCCCGAATCGCAACGAACGAAATGGCATAGATGCCCCAGCGGCAACTGCTACAAAAAGACTAAGTTTTCACTCTAATGGCATATAAAACAACATAATGCTATTCTACATCCCACCAGAATGAAAACAATGGGAACCTTCTCTGGTTACACCTCCGAGGCTTCTAAAATATGCAAGCCATACGGATGCTGAGACTAAGGAAGATGAGGGAATTCTACAATTTACAATTCACGTCCCATCTGCTCAGCGCGGTAAAGTTCCAACGAGAATGGTTCCCTTCGTACTCCAATCAGAGTAAATGTAAATCAAAAATGAATAACCACTTTCAATTCCGTTGCAAAACGAAAATACAGCCGAAACCATATTCTAGTCCAATCAGAGAGTGCAGCAAGCACCTCTACCGGTTTCGAAACTTATTAGTCTCTCATCAGGAGGCACATATGCTGCTCTCCCTGATCCAACGAAAACAAACCCCAGCGTGCAGTCCCGAATCGCAACGAACGAAATGGCATAGATGCCCTAGCGGCAACTGCTACAAAAAGACTAAGTTTTCACTCTAATGGCATATAAAACAACATAATGCTATTCTACATCCCACCAGAATGAAAACAATGGGAACCTTCTCTGGTTACACCTCCGAGGCTTCTAAAATATGCAAGCCATACGGATGCTGAGACTAAGGAAGATGAGGGAATTCTACAATTTACAATTCACGTCCCATCTGCTCAGCGCGGTAAAGTTCCAACGAGAATGGTTCCCTTCGTACTCCAATCAGAGTAAATGTAAATAAAAAATGAATAACCACTTTCAATTTCGTTGCAAAACGAAAATACAGCCGAACCATATTCTAGTCCAATCAGAGAGTGCAGCAAGCACCTCTACCGGTTTCGAAACTTATTAGTCTCTCGTCAGGAGGCACATATGCTGCTCTCCCTGATCCAACGAAAACAAACCCCAGCGTGCAGTTCCGGATCGCAACGAACGAAATGGCATAGATGCCCTAGCCAGAAGGGATTGGTTTGGGAACATTTAAGTGTAGTGACTTGAGTAACTATTGTATTTCATATCTCAGACATTTGGTTTAATGCACTATGTTATTAATTTTTTCCAGATTTAGTTTACCTTTGGTTTTTTTATATGACATATTTGTATATTAATATTTGGTTCAAAAATATTAATGGTTAAGGGAGAGCAGCATATGTGCCATTATGGCATATATGAGAGCAGCATATGTGTTATTAATTTTTTCCAGATTTAGTTTACCTTTGGTTTTTTTATATTATGACATATTTGTATATTAATATTTGGTTCCCAAATATTAATGGATAAGGGAGAGCAGCATATGTGCCTCCTGATGAGAGACTAATAAGTTTCGAAACCGGTAGAGGTGCTTGCTGCACTCTCTGATTGGACTAGAATATGGTTCGGCTGTATTTTCGTTTTGCAACGAAATTGAAAGTGGTTATTCATTTTTTATTTACATTTACTCTGATTGGAGTACGAAGGGAACCATTCTCGTTGGAACTTTACCGCGCTGAGCAGATGGGACGTGAATTGTAAATTGTAGAATTCTCTCATCTTCCTGAGTCTCAGCATCCGTATGGCTTGCATATTGTAGAAGCCTCGGAGGTGTAACCAGAGAAGGTTCCCATTGTTTTCATTCTGGTGGGATGTAGAATAGCATTATGTTGTTTTATATGCCATTAGAGTGAAAACTTAGTCTTATTATTTTTTAATTAAAACAATCAAAATATTTTTCAATTATTTTAGATTGCACTCCAGATCCCAGGCAACCAAGTGACGTCAGGAACGTTGAGGAAACGTCAGTTTTTGGTTGAATATTTACACGTGTTTGAAGATTACGTAATTATAAACGTCTTTTGTAGGTGATTTTAAATACGCAAGATTAATGACGTTAAAATACGTCTTAAAAACACATTTTCATTTCAGACAGCCTAAGTCTGACGTCACAAAATTGGGAGGAGCTTAAAGACTTAATGCTTATGATTCCAAACAATTTCCATAAGAAGTTTTTCATTTATTGTTTACGTGCTTTGTGTGATAAAATAAGACTTTTCATTTAGATATTTAGTTGAAGATAAACGTGTTAATTAAGAGATTTTCATTCGTTTTTCTCAACTGAGTTAGTTTAATGCAATAATTCTTCTTGAAAATTGTTTGAGATTATGGTTTAATTTGTTTTGGTGTTTATTTTCTGTTAATGAACTAATTGTGTGTTATCGAGTTTAATTAAATTATTTTGTTAATAAATTATTTATTAGTTTATATGTTGTTTCAATTTTGGCACAGCAAGTATATATAAAAAGTGAAAATTCTATATAGGTATGAGGTTTTCAAGTTTTTTTTTCTATTACATATTCTACTGGTCAGGGCTTAACACAATTTTTGTTAGAATATTTAATCTCAAAACGAAATTGACATATACAAGATATGCGTGGTCGAGGTTACGATAATGGGTCAAATATTAAGGAGAAGAATATAGGTTTACAAAAACATTTTAGACTTAAACCCGCGTGCATTTTTTGTACCTATTATTTTTTTTAATAATCACAAAGTTGTTTTTTTTTTAGTCATCTAACCAATTCCTTCCCAAAAGTACTATTTACTCGTGTAGGTACTCAAACCTGTCAAATTTCCTCAACCAATTTTCATCCTTGCCTCATAGATAAAAAAGTTTATTTTGAATTAAATATTTTTAACAGATTTGGGTTGGTTGTTCTGACGCCGTGAATACCTAGTGGCTGCCGACATCATTTAATATTGCACTATTTGCATCTGGATTTTTGTTTACATTATAAGCGTACCTAATACCCTATATACTAAATAGTACTAAGTAGGTACCTATTCGACTATTCCATTTTGATTGCGCGTCTACCAAAGGGCGCCAGGGCATGGACTGCACACGGACGCTACATGGGCTAGAGCCGCCTCTGGGTCACCTATATGGTTTTAGGATTCCCTATCAATTTTTGCATTGAAGCCTTTTATCAGCTAATCCTGTGTATATTATAGACACCGGATTCATATATAGTTTTAGCAGCCAAGAAATTCTTCTATGCACCACACTTCTTTGTCCTACCGTCTTTCCTTTCATTATAAGCTGTAGGAACTCATATCTTGTACTTGGGTCAATTCATGCCAAGTAGTCCAATATAAATTAAGTTGGTTGCTTGACTATTTTTAATATTTTTTATTTTTCTACCTTTTAAACTTCAGTCTATAGAGAGTACAAAATTGCATTCATTTTATTTTTAAAAAAATTATTTTGCCGATGGCCATTTTTGTAAAAGCGTATCGATCATTTTCACGGAAAACATGGCTTCGCTCTTTAGCCAATATTTTCACTGAGGTTTGTCCTAGAACAGTGGTTCACAACCTTTTATATCTGGCGACCCACCTTCTGATGTTTTTTCAAATTCGCGACCCATCCCTCACCTCCATCAGTTGTAAGCCCGATACATTTGGACTAATTAATTCCATTTTCGAGAAAAAAACTGTCCAAGGAATAGAAAATGTCTTGGCAAGTTGCAGTGCTGTTTAGTGTGTGACAAAATAACATTTCTTCTTCAACTGCTCCATTGAAACTAAACCTTACTAAGCATAACAAATTAACTTTTTCAGCAATATCTGTACTTTCGTCTAATTGTACAGAATAAGTGATGAAATTATTTCTGCCCCAGGCAAAATGAGGTTCTCGCCTGCTGTGCGTGGAGCGCTATTTTTTGCTATTAGCAAAGACAGCTGGTAAGAGGCCATGGTAATTTTATTTATTACCTTGTCACGATGCCACATTCTCCATATTCAACCGAGTCGAAATCAGTTCTTTGAAGAACATCAAACGTTTATTTAAGGTTTCTAGATGTTTGGTTGAAATGTGGTTGAAATGTAGTTTTGAAGGCTTCATACTTTCGGAAGAATGAAGGTTTAGCCAAGACATTGGGTATAGGTTCTTCTTCCGTACCTATGAACGTGAAACCTTCTTTCTTCCCTTTCGTAACATTTGACAATACCTACTGGAGGCACTTTAGCGTCATTGCTAGAATATGGACGATCATCTTGGTCAGTAGATTGCAGTTTTCTCTTAACACAAGACCAACTTTTCAGCCAGTTTTATATCGTTAAATAGTATCAAAAGTAGTGAAAATTTCACTACTTTTAAACGAAAACAACTCTAGAAAGAGTATCAAGTCACTGTCGTATGTTATTACTCGGGCAAATACCAGAGCCAGACTGAAACTGAGTGAGAACAAGAATCAAGTGTTTGGGTCTGAGTAAGAGAGCCAGTGGGAGAAAACCGGTCTGTATGCTACTCAGCTACTGTAAGAGCCACGTCGCGACCCACCTGAAATCCGCCCGCGACCCACTAGTGGGTCGCGACCCACCGGTTGGGAAACGCTGTCCTAGAACAATAAATCAAAAAGAAAACTTTTTAGAAAAGTATGTTCTAAAAATACGGCCTAAAGCATTATTTAATTTCAAACTACCCTTAAGGCCTTAAATAAACCTCAAAGTTTGAAAACGTAAACTGATAAAATTCCGTTTTCAGCATTTTTTAACAGCATAAGGCAAGCCGATAATGGTCTGTAATTTTTTTCTGGAAAAGACATACGTACATATTCTAAATAAAAAAAGTTTGAGCTTTGAGACTTAAGTAAATTTTTCAAAAAAAAAAGACTCAAAACTGTAAATTTTTGAAAAATCTCAAAGTTTGACCCCTTATATCTCTGATGGGCACGGATGAAAAAATTTGAAATTTGGCTGAGTGTTAGCCCCCAGCAAGTAGAATAAAGAGTAAAAATTTGGAGTTGTAGACTTACGTCATATAGGAGTTGCAGGCCTGAAAAAATTGGTCAAAATTTGAGCGTTTGCGGGAAGGGTAATTAAAATTCAAATAGACAGTTAGTTTATTGGAATTTATTTTGAAAAATATTTTGCCAAATATACATTGCTTTTCGCTTAAATTAAAAATGTTCAAACTGTCAAGAGCTAGGTGAGAGGCTGTTTGTGATTTAATTTAAGCGAAAAGAAATGTTTATTTGTGAAATAAACATGTATAAACATAAACTGAATAGATAATTGCACACGCTTTCAAATGAGATACCATACGACCCCTATTCGCATTTAAAAAAATCATCGATTACGTCATCGGCTCTGATGGATGACATCACGTAGCATGAAATATATGCCAAAAAATTGCAATATAAAAATGGACCTACTTTGGCCTTTCCTTAAAATCTAATAGGTAACTATGTATTGTCAAATATCAAGGACTCTTTTCTTTGACTCACCCTGAATATATTTGTA
The DNA here is from genome assembly GCF_917563875.1 of Diabrotica virgifera virgifera. Taxonomy (NCBI): domain Eukaryota; kingdom Metazoa; phylum Arthropoda; class Insecta; order Coleoptera; family Chrysomelidae; genus Diabrotica; species Diabrotica virgifera. The sequence continues at coordinate 128,879,833 of NC_065452.1, forward strand.
TTCTTTGTGAAATCTGGTGAAAATACATTAATTTTTATTTCATTAGATAGTTTATTTGAATTTTAATTACCCTGCTCGAAACGCTCAAATTAATGATTTTTTACCATTTTTTTCAGGCCTGTAACTCCTATATGACGTAAGTCTGCAACTCCTTATTTTACTTGCTAGGGGCTAGCATTCAGCCAAATTTCAAATTTTTTCATCCGTGCCCATCAGAGATATAAGGGGTCAAACTTTGAAATTTTTCAAAAAATTACATTTTTGAGATTTTTTTGAAAAAATTTACTCGTCTCAAAGCTCAAACTTTTTTTATTTAAAGTATGTACGTATGTCTTTTCCAGAAAAAAATTACAAACCATTATCGGCTTGCCTTATGCTGTTAAAAAAATGCTGAAAATGGAATTTTATCAGTTTACCTTTTCAAACTTTGATGTTCATTTAAGGCCTTAAGGGTAGTTTGAAATTAAATAATGCTATAGGCCGTTTTTTAGAACATACTTTTCTAAAAATTTTGGTTTTTGATTTTTTGTTCTATGCATACTTCAGTGAAAATATTGGCTAAAGTGCGAAGCCATGTTTTCCGTGAAAATGATCGATACGCTTTAACAAAAATGGCCGTCATCGGCAAAATAATTTTTTTAAAAATAAAATGAATACAATTTTGTACTCTTTATAGACTGAAGTTTAAAGGGTCGAAAAATAAAAAATATTAAAAATAGTCAATCAACCACCTTTGGACCACTTGGCTTGGATTGACCCACTTCTAAAGACGTGACCATGGAACTCAAGTATTCTTTTGTTTATCTTCTTTATTCGGTGCCATATTGAGTCCCCCAACCGGTGGCAATTGCTAGTTGATTATGATCTTCAGCTAATCGAACTAGTTGTTCGGCACTGCGTATTTCTGTCCAATCCCAATGTTCTATGACAATGCCTCTGCGGTCCGCGATTTTACTTTTCAAGATAAGCTGGAATACCAAACGAACTGCTGAAATGCGGCGGTCAGAAACTCACTAATTGTCTCACAACATTGTTTAACAAAATCTTAGACAGAGCAGAGATACCACAAAATTGGCACACCAGTATCACAATACCGATTTTTAAGAAAGGACAAAGATCATGCCCGGACAACTACAGAGGAATATTTCTCTTAAATACGACAATGAAGTTATTCATAGGCATACTCAAGGATAAATTGGAATCACAGATAAAGAACAGAAAATATTCAGGAAAGACAGGTCGACGACGGACGCAATATTTGTCATGAAACAAGTGAAAGAGAAGTCGATAGAATATAACAAACCTGCATATATTTGCTTCGTAGACCTAACGAAGGCATTTGACAGAGTCAGACTTAGCGATATAATAAAGAAAATTAAGCAAAAAAGGATACCGGCAAACATTATTGAAGTCATAAAACAAATGAACAATAACAACACGACAAAAATTAAAACAAACGACACCACTACGGCCAACATACCATCACCAGGAGGAATCAGGCAGGGAGACAGCCTCAGTCATTTCTATTCAATATGCTAATGGATGAAATAATAGAAGATGTGGAATCGCTACAACTAGGATACAGACTCAGCCACAGTAGAATCAGTATAGTGTGCTATGCGGACGATGCAGCCCTGATTGCAGAGGACGAGGATGACCTGCAAAGACAACTTTATCGATTCTATCAAGCATGTCGACGACTCAACATGAACATATCCACGCAGAAAACAAAATGCATTACCATTGCGAAAGACCCAATTAGATGCAAGCTAGTGGTAGAGGGAAAACCAATAGAACAGCTAAACCAGTTCAAATATCTAGGTGTAGAGTTATCAAGTTATCATGACCCAGCCAGAGACCTAAGAGGACAAATTAACAAGACCGCTGTTTTGTCCGGATGTTTGAGAGATGTGGTCTGGAATAACCCATATATGAGAATGGACAGCAAAGTTAGAATTTATAGAACTTGCATCAGATCTATTATGAGCTATGGCATTGAATCAAGAGAAGACACCAATAAAACCAAAAGTATGCTACGAACAGCCGAAATGAAGACACTAAGAGCAATAGCAGAGAAGACAAGAAGAGATATAATACGAAACAACATCATCAGGGAACAATGTGGCGTGCAAGATGTAGTCAGATGGGGCAGGCAAAGAAGAAGAGAATGGTTCAGTCATGTAACAAGAATGGAGGAGCACAGACTGCTAAGAATTGCTCTAGAAGGAAAACCAGCAGGCAAGCGTCCACCGGGGAGATCACCAAAAAGATGGAGAGATAGCTGCCATTCTACCTGTCAAGAAATACTTCAACGTCAGAATTAACAGATCGACAACAAGTATAAGAAGAAGAAAAGCTGAAGGAACTGGTACCGGTGTCCTCTAAGAGCTTAATCTAGGGATGAAATCTTTATTTTAATTTTTTTTTCAATAATTCACGAACGGTATTTGCTCTATTTAACACAGCTTCGTTGGTCTGCATGGCTGTCCAAGGTGTTCAGAGCATTCTTCTAGGCAGCCACATCTCAAACGCCTCTGGGCGATTGATCGTATAAACCTTCTTTCTCTTGTTTATAGCAAAAATAATTTCAGGTTGTTTGGTTAATATTCAGTCTTTCCAGCTCTGTCTGATTTGTGACTTTATCCGTCCAGGATACTCTGCGCACGAATCCTCATACCAACATTTCAAACTTTCAAAGAGGTACATCATAGAGGTATAGGAAACATAACACAGATTCTTAGACTAATTTTTGTTAACTCTTTTTGAAACGACCATCATTTTGGTTCATATATCGTCCCTGCCATTTCCAACTATTGAATGTGAAAATTGGTACTTTTCAGGAGAGCAAAATAACTCTTTTTTAGATACTCCTAAATCAGCGCATTGACAAATGGGAAAATATTTATATTTTTTGTATGTAATGTTTAATCCTTGTTAGATTGATAACAAAGGGCCTAGCGTAAGACGGTGGAAAGTGCCCCCAGCTCGATTTAAATTCCATATAGGCCACTTTTTAGCACATATAGAGGAACTCACTTTCTGAAATTTTTAGCCCACTAGTTGGTCACTTGACCCCCCTAGAGCCTAATTAGGCTTTTTATGTTTTTATTTTTCATCTCAGCGGCATCAAGAGCTAGCCAAAAACTTTATTTAAAAAAGTTGTAAGTTTCAAAAAGATCTATATGAAAATTTTTTTTTTATTTTTTGGCGGGAAATTCGAATTTTTAGAACAATTTAAACTTTTAAATAACTCTGAAACAAAAACTAAGACACTCGTTTTTACGAAAATTAATTATAATGTGTATTTTTGCACAATCTCTCACCCTGAATTTTTTCAGATTTTTAAAATTGGTGAAACGTACCTTTAAAAATAAAAAACCACATTTTTTCGGTTTTTTTTTTTCGTTTTTTGATACAATTTTATACATATTTTTCAAAAAAGGTAACACTGTCACTAGAATAGGTAAAAAACTGAAAAATAATTGGGGTTTGCTTAATAAAAATTTTTTGTAACGCCATCCGTTTTCAAGATACAGGGCGTTGAAGAAAACAAAATTTTACACATTTTTTACGATTTTGCTGAAACTACTGGCAACATTGTAATAAAACTTGGCGGGATTTAAGAGGTAGTTATTTTGCATGTTTTGACATACAATTAAGGATTTGATATTCATCATTGGCGCGCATAGGGGTAATGGTCTGAACTTTTTAAAGAATAAAGATAGTACGCCACTGACATATTTCAAATTAACAATCGTTTTTGAATTCCTCGTTTAATTTGTGACAAAAAATGTATCTTCTTATTTTTTCATACGACGCGCCATTTTTATTCAAAAAATAAAAGATCTTAACCGTTACAAAGTATTCGAACTTCTAGTACAGAGGTTCTTAATCTGTGGTACATGTACCACTGGTGGTACATATCATTATTGGCGGTGGTACACAAAACACAGAAAAATTAAAATAGTAGTACTTAGTAAGTAAGTTCTTTCTTATTAATAATACAATTTAAAAATATAGGTGGTACCAAAAATAATAAAAATAACTGTAGGTGGTACATCACTCAAAAAGGTTGAGAACCGCTGTTCTAGTAGTTTCGAAATCTAATATAATAATAAACTCATATAATAATAAACTCGTACATCCATTATCAAAATTATTTCGAATACTTTGGAAGCGTTAAGATATTTTATTTTTTGCAGCAAAACGGCGCGTCGTATGAAAAAATGAGAAGATAGATTTTTTATTGCAAATTGAACGAGGAATTTAAAAATGATTGTTAATTTGAAATATGTCAGTGGCGTACTATCTTTTTTTCTTTGAAAAGTTCAGACCATTACCCCTATGCGCGCCAATGATGAATATCAAATCCTTAATTATATGTCAAAACATGCACAATAACTACCTCTTAAATCTCGCCAAGTTTTATTACAATGTTGCCAGTAGTTTCAGCAAAATCGTAAAAAATGTGTAAAATTTTGTTTTGTTCAACGCCCTGTATCTTGAAAATGGATGGCGTTACAAAAAATTTTTATTAAGCAAACCCCAATTATTTTTCAGTTTTTTACCTATTCTAGTGACAGTGTTACCTTTTTTGAAAAATATGTATAAAATTGTATCAAAAAACGAAAAAATGCGGTTTTTTATTTTTAAAGGTACGTTTCACCAATTTTAAAAATCTGAAAAAATTCAGGGTGAAATATTGTGCAAAAATACACATTATAATTGATTGTCGTAAAAACGAGTGTCTTAGTTTTTTTTTCAGAGTTATTTAAAAGTTTAAAATTGTTCTAAAAATTCGAATTTCCCGCCAAAAAAATAGAAAAAATTTTTTTCATATAGATCTTTTTGAAACTTACAACTTTTTTAAATAAAGTTTTTGGCTAGCTCTTGATGCGGCTGAGATAAAAAATAAAAACATAAAAAGCCTAATTAGGCTCTAGGGGGTCACGTGACCACCTAGGGGGATAAAAATTTCAGAAAGTGACTTCCTCTATATGTGCTAAAAAGTGGCCTATATGGAATTTAAATTGGGTTGGGGGCACTTTTCACCATCTTACCCGTCTAGGCCCTTTGAACTGTTTATCATTTTTTTCTTTCCAAAAAATCACATTAGTTACTTTGCTTTTTGTATTAATCAAAGATTTGTTTTGGTCCGATAATTCAAAGTAGCGAATGTATAATAGCGAATAACTGTATAATCAAATAATGAAAATCCGTTAAAATGAAATAATAAACTGCCTCACAAGAATTGCTTGGAAGCGATACTGAAACAAAATTCGCACTAATTGTAAACACGTGCATTTTATTCTTCTCAGCAGTTTAGCATTTTCGACAGTTTACAGATTATAATTGAATACATTACAACACAAACTAACGAATGTGACACATTCGACATTTAGCGTTGTACAAATATATCTTTAGTTATATTTATACAAAACAAAATATCGAATATAACCATTTTCGTCAGTTTGCAGTCAACCAAATGAAAAAATGTTCATATTCGATGGTTTAAACAGCATATTTCCCGCGCTCCTAATCAAGCTACAATAACGAGAATTTGCCACAAGATGTATCACGTATAATGCGAGGACAAGGTATCGAATCTGAAAAACCCGATTTTTCACATTCGATAGTTGGAAATGGTAGGGCCGATATCTATATCCTCTTATTGTGTTCGTATGTTCCTATTTTTCCTTGATTTAATTCATTACCATAATAAAAAAGAAGAGGCTTCAAATGCCTCCCGGTTTTATTTCTTTGCTCATTATGAATCTGATCTTTGACTTCATTGTACCCAGGGCCGCGCCAAGGCTTTCAAGCGCCCCGGGGCAAGATATTTTAGGCGCCCCTTTCCTCCTCCCTTTGTAAGTAGTTTTTTGTAGCTTAGTGAATCGTTATACGGTATACCTACAAACTATTTTTTATGTTTTAGAAAAGTATCATAATCATCATAATCTAACCGTTATCGTCCACTGCTGAACATAGGCCTTCTCTAAGTTTCTCCATGTCTTCCTATCTTGAGCTACCAGCTATCCAGTTCCCGCCAGTTCTCTTTACATCTTCACTCCAGCACGTTGGTGGTCGATCTCTGCTTCGTTTATCCGATTGTCCGCCCGCGATCGCTATTCCAATAATCTTCTAGTCTAGCTGTTGTTCGGTGTTCTTGCCACATGACCTGCACATCTCCATTACTTTTTTGATACATGTTCTACTATGTCTTTGATTTTTGTTCTTTGCCTGATATTATTTGGTATTCTGTCTCCTTGTGATACCTCTGGGTAACCCTCATTTTCTGCTCTTAGATTTTCAGCAGCAGGAAATATAATAGGTATACTGATAAGTTATGAATACTATAAATATTTACAAAAAACAACGATTATCATTATCAGAGAACAAATGAATATGTAATTATTATTATAGTCCATTTGCTCACGGTTTTTGCTCCGTATTTTAAAGAACCGCTTGGATTGACATGAAATTTGGCATACGCATAGCTAATTTATAACAAAGAAAAAAATTGATATTGCGTCGTCGGGGATGAAAAAATATACGATAAAATTAAGTCCGGACGTGGATAAACTGACTGATAAGCAACTTTTGTTCCATATACAGTTTTTTCACTAAGTCAATATTTTAAAACGTGTTTATATACTTGGCTTGGTCTTTGTAACTATGTCACTATGTCTGCAAATTTTGTAATCCGTTTTAAAAATAGTTCTATGCTATCTAGGCACCTGAAATTTTCAGAATAGCTCAGAACTAGCTAACAATGCAATAGTTAACTGCTATGGATAAATCTTTTTTTTTTTTAATTTCAAAATATTTTAAAAATGTGACTAATGCAATGACATTTAAATTCCATTTTAAAGTACGTTAATAAATCGATAGGTGGTGGCTTAATGGTAGAGCGTTAAACTGCAGATCGAGATGTCCCGAGTTCGAATTAAAAGTTAATATACTTAAAATTCATATTTTATTATAAGTTAATTATTATATGTATCTACTATTTTAAATATTTTCTTTGATTTATATGAGTTTAAATCCGCTAGAGAAAATATTCCTGTAAAAAAGTCGATTACAAAATTCTTTTATGACATAGAAATTGAAACAACAAAATAGTTTATAATTTTATATTGGGTCCTATAAATAATGAAAACGTTTTATTATAAAAAGTTCTGTTTTATAGAAGTGTAATTATTTCGAGTTATTTGCTAGTGAATGTTCATTTTTCAACATAAAAACCGTTTTAGACGGTTTTTCGCAAATAACATAAAAAGTGTGTATTTATTGAAAAAAATGTTCTTAGCAAAAATATAGCTTATAAAAAAATTTAAAAAAACTTGTGCACGCATGAAGTCGGTTTTTAGTCGGTAGATCTAGTAGAGGAAGAGATGTAGCTCGAGAAAAGTGGGTTCTTATTCGTCAAATTTAAAATCGAAAATTAATCGTTACAGCTTTACAATTTACTTCACTTATGTATAATTATATGATCTGGAAGTTTTACCTTTCAAAGTGCTTATTTTTGAAAAAAAAATGGTTTGAAATAAAAAATAATAATTTGAATTTTGAAGGAAATGCCTTCGTTTCGAAATTTTTCCCAAGAATATATTTTCGATAAAATACTTACTTTTTGAGTTATTTGGGAAAAACCGTCTAAAAACGTGTCTTTTTTTGTTGAAAAATGAACATATTCACTCGCAAATAACTAGAAAAGTAGATATTCACTTAAGTAATATAAAAACTTTATAGCGAACAACTTAACTTTATATTTGCTTACAATTCGTCAGTTTATCTACTTCCGGACTTATTTTGAAAGTATATTTTTCACCCCCGTGAAGGGGTGGTACTCCCCTAGGGCAAAAGCACACGTTGACGCAATAGCATTTTCTTCTTTGACATGTTAGCTATGTGTATGCCAAATTTCATGTTAATCCAAGCTGTTCTGTAAAATCAGAGGTATTGCAATATTTTACCGTGAGTGAATGAATCAATAGTTCAGTTTAATGAGAGAAATATCGTTTTAGGGGATCAAAGTAATAATAACTGCTATTTTTATATCTATCTACCGACGATTGGTAAATTTTCAATTTTACAAGATAATAAAATATTATCAATATTTTTGGTAATTTCGGTATTGTCAAATTTTTTTGTTTCGGCACCTGTCGGCGCTGGGGGGCACCGCCCCTCTCCGTCCTTATGGACGGCGCGGCCCTGATTGTACCGTTGTTTTAATGTTTTACTTCTAATGTACTTCTTATTTTTAGATAAGATTAGTTGAGGCTTAATGTATTTCTTTGTTTATGATAAATCCTTCTGATCACTATCGTCATCTTCCTATGTCCCACATGTCTCTTTTCCTTTTCTATTGCGCACTCTACAATACTTCTTAAGAGTTCTTCTTAATAAAAGGTTTAATTTCGGGTTACTGAATATTTTAAGTATTTATTCTTTATAAATAAAACAAAATATGTAGTGTTTGAATAATTTTTATTGATAAAATTAAATTATATGTTTTAAGCGGGACTTCTGAAATAAAGTACAAGTAGTAAGCACCAATGTATGATTGATTCCGTTAAAATTTAAAAAAGAGGCTGTAAAATCAGCCTTAATATAATAAAAATATACGTACATTACAAGGCCTTTATCACGCTGTACGTATAGAATCAATATAAATTAAAAAAGAACAAGGAGTATTCAATTTTTTAAACTCCACTGAGTATAATAAAATTAAAAATGAAACTATTTTGTATTGGTTATACATAACAATCTGACCAATTTCTAAAACTAAAATTGGTTAAATTGTCAAATATTTCATGTTTTAATGTCTTATTACACAGATACAACTTATAGTCTAAGTCATCTGTTTAATGAATAAAAAATATTTGGTATGTAATTTAGTATGTTAAAAATTATAAAAAACAAGAGGTGCCCGAGATAATTTTGTCCTGACTACCTAATATTAAAAAAAAAGGCTTTTTAATTTTAAAAATTTAATAATGAGTTTAAAAAGTTAATCGTTTTCGAGTTATAAACAAATTAAAACTGAAAACAGATCGAAAGAAGACGATTTTCAAGGCTTAAAAACACAAGTAAAAAATATTATTTTTGTAATCATCAAGTTCAAACCTTCTATCAGGTCCCGATAAGAATTTTTGCCATGTTTTATTCTAAAATATATTTTTCTAATTGTTAATGAGGAAGGTTTTGAAATGAAATAAGTCCAAAATATTTATCAAAATTAATAGAATAAGGTTTGAACATGAATTTAGGTACCTAATTCGTAATTTAAAAAATGATATTTTTTACATAAGTTTTTGAGCCTTGAAAATCGTCATCTTTCGTTCTTTTCTCAGTTTTAAAATCGTTTATAACTCGAAAACGATCAACTTAAGAGAAAAATTACAAAAGACCTCTTTTGTTTCGAATGATCCAAAAAATCTAAAATAATGCCTGGGTCGACATTTTGTTTTTGAATTTATAAAGTTATTTTTTAATTATTAATTAATTATAGTCAGGACAAAATTATATCGGGCACTCCGTGTTTTTTATGTTTAACATACTAAATTACATATCAAATAATTTTTATCGATTAAATAGGTCGCTGCAGGTCGACCTTACAGTCCCTGCTCAATTTATTAGACTCACCCTAGAAATATCAGTCTTTTTCATTTGAAACACCTTAAAAGTATGCTCAAAGTCATACGAAACTGCTGAATGGGTTAAATAACAATTACTTAATAATTGTTCTACATAATTAAGTTAAAAATGGTGAAAGTTTTTGATTGAATTGTGAAAACTTGATAGATGGCAATAGAATGGGCTAAAAGGGCGCAATGACTCGACTTTTTTCAACTTTAGTTTTTTAGTTAAATTAGTGATTGGTGATCAATTTTCGTAAAATTTGCAGAGGTGAGTGTCAATGTTGTTCTATGTGAACGTTAGTTTTCATTTTTTTTAAATTTATCTTAAGATATTAATAGAAAGATATTAATTTCTAAAAGATGAATATTTTCAATTGGAATTTTTTCATATGGGTGATTGTAAAAATCTTTTTGTTGAGCAAATCTCTTCCGTTGCTGCTCTTTTAGAAAATATTGCGTGTTGTCAAAAAGAAATAGCAAAAACATGCAGTATATTTTAATCTTTAGTTCGAAGGTGGCGTCAAAAACCTGAAGGGAAACATCATGTTACATCGATTTGGAGGGGTTGGTATGGCAGAAAGATTTCAGTCACTCCCAGAGGGCAACGATTTTTAATAAATTTGGCTGTAAAACACAGAAGAGTCACCCATAGCGATATACGAAATGAATTGGAAGAATCAGAGTGTTCAGTATCGAAGTCCAATGTACGCCGAAATTTGTACAGTATGGGATTCAAATGTCATAGGCCAGTTAACGAAATATCTAAACAACCAACTATCACCATAAATGCTCAAAAAGGCTTAGTTTGGGCCAATTTGCATTAATATTTTATAGTCATATAATATTTATGCAAATTGGCCGAAACTAAGCGTTTCTTGGGCATTTGTGGTGATGGTTTTGGTTCCTTAACTGGCCTATGACATTTGAATCCCATACTGTACAAATTTCGGCGTATAGTGGACCCCGATACTAAACACTCTGCTTCTTCTAATTTATTCTTTATATCGCTATGGATGACTCTTCTCTGTTTTACAGCCAAATTCATTACAAATCGTTGCCCTCTTGGAGTGACTGAAATCTTTCTGCCATACCAACCAATCGATGTAACATGATGTTTCCCTTTAGGTTTTTGACTCAACCTTCGAACTGAATATTAAGATACTCCGCATTTTTTTGCTATTTCTTTTTGACAACATGCGATATTTTTTAAAAGAGTAGTAACAGAAGAGATTTGCTCAACAAAAAGATTCTTACCATATGAAAAAATTCAAATCGAAGATATTCATCTTTTAAAAATTAACATATTTCTATTAATATCTTACACTAAATTAAAAAAATTAAAAACTAATGTTCACATAGAATAACATCAGAACAATATTAACACTCACTACTGCAAATTATACGAAAATTGAACACCAATCACTAATTTAACTAAAAAACTAAATTTGAAAAAAGTCGACTCATTGCACACTTTCAGCCCATTATATTGCCATCAATCAAGTTTTCACAATTCAATAAAAATAAATTACCATTTTTAGCTTAATTATGTAGCATGATTATTAATTAATTGTTATTTAACCCATTTAGCAGTTCCGTATCACTTTGAAGATACTTCAAGGTGCTTGAAATTAAAAAAAAAACATATTTCTCGGGTGAGTCTAATAAATTGAGCAGGGACTGTATATCGTATCTTAGACTATAAAAAAAGAATGTGGAGTATTCAATTTTTTAACTCCACCGAGTAAAAAGAAATTAAAAATGACTTCGAATAATCAGTTATAGAAGTTTTGCGATATTTTTGAAAAATATTATTTTGTATTGGCTATACTGTGACTACACTCTGACTAATTTCTAAAACTAAAATTGATTAAATTGTCAAGTATAGTTGCCAACAAATTATTGCACAAAACCTTATCTCAAGCTTATTACAAAGTAATTTGTATGTGAGTGATGTTAAGTTTCGAGAGGTAAACATACTGAATAGCAGCTGTAATAATTTAACGTACAATATATAACAGCGCTACAGGCCGTATAGTAGGGTGGAGCAACATTTTTTTTCATAATTCCCTAAGAAAAGTTGCCTTTTACTACCAGTATTCACCAAAAAAAATCTCAGGTCAATCAACTTAAAACTTCTACTGCCCAAACCGCTTTGAAAATTGGAATTTTCCCTATATTTAAAAATATATATATATATATATATATATATATATATATATATATATATATATATATATATATATATATATATAATATCTTGTTATTGTCACTAATATCTTATGAATAATTATTACTGGATAATTACGTAAAGAAGATATTACAAAACATTCCTAGAACCAAATAGCAACTCAATATAATGACCTTGAAACAATACTACATGCTCTTTGACACCGCATTGCGCCGGTTTAGCGCCAACGAGGCTAACAGGATTCCACGAACTCCGTCGCAATAAATCGGTTGTGGTCGTAGACCTACGTATCGTCTGCCCCCGCTGATTTATGTTGTTAAAATATTTTAGTTGTTTGGCAGCATTAGAGCAGTTAACGTATTTAAAAAATGTCTTTTACGCGACGTGATTCATTGTGCCCTGTGTTTGGTGTACCAAAACCATTTAAGAACAATGTGTTGCCGACCTACGCGGATATTATTAAATGTTACTTATATCGTCGACAAGAAATTGTTGTACAACAAAGACCTAGTTTCGCTGATGATGTCTGTTCCCGTTTAATAAAAGACTTGAAAAACTTGTGGCAGAAAAGTTCCATTTGTGTTGTATCAGACCAACAAATATTACATAAAATTCGAGAATACCACGGTAAATATCGTAACATAATGAAACGGCTAAAAAAGGACGGTAAACTTAATAATTCAAAACAGGTTGTTTTATTTAGAGAATTGGCCGAGAAGAAACTCTTTGATATATCTTTATGCAAATGTAAAGACTTTTTAAGCTGTTCTTGTACAATAAAAGTGCCTCTACTTGAACGTGAATTTCTAACCGACCAAAGAACTTCGCGTAAAATGGTAATCGGTAGAGTTGATCAAAAAACTACAAAAGTACTCGAAAAGAGATGGAAGCGTAAAAGTAAAACTGAGGAAAGGAAAATCAGGCATGATGAATATGATGATCAATACAAAGAATCTTTAATTGACAGAGCATACCAGTCAGTGTCATCTAATCTAGAAGAAGAGACTTCAAACAACAGTTCATCAGAAGAAAATGTCATTAAATTAGAAGACAGGGTCGATACTCCTTCAACTTCTCAGATGAGAATAAAACTACCAAGTGTAGCACAGGCATGTGACAGAACGGGTGTTTCAGATAGGACGGCAGCAATTCTTGTTAGTGCAGCGTTAAAAGATATAGGAATAATTACTACAGAAGATTCATCAAAAATTGTCGACCGCAGCAAAATTCGTAGAGAAAGGGCAAAAGCTCGATTTCAGCTCAAGAGAAAAGATAAAGAAGACGGTTCTGAATTGGTATATGGAATATATTTTGATGGAAGAAAAGACCAAACGTTAGTTCAAACTAGTGAAGAAGGAAGTTTGTCCAAGAAAACGAAAATTGAGGAGCATATAGTCCTAGTTTCAGAACCAGGATCCAAATATATTGGTCATTTGACTCCTGCATCTGGCAATTCGCAAAGTATAAAGAAGAGCATTCTAGAATTTTTGGAGCATAATTTTGACGTTTCAAATTTGCAGGCTATAGGTTGTGATGGTACAGCAGTAAATACTGGTAATAAGAATGGAATTATTAGACAGCTTGAGCTTTCGCTGAATCGATCCCTACAATGGTTTGTTTGCCTATTGCACGCAAACGAACTACCTTTAAGACATTTGCTGCAACATTTGGACGGAAAAACAACTGGCCCAAAAGGATTTCGTGGCGAGATAGGAAAGCAATTAGAAAAATGTGAAACCTTACAACCTACAAATTTTAAAAGGATAGAAATTACTTTGCCTGAAATTGGTGCTGATCAACTTAGCACCGACCAACAATACTTATATGAAATTTGTAATGCCATTTCAAAAGGTAACATCTCTTTGAACTTGTCGAAAAGGAACCCCGGGAAAATGGCTCATTCCAGATGGCTTACGACCGCAAACCGGATTTTACGATTATATGTCTCCACAGCGAAACCATCACAAAATCTAACTATTGTAACAGAATATGTCATGAAAGTATATGCCACCACATGGTTTGCAATCAAAATGCAACCATCATGTCGACACGGGAGCAAGCATCTATTTGGTATGATTGAAAAATCAAGATTTTTACCAGAAGATTTAAGAAAAATCATAGACCCAGTAATTCAAAGGAATGGCTATTTCGGTCATCCTGAAAATGTATTATTGGCTATGTTGGCTGATAGTCGCAAAACAGTGAGAGAATTAGGCCTTAGAAGATTATTGAAGTGTAGGAAAACAGCAAACCAACAAGAAATACGGGAATTCAATTTGCCATCTTTAAATTTTTATGCTGAAGACTACATCGATATGATTGACTGGCAGTCGACAACAATAACAGAACCTCCCCCTGACAAAATATATTTCCAATGAAGAACTAGAAAAATGATTTTAGATGTTCCAGCTGAAATTGAAATTCTAAAATATCCATGCCACATCGCAAGCAGTGGAAAGGTGCATCAAATTAGTAACAGAAGCGGTCAGTTGCTGTATGTGGAAATACAGCAAGGGATGGATTTATAAGGGCACGAATTGCTTCTAGAGCTAGTTTGCCAGTATTCGAGACAAAAGTCAATATCTTCAAGTTTTTAATGAAAATTAATCACAAAAGTACAAATAAGGGTGGGAGGGCGGTGGAACTCGATATGCAGCTACCTCCACGCGGTGAGTTCTGGGTTATTTCCATAAAAAATTACGAATTTTTTATGGAAATAAGCGAAGAGCTGCATCACGGCTTTAAAAAATATTTATCTTTAATTTTTTTAATTTCACGGTCAAATGGGCAGTAGAAGATGGCAATATTTTAAGCCACTTTTTTTTCTAGAATAGACCATTATATTAGGCAACTTTTCCACATATAGGTCAATTGATTTAAGGATTTTTTTTTCGAGCCAGTTTTCACTCCACCCTACCGTATAGGCCTAGGGGATTCTAAATTCTGGATAATATTTCTCCATTATTTTCGGTCCTCTGCACTCTTTCCCCAGTCCTTCACCCCGATTTCTTCTAAATCCCTCTCTACAGCCCTGCAACCATCTCTTCCTTGGGCGCCCTCGTCTCTTTTTTCCCAATGCTCTGTCATTCAATATTAGTTGACGTTTCTACTTTCTGACATTCGAGTAATATGTCCCAGCCATCTAGCTCTTTGGGCTCGTATTTTTGTCGTTGTTTTTGGTCTGCTATACATCCTCATTACTTCATTTGTTCGTCCCTCCAGGTATTCTCCGCTATCTGTATACCTCCAAAAATCTTTCTCAGGACCTTCCTTTCCCATATCTGTATCTTTTTCTCCTCTTGTTGATTCATTACCCACGTTTCGCTCGCATACAACACTGTGGGTCGTATTATCGTTTCATACATTCTGATTTTCGCGTTTCTTGATACATTTTTTGCTTTTAATGTCGTGTTTAAGGAACCCACAACTCGACTTTCCTTCAATAATCTTTTATCTATTTCTTTTTCTTCCCTTCCAGTTTTAGTTACAGTAACTCCCAGGTATTCGAATTCTGATACTTCATTAAATTTATATTCATCTCCTTCTCCTTTCATTTTTATATAGTTATCCTCTTTCTTATTATCCATTTCTCCTTTCATTGCCATGTATTGTTTTTCCTTGGTTGATTCTTATTCCATACCTTTTTGCTTCCGCTTCGAACTTTTGGAAGATTTTTTGGAGCTGTTCCTTTGTTCTTGTCAGGATGACTAGATCATCAGTGTAAGTAGGGCTTACAATACCGAGCCAAAATCTCAATACCGGTATTTGGTATTTAAAATTTCAAATACCGGGATCCCGGTATTAAAACCGGTATTATGAATAAAAAATATACACATTATATTTATACTATCCTCAGTTGTTATATCGACTTGTTATTAAATAATATATGAAACCTATTAAATTTTGTTTTGAAATCAGTAGATGTTTATAACATTACATAGAGAGTAGGAATAGATAGATACAAAAAATATGCAAATAGAAAAACTATACATTTGATTCTAGGATAAATTTTGCATATAATAGGATAGTACTCTTATGAAATTTGCTATTTGTAAATTAATTTAACTTTAAAATATATTAATAAAAATATTAACTTACTGTGACAAATATTTTATATGGATTACTCTGTATTTAGACCGCTATATATTTTCAATTAATATTAATAATTCAGAAAATAAGTGAGCCGAATTTATACACCACATTACACAAAAAAATGAAAAATAGATCTGAAAATGTAAAAACAATTCTAATTATTAAATCTTACGGCTTATTTATAAAATAAAGCAGTCTAATTTTAAATATTTATGAATTTTTATATAACTCATTTTATGTAAAATTTGTATAGACGACATTTAATAATTTGGTTGTAGAAGCTGATATAACCTTTCGCCTTAAATTATAGTCCAGAGAAATAAGATTTTTCTCGTGACACATGCCCCCCCCAGGCCGAAACCAAATTTTTTGAGTAGTACGGACATCTATATTAATAACCTTTATGTTTCCTGCAGCCGATTTTGATGATATACATAGTTATAAACTAATGAAGATCAAAAAACGGTAAATTTTCGCTTTTTTCGTTTATAACCACAAAGTTAATCATTTTAAACAAATTTAAGAGTAAGAAACTCATAAATCGTCTAAAAAAATTTCAATATGGCATTCGCTGAATATGTCTATCCTTATTGGTTGCTTAGTAAATTGCAAAATAAATCATAAATTTTGATTGGATATGGTAATTGAGTCAATACTCGCAATCTTTAGTTTGTATTTTTATTAGTTGTTACCTAATCGTGGCGCAACCGGTTTCGAGTCTTACAATATATGACTCATCATCAGGCCCAGTACAAAAAAGTCTTCTCAATACAAACTACAAGCTAAAAAACACAAAACGAGAGACATGTACACATATATATATACAAAACATAAAAACAACTTTGTCTTGGTTTTAATCACACACCATGAAGCCAAGCAACTGTGTAGTATTGAACTCAACCTTCCATAGTATGTAAAGATGAGACTTATTGTTATTGCGACCAATCTGATGAAAATTGCTTGGTATATAATTTTAATATATATACTACATTCCTCAACTAGTTAAGGGATGATGGAGTTCTGACAAGATAACTAGTGACCTTAACTAGTTGAGGAATGATGGTAGTATATATATTAAAATTATATACCAAGCAATTTTCATCAGATTGGTCGCTCCCAATGACAATAAGTCTCATCTTTACATACTATGGAAGGTTGAGTTCAATACTACACAGTTGCTTGGCTTCATGGTGTGTGATTAAAACCAAGACAAAGTTGTTTTTATGTTTTGTATATATATGTGTACATGTCTCTCGTTTTGTGTTTTTTAGCTTGTAGTTTGTATTGAGAAGACTTTTTTGTACTGGGCCTGATGATGAGTCATATATTGTAAGACTCGAAACCGGTTGCCCCACGATTAGGTAACAACTAATAAAAATACAAACTAAAGATTGCGAGTATTGACTCAATTACCATATCCAATTCGCATTGGCAACCCTTTCATCATTTCATAAATTTTGAGTTTTTATAAATATTTATAACTTATGTAAAAATTAACTTAGGAACCTTCTTATAACATGAATTGCTGAGACCTCTAGTGCTTAAATTATATTTTAAATTTCAAAGCAATTGGTCAAATAGTTTAAAAGTTATTTAATTTGTTTATCCCAAATTCATTTTTTTTGCAACACTATAAGTCAGAAAATTATGAGGTTCCAGTAAGACTTCTGACAGTTTATGGAAGAAGAACATTTATAATATTGACTTAATTAAAAAAAATTACAAAAAGTAATTTTAAACAGTGTAAAATTATTTTGCAAAACACGTCGATTTTTTGCTTACTTATAAACAATTAGAATAACTTTTTAACCGTTACCCGTAGAAAAATTATTTTTTCATATTTGTAAAGACTGAATTTTTATACAAATTTAGGAAGAAAAACAATTGTCCTAGGACAATTAGGGACGAAGTTAGCCCCCCCTTTTTTAATTCACATGTTTTTGCAGAATAATTTTGCAGTATTTAGAATTATTTTTTTGTCATTTTTTTTAATAAAATTAATATTATAAATCTTCTTCTTTCATAAACTATCCAAAGTATTACTGTAACTTCATCATTTTCTGACTTATAGCGTTGCAAAAAAAATTAATTTGGGATAAACAAATTAAATACCTTTTAAATTATTTGACCAATTGCTTTGAAATTTAGGGTATGATTTAAGCACCAGAAGTCTCAGCATTCTGTGTAATAAGAACGTTCTAAGTTAATTTTTACATAAGTTATGAATATTTATAAAAAACTCAAAATTTACTATTTATTTTGCAATTTTCTAAGCAACCAATAAGGATAGACATATTCATCATATTGAAGTTTTTTATACGATTTATGAGTTTCTCACTCTTAAAATTGTTTAAAATACTTAACTTTTTGGTTATAGACGAAAAAAGCGAAAATTTACCGTTTTTTGATCTTCATTTGTTTATAACTATGTATATCATCAAAATCGGCTGCAGGAAACATATACGTTATTAATACAGATGTCCATACTACTCAAAAAATTTGGTTTCGGTCTGGAGGGGGTTGTGTCACAAACAGGATATTTTTTTCCCTTATTTCTCTGAACTATTAACGATATTTACGCTTTTAGAAAGCGCTATACTTGACTAGTATGTGGAATAAACGTGTTTAATAAAAAAAATTTACAATAATATTAGTTGTTTATCTTCAAAAATAATTTCTTGTAATAGCAAAAAATATATTAGAAGAAAGTTTATTGTGCATTAATTCACTTTTTATAAATTAAGCTAATACCGAAATACCGGTATTTTTATTATAAATACCGGTATCGAATACCGGACAAAAATCGTCCGGGATCCCGGAATTCCGGTATTGTAAGCCCTAAGCGTAAGCTATAAACGTACAATAGATTAACATTTATTACTTTCTACCTGTGCCGAAAACTTAACGACACCCTCAATACAATGACTTTGTAATAAGCTTAAGGCAAGGTTTCTGCAATAATTTGTTGGTAATTTCTTGCTTTAATAATTCCACAGATACAACTTACATTTTGGTAACTTAATCAGTAAATACCATACGCAGTGGTGCTTATTATTTGGCCAGAAATAAGATAAAAATATTGACTAAATTATTCAAATACGTGTTATATCAGCAAAATCGAGACAAAATTCTTAAACTAAAATATATACTTTATAAAATATTTCGCGTTTTCTTTTTTTTTACAAAATATATCCACTTTTGTGTACAAAAAATAATATAAAAGTGAGAATGCCATAAATTTACATTATTGAGTATGAAAACCTTAAATGAGGTGAATGAAAAGTTTATGATTTTCAGTTAAAACACAACTGAACTTTCCAAACTAAACACATTTCAAAACATCTAAAATAATATATTATAATGTGTTACAATACACACCGACAGATTTGGTACAAACACTGTGTATCCAACGATATTCTTCTCTTCTTTTAACTGAGAATCTCACATTTTTAGGATAAAACATAAGTTATAAAAATGGTTTGATGGATATGTCACCCAACGAAGACAAACAAGTTTTTTTTCCCAAAAACAACAATATATTTCAGAGCCCCTTCAGAGAAAGCATGTCTTTATTTGCTTTATCGTTATCCAAAAGACATTTGACATGTACTATTGATAAATGTTGAAGGACATTTCTCATGACACATACAGGGTGTTTGGTAAAGAATGTGCCATAGCTTAGCCTTAGATTTCTGAAGTTAAAATAGGTCGATTTAAGCTAACTTACCTTAGTACAAAAGTTGATAATCATCGAAATACAGGGTGTCAAAGTTAAACTTTTATTTTATTTATTCTTGAATATTATTTCCTGACAGGCATGGGATAACAACACAAAATTTGGTAAGCGGGGGCTTTTTGGAACGAGAAATCTAAATTCGCCACCAATAATTATGTATTACCCAGAGGGCGCCACATACGTGTTTCAGTGCTCATTTAATACGTTCAGTAGGTTTGTTCGTAGTACGATCCAAACGATCAGCAACCGTTGCCAACCATCAGAGGCATGCGCAGTTAACCGTTGGCGCTGCGCAGTTAACAGTTAGAGTTTGTAGATTAGGAACGCGCATGCCTCTGATGGTTGGCAACGGTTGCTGATCGTTCTACGAACACACCTAGTATTTTTTATCCCCCACTCTACATACTTTTTGAATCAAAATTGTTATTCTCTTAATATTTTTACTTAAAAAAGGTATACTACAATCATCTTGCTAAACTCAACTGTTTTTGAGATAAACGCATTTTAAAGCTGCGAGGCAACATAATTAAACGCTTTTATTTAGTTCAATCTCTCTCTCTCTCTTCAATCTCTCTCTCTCTTGTCGTTTCCCCATTACTGAGGATCGTGATTTCTTCCAATATTCCTACCAATGTTTCTCCATTGGTCTCTATCTTCAGCTGCTCTAAGAGCTTCGCAGAATGAGTTTCCAGCTGAATTCTTTATTTGGTCGGACCATCTAGTTGGTGATCGTCCTCTTGATCTTCTCCCCGGAACGTTTCCAGAAACAATTAATCTCTCCAAACTGTCGTCACCTCTGCGAACCACGTGACCAAAGAATTGCAGAATTCGTTGCAGACATATTGTGGACAGCCTTTTGTTAATATTGAGTTGGTTTAGAATGGAAACGTTTGTCCTATGAGCTGTCCATGTTATGCGCAGCATTCTTCTCCAGCACCACATCTCAAAGGCATCAATTTTTTCATCTTGATTTTTTGAGATTCAGCCATCTCATCTTGATTTTTTGAGAGATAGATCTGTCTTTCCAAACTTTAGTTAGGCGACCGCATTTTTGCCATACCAATACGTCTCCGAACTTCTGCTTCACAGTTGCCATCGTTAGTTATACTAGACCCGAGATAGACAAAGGTGTTTACTATCTGGTATTCCTGTAAGATGTTAGTCAGTTGAATAGTGTCGAATCTGTCGACCACCATTATTTTTGTCTTAGCTTTATTGATTTTCAGACCAACTTTATTGCTTTCGTGCTCAACTCTTTGCAGAAGATCAAACATTTCTTGCTCATTTGCTGCTATAAGTGTAGTGTCATCAGCAAATCTCAAATTGGAGATTTTCCTACCGGCTACTGTTACTCCACCGGCCCATCCTTCTAAAACCATCCTCATGACATGTTCACCATAAATGTTAAATAAGTCAGGTGACAACACGCATCCTTGTCTAACACCTCTCTCGGTCTTGAATTGGTTTAAGAACTTCTGATCTAGTCGTACTGTCGCTATATTAGACTGGTACAGATTTTTAATAAGTGTCACCAGGTGCATTGGTGCGCCCATTTCTATTAAAATTGACCACAGATTTATCCAGCTTACACAATCAAATGCCTTTTGGTAGTCAACGAAGCATATAATCATAGGTACTTGAAATTCTCTAGACTTTTCAATAAGTTGTCTCAGGTTCAGGATTTGTTCCCTTGTACCTTTACCCTTTACAAATCCCGCTTGCTCATGAGGTATTTGGTAATGTAGATAGGTTTTTAAACTGTTTTTGATGATATGCAACAAGATTTTACTAGCATGTGTTATTAGTGACAGTGTGCGGTAGTTTTCACATCTGGTAGTAGTTCCTTTTTTGTGTAGCGGGATATAAATTGAGGTGCACCAATCAGATGGCCATTTTCCTGAATTCCAAACAGCGACACAGATAGAATGGATGATATGTATTCCTTTGTCACCTAGTAACTGTAGTATTTCACATGGTATTGAATCAATGCCTGGGGATTTATTTCTCTTTAGTGATTTAATTGCATCTTTGACTTCAGCGAGTAAGACAGTAGGTTCTCTAGGGTAGTCAGAGGGCCACTGATGTTCTGCTGATACCTCGTTATTTTTATATAGCTCGTCACAGTAGTTTCTCCATGTTTCCAATATTTCGTCAGTATCGCTCTTTAGATTACCTCCCTTATCTATTACAGACCACGTTTGAGGTTTAAATTATCTGGTAAGGAGTTTGATCTTCTGGAATAAATCCCTCGGTTCATTTCGACAGCCATGTTCCTCTATCTCTCTGCATATTTGAGAGATGTAATCAGCTTTGTCTTTGCGGCACTGTTTTTTGATTTCTTGCGATAACGCTCTGTATTCATCGTTTGTTCCGTGTCTAGTTTTGTGTTCTTTTCTGCGTTGAATCACAGTCCACGTATTATCGGATATCCATGGTTTACGGCCAGTGGAAACCGCTGCCTCACAGTCTTTTGCAGCCTCGATTAGCTTATCTTTGAAATAAATCCAAGTGCTCTCAGGGTCACTATCTACTTGGTCTAAAGAGAGAGCTTCTTCTAGGTTGTGTTGGAAGTCATTGATTTTTGATGGATTTAGAGACATGACTTTTCTCCGGGGTCTTCTTTTGGGAACTTTAAAACGAAGTCGAACGTTCAATACCAGGAGTTGATGATCGCTTCCGCAGTCTGCGCCAGGATATGTTTTACAGTTGATGGCCGACGACTTCCATCTTGATCTTATTAGGATGTAGTCTATTTGATTCCTTGTTCGTCCATCTGGGCTGCGCCATGTGTATAATCTCCGTAGATGATGTTGATATAACGTGTTTGTAATTGTAAGATGTTGTTCTACACAGAACTCCACTAGACGGTCGCCATTCTCATTTCTCTGTCCCAGTCCATTTTTTGCCCAGCACTCCTTCAATATTTTCATTAGATGACCCCACTTTGACGTTAAAATCTCCTAGAATTATGATGAGTTCACGATTCGGAATAGCGTGAACAGTTTCTTCTAGACGACCATAGAACCTATTGATGTCTTCTTCTTTTGCAGCTGTTGTAGGAGCGTATACATGGACAAGGTGTAGGGTATTGGGTGGATATTCTCATTTTAAGGGATATTATCCTGTCATCAATAGTATTATATCCAATTACGCAGTCGTTAAGTTTAATAGAGGGTACAATTATTGCGACTCCATTTGTACTTTTGTTATCTGGGCCTGAAAAATAGACGACGTTGCCAGCAGTTTTTTAAAATGCCCTTTACCTCTCCAGTGAGTTTCAGAGAGACCCAGTACCGAAAGATTGTGGTCTACCTTTCTTTTTCAATTATGTGTAACTTTCCAGGGTTTTGGATCAGTCCCTGGACGTTCCATGTACCAATTCGCTGACATTTTCTTAAATTAAATGAAAATTTGGATTCAGTCGCACAATTTCTGCCAGGTGCCTGGTCCCTCACACCTTTAGTTCAATAGTTTGCGTCAAATCTTTAGACGTTAATTTCACTGCCTTTTCTTCAATGCAAATGAATGACAATTTGCAGACATATGCATTCGCGGGAACAATACACGAATAGTCGATAAAAATTTTTTTTCATGTTTATTGTTTAAATAAAAAAAAAACGATTTTAATGGAAAACGCTTAAATTCTCTTGTTTTTTACAATGTAAAAACTTAAAACTTTTACGGATTTAGCTAATGAACAATACATAATTTCACTTTTTACGTTAATTGTTTACGTTATGCTTCATTAATAAACAATAAAGTTTCGAATTTTTTGCCAATTCCGACTACTTTTCATGTTAGTACATCATATGTTTTATACATATTTTAATAAACATGACGATATATTTTAATGTTTAAAAAGTGTAAGACTAAAAAATAAAAAATAAAAGTATAAAAAAAATTTTAAGAAACGCTTTTCTTTAGTAACGAGTGACTAAAATTAAAAATATTATAAAAAAATCAACTAAAAAGCAAAAAATAAAAATAAATTGAAAAAAACACATTCGTTAAAGAAAAGTGTTCAATCTCAAATTAATCCCTTAATTTGTAATCTCACATTTTTTCTTAACTTCCTAAACTTTTATAGTTTCACCATATATAATTGAAACATTGGGAAACATCGAGTAATATTTTAATAATTAGAGTCCATTCAACCTGCAAACTTAATAAAATGCCAAATAATATATTTTCCAATTGAACTTTACAAGTTTTGCAATAGCTTCCTTTAAACTGTAGTTGCAATCTTTCAACATGCAAAGTCCGTAGTTCGGTTGTCATGCAACTTATTGATGAATTGTATATTTTGACGAGATTATAAATTAACCAAAGGGATTATTTTGGGTTGCAGTCTAATTGAAACAGTTACCTCGTTAACAAGTACGTAAGTCGTTGTTAGAAGTTACGCCGAGAGTAATTATTATCAGTAGCTGTCATTAAAGGCAGTCTATTATAGAAAGTTACCTGAACAACATCTTTAGTGTAATTATACGTAGCTGTCAATAAAACCATATTTTTTACTCCACACTCAAACATTTATTTACCATCGTCGATCGAGAAGAAGCGGACAAAGGGGCATTACAAAACAATTCGATCCTGAGATCTACGTCGAATTGTCCAAAAAGTGTGGAACGAAAACCGTTTATTCGATGAACACGCGCCACGCTTTTCTTTGACGGATGTGTTAGATTTTTTCAATTTTTGGACATGGACATTTGGACATTGGACAATGGATGCAATGACATAAATATGAGAATTGGCACAATTATTATGGTTTCAAGTTTATTTTTCGGGTCTAATTACAATGATATTATGCACAAAAATATGTTGTATCGCAGATTTAAAATACGTTTATTTCGAAAGCAGTTGAGTTTAGCGAGATAAATGTAGTATACCTTTTTTAAGTAGAAATATTAAGAGAATACAAATTTTGATTCAAAAAGTATGTAAAGTGGGGGATAAAAAAACTGAACGTATTAAATGAGCACTGAAACACGTATGTGGCGTCCTCTGGGCAATGCATAATTTTTGGTGGCGAATTTAGATTTCTCGTTCCAAAAAACCCCAGCTTACCAAATTTCGTGTTATTATTCCATGCCTGTTAGGAAATATTCAAGAATAAATAAAATAATAGTTTAACTTTGACACCCTGTATTTCGGTAATTATCAACTTTTGTACTAAGGTAAGTTAGCTTAAATCGACCTATTTTAACCTCAGAAATCTACGGTTAAGCTATGGCCCATTCTTTACCAAACACCCTGTATGTGGATGATCCAACGATTATACTGGAATCAAAAGACGGAATCAAGGATTACCAACGGTCTGTATAGAGAAATAAGTGGAAACCATTAAAGGCATGAGGCAAGGCTTCACCCTCTCTCCACTACTGGTTACCATTAAAAAAGATTTTCAATTGAACAGCAAAATATGATGGAAAAATGGCTTAGTACGAAAACCTTGAATGTCATTTTACAGGCAACTTTACAGAAGAGACAAAAACTGAATTTCTGCATACTCAACAACATAAACATAAGTGAAAAATTTATTTGTAACGATCTAAATATAGTCATAACTTAAAATACGTAAAGATAATTTTTTGTTTTCGGTTAGAGCATGCAAAAATTCGGTTTTTTGTCTCTCCTGTAAAATGACATACGAGCTTTTCATACTCAGCCATCGATATATAGTCCCGAGATTTCTAAAAGGACCATAGGGCTTCCAGCGAACTCTACTTCTCGCTAGTGCTTCGATTTCACGCCAGGATTTTTTCCATTTATTTCCCTTTGTCCAGTACTGTCCTTTTCAAAGTCTTTTTAGGTCTGCCTACTTTCCGTCGGCCTCAAGGATTCCAATCCAGCGCAGTCCTGGTAATGTTATCTGTCATCTTATGTGGCCCCGCCATCTTCATTTTCTTCGCCTTATTTGCTTTATGAAATTTTCTTGATCCATAACGATTTTATCGCTTGACTATTTTTTAATCTCGGCTAGGGTTTCCTTCCTAACTGTTCTTCTTCTTTCTTATACTCAAGAGGACACTAAAACATTCTTTCTAGTCTGTTATGATATCCTTGTTTCCATTCTTCAATATATTGTTTGTGGCATGCATCCTTTCTTTATGCTTTTGATTGCACTTTTTTCCATTTTTGTTATTACTGGCTTCCCCTTTTCCTTCTCATTACAATTTGAGCATCGCAATACCTTTATTCTGATTTTATCCTTGTCATATCAGTGTTTTCTTTGTGTAAATTTCTTTTCGCCTGTTTTTCCCGCCTTTGTTATAGCTATCTTTATCTTGTTCCAACCCCATCTCGATACAAATGAATCAACTAAATATTGATCTTTCTTAATATCTTCTTCTTGTAGATCTGACGACCTGTTAATTCCGTTGCTAAAATATTTCTTGAGAGGTAGACTGCCAGCAATATCTCCCCCTCTTTGGTGGTTTTCACGGTGATCACTTGACAGCTGGTTTTCTTTCTACCGTTATTATCTTCTTCCTCGACTACCCCTTGTACGCCGTATTGTTCCCTGAAGATGTTGATTCTTATTTTGTCTCTTCCCGTTTTCCTTGATATTGCTCCTATAGAGCGTCTCAAGTTAAGAACGGGACGTTGCGTAGATAGGGCTACGTACTTCTTATGGACGATAGAAGCGCGCCGATGCCACGCCGTCTGATTAGAATGAATCGTATATCGGCAGTCTACTAATAACATTTGCCTGAGCGTTTTGGCAACACTGATCTGCATAAGACAAAAGTTTCCTTTCTTAACGTGAAATAAATATATAGTAAATTTAAAATCAAGATCCAGTAGAAATCAACAAACCAAGACACGTTAAATGCTACTAGGAGCAATACCGAATCACAATTTACAATGTATATACATTGTAAATACCAAATCATGATTTTCAAAGTTTATACATTGTAAATTATGATTCGGGAGTGCTCCTAGGAACATTTAAAGTGTCTTGGTTTGATTACTTCTACTGCATATTGATTGTAAATTTAGTATAGTATCTTCATTTTATTTATTATTGGTGTCTTCTAGGTTACAGGTTTTATAAATTTGTCGATATTTGTAGACCTGTTGACATTTTCCAAATATTGTCTCCATTAATTTTGAGGAAAAAGTAGTCCCTTAAATTTTTAGAGTAGTTTAAATAAATTTTTGTAGAAGAGAATATTATCGATAATTACACAGTGAGAGACAACAGATATGTTCACAATTTAAGTCATACGACAAAGGAAAATCGTTAAAATTGGTTGAAAACTGGTATTTTGAAAGTGAAAAAGTTTTCGTAAAAGTATGCATAACATATCACATGATATTATTTTATCAAAATTTAAATATAGCACCTATGGAGCCAATGGCACAAATGCATATATATCGTCACAGCCAAAATTCTTACAAAATTTTTGAATACTTTGAGTTTACAAAACTAACATTAATTTAAGAATGTTATTACTCTTTAATGGCTATAATAGGTGCTACATCAGGAAGGAGAAATATATTTTATTTGTCACATTTCAACAACATTTTTAATAGTCGATTTACATTTACAATAAATTAAATATTTCCGTAATAATTATACACAAGTACCTCGTTTCCAATCCAAATTTGTACAATATATAAAACAAAATCTATCAAAAAAGTTTCAAATACACTCACCACACAATTACCGCGCACCTTGTATTTCGTTCAATGTGTAGAAATTGTCAATCTTGGACCACATTTTATGAAAGATACGGTGAAAACTATCTTTGAGGAAAAGAAAACTAAAAAATTATTGAAAAAAGTCGTTTATCAAGGTATTAGTAAAAATCCAATGTTTAAAAATCTTCGAAGAAAATTCAAATAAACAATTTTGAAAATCATGGCCTAATTAAAAAAGAATGTGTGTGTGTACTTTGTGCGCATTTAAGAAGTTATACTTTTATTATGATATAATCTAACTTCATATTATGATTTTAACGAAATCAATACCTATCTACTTTAAACAGTTTTTTGTATTGTATTTAAATATTAAACTAATTTTAGAAAGAACAAAAATAATACCAAAAAAAAATGACTTTGTCAGGATTTGAACAGGGGACCTCTCGATCCCTAGGCGAATGCTCTACCGATCAGCTACCACGGCTTTTATATTCAGTGGATCATTTCTCGTACATAATTACAATCTCGGTGACAGATACTTTAAATGAAAATAAACATTTTCAATAATACTTATGAGGAGGAAGACAAATCCACAGACATAAAAATTATAATAAATATATTTACCAAAAAATATTTATAAATAATATGTAAACTGCGTAACTCCATAATTTTCTGAAAATGAATTATCACTGCCATCTGTTTCAAAAAGTCCCTACTTATCGTTTAAAAAAGGTAGCACATGCATATTTTTACCAGATGAGTAAATAGCGACCTCTCCGTATACACCGTATCTCCCTTGTCGCCAAATTTAGTATGAAAAATTCGTAACTCCCTATTTTGTCATCCCACACGAGAAGAAAAAGTTGGTGGTAAGTAATATTAAATACTTATTCAACAATATACAAAATGTTAGTAATATTTAGTAATATGTGTATCTATAAAATATTTCCGTTTTACCATCCTGTCTTTCAAAATGGGAGATATGTACGTAGTATTAGCATTAGTCTTTGGAGAGATAGTTTTTTGCTCTCTTGTAAAATTTGGTTAAATGGAGTTACGCAGTTTACATATTAGGTCGACGATATACTCTTTTCATGCACACCTTATTTGTGCTACATAACTTAAAAGATGTAGCGACTATTAAATAGTCACTATTAAATTTTAATACCATACTGTCCGTGTGCGCATGCGCCGGGGAATGTAAAAATTCACCCTCGTGCCTAAAGAAGTATAACTTAAAAAATTATGAGTAATAATAATGGCTGTTGCCGCCTCTGACCCTTAGGCCCTCTTGGAGCCGGTTCGGCAATCTTGGGGATTGGAGGATATTGTGCCACTCCTCTAGCGCAGCCGTCTTGAGCTCTCCGAGGGATGTAGGGGCTGGTACCATTGCTCTATCCTGTCTTTTGAGGTTGTCCCAAATGTGTTCAAGGGTTAAGATCAAGAGTGCGTGCCGGCCTGCACTGCAATTCGAGATGACCGCTTCATTGTCTGCAACGTGATCGATAAAGGCAGTGTGAATACTCGAAGATACGTGAAAAAAGTTCTCCAAGACCATGTCATTTAGATTAATACATGACAATGCACGTTGCCATGCCGCAAGATTCACACATGAGTACCTTAATGAGGTCGGGATTCAAGTTTTACCATGGCCAGCCAGTCCCGATCTTAACCCAACACATTTTTACAATGTATAATTCACGTCCCATCTACTCAGCGTGGTAAAGTTCCAACGAGAATGGTTCCCTTCGTACTCCAATCAGAGTAAACATGTAAATAAAAAATGAATAACCATTTTCAATTTTATTGCAACACGAAACTACAGCAGTTGCCGCTAGAGTATCCCTGTTTTTCGTTCGTTGCAATGTTTCGTTGTCCTAGTTGGGTCAGAGAGAGCAGCATATGTGCCTCCTGATGAGAGACTAATAAGTTTCGAAACCGGTAGAGGTGCTTGCTGCACTCTCTGATTGGACTAGAATAATGATGCGGCTGTAGTTTCGTGTTGCAACGAAATTGAAAACGGTTATTCATTTTTGATTTATTATGTTCGAATTTTCTTCGAAGATTTTTAAACATTGGAGTTTTGCTAAGCATCCCTTGATAAACGACATTTTTCAATAATCTTATAGTTTTCTTTTCCTCAAAGATAGTTTTCACCGTATCTTTCATAAAATGTGGTCCAAAATTGACAATTTCTGCAAATTGAAAGAAATACAAGGTGGGCGGTTAATTGTGCTGGTGAGTGTATAAAAATAGCTAGTACGGTTTCTCGATAAAAATGTTTTTTGAAATGAAACAAAACAATCTGAGATATTTACAGCTTTTTACAATTACAAATATACAACAAAAGCAATTTTCACTTAGAATCAGTTCAAAAACTTTCGACATTTTTTATATCCACATGTACATGGAATCTTATCTTCTTCAAAAGGGAATTTATAATCATAGGTCAACTCCTCCCCACTAGGAATTCGTCGTAAGGCGAAAATTATTATATGTTTATGTCCTAAAATTTCCACTACTTTCGAGTAGCAGTTAGGCTAAAAATAAATCAAAAGGACTATAATATAAAACAATTTCAATTATAGATCTATTTATAAAATTTTATTACTTATACAGGGTGTTTCATTGGGAAACGGAAATACTTTAATTGTGAATAGAGGTTACCAAGGCGGTTCTAGGTATACTACATTTTTTGCCCTACCGACTTTTATAACCGACTTACGGGGTGTTTTATCGATTTTGCCAATTTCTTTCCTAAGCCATAACTTTAGAACCACCCTGTATATTTTTTTGATATTTGGTACACATGTGTCTCATCCAAAACCCAAACGACCGACATACTAATCACAAGAAAAATCCAGGTCCCGATTAACAAAAAATTATAAAGTAATTGTGACCTTAAAAAACACCCTGTATATTTAAATTCTGAAAATCTGTTTGCATATTTGAAAAGAGCACAAAAAACTAAGTCTAATCTTTGCTTCAATTTTTCGGCCAGACAATTTTATGACTTTAATTTTGAAATTATATTGAATTTTTTAAGAACTTGGACTTAAAAAGCAGGTATTATTAACTTTTAATTATAAATTATTAAAGCTATTGAATAAAAACTCATTTTAAAATTAATCAATACTTATTTACTACATCTGAACAACCCAATTATTAATCACAAGAAAAATCTAGGTCCGGATTAACAAAAAAACATAAAGTAATTGTGACTGGTTGATGAGAATAAATCTCGTTCACTTCAGTGGAATGACAAAAATTGTAGATAACAGTTTTATCACTTTATTTTACTGACTACAGTACGAATTGACAATGCTTGACAAAGAGCCTATTTACTCTTCGCAGACTCGAGGCAAAGTAAGTAATTATACATAAAAATACAAGTATATGGAAACCGGCTGGTTCGGCATTAGATCTACATGTTGTAAAAAGAGTCCAGGCCCGTCGCAGCGGGATTTAAACAAATATTAAATAAAATATGAGAAATTAATTGAATTCGTAAACATGCCTCCCACCTTGAAAGGGAAAGCTTTCAATTAATTAAAAATGAAATTAAACGTAATATATTACAGTCAATGAATAATCACTGTTACTTGGCGACTTCTATTCACTTGGAAGTGGGCAAATGTTCACAACTGCTACACGAACGAGTCCTTTAGCTGTTCTAAGTGTGACAACCCTAGAAATGTTGTCAGCCCCTGGATGCAACTGTTCCACAAGTCCCAGAGACCACTGGAGAGGAGGTGCGTCCTTACTTTTGATTAGGACAAGAGCACCAACCTTGATTTGGAATTGATTCACCTTTCACTTTTGTCTCTGCTGCATCTCCGAAACGTACTCCAAAGACCATCTTCGCCAAAAATGTTGACGGAGTTGCTGAAGATGTTCAAATCTTGATAACCGAAGAGGGTTGACATTAGAAACGTCTACTTCTGGTATGGAATTCATGGACCTCCCTATCAGAAAGTGAGCCGGGGTTATAGGTAAAAGGTCTGAAGGATCGGAGGGCATAGGACTTAAAGGGCGTGAATTTAGTATACCTTCCACCTGAGAGCACAGTTGAGAAGTCTTCATAAGTTAAATGAGATCCCGTAACGATTCTTTTTAAATGCGATTTCATAGATTTTACTCCCGCCTCCCATATTCCGCCGAAATGAGGGGAATGCGAAGGAATAAATTGCCAATTGATTTCATCATTGCAGCATGATTCCGCGATTTGTTTTTCATTAGATTTGATAAACTTACCGAGATGCTTAAGCTCGTTACGACAACCTACGAAGTTCGTGCCATTATCGGACATCATTTGAACTGGCTTGCCTCTTCTAGCTATAAATCGTCTTAAAGCAGCGAGGAAGCAAGACGTAGTTAAGTCTGTGACCAGTTCCAAGTGTATCGCTTTAGTAGCTAGACAAATAAAAAGACTAACATAAGCCTTGTAAGTACCTGGGTTTCTACCTTGTCTTGTTTTGAGAGTGAATGGGCCTGCATAGTCCACTCCCGTGATTGCAAACGGAAACGATGGATTTACTCTAGATGCAGGAAGATCTCCCATCATGGGTGTACATTGAGGAGGATTGGCACGAAAACAGCGTATACATTGACGAACAACCTGTTTCGCAATAGATTTACCTGAAATAGGCCAAAAACGTTCACGAACGACGGACAATAAGTGCTGAGGACCGGCATGCAACAACCTTAGATGCTCCGACCGAAAGATCATAGTCGTAACAGGATGATTTGCAGGAAGAAGTATTGGATGGCTTTTATTAAAATCATATTTAGAGTTGCGTAATCTACCACCAACTCTGATTACTCCATCACTATCCAGAAATGGATTTAAAGAAAAAATTTTACTTTTAGAAGACAGCGA
This sequence comes from Diabrotica virgifera virgifera, assembly GCF_917563875.1. Taxonomy (NCBI): domain Eukaryota; kingdom Metazoa; phylum Arthropoda; class Insecta; order Coleoptera; family Chrysomelidae; genus Diabrotica; species Diabrotica virgifera. The sequence continues at coordinate 128,912,022 of NC_065452.1, forward strand.
TTTTCCCTTGGAAAGGTTATGAAGTTCCTTTGGAAATATCTCTGCTTGAACCATCTTTGCAATACATATGACAGAGGCTTGAAGCTGTATGGTGGTTAGAGGATCGGAAACTCTGCATCTTGACCCTGAACTATTTCGGAACAGACGCAAACAACGAGAAATGACTCTTGTGAGAAACGAGAAATTGCTGTAATTCTGGAATGGAAAGGATTGCACGAAATTTGTGACCAAAGAATGAGCAACTTTCTTAGTCTCCGGAAGATCTTGCTCAGGCTGAATGATTAGGACCAGCCAACTACCAGGAGATTCCATGAGGAAGGGAGGACCGTGCCACCAAATTTTTGATGACCTAAGTCGACTGGGTTCCACACATCGGGACAATAAATCCGCAGGATTATCCTTGGTACCGACATGTCTCCAAGCGCTAGACGAAGTGCTGGATTGAATTTCAGACACTCTATTAGCCACGAATGTTTTAAGAATATGTGGCGAGGTTCTGATCCACCCTAAGACGATAGTGGAATCTGTCCAAAGAACAATATCATGAAATTGAAGACTGAGCGATTCTGTGACTTTCTTCACGAGCCGTGACAATATCAAGAGATACTCTTGTCTTGGCACAAAAGAGACGCACCGATATATTACCTTGGTGATCAATACTTCGAAAATAAATAAGCCACCATATGCAGCTTCGCTAGCGTCAGAGAAGCCATGCAGCTCAATAGTTGAAGAATTTGCAATGATAGCATGTCTAGGAATTCTTACATTGTTTAAATGGCAGAGCTGATCCCGAAATGAAAGCGACTTTGTGTGGATGTCTAGAGGTACAGCTTGATCCCACTTCAAGCCTTCCAACCACATACGTTGCATTAAAATTTTTACAATGATAATTGTGGCGCTAAGAAGACCAAGAGGATCGAATATATGGGATATCCCAGAAAGTATAGACCTTTTAGTAACCGTTCTAGGAAGAACGTCAGAGGATATATGATACTGAAGAAGGTCGGATTTTGGACACCACTGCAGTCCCAGAGTTCTTGTAATTTCAAAAGAACCTAGCGAGAAAGGAAGATCTGAAGGGACCAAAGAATCCTGAATATCTGTAAGAAGTGAAGGGTCGTTCGAAACCCACTTTCGAAGAGGGAAACAACCTTTTGATAATATATGATCAATTTCTTGACAATGTTGAAGAAGCTCTGAGGCTGAATCAGACCCCGTCAGGAGGTCATCCACGTAGAAATCATTTTTAATAATCTTTGCAGCTTGAGGATACTGCTCAGAATTTTCATAAGATAATTGAAGCAGGCATCTTGTAGCAAGAAAGCTGGCAGAGGCAGTGCCGTAAGTTAACGTGTTCAGAAAATAAGTTTGCAAAGGCTCCTGAGGATCCCGTCTCCATGAATTAGCTGAAGGTTTCGTTCAGAAGGACAAAATAGAATTTGGCGATGTCAGCAGAAGCCACATAAGTGTGTTGCCTAAATGGAAATAGAATTGATATAAGATCATTTTGGACGACTGGTCCGACCATTTGAAGATCGTTAACTGAAACACCTGAAGTGGTAGGGCAAGAATCAACGAAGACTACACGCAGCTGAGTAGTGAGACTATTCTCCAGGCTCCTCAACCTTAGACATATGACCCATTGAAATATATTCGTCCATAAATAAAACATACATATCCTTCATGATAGGATTATTCTGAAGTTTTCGTTCTAGAATAAAGAATATTTTTCCAGCTCTGCTCCTAGATTCACCCAGAGTATCAGTCGAATTCTTTAATGGAAGACCGACTACAAAACGACCATTCGAATTTCTTTTATGAGTCGATTTAAAGTGTTCCTCGCACTCTATTTCCTCCTTTGAAAGAGGTGGGAGAAGTGAACACTCTTCTATTTCCCAGAACCTTGATAGATGATGACATTCATTCTGCTGTGCGAAATTGCAAGTGACGATTTGATGATCGTACCTTTTGGGCAGTGGGCCAGAAATTACCCAGCCACATTTGGTTTTTTGTAAAATGGGTTTCTGAGGACCCAATTTGATTTGTCCAACGCACAGAAGATCCCAGAAAAGCTCTACACCTATGAGAAGATCTATGCCGGAATGAATATTGAAATTTGGATCAGACAAGCGAATATTCGATGGAATAGAGACAGAGTCTACGTCGATCGGAATACTTGGAACATGACCACAAATTGAAGAAGTAACAAGACAGTTTAAGGTTGTCGAAAAAGAAGAATATAACGAATATACTGACAACTTACTCTTGTGCTTTATCCTTGAAGATATTTGAGTGACACCGACCACTGAAATGTCGGCAGGTTCCTTGGAGAGACCCAATTTGAAAACCAGACTATACGTGACAAAATGTGACTGAGAACCACTGTCTAGAAGGGCTCTACAATTATGTTTAACTCCAGACCGATCTGGAATTTGGACTGTGACAGTTGACAGCAGTGCAAACGAATTCTGAACTGGATGACATGAAAATGTTTGTGGAGTTTGATTATCCGAAGAAACTTGGAGAATTGCTATTTTCTGCATTAACGTGGAGAAGCGTATTCCACATTTCTTGCACTTACCATACTTGCAACTGGTATTTTGATGTCCTATAAATAAACAAGTAAAACACGTTCGTACCCTTTTGACCTCACGCATGCGCGCATGCACATCTAAATTTTGAAAAGAAGTACAAGTTGACATTTTATGAGGGCCATTCCAATGTGGACACAGATCTGAAGAGAATCTCCATTATTGACGAATGATTGACTTGTATTTTTAGTTTTAGACCTATGAGATGAAGAATGAGAATGATCTTTGGAACTAGAACCTCCCTTGATAGATCTTGCTTCGAACTTTTCTAAAGTATCAGCTCGATGCTGCAAGAATTTTAGAAGATCGTCGAGAGTAGGCTTTACCGACGTAGGGGCATTACCTCGACTCTCCTTGTCCCAATCTTTGGCAATTTCAGGATCAAGTTTTTCTAGAATTATAAAAATCGTGACTGAGTCCCAAGTGCTTACTGGCTCCCGTAAGGATTCTAGAGATCGCAGATTACTAGTTAATCCATCAATTAGATGTTGGAGACACTTAGAACTGTCACGATTAACTACCTTTAGATGAAAAATGGACTTGATGTGATTATGGATTAGTAAAGGCTCATTAGAATACATGTCACAAAGAAGCTTCCACGCTACTGTAAAATTAGCTGCAGAAACCTTAATATAATTTATGATCTTTTCAGCTGTCCCCGATAGGGATGATTTTAAATAATGAAATTTCTGAATGTCACTTATATCATTATTTTTAACGATTATTGTATCGAAACCATCATGATAATCTAACCAGTTTGAATAGTTCCCGCTAAATAGGGATGTTCACTAATTTTTAAATATAGTTAAATTCAATAGATTACAAGGTATATAAAAACGTAACAATCATAAAACTGTTTAAAAATTTATATTTTTTAAGATAAATGAGTTCATAATGTTGATTTTCTTGGAGGCTAGAAAAACGGTACCCTGCAGCGAGGCTACGGTCTGTGACGTCAGCAGTCGTAACGTCTTTGATCGACGACTAGTTTTGTATACTTATTTACTCAGTGTATTTGAATGTGCGCAGTTTTTTACGTATTTAATTATTGAAAATAAAGCCAAATAAGTGGTGTTTTGTTCCTGGGTGTGTAAATACATCAAAAAACAGTTCTGACAAGATTTTTATTACCGTTCCAGCCAATTTAAAACAGAAAAAGAAATGGTTTGTTGCAGCTAGAACTTAAAATAACTAACTTAAAGAACTAACTTAATAAAATAAACATTATAGAAGTTTTCCAGAGACTTTCGGCCCTTGGTAATAATGTAATCGTTCTTTCTGCATTTACATTTTTCAAAAATACTTATTAGTTTTCTCAGGATTCGAAAAAAATGAATGAATTTAAATAGCATTGGACCAAGATTTTGCACCTACCCCCTTAAAGAGTAAATGAAAAAGTTTCGGGACCTCAAATTTGTATTCCTTAAACTGGGATATTCCTAAAAACGGGATTCTAATAATACATACAGTAAAAGTAAACCTTGAAATAACTACATGTGGATGTAGGTATGACTTTATATTATATTAATCATTAATAATTTAGTGAAAAGATTGGTTGAAATGAAAATGTATAATACCCAAGTTCAAAAATATTTTTTACCTTGGAACAGTTGTCAACTCGAAATACGAAACAACCGAAATAAGATCTAGAGTTGAAAAGGACATAGCAACATTTAACAACATGCATGAGAAATATTTTCACCCATTGCGACATAATATCTCTCTCCCACTAAAAATGCGGCTGCTAAAATGTTATTATTTCCGGTCTTGCTATATGGCGCAGAGGCCTGGACAATAATGGAAACATTAATGAAAAAGCTAGAGGCATTCGAGATGTGGGTGTACCCACGTATCCTCAAAATATCCTGGGCGACCCACACCAACGTACAGGTATTGCGTCGAATGGGAAAACAAAAAGAAATCTCTTTTACAATTAAGAAACGAAATCTTAAATATTTCGGTCATATCATGAGGCATGATAAATATCGTATACTCCAACTGATAAAGCAAGGTAAAATAGAGAGCAAACGCGGACCCGGAAAAAAAGACACTCATGACTTAAAAACTTACACCTAACCAAGGTAAAGTAATAACCAGCCAATGTATGTATACAATATGCATGCGTACAATGCATGCATACAACTTTCTCTATTGTTTTTTTGTGGAGTAAAATATATAATATATACACTCAGTAAAGCTGTGGTAGATTTATTTTTTTACAAGATGCCAATAAACCATACACCATTGTTACATCTACACTACAGTCGGTAGTTTATACGAATCGGCTTTCTGAAAATCTTCTTCCATTTTATTTGTTTATTTTTGTAAAACCCAAAATATGTCCTTACAAACAGTCTATCCACTTTAAACTAAACAAATTCACTATAAAACTCCACTTTAACCCTGATAAAACAAGAAGAGAACAAAATAAAATGACCTGAAACGTCAAACAGGTAAACAGTAACACTATGAGAATGGCGCGCGCTTGGGGTATGCAACTAGTGACGTCAGGCCAATAGAGAAGCGTTCTTGAAATTTAAAATAATGCTAGATTTCTAATAAAGATTTTTTATAGAAACGCTTTTTCAATTTTGTTGAAATTTTGGACAATTATTCCTAGGGTGTTTCTTAATCGTTTTACATGTTTGAAATGACTTTTTAATTTTTTGTGAACATCCCTATTGACGCAAATGAAGGGTTAGTAGCTTTATCCCTGAATTGAATGAGCTATTGCGATCAGAAAGTGAACTTTGATTTGCATTTTCGTTGCTAGATATAATAGGCTTAGGCTGCAGAAGCTCTTTTGCCTTTGCTATAGTAGAAAAATAAACATTTTCAAAATCTTCACGATATTTTATTTCATCTGATACATCATCTACTAACGCGTTTATTTTACCCTGAACAACTTCAAATTCCTGTATTATTGTTTCAGCCCGATCTAATCTGACTGAAAGTTCGGTGACCGGCAAATTATCCGACGACCCCGGTATAGCTATTTTATCAATGTATTTGCGAAGGTATCGAGACGATTTCTAACAGATTCCCTACTTTTACGCAACCTTTCGGATTCTTTCGTTTCTTTTGATTCCGGCATTTTATTTTAATTAAATGAATGAAATGTATGCTTAATATCAATCCTATTCCGAAATAATTCAAATACTATTAATTAAATGAAAGCAATTTATACCAAAAAAACCGATTCTAATTTTAAAATAATTCAGGGTTCAGTTTATTACAAATATAATTGGCAATCTCATTTAAAAATATAAAGTTCAAATATCATTAAATATAAATTTGAATAAAAACTGGCTCACACAAAGCGAAATATAACGAAATATTTAAAAAATATTGGTTAGAATAGGAAATCAATAAAAAGGAAAAACTTACATTGGTACCGGCAAACACACTTGTTCTACAAGCTGCTGGTTGTCGACGACCGAAAATTTCACTAACTTTTTACCGTGATGATATGCCGTCTTGAACTGGCTGGTTGGATTTACTGGTAATAATAAAATTTAAACTGGTAATTTATTATTGACGCTGGATTTCAATAATCTTATGCACTATACGGCGAACAAAGGACCATTGGTTGATGAGAATAAATATCGTTCACTTCAGTGGAATGACAAAAATTGTAGATAACAGTTTTATCACTTTATTTAACTGACTACAGTACGAATTGACAATGCTTGACAAAGAGCCTATTTACTCTTCGCAGACTCGAGGAAAAGTAAGTAATTACACATAAAAATACAAGTATATGGAAACCGACTGGTTCGGCAAATATTAAATAAAATATGAGAAATTAATTGAATTCGTAAACAGTGACCTTGAAACAACACCCTGTATATTGAAATTTTCAAAATCCGTTTGCACATAGTTATGAAAAGAGCACAAAAAACTAAGTTTAAGCGTTCGCTTAAATTTTTTGGCCAGACAATTTAATGAATTTAATTTTGAAATTGTGTCGAAATTTTTAAGAACTCTGGGAACTCATAATAAAAATTTCGATATAATTTCAAAAGTAATGTCATTAAATTGTCTGCACAAAAAATTAAAGCGGGACATTAATCTTAGGTTTTTCGTGCTCTCTTCAGGTGTGCAAACGTATTTTAACAATTTCAATATACAGGGTGTTTTTTCAAGGTCACAATTACTTTGTATTTTGTTGTTAATACGGACCTGGATTTTTCTTGTGATTAGTAAGTCTAATGCAGTAAATAATAACTGATTATTTTTAAAATTAGTATTTATTCATTAACTTGAATGATTTATTATTAAAAGTGCTTTAAAAACCAGATTATTAATTTCAGGGTTCTTAAAAATTTGAATATATTTAATTTCAAAATTTAAGTTAATACATTTTTGCACAAAAATCAAAGTGAACCGATAAACTCTGATTTTTGTGTTCTTTTCAAATGTGCAAACAAATTTTGAAAATGTCAATATACAGGGTTTTGTTTCAATGTCACAATTACTTTATGTTTTTTTGTTAATCCGGACCTGGATTTTTCTTGTGATTAATAATTGGGTTGTTCAGATGTAGTGAATAAGTATTGATTAATTTTAAAATGAGTATTTATTCAATAACTTGAATAATTTATAATTAAAAGTTAATAAAACCTGCTTTTTAATGTTGAGTTCTTAAAAAATTCAACATAATTTCAAAATTAAAGTCATAAAATTGTCTGGCCGAAAAATTGAAGCGAACGATTAGACTTAGTTTTTTGTGCTCTTTTCAAATATGCAAACAGATTTTCAGAATTTAAATATACAGGGTGTTGTTTTAAGGTCACAATTATTTTATAATTTTTTGTTAATCCGGATCTGGATTTTTCTTGTGATTAGTATGTCGGTCGTTTGGGTTCTGAATGAGACATATGTGTACCAAATATTAAAAAAATATACAGGGTGGTTCTAAAGTTATGGCTTAGGAAAGAAATGAGCAAAATCGATAAAACACCCTGTAACTCGGATATAAAAGTCGGTAGGGCAAAAAATTTAGTATACCTAGAACGGCCTCGGTGACCTCTATTCACCATTAAAGTATTTCCGATTCCCAATGAAACACCCTGTATAAACATAAATAGTTTCATTTATGATTCATACAGTACCCCAGATTTTGATTTGTGTTTTTAATAATCATAAAAATTTTAAAAATCATTGTTTGCCTCTAAAATGTTTCTTATACGTTTTAGATATAGAGGTAGATTCTAGAGGTAAGTACACCCAAACTTATATGGAATCACCATGTATGTCAAAACAATATTTATTTCTTTTGAAAAAAGTTGTTATTGTCGTGAAGTATAAATTTTTTTGTTGAAAATAAACAATTCGATAAGACAATCAGATAGTACAGCTCGGTACGGTATAGGTTATTTGCTACAGTTGCAAATTAAACGAAAATAAATAAACTAACTTTTGCGTCCAAAGACGAAAATATGCCTCATGTGGGGTTATAGAACTTACAAAGAGGAAAGATTATTGGTCTTGTGGAGCAAGTAATGTTTTCAGAGGGATATAGCTGCAGAGATGGGCGTAACAGAGGGCGTTCTGGCCTACCTATGCTAGGCGAACCTATGCTAGGTAACAGAAGCTAGGAAAGCACAAAAATAAAGCAAGGAAAAGTCGCCAAAAAGTAAAAACGGCTCGCTACGATCGTTTAATTGTCCAATCAGCTCGAAGAAACCTAATCACTTCTCACCAGGAGCTTCAAAGGCAGCTTTTGGAAGCTGTAGGCGTAACTGTTTTAGTTGAAACGATAAGAAGAGTTCGTGCCAAGAAGTATACAGCAGGTGACAGTTATGGGTTCCCGCGTTATCCAGGCAGCACAGGATTGATCGCCTAAATTGTTGTCTTCTCCACCAAAACTGGAACATTGGGAATTGACAAAATGTGCTATTTTCAGAAAAAGTCAGGATTTGTGTAAAATCAGATGACCCACGAAATCATGTACTTAGAGGTCGAGGAAGACAAGCAAGAATAAAAACTGTCAGAAATGTTCACAAACATAAAATGGGAAATATAATGTTCTGGAGAGGAATTGCGATCCGTAAAAAAAACTCCTTTAATTTTCATCCAATCAACTTTAACTGCTCATAGGTATGTTGATAACCTGTAGTTAGGCTCTGGGGTTCTATTTTCGAATTAATTCGAGCATATTTCGCATACGAAATTAGAAGAATTTCGATTGAAATCCGGTGTCTTGTATTTTCGAATACTTCGTGTACGACTCGAATGGGTATGGACCATTCGAATCGTGATGCTCGTATACGAATTATTGTTGTCATTTAAAGGTCATTTCAGTTGTCATGATAGTTTTAGCCGATAATAGTGTTAATTGTGTTGTTGTATACAATATTTTTACATTGAAATTTATTTTCAATGGCTGGTTTAAATAATTCTTTAATAGAAAGAAAGAACATGTACGATTGTCTTGAAAATATATCCTAACCTAACTTTATGTATGCAGTATGCATTTTAGCAATGGATCTAAGCTCCAAACTTGACATATGACACCGTTGCCATATCCTCAATTTCATACTATCACATTACATAAAGGTGCATTTAAAAAATCGCTTTGAAGTAAAGTTTTGAAAAGTAAATAGTAAAATATCAGTGTAAATAGTGGATACAAAAATAATATTAAACAAAATAGCACACTTTCTGCGGACTTTGCAAATCGATTTTACTAATACACCTATGCAATCTTAAGATTCGATTACACTTAAAATAACTGCTAAATAACTTTTCCCAAAAATGGCCTTTTTTATAATTTGTTCAGACTATAAGTCGTTATCTTTATATATTAAACGTTCTTATACAATCTTATTCTTGTACATTATACCCCAGTATAATATATAACAAATATAACATTGATTGAAATTATACAAGAAATAGACAAAAAAAGTATGGCAACATTGTGACTCTTCAGATGACAAATAAGGTAAATGTTATTCGAATTTGCAGTGTTGCCGATGCAAATTCTTCTCGTATACGTATAACATTTCGAAGGACGTTCAAAAGTACACATTCACGTTCGTATACGAAATTTTTCATTCGAGTTAACTCGTATGCGAAAATATTCGATTGAATTCGAAAATACGACCCCTAGAGAGGTGCAACAGGAGAAAATTTAATTTTCATGCATGATAATGGACCTCCACATACCATTAGAGTGACTTGAGACATCATTGAAGCAGAAGGTTTAGAGTGTCCTGCTTGCTCACCCGAGCTTTACACTATAGAGTATCTGTGGGATATGCTTAAAAGAAACATTAGAGCTCGCCGGGAAAATCCACAGAACACCTACCACAACAAAATGTCGATAATTTGATTAGGAGCATGCCCACGCAAACTGAAGCTTGAATACGGACTAGAGGTGATAACACTGACTACCACAAAATACAAAAAAAAATAAATAAAAACAAGTTAAACATTATTCGTTTTACATTGAAATTTTGTATGCTATTGACTTTAAGACAACTACTTTCAATTTGTTTGTTAAATAAGTTATTGTTTTATTTAATTGTTATGTATTTGTTATTAAATTGCTTTAAAATAAATATTGTTTGATTTTGTATGTTCGTTTTTTTAAATTCGCACGAAATAATAAGAAATATCAGATGATTCCATATAAGTTTGGGTGTGTGTACCAATCGATTCTTTTCAGGTTTAATTTTTAATATATCAAGGTTTCATTTTTAGCAAAGTTTAAGCCCTTGTGAATTTTGTAACACACAGGAGATATTTTTGTCATTAGGTACCATAAAAAACTCATAAGTATTTTTAAAATTTAGAAGTGCCACAATCGTTGAAACGACATAGAGACACCAAAAATGAGAATAATCGCCCAATTGCGCCAAAAAAACTGTGAGACACTTCAAAAAGATGTAAAAAAACGTCAAAAATGCACGTAGCATACGGAAAAACCATCAAAAAAACCGCCGAAAAAAGGCGTCAAAAGTGGAGAAAGCGTCAAAAAGGCAAGGTATCGAATTTGCATAAGAAAATATAGAAAAATTGATGGAAGACCATCAAACACGTCAAAAATGCCCAAAAAGTGCCGCAAGCGTTCGGAATTAAAAAAAAGAGAATAATAAGCTTCGAAAATATATAAAAAAGCATCAAATATGTAAATAATGTGCGGAAAAATCATTAAAACCGTCTAAAAAGGGTGTCATAAGTAAAGCAAAGCATCGAAAAGACAACGTAAAGTATATAATTTTTATAAAAAAATTTCAAAATATCAAAATTTATTAAAAAAACTATCAAAATCTGTAACAAATGTCGAAAAAATGCCACAAGCGTCGAAAAGGCATAATTTCGTAAAAGTGCCAAAAGGCGTTCAAAAAGGTGAATAATAACTTTATAATAGGTATGTCTTAAAGATAAAGAACTAACAGAAGAATGGAAAGGGTATTTCAGGGAACTTCCTAAACATCATACAGGAAGAACAGCACAAAGAAGAGATGTATATCACAGCGGACATGCCCGTCGAAAATCCCACTTTTGAAGAAACCCAAAAGGCGTTAAATAAGCTGAAAAATCACAAAGCGCCGGGTACAGACGAGATACCAGCAGAACTTCTGAAATATGGTGAAGACGCACTACATCGCCAAATCCACCACTTAATAACACAAATATGGTTAGAAGAAAGGATACCAGCACGATGGAAGGAAAACATCATAGTGCCCATCTACAAAAAAGGGGACAAAACAAAATGCGCGAATTATAGAGGAATTTCACTCCTAAACACGGCATATAAAATCCTCTCAAACATCATTCTTAGTAGACTAACCCCCTATGCTGAAAATGTCCTAGGAGAATATCAAGCCGGTTTTAGGGCAAACAGATCCACAATAGATCAACTATTCACGCTGAGACAGCTCCTAGAAAAGGGATGGGAGTATAACAGACCCATACACAATCTCTTCATAGACTTTCGACAGGCATATGATAGCGTAGAAAGAAGCCAAGTATGGAATGCCATGGCGCAGTTCTCAATACCAAAGAAACTCATTCGGATGACTAAAGTATGTATGGAGGGTGGAATATCAAAAGTACGTGTAAATAATAAACTGTCTGACAGCTTTGAAATCAACAGTGGACTCAAACAGGGTGATGCGTTATCTCCACTACTTATTAACCTTGTATTAGAGAAAGCCATGAGGTAGGCCGAAATAAGGACAGAACTGCTATCGGTTCAAGGTCCAAGTTATTACTAGCTTACGCAGATGACATTGATCTCGTTGGAGACTCCATCCTATCCACAAAAGCCATTTTCAACAAGGTGGAAGGAGCAACAAGCGAAGTAGGGCTGAGGATTAATGAAGAGAAGACGAAATATATGTGTATAAATAGAACGACACGAAGAGACAGGATAGGACAAAATGTGACGGTCAATACCTTCAATTTCGAAAGAGTACAACGTTGTAAGTATCTGGGAGCCGTAATCACAGGTGACAACGATGTTACTGAAGAAATAAAAGACAGAATCCAATCAGCAAATCGCTGTCTATTCGCACTGGATAAGCTTATAAAATCAAAAAATCTTACAATAAGTTCCAAGATCAAAATTTATAAATCCATCGTCAGACCAGTACTAACATATGGATGCGAAACGTGGACCATGACCAAATCAAACGAAGAAAAGCTCAGACGTTTTGAACGAAAAATACTTAGAAAAATTTTCGGACCTCACCACGACATTAACACAAACCAGTATAGGATCAGAACCAACATCGAATTAAAAGCACTTTACAATGACACCGATATTGTCCAAGAAATTAAATCACAGCGACTAAGATGGGCAGGCCACGTGCACAGACTTCATAACGAAAGACTTCTAAAACTGGTATGGGAGGAGATTCCTACAGGCAAAAGACCACTTGGACGTCCCAGAATGCGATGGAGAGATAACATCCAAGCAGATCTCCGAAAAATGAACATTCCTTTGACCCTAGGTTGATGGAAGACCGAACAAATTGGAAGAAAGTTGTACAGTCAGCCAGGACCCACCCAGGTTGTAGCGCTACGTGATGATTATGTCTTAAGCGACATCAAAGTGTAAGACGATTTTGAATAATATCAAAATGCGCCGAATTGGCATCAAAAGTGATAAATGGTCGAAAAATGACGAAAATAAGCATCATAAGGGTCAAAAAGCGAAGAAAAAGTTCTAACAACTAAAAAAACATCAAAACCGCCTAAAACGCCATGAAAAGCAAGGAACAGTCATCAAAAGTTCCGAAGAAATGAAGAAAAATCCTCGAATGCGGTCAAAAATGTCTAAAAAGTCACGGAAAGAAACAAAGAATTGCCAAAATAATCAAAAATATCCTAAAAGGTGTTAAAAGTCGAAAAAGAATTGAAAACCACACTCTTCTTCACGGTCAATACACGCAACCGACCAACCAGAAACCAGTACTTCAAGACATGAATGCTTTTAATCTCTCACTGTAAACTCATAAAGAAGAAATCTCGAATTTGTCAAAGCATTTCAGAATGTTAATCATATTCCTATCCTTAATTATACCTATAGTCCGCCCCACCTTGACTTTACAGTATAAGGAACATAGGCAATGCAGTCCTTATGAGAGTTTTAGCACCGTGATGCCGGTTTTATCAAAAATAATTTGTAATCGAACAATAGAGAAATTAAATTAAAACTGTTTTAAAAAGGCAATCTATAATTTTAGGATTCAATGCGTTTAAGTTTATTTGATATACAGTCGGAAAAATGAAAGAATACCCATGAACGATCACATCAATCACTGATTTTGTGTCTTTTTCTATAACAAACGTTTGTTATTTATAGAAAACGACAGCAAATACAAAATAAGTGCTGTTTCACATTATAAGAATTTTGATCGTGCGATGGTTAAAATTTACATAGTGGCTCCGCATTCACCGCTTGAAACGTTCGGAGAAGGGAGAAAGATTCCATAATATATGATTGCTCGAGCCACTATGTAGATTTTAACCATTGCACGATCAAAATTTATAATGTGAAACAGCGCTAAGTGATTGATGGGATCGTTCGTATTCTTCCATTTTTCCGACTGTACTATATAAGCAAGTAGCACAATAAAAACGTTTTAGTTTTATTTAAGGTTTATCAAGGTTTTATTGTGGTAAATAAGAATATAATGGTTTTAAAGTTACCTTGTAGATATAGGGGCCGTTCAAGTATTACGTAACGCAGCTTGGGAGGGGGGGGGGGTAAAAATCTTCAAAAATTGCGTTACGTAATACGTGAACGCCCCATTAAGGTGCGTTACGTAGGGGGGAGGGGGGGGGGTCAAAAATCTTCAAAAACCGCGTTAGGTAATACTAGAACGCTCTCATACTGCCAGAACTTTAAAACTGTTAAGCATTTGTCACTAGTCTTAAAGTATCTAATAAGATTACCAAATAAGACTAATTAATCTTAATACATAGATAATTTGTCTTATTGTACTTTTAAAATGGTTTATTCTCAGTTCACTTTAAAACTAATCAGTTTTATGAAGAACTTCCGGACTGTTTGGTTTTATTAGGTTCTCGTTTGTGACTTTTTAGTTTTAAAGATTCTCCTAAGATGAATACTAAAACCTATTATTAAAACTACTTGATCTCAAGACAATTATATCAGTAAAACTTACGCCTTAAAACTATTTTTTCAGTTTTCTCTAAAGTTGCTTTCTTAACAGCAATTAGTAGGTTATATTACACCCAAACGCTCTTAACTGAATCAATTTGGTTATCATAAAGACTAAATTATGCTTCTTGTTAGAAACAATAAAACTAAACTCATCCCCTCTTCTTTCATGTCCAAAATGGTCGGCCATTTGTTTTAAAGCGAAACAGTGGTGTAGTGTGTTGTAAAAAGTGGAAGTACAGTTAGTATGGAAGAAATAAGTAGCAAGTACTTAAAATATAAACGAACTGGTCATTTTAAAAGAAAAATACAACACACAATACTACGACGCGACGTCTCAATTTTAGGTTAGATTTACATTAAAACCGAGTGGCATTATTGACAGCAGCATTAAAACTAAACGGTTTTAATTCCAAGGCTACCTTGCTTTTATGTAGGATATATATGCTCTTGGAAAGGTATAAAATAAAACCATTTGATCTTAACAATTCTCTGTCGATAGACCAAATATTTTTATTTGGATTTCGGCCATATTGCTTTCTGGAGATGCTGAAAGACATGATATATTACAATATAAGGCTTACATAAAAATTATAAATAAGCGCCCTAAAGACATAGATTCGATTTATTTTAACATTAAAAGTGTAGATAAAATTATTTTTCTTTTAAATTAATATTTTTCGGATTTAAATTTTTTTATTATTTTTATTTTTTAATCGCCAAAAGTCAGAAATTTTAGGGTGCGTGAGTTATTTAGACCTATTTTTGTTAATATTATCAATAAAGTTGGGTGCGCAAGTGTTTTTCTACATTAACAGTCCGAAATAACCAAGTACTTTTTATTATTTTATGGTTACAAATACGTATCTACCTATCATAACACATGGAAAAATTTGTTGGCCCATATGGAGTATATGGGCACAGCATAATAAACGAAACCAGCAAGGACACTCTCCGATGCCGCCTTTGAAGTCGAAAATTACAGAGTCGCCATTTTTAGCGTAGTACATCTCAGTGGTGATGTGATGTGTTCGTTCATCAGACTTGCCGATGTCACTATATGAAATTATATTAAGCCACTGCTAAAATGACCAGATCTTATTGCCAAAAATTATGTTAAAATTTTTGATCTTGGTAGTTTCTAAGGGTAATAAAAATACATTAAGAAAAAAGTTATTTTATTTAACTTGTTAATTCATAAATACTTGTACAAAATTATATTTAATATATTATACTATAATAAAACTATATCTGGAACGCTTTAAAATAAAATTTCCTCATCCTTATCTTGTGAAAATGAAGACTTTATGTGATAAAATAATTTAACATTTTTTGTCTGTTTGAAAGGAGTAACATTCTTTTACTCCTTCACTTTTGCTAACACTAATTTAATATTTGCTGACAGATCGCATTTAAACGTCGACAGACAACGATATCTAAGAAAACGCGATTGTTTTTACTTCTGCATTGGTGGAGTATCAGTTATTGCACTAACTTTGTTACCCGTAAGAGATTATTTTTGAATATTTTCTGAAATTTCTGCAAAAGATTAACAATACAATCGCCATTCATCGTCAATATTTTGTGTTATGTCCCAATTATTGACATAATTCCCACAGGCATACGTATAAAATTATGTTTTATATGTATAAAAATATTTATTATCAGAATGTCATAAAAGTTAAGTAAATCTAATAATTATGTACAAATCGGCAACACTGTCGATTTGCTACACTGTCCGGTACTACGCGAAAAATTACCGACGATCTGCGCAGTAATAGTGCGCGAACTTTTCCCGCCTTCTAGTGTGTCACTGCTGTTGCGTTGATTATGCTGTGATATGGGTTTAAAGAATCATTTAATATGGTAAATTGTCTTTAAAAGTCTCCATTTAAGAAACCTTTTTAAGTTTGCTATAAAACTGCCTGCTGCCTGCACTTAAAGTACCTTTTAACATGGTTTTAAAAGCACCTTCACAGCAGCTTTAAAACCAGTTGCTTAAGAAAACGAAAGTTTTAAGAAGGTTTTTATTTTTGGTTTTATTGACCTCTTTCAGAGTGGGCCCTTTTAAGCTGAAAGCGGTTTTATTGCAACGTTAAGGTTTACTTAAAGACCAAATGGTTTTAATTTTAGTTTTATTCTACAGTTTTAAAGCATCCTTACAAGACTTAATAAACTTGTTCGGTGCTACTTGGGTAGTTATTACGCATATGAATTCTAAAATTGTTGATTGCCTTTCGAAAACAGTTCCAATTCAATCTTTCTAATGTTCGATTACAAATTCTTTTTGATAAAATCGGCATCACCGCGCTAAAAACCATCATAAGGACTGCATTGTCTATGTTCCTTATACTGTAATGTAAAGTCAAGGTGGGACGGACTATAGTACACTGGGGTGCAAAATTAACCGGACACCTTAAAAATACACCTTAAAAATAGGTCATTTTTGATGTATGGAATTTCCTAAACCTGTTGTCCGATTCAAGTGATTTTTTAAATATATTATAGCCTTATTCTTTAACAATATCGCTGTAATAGTATTGTTGCTAAACAGTTAAATTTTCATTGTATACCGGGTGTACCAATCAAACTGTGTTTTTTTCTAAAAGTTCGCATCACCCTGTGGAACATTCTAGCATTTATAAAATACTGAAATTAAATTCCAACTATAGCCTCATGTTTTCTCAACATTTTGTTTTTTGATTCATTTACTTACATTGGACCATAAAAAAGTTAGGTACTTTAACAACTAGCCATGTTTTTCATCAATACAGGGTGTTTTAAATAAGTATGGCCAACTTTAAGGGGAAATTCTGCATAAAAAATAATGAAAGTTTGCTTTATAAAGGTATGTCCGAAAATGCTTCGTTTCCGAGATAGGGGCTGTTGAAATTTTTATTACAAAATGATTTATTTATTGCTTTAAAACCGGTTGCGATATGCAAATGAAATTTTGTCGGTTTTAAGACGTAGTTATTGCACATTTTTTGACATACAATTAAGCATTTAATATTCACCATTGGCGCGCATACGGGTAATATAACCGCTCATATTACCCGTATGCGCGCCAATGGTGAATATTAAATTCTTACTTGTATGTCAAAAAATGTATAATAACTACGTCTTAAAACCCACCAAATTTCATTTGCATATCTCAAGCGGTTTTAAAGCAATAAATAAATCGTCAGTTTGTAAGGCAAATTTCAACACCGTCTATCTCACAAACGAAGCATTTGCGGACATAGGTTTATAAAGCAAACTGTCATTATTTTTTCATGTAGAATTACCCCTTGAAGTTTTCGACACGTGTTTAAAAACACCCTGTATTCATGAAAATATGGGTAATTGTTAAAGTATTACCTCACTTTTTTATGGTCCAACATAAGCGAATGAATCAAAAAACAGAATGTTGAGAAAACATGAATCTATAGTTGGGTTTTAATTTCAGTATTTTATAAATGCTAGAATATTCCACAGGGTGATGCGAAGTTTGAGAAAAAAACACAGTGTCATTGGTACACCCGGTCGGTATACAATGAAAATTTACCCGCTTAGTAACAATAGTATTACAGCGATATTGTTAACGAATAAGGCTATAACGTATTAAAAAATAAGTTAAATCGGACAACAGGTTTAGGAAATTCGAGACATCAAAAATGTCCCATTTTTAAGGTGTCCGGTTAATTTTGCACCCCAGTGTATAATTGATATAAAAAATATATTTTTGCAATAAAAAATACTTACGTCGCAAGAATGGTTAATAAACCTAGCAGCATTTCCTTTCATGGTTGCATCCACAACAAAATTATCATCAACCCGAAACATGTAACAACCGATGTTTTTGGCGTTGTACAATTTTTCCCTTTTATCTGTCAAAATGGATCGTATAACCTGAAAATATTATTGCGTCAAATAATCATGTAATTTTAAATCGAACGCCTAAGCTTTTAGAAACGCAAAGCTAAAAAATAATATACATGAAAGACAAAGACATAATTACCTCCCCTGCATACTCGATGACCATTTCTCCAGATTCGATATCACGAAGGCAAAACAGACCCCTTCCGTGAATAGGCGATCTATAAACGCCCACTGAGTATTTCGAGGTTAGTTTTAATTGCCGGAATTTCATGGCCATTGGGAGATTCACCACCCTCCTAAAATTAGTAATAACAGGCATTTCTAAGTGGTCATGACATGTCATATGACATTTAACAGTTGCTGCAAGATCTAAGTAAAAGTATTCTATACAAGGAATTAATCTTGGATATTATGAACACACACCAGTTCATTCTGCGTGTCTCTGCACAAAAACGGCATCATTATAATCCTTCAGGTGCCATACTGAAGACTTAATTCCTACTGACTTTTTCTTGAGAAAAGGGAGAGGTGGAGGAAAACCGAGGAAAAGATGGAAGGACTGTGTGGCAGAGGACTTAAGAGAAAAGAGGAGGAAGAAGATAAAAAAGGTCAAATTTCACAAATATTGATCCTGCAGATGACGGTAATGAAATGGAAACAACAGAATGGGTATTAAAGAGTAATGAATCGTCTTTAAACATGATACTCACACTGATGTAGAGGATGTTTCGTAGATATTACAAAATTATAAGTAAAAAATGATGATACAGTGAAAAAAGTGAGAGTGAAAATTAAAAAGATTAAAAAGGGGAAAACGAAAAACTTGATTTACTTCAATCATAAGAATCTTTTTTTAAGAATACCACATCCACATTAGAAAAAAATAAAAAAGAAGATACTTTGGCACTAGAGAGGCATTATTTACTATATCAACACTCATAGAATTTTGTCAAGATGTCAGTGTGACGTATTCATATGTCTGGTCGACTTTGAGAAAACCTTCAACAAAATACAACACAGAAGGCTTGCAAACATATTACGAAACACAGAAATAGATGATCAGGAAGTAAGAATTATTACAAAATACTGATATCAGAAAGCCATAATACGAATAGACCAACAAAACTAAAGAGATACCTATAAAAAGAGGAGTACGACAAGGATCTGTGGCCTCTACTTTTTAATGTGTTCAAAAGAGATCTTTAAAGAGGCATTAGAAGACATCAGAGACAGCAAATTTTGGTTGATCGCACTTCGCAGGGCTGTTAGAGGTATAGACTAAGAGCCGCTATAGGTGAAATTTCTTAATCATTTTAGGCACGATGGGACCTTATAACTTAAATAGTAGAACCTAAAAGAAAACGTTTGAACACTGTGCCGTCACTTTTCAGTGGCACATGCGTCGACAGTGGCGCATCAAACTTTCCACTTATGGACGGGATAAATAAATTAAAAGTTAACAGAACTTACTAACAGAATTAAATTGTTTTTATTTTTTTAAGTTCTATGTGATTAACACATAGGATTCAGCGTAATTTTAAACCACCACCCCCTTCCCCCTGCCCCCACCATCAAAAACTTCATTTTTCGTTTTTATTTTTTTTGGTGGGATGCAATCAATTTTAAAATTTCAAAAAATTTACACGCATAGCTGAGGCTTTTATAAAACATGCCTATTTTTTATAGACCCATAGGTAGAGTCTACATAACCTCAAAAAATTAAAAGAAATTTTATTTTTCAAAAAAGCGTATAACTTTTTTTGAGGAAAAGCTGCAGGTCTAATTTTTTCTTAATCTTGTGTGTTTTATCAAACACTATATTTTTAATTTTTTTCAGATTTTTCCGTTAGGCTCCCCACCTTCAAAAATCCGAAAAACTGTTTTTTGGGGGGTTTTGGAGGATTTTCCCTATTTTATAGACTTCATAATATATCAAATCAATTTTGTTTTTATAGGTTATATGTAACTTGAAGTAACTGAGTCCTTTAGAATATTTAAAAATCAGAAAAACACGTTCAAACCCCCCAAAACACCCTCAAAAACAGTTTTTTGGATTTTTGGAGGTGACCAGCATTACAGAAAAATCTGAAAAAATTTAGAAATATAGTGTTTGATAAAATACACAAGACTAAGAAAAAATTAAATCTGCAGCTATCCCCAAAAAAAAGTTATACACTTTTTTCCAAAAAAAAAAAATTAAAAAATGTTTTGAGGTTATGTACACTCAACCTACAGGTCTATAAAAAATAGACGTGTTTTATAAAAGTCTTAACGATGCTTGTGAATTTTTTGAAATTTTAAAATTG
This sequence comes from Diabrotica virgifera virgifera, assembly GCF_917563875.1. NCBI lineage: Eukaryota > Metazoa > Arthropoda > Insecta > Coleoptera > Chrysomelidae > Diabrotica > Diabrotica virgifera. Next base: position 128,932,421 of record NC_065452.1, read on the forward strand.
ATTGCATCCCAACAAAAAAAAAATAAAATCTAAAAATAAAGTTTTTGATGGTGGGGGGAGGGAGAAGGGGGTGGTGGGTTAAAATTACGATGAATCTTATGTCTTAATCACATTGAACTTAAAAAAATGAAAAAAATTAAATTCTGGTAATGAGGGAGGGCAGTGGCGGCTGGTGACTCAAAAATTTGGTAGTTCTGCAGTATTTTTTGGTTTTTTTTAATTCAATATCTTTTAATCGTTGTATTTTACAACGAGGCTTTTAGTTTGATATTTTACACCATATATTTATTCATTATATATCTATTAAAAAATAATAAAGAACTTACCGATTTTCTTCTTTTCAAATTGAAGATAAATCCAATTATATCAAAAATAGCAATGGTACATTATGGCACACTAGTAATTGTTTTATAGTTTATGTTTTTAGTAGAATTTTATCGATAAATACGCGAAACTAAGGAATGCAAACGAAAAAACACTACAAACAAAATCGCCACAACAATAATTGCATTATAGGGTCTTACGAACTAACTACACACAGAGCCAAATATATTATTTTTTTTTTATAAATAAGCTCGATTCGTCGATTTTTTTTTTAAAGCAAACTTGTCTATAACTTTTTCATTAAAGTTTGGTATTTCTTTTATAAGTGTTTTTTCTACTGACAACATGGTTAATGCTACAAGTCGGTCTTCAGTCATGGAATTTCTCAAGAATGTTTTAATCCGTTTTAAACTCGAAAAGCACCTTTCAGCTTCTGCCGTACTCATGGGCACTGTAATTAGAATTTGAAGCAGTTTTACAGTTTCTTGAAAAGGCTCTGTTAAATTATTTTCAATTAAAAATTTTAAAAAAGGTATTGCCCCATTAATGTCTCTACAGTCTCTTCTAAAATAAATAACAGATAATTCAGTCTTCAAGCGCTCCCTATCTAAATTTGGATATGACGCGCAAGTCAGGCTTAAATTATCATCTGGAAAATTAGCACAATAATTATCAAATTGCTCAGGATAAAGCAATGAAGTTGCAAGTAGGTGATTTTTAAAAGCAAATCTATCATTTGCACAATTTATGATTATATCACAAACTTCGAAAGATGCTCTCCGATGATCTACTGGACTGTTATCCTTCCGTAACCTTTTAGTTGGTAATGGTTCAACGCATAAACTAGAACCTTGGTCAATGGTATCATCTATTGAATTTCTAACTGAATTCATGTATCTTTCGAAATCTGTCACCTTTTTATTGATTTCCAAAGGATCCGTTTTAGTCTTTTGAAGGGAATTATACAAAACGTCTACTTGTGGCATTATGCGATGGAAAAATGTTAACCAAAAAACAAAATTTTGATCCACTAGTATTCTTCGAATGGAAGACGCTGAACTACAGACAGCTGCCTTATCAAACGATTCTTCTATTTCTTCCATACATTCGATAAAAGAAGATCGATGTTCAAACACAACATTAACAGTTCGAATATTGAAGTTCCAGCGAGTTGGAGCGCCATGAGGAATTTTCTTTTGGACGATTTTATCTAAAACTGCCACTCGTTGTGGCGAATTTTTAAAAAAGGTAGGGATTTCATTTAAATTTCCAAAAAAAAGTCTAACTTGTGAGTTTTCGGAACAAGCCTTAGACATTATTAAATTTAATTGATGCGCGTAACAGTGTACAAAATGAGCAAATGGATATTTTTCTTTGATTCTGGCTTGAACTCCTGCGTGCTGTCCACACATGACCGCTGCCCCATCATAACTCTGAGCAATTAATTTATTATTTGAGTTTTCCAGGATAGGATCCAAAACACTGAAAATGTTTTTGCTTAAAGTATCTGCATTTAATTTTGAAGGTACCAAATATGTCCAAAATCGTTCTACCGGTGCTCCATTTCGACAATATCTAAATACTACAACCATTTGTGATTTTGCTGAAATGTCTGTAGTCTCGTCGGCCATGACAGCTAGATATGGAGATTCCCGAATTTCCTCCAAAATTTTATCCTGGCATAATTCCAACATGCAGTCCAAAATATCATTTTGAATTTCTTTAGAAATGCCCTTAAAAACCGTCGATTCTTCCAAGTGTTGTGCTAAAGTTCTATCCAATTCAGCAGTAAAATTTATGAGGCCGCGAAAAATTCGAGGATTGTCGGATGTTTGTGTCTCGTCGTGTCCCCGAAGCGCCAATTCGAAAACACTACAAAATTTTATGCAGTCTATAATTTTTGAGAGAACATACCTATTTTTTGTTACAGCTTCATTGAATTTTTGAATATTTATCCAGTATGCAGAATCTAACTGTTCTTTAATATTCACGGAGCCTAATAAAGCATATTCCATTTGATTGTGCAAATGATGCTTAGAAGTTTCGTGCTTTTTTATTTTATCACTTAAATGTACTAAGTCTGTTACACCAACTTGCGTCCATGACTTATCACCTCCAAAGAGTACACAAGGAAAACAGAAAAGAGCGTTTTTTCTGTTGCAGCCACATATCCAACTATTTCTCGTATAAATATCGCAATTAAATTGTCGTTTGTAATTTTTCCCTCGGCTTGATCCTTCTTTTTCGATTTTAATATCCGGCAAAGGACGTCCTTTGCATTTTAATTCTAGTTTTTCGTCATAAGAATATTTAAAGAATCTCTTAACATTAATCAAATTATAAATAACATCCATCCTGAACAGCACTTTTATTCTCATATACTTAATATAAATACCGAATTACGTGCAGGACAACTTATTTTAACAGTCGTCGCGTCGCGATCACCGATTATTTAAAATTACAATAAACGTAGGTTTGTACACACTAGTTCGAACTGCGACAAATGCAGCTCAAATATTGCTTTCAGTCGTCGCCTGAAAAGTGTAGGCGAGGGTTGAGCGGGTGTTATCGGGGATATCTTTAACAGTTCACAGCTCGGAGTAGCACCGGTCCGGTCAAATAAGTGGGACTTGCTATCGCCATGAGATGCGACGGACGACAGATTAAAATAAAGGCGGCCATGCACGAAAACCATCTAAATGAATTTAGATTTTATAAGTAGTGATATTTTTTATTTAATTTTCAAAGTAATTTTGTTTGGATTATTTTGGTGGTTCTGCAGCTCCGCAGCACTTATATACCAACCGCCACTGAGGGAGGGTATTTTTTAATTTATGTATCCCGTCCATAAGTGGAAAGTTTGATGCGCCACTGTAGACGCATGTGCCACTGAAAAGTGACGGCACAGTGTTCAAACGTTTTCTTTTAGGTTCTACTATTTAAGTTATAGGGTCCCGTCGTGCCTAAAATGATTAAGAAATTTCACCTATAGCGGCTCTTAGTCTAGTATGGAATGGCTCTGAACAAAAATAAAACAATAATCGTGATTGTCCTGATTATTGTTTTCAACAGTAAGATCAAGATTGACGACGAAACAATCTACATTAAAAGAGAGGATTTAAAGAAAGTACCCAGATATAATACCCAGATATAGAAAGTGCCCCACTAAACCGCAAAAAACGAGGAACACCCAAAAAGACATGGAAAGAAGGGGTAACCAAAGCAATGAGTACAAGGGATCTTAGAGATGGCCAATGGGATGATAGAAGGGCGTGGAAGTTAGGCATCGGACAACGTCGAAAGACGTTCTAAAACCGATACATACAATACAATACCCAGAAATAGTTACTTAGGATGTGAGCTAAATGAACAATGGGACCGCAGCCTTAAAATAAAACAACGCGTTAAGATGTCCAAAATCGCTTTCAATACGATGAAAGCAGTATTATACAATGGAAACTAGGAATACAAAATAGAACTAATAGTCTAAGAGCTAGTGAACACTCCGAGTAACGGTCTTTCTGTAAGGCTAGAAATTTGTATAGTGATAATTCATAGCACACCAAGGCTAAAAACCATGACCTGGCAGGCATCAGCCCTGCACGTGTATATACCAGGTGAGTCCAAAAGTGCATAGTTTAGGGGAAAAATTAACTTTCTCCTGTAAAGTTTAAATTTAAGTATGTGTTTGAGTAAGTCATTTATAAGAAATGTGTACAATGACAGGCTATTCTGAACGGCATAAGACCTTGACAGGCGAGGGGAAAGGTTAGGGGCTTTTCCTAAAATTATTATTTTTTGCATCTAACAAAGTTTTTTTAGGGTTTTTGAATCATTCCAAAGAGAAAAGGTATTTAGTGACTTTTCTCTCAAGTTAATAGTTTTTGACATATAAGCGATTAAAAATTTACAAAATCGCGATATCGGACATTTTTAACCATGAATCGGACATTTAATTGAAAATTTCAATGTTGCCAAGGTAGGTAGATATTCTTTAAACATCGATTGATGAAATCCCGAAGAGTGTTTTGTAATACAATATCGAAACACCTTTGTTTTTTAATTGCTAATCAAGCGGGCGCGACACTGTAGTATAAGTGAGGACGTTAAGTTTGCATAAATTCATTATCTCGAGAATGAGCAAATTTGAAGAGAAATTCTCAGATAGGTCGATTTTTATTTTTAAATTAGGACTTTTTGGCATATATTTATTACTAGTGACGTCATCCATCTGGGCGCTATGACGTAATCGATGATTTTTTAAATGAGAGTAGGGGTTGTGTGATAGTTTATTTGAAAGGCTATTTAATTCTATATTCAGATTATTCAGTAATATAAACATTAACCTAATTATTTATACAGGGTGTACAGAAAATTTTTTTCAACATTTTGTGTAAATTAATTTAATAAAAATTATTTTTTTGTACATCCTGTATAAATAATTATGTTAATGTTTATATTACTGAATAGAGCATTAAATAGCCTTTCAAATGAGCTATCACACAACCCCTACTCTCATTTAAAAAAAATGATCGATTACGTCATCACGCCCAGATGGATGACGTCACTAATATATATATGCCAAAAAGTCCTAATTTAAAAATAAAAATCGACTTGTCTGAGAATTTCTCTTCAGATTTGCCCATTCTCGAGATAATAGAGAGTTATTGCCACCGTCAAATAAAGGATCCTTTATTAGAGGATACTTTAATAAAGGACAAATACAGGACGGGTCTAAAGAGTGTTATTGCAAACGCAGTTAAGGAATCTTTTATTTTGACAAATGACATAAAATATTTTTGTAAATATAAAAATAACCTATAAAATTCCATTTGTTGATAAAAATGAAAATAAGATAATTGAAAAGAGTAAAACGTTAAATTTAATTATTTTGTCATTTAAAGATGTTTAGAGAACATATATCCCATAATACTCATCGTTCAACAATATGGAAGTACAATTGGAAATACTATTTTAGGAGTTTTTAAATATTTTGCATTATGGGTATATCAAATGAGGAATTTCTGGAGAATATATTATTAGGGAATAGTGGATATCCAGTCCTTAACTACAACTACCTAATGACGCCACTGCAGAATTTTCAGACAGAAGTTGTGTTTTATAATCAATCACAAATCCCTTCAAGAATTGTTATTGAAAGAACATTTGGTATTTTGCAGAGATTTCCCATTTTAACATATGTAATGAGATGCAAGTTACCTTTTGTTCAAAGAATAATATCAGCTTGTTCAGTTTTACATAATATTACAGTAGATAATAGAGAAAACGTTGAAATACTGGCAAATGAGTGTGCTGTTAATATTGATATAGAATAGAAGCTGTGGCAGTATATTTTCAACCAGGAGTTAATCTAATGCAACTAAATTGTGTGTGTGTGTGTGTTTGTTTAAAAATATTGTTCGACATTTAAAGCTAGCTTAAACTAATTTTATTTTTATTGCACTGCAATTTGTTAATAAATTTATAAATCAATATATGTAAATATTATATTGGTGACTGATTTTAAGTATTTTATGATAATTAGCAGGTTTTAAATAATAAATTTATAAATATATACATGCTATTGGTGTTTGATCTTTTATCATTTAAAATATGTTCATTACGATCCCTCTCTTTTCACCTCTGGATAACTAGTTATCAGGAAGTTCATCTGACAGATTAGATACTAATAGATGTCTGACAGAGAAAAACTTCCCGTTAACTAGTTATCCGGAGCTGAAAAGACAGATACTAAGGATACTGTTATATAAACTTCCCAATAATTAGTTATCTGGAAATGAAAAGACCTCTAATATCTAAATAAACTTCCCGATAGACAAAAATATAATAGAAGAATTAAGCTTTATGGTGGTTTTTTGTCAGTGTTTAAATAAACAAATACTGATGGCATGAAATGGATCACGAACAATGAGGTTCTAGGAGGAATGAAGAAAGAATTGGAGGTTGTGTTTACCATTAAACGCATAAAACTGCAGTATCTGGGATACATATGATAAATCAGCACCGTTACTCCCTGCTGCAGTACATATTGCAGGGTGCAGTCAAAGGTAAGCGGAAACCAGGTAGAGGTAGAATATTAATGGAACTGTTTCGAATCGCAGCTTGCAGGGTTATTATTGCTAATATGATTTCCAACATTCGAAACGGATAGGAACCAAAAGAAGAAGATGACATGAAAATGAAAGTGTATTAATACTTTTGATTAAAAACTTTATAGATTCTAATCTATAAAAGATTAAATTTTCAAAAATAAATACTTGAACCTTTGTTTTATTTTGTTAACCTGTTGTTATATATCTGTTCAATTGAACTCTATTTGAATCTAGAATTTTAACAAATCCTAACCTTCATTAAAATTTATTGAAATTACCTCTTAAATCTAAAATATTTATTTCTATACAAAAATGTAAAAAATATTGAGTTTAATAAATGAGTTAATGATATTCTATGTCTGATCATTGTAATTAGTAACACTTTAAAATTATTTACATAATATTCCTTTTTACAACTTTTTGTAATGACTCAAGCTTCAATAAAATGTTCTTTTTTATATTCCTTTGAGTCAAAACATTAATATTCTATATCTGAGAATATTACTTAGAGTTCTTTTTAATAAATAAAACCCAACATGCAACTTTAATGATGAAAGTTTAATCAAATATCAATCCCACAATACATAAATTAAAGAAGCCACAAGATAAAAGATAAATTCAAAATATAAGTGAAGTTACACCTTTTTTCACATTTTTGACACGTTATGTCAAAATAAAGGAACTTTTATTAAAAGAACGGTGTCTTCTAATTTTCCTTAAATACAGGCGGCCTGTATTTTATTAAAGGACAAAAATAAAAGACACAATACTGCGCATGCTTATATGTCAAAATAAAGGAACTTTTATTACAGGCCGACTTAAAAGACGTTGGCAATAACTCTCTAATGAATTTATGCCAACTCAAACATCCTCACTTATACTACAGTGTCGCGCCCGCTTGATTAGCAATTAAAAAACAAAGGGGTTTCCGATATTGTATTGCAAAAAACTCTTTGGGATTTCATCAATCGATGTTTAAAGGAACAGTCGGAAAAATGAAAGAATACCCATGAACGAACATATAAAACACGCTGTATTTTCCTGTCACCGTGTCACAAAGAAAATTGTCCAGTGCAAGTACATGTAACAATAATTATTACATGTACTTGCGCTGGCCAATTTTTTGTGTGACACGGTGACAGGAAAATACAGCGTGTTTTATATGTTCGTTCATGGGTATTCTTTCATTTTTCCTACTGTACCTACCTTGGCATCATTGGAATTTTCAGTTAAATGTCCGATTCACGGTTAAAAATGGCCCATTTCGCGATTTTGTAAATTTTTAATCGTTTATATGTCAAAAACTATTAACCTAAGAGAAAAGTTACTAAAGACCTTTTCTGTTTGGAATGATTCAAAAACCCTAAAAAAACTTTGTTCCATGCAAAAACAAGAATTTTAGGAAAAACCCCTAATCTTTCCCCTCGCCTGGCAAGGTCTTATGCTGTTCACAATCGCCTGCCATTGTACACATTTCTTCTAAATGACTTACTCAAACACATACTTAAATTTAAACTTTACAGGAGAAAGTTTATTTTTCCCCTAAACTATGCACTTTTCGATTCACCTGGTAGATACACGTGCAGCTCTCAGACTATAAAGTATTGAGACGCTATGTATTCTCTGTCCTTTGAGATGTGGTGTTATTGAAGAATGTAGAAAATATCATGGATACAACACGTAACAATCATGCAAATATTAAGAAAGATAAAAAAAGAAAAAGAAATACTCAACACTATGAAAGAACAAAAAATGAGCTACTTTGGTCACATACTAATGAAAAATATGAGTTGATGCGATTGGTTATACAAGGGAAAGTAGAAGGAAAAAGAGGACCGGAGAGACGACACACATCCTGGTTGAAAAATTTAAAGTGGTAGAGTGGAAAAACAACAATAGAACTTGAGAACCGCTGCAGACAGACTAAAATGGGCCATGATGATCGCAATGTCCTTAAAGGATGGGACACACATAGAAGAATTCTCTCTAAATTTGAATGTATTTAAAATGTAAAGCAAATAGTACATACCTAGATGTTTGTTCCTGGCTCTCCAAAGATATCTTTGCCGGTTGTCGATGTTGCGACGAAAGCCATCCAAACATGTCGTAAGGTTCTTTATTGTTGTTCTCGTATGGTGCACAACGAATAGCACCGTGAATGTGATCTTGTGTTAACTCACTGTCCATTTCACTGGCATGCGGAGGGAAGTTGAAAACCGATTGATATTTCGTACATTTCGAAGCTCCTGGTAACTGTTCTAGAAGAAACTTTGAACCGTTTGACTTAAACCCTAAGATTTGTAGTGAATTGAGTAGGCTACCGTTATTTGTAGGCAAAGGCGGCATATTATGAGCTACTCTAGCTGATTGGACAGTTTCTAAAACTCTGGACCAAAGATCGCCCACTGAAGATGAAGTGTATTTGAATCCCTCTCTGGTTTCTATTGTATACATTATTGAAGTAGTTTCACTCTCTTTTTTCGCTAGTTGAGATTTTGAACTTTCCTCGAATTTCTCAGGTTCCAGTGGCTTTATTTCTTTTTTCTTTGGTTTTTCTAAAGGGGGAGGTGTATAATTTGATTTGATCGGTTTTAAAGGAACCACTTGTACAGGTTGTTTTGTACTAAAATTAGAACTGATTTTGTAGGTTCCATCTTGTCCTTGCTTTTGAAATATTAATTTTAGAGAAGTGTCCAGTTTGGTATCCGCAGATATAGTGGTCTGAACTGGTTTGATTTCTTCAACAATGGGTTCTTTTTCTTCAGGAGGATCTATTTTAATTGGCTCTACTTTAGGAGGATCCAGTTTCAACACGCTTTCGCTTTCAATACTTTTACAGGTTTTAGGCGGCAGTTCCTGCTTTAAGCGTTTATCTTTCTTTTCTTCTTTTATTACCGCTAGCTTAGGAATTGGCAGGGGATCAAAGATGGGTGTAATCAGTTTGGAATCTGCTTCAACAGTTTTAATAGACTCTAATTTTGGTTTACTGGCTTTGATCTCGTAAACTTTTTGGATTTGTATAGGCTTCTTTTTCTCGTCAGGAAAAAACAACTTATCATCAAAATTCTTTTTAGGCCCTTTTGTATTATTTGTAAGCATAGGTAAAACCCTATTCATGGGACGACTAGAAACTGACGGTGGTTTAGGAATTGGAGTGACTATGTTAGTAGGAATACGTTGCTCAGACACAAATGGAGCCGTTGGAAGTAATATCTGACTTGAAGCAGGGGCTGCTGGTTTGTTTGGTGCCTGATTATATTTCACAGGTTGCATAGGTATAGGCATAGTGTTTGGTGATGTTTTCATTGGAATTTGCGAGTGTGATATCTTCGGTTCTTGTTTCTGAGGTAGCATGCTTATGTTTTGGATACCTGTAGGGAGATTGCTCATTTCTTTTTTAATATCTTGCCTAATTATTTCTTTCCTTTGTGGTAGTACGTTGTTTATAGTGTTTATTTTAATATTTTGGACTTGCTGGAGCTCTACAGGTCTAGGGGTAACAATACTAGGTGGAGATGTGACGGTAGGAGTGTTTATGAAAGGGTCTGCTTCGTGTGATGCAGTCAGGTGATGGGTGTTGTGAGTGCTTTCTAGTTGCTGTGATGGTATTACCGGTTGTGAGTTAACTATCTGCTGTGAATTGACGATGGCTTGTGAGTTGACTATCGGTTGTGAGTTGATAAAGGGCTGTGAATTAACTGCAGGTTGCGTATGGACTACAGGCTGACTATTGACTACTGGTTGCGTATTGATTACTGGCTGAGTACTGACTATAGGTTGCTGGCTAACTATCTGTGAATTTATAACAGGTTGTTGACTAACGACCTGCTGTGGGACCATGGTCTGTGAGTTGATAATTGACTGAGGTTGAGTATTAACTATTTGTTGCGAATTAACAATGGGTTGGGTGTTAACTATGGGCTGTGAATTCACCAGTTGTCCGGGATTAACCAGCACAAAACTATTTGATGTCACATCCAACACAGGCTCTAACTTACTAGTCTGAAATACTTGCGTAGTTGTTGAATAACTACTGTTCGCCGTTAATACACCAGGCATCGTTGTTGGCAGGAACTGTTGTGATTGCATCACAGTGTTTTGTACAATAGTTTCGAATCCGTAGTAGACTGGTTGGACTGTTTGCTGCTGAGACCAACCAAGTGTACCGTTGCTGTCTACGACCAACTGATTCTCCACTCTGGGTTGTTGTATGTACATGGCTTGTTGCAAACCAGGAACTATGCTTATTATATTCGTATCCGGTTGTATTTGTACTATAGACTGAGCAGGCACAGTGTTAACTTGAGGGGCGAGGGTTGTGACGTATTGTATGTTTTGTCCTGGTTGCTGAAAGGCATCGACAAATGGAACATAACTCGTGGACGGCAGTTGTTGGACTATTACTTGGCTAGAGTTTTGAGGAAGAATAATCGCTCCTTGTTCACACTGGTTACGCCTAGCTGCTAATGCACGACTCCGATTTCTAGGCTTCACAGTTTTCTGTGTGACTATCGTCGGTTTCGCAACTTGTCGAACCCATTGAGCACCTTGGACATTAACAGCCTGTAATACTGGGTTTTGGATCAATTTACCATTCAGAGTAAACTGATTTTGAGATCCTACGTTAATAATATTATTGTAAGAAACTGGTTGAATCGTGACTGAGGGAGTTTGAAAATCTAATTGTTGTTGGTTTAATTGAGCCGAATTCGTAGGCTGAACCGAGTTTATAGATATAGAGGCATTGGGGTTTATGAATGAGACTTGATTTCCGGAGTATGTTGAAGGGTTGACTTGAATGTTGTTCTGTTGTAAAGTAATGGGTTGATTTACACATAAAGGCACAGTTTGATTTACACAGAATTGGGCTTGGTTCGTATGCACTGACACGCCAGGATCGTTTATAATGGTCGGTTGATTGATGGAAAACGTTTGCTCGGGTTGTGATGTTTCTAATGTAAGTGGTGTCACAGCATTAACTGATAGAGAGTGAAGTACAGGTTTGTGCTCGGTTGCTTGGGAGATACTTGGGATAATTATTTCAGAAGGTACTACTTCGGAAGAAGACTTGGATGTAACAAAGCTTTGAGTATTAAGAACTGATGTGTGGATTTCGCTTTGATATGATTCAAACGAAGAAATAAGCACTGGTTCGTTGACGTCTACCACCACTTGATTATCGATAAAATTTGTGTTCGAATTAGTATATGTAGGTAGGATCTCCTGTTCTACATTTAATTCTGAATCATCGTCACTGGCGGAAAAACTCTCACAGGACTCTAAATGTCTCGCATAACTAGCTTGTGTTCTATAAGTAGATTGACATTTATCACAAGTCACTGGTTCTTCGGATATATAACTCCCCCAGACATTCGTACCAGTTACTTCCGAAGGAGATCCACATTCGCTGGAACTACAATCATCAAGGTTACCATCAACTTGCAGTAATTGGTACATGACATTAGTCTCCCTTGTGGTGGCAATTTTTCTTTTCTTTACAGAGGGAGATAAGGAACTATCCAACTTACAACTCAGAGTTAGGCTGCAAGATTTGGAAGTCGCACGTGTCTTGGATAAGGCATCAATTTTATTCTTTTTATATTCCTTATTTTTCATGTCCACATCTAAGTCCTCATCAATGTCTGATCTCTTGTATGATTCACTGAGGTTTAAATCGTGTTTGTAGTCCAATAATTCATCATAAGAAAATTTAGGGAAAATGTCTTGAACGGAAATTCCATCTAAAAGATCATGCGGCAACTCTTCTAAAATAGCGTCAGTAAGCTCTGGCGACAGGAGTACTGTACGTTGTTCTTCGTCATCTTCAGAGTCAATGTCGGAAACCTTCCTGTCTAAATCCCTTTGCCAAATATTTATTTCCCTCAGCATTTTTTCCACAACTAATTTATCTCGTGAATGATCTATCGTGAAATTCCTATCTATAATTAGAGTATTACTGTTGTAGTTCTTGACTGATACCGTCACTGTATAAGGTACCAACTTCCAAGGCTCGGTAGTAGACCAAAACATTTTTGTGCAAGCAAAGCCTATAGGAATGATACACTCAGTCGTGTCAGAAATGATAGGATCAATTTTACCGAGATTTGTGATGCATAAAGATCCAATCATAAAAGTGGTTTTATCTATTTCAGCCGAGTATTTTCTTTTCTTCTGGTCAACTTCAACAAACACAGACCTATCAATATCAAATTCTTTTTCTAGAGAGATAATGTGACTATTTTTGGGCAAATCATGGCTTGAACAATAAACGGTTTTGTCGTACAGAAATTTTAATTTACAAGACCTGGCACATGGAAAATGGTACGTTTCATGGCAACCTTTAAAACAACAACCCACGCTGGCCCCTTTTTGTTTACAATGAGCGCATCTAATCAATCTGCCCCTATTCAGGGCGTTTTGAACGTTTTGTAAAGATCCGTCAATCTCCTCGTAGACCTCAGAAGACCACAGAGCACAATTAGCATGGACCCACTCATTTTGCCCGCAATATACAAGTCTAGATTCCTTCGAACTTGAACCATCTCCTATTCCTTTACAGAACACGCATAATCGAGTATCGATTACAGGTAGAGCTAGATCTATAAACAAACTGGGAATTGTGTCATCTATTGTGTCTTGAGATTCACCGACAGAATCTTTTTTTAAGCCGTCAGATAAGTCCTCCTTTGAAGCATTTTGGTACCATGGAAATACATCATGGAATATTGATTGATAAATTTTTAGTAATTCTTCTGAATTTGTTGATTTTAACGACTCCTCAATTTCTTTATTAAATTCTGTTATTGAAGAGTACTCATTTGATAATAATTTGTTCTTAATATCCACTACAGAGAGAGTATTCGTAACCTTGTTAAGACTAGCTTCGTATCTTTCATTTTCTTCAAACGAATAGATTTTGTTGATATCTAATGGTTCCTTACTACTATTATTATTGTCCATGTCTAGACTGCCATCCAAAAATTGAAGTTTCCTAGCGTGCGTTACTGTTTTATTAGAAGAAGTTGTATCATGTACCGGACTCCATTTTAATAAGGTTCTAGCCGTTTTGTTTTTGCTAAGCTGGCGTAGGATGTGGATAAAACTGGATTTCATTTCATGAATTATTGCTTTTTTCCAGTTTGGGATCGACCCTGGTGAATTACAGCACGAAGGACACAAATACTCCGCAGATTTAGGAAGAACACTCAACATTTGATACTGGTCTTCAGTCAAATGCTCACAATTCGCATGGACCCATTTACAGCATTTTGCACATTCCATCATCTGAAAATAGAAATAAATTAGACTTATACACACACCGGCAAAATTAAAGGAACACCTTAAAAATGGGACATGTTTGATATCTCGAATCTCCTAAACCAGTTGTCCAATTTGAGTGATTTTTTTGGTATGCAGTAGCCTGATTATTTAAGAATATCAGTGTAATAATATTGTTGCTAGATATGTAGATGTCATTTTATACCTGGTGTAACAATCATACTGTGTTTTTCGTTAATGTTCGGAACACCCTGTGGAATATTCTAGCCTATATAAAATATTGAAATTAAAACTGTATTGTAGCCTTAGGCTTTCTTAACATTTTCTTTTTTGATTAATTTCTTAACATTTTTAAGAATATCAGTGTAATAATATTGTTGCTAGATATGTAGATGTCATTTTATACCGGGTGTAACAATCATACTGTGTTTCTTCGTTTAAGTTCGGAACACCCTGTGGAATATTCTAGCCCATATAAAATATTGAAATTAAAATTGTATTGTAGCCTTAGGTTTTCTTAACAGTTTCTTTTTATGACGTTAGGTGCTTTAACAACTAGCCATGTTCTTCATCAATACAGGGTGATTCTAAATAAGTGCAACAAACTTTAAGGGGTAATTCTGCATGAAAAAATAATGAGTTTACTTTATAAACATATGTCCGCAAATGCTTCGTTTTTGAGATACGGGACGTTGAATTTTTCTTGCAAACTGACGATTTATTTATTGCTCTAAAGCCGGTTGAGATATGCAAATGAAATTTCGTAGGTTTTAAGAGATAGTTATTGCGCATTTTTTGACATACAATTAAGAATTTTATATTCACCATTGGCGTGCATACGGAATATATCTAAAATGTTTATTCCCATATGCACGCCAATGGTAAATATATATATATATATATATACACCGTTTTTAGGCGTCAACGCCCCTCCGGTAGGGATCTATGGAGAGTGTCACCGAGCCGCAAGCCCTTATCCCTTGCCGTACCGCTCCTCCATAGGCCGATCAGACACCAGCTTATTCCAGACCAAGTCGTAGATTCTTTTTAGAATTTTAGACTACGACGTCAGCCTTTTTATTTTTCTATTCACCGGGCTGGGACTCGAACCTATAGATTTGTCAATCGTGCGCCTCAGTCCGCTTGGCTAATCTGATCACCCAATGGTAAATATAAAATTCTTAATTGTATGCCAAAAAATGCGCAATAAACACCTCTTAAAATCTACGAAATTTCATTTACATATCTCAACCGGTTTTAGAGCAATAAAAAAATCGTCAGTTACAAGAAAAAATTCAACGTCCCGTATCTCGGAAACGAAGCAATTGGGGACATATGTTTAAAAAGTAAATTGTCATTATTTTCTCATGCAGAATTACCCCTTAAAGTTTGTCGCACTTATTTAGAAATACCCTGTATTGATGAAGAACATGGCTAGTTGTTAAAGCACCTAACTTTGTTATTATTCAACATAAGCAAATGAATCAAAAAATAAAGTACTAAGAAAGGTTAAGGCTACAATACAGTTTTAATTTCAATATTTTGTATAGGCTAGAATATTCCACAGGGTGTTCCGAACTTTAAGGAAAAAACACAGTATGATTGTAACACCCGGTATAAAATTACATTTACCTTTCTAGCAACAATATTATTACACCGATATTCGTAAATCATAAGACTACAACATACTAAAAAAATCACTCAAATCGGACAACTGGTTTAGGAGATTCGAGACATCAAGCATGCCCCATTTTTGAGGTGTTCCTTTAATTTTGCCAGTGTGTGTATATAATTAGAAATTATATAGACAATAATTTCTTTCTTTTAAATATTATACAGAGTGCGCCATTAGTGCGAAGAAGTCCAATTAGTCGTTTGTTGAAATAGAAACGAAAAAAATTATTTAGATAAAGGTTTGGACAAAGATAGGACCATAATTAATTTAAAAATATTTTTAAATATATAGGGTCATCCGTATAGACAGGGTGAAACAAACTAATCTTTTTTTAATGGAACAGCCTATATATTTTTACATTTTTGGATTCTCTTCGATGTTTTCTTTCTTGAAATATTAAGGTTTTGCAATCTTATACAAGGTAGTTTAAAATAATTAAGTTTTTTTATTAATTTTGTAGCAATATTCACACCCTGTAGAATTGTAGTGATGTGACATCAAAAAATCTATTTATGTTCAAATGGTTTTTTAATATAGTCTAATATTATTAAAAATTATTACTATGGAGAAATGTTTAATTTTGGTATAAAAGGTTGGTTGAAGCTGTAAGAATTTTCTAAGTTTTCTTAAATGGAACTCCCTGTATTTTAATATTTGTTGGGTAGATATTGTTACTAAAACGATTTTCAAATAAAAACAGGTTCAAAATTAGTCGATAGTGCCTACCTTTGAACAACAATCATTTTCGTCGTAGCAATGTTGACAAATAGGGCAAAATTTTCCCATTTTCCGGTATTTAAAACAGCTCATGCATAAAGGCAAGTTACCAACAAATTTTGTTATGTTTGGTGTTCCACAACTTTTGCATTTCACACATTTTGAACAAACCTAAAAAGAAATACAAATTATTTGGGAAAACTAACAATAACAATTATGTCACTGACATGTATCACTAAATAATAAAAAAGCATGGAAACAATATCTGAAAGATGAAACAGACCTATAAAAATGGAAGAAAAAAGGTAAAAATATGACATATAACACATATAACAGTAACACAAAGAGGTAATTGGGAAAAATTCGCAGATAAAATGGAAGAAGATGGCAAAAGTAATCAAAAGCTATTATACACAACCCTGAAGACGAAAAGAACACAAAAAACATGAAATATACAGCATTAAAGATAAAGATGGAGAATTAGAAACAAAACTAATAGTTAAAAGATGGACACTTTGAAGAACTATTAATACTTTCAAGTCCGCCGACGCGGCTCCCGTGTTCACACTGTTATCCATTAGGTGCCACCGACACGCTGCTGTGTTTACATTTCAATTACATTACAATGAACTATCTTTCAGTAAAGTCGTCCCAGGAACGCAACTCATAAATATTGGCAATATCATTTTAAAGTCTTCTACTTTAAAATGTATAATATATGTCTGAATTGCCGATATAAATGAGTCAGATTAAATAAATTATTAGAAGAATATTTTACTAAGCAACCACATTTTTGTTTAATTTAGTAGTATTTTGTATTTTGACAACGGCACCCGATTTGGGCGTCGAAACGTTAATAAAATTAGTTTTTTCATTTTAATTGTGGTTTATTTCCCATCTAAATAGTTAATTATAAACATGCCACAAGGAAATAGCTTCCAGAACTACATTACAATGAGAACAACAATGTCTTAATTAGTAATAATTCAACATCAGAAACGTTTACGATAAATAAATGGATGTTTAAGATAGGGAGGAGGAGGAGCACTTAGCCCGACACTATTTCTAATATTTATGGATGAAATGCACAAAAATGTTTGCTTGCACTAAATAAAAGTTTAACTTTGACACCCTGTATTTCGGTTATTATCAACTTTCGTACTAAGGTGTGTTAGCTTAAATGGACCTATTTTTAGCTCAGGAATCTAAGGTTAAGCTATGGCCCATTCTTTACCAAACACCCTGTATACATGTATGAAACTATGAAAAAATAATAAACGATTAAGAATATTGACACAACAAACATTAAATGAAGCACAAAGTAGATCTAAAAGTGGTGGGAAAGATCATATATTTACTTTAAAACAGATAATACAAAAAGCGATGCCGGAGAAAAAGAAAATATACTTGCATTTCTTGACCTACAAAAAGCCTTCGATAAAGTACCAAGACAAAAACTATGGAAAATGCTAAGAGAAAAATAAATGGACAACAGGTTACTAAGAATTGATACAAACAATATACAATGAGAACAACAATGTCTTAATTAGTAATAATTCAACATCAGAAACATTTACAATAAATAACCGGAGGTTTAAGACAGGGAGGAGCACTTAGCCCAACACTATTTCTAATGTTTATGGACAAAATTATTAAGAAATGCACAACAAGGAGTACAAAACTGACTGTATATTATAGCAATCTGAAAAGAGTAGAAATATTGGAAGGAGTATATGCTGACGATTTGGTGCTAATTGCAAAAACTGAGAAAGAACTTCAGAATAATTTGGAAATATGGAAAGTACACACTGAAAACGGAATGAAAAAAATACAGGAGAAAAATCACTGACCATGTATAAAATAATAATCAACTTACCGACGGTTTATCCTCGCTATTCCATTTAGAATTAAAACATTCCGGGTGATATGATTTTAAACATTTCTGACAGTTAACTTTTAGCCTGTCAACTTTATTACATTCGTTGCATGTCGTACATCTAGGACATATCCATGTGTAATACTTCAAGCCTTTATCGATAGGCACGGTTTGAAATTGCTCCAAGCAGAAACTATGATAAGGTTCGCAACAAATGGAGCAGTATAACATGGATTCTTTTCCGGCGCTTCCGCAAAGAAAGCATATAGACGGCATGGTAAATCGCTCAGATCCGATTATGCAGAATCCATATTGAGATACTACTTCTGGGTCGAATCCATCCCAGAAATCGATTAGTATGGCTGTTTGTGGGTCTACGAGATTCCTCTTCCTGTCACTTTTAGGCTGAAAGCAAATGTCAAATTACCAGTCAAAATAAATAAAAATCTTGGCACTTTACTCCGATCAACTTACACATCCGAGGGTACAAAAATTACCATCAAGCTAAAAATTGGCAGGATTGCTCAAAATACCATCATAAATGAAATCTAAAAAGTCCTCATAAATCCGACCCGAGCTAAAAAATTTAAGCGGGGTCAAAGGTCACCAAATATAGTTTTTAGCAATTTTCAGCGAAACGGTAAGTTTTATCATAAAATTAGTTCTAACAAAAAATGTAGATTAGATAATTATCTATAACAAATTTCTTATTTCTTTTTTCCTAAGAGCCACCGTTTTTGAGATACAATGATTCAAAAAGTTGTAGTCGTCATAACATGTGCACACGCTTCCACACCACCTTTGAGGTAGTGCACGTAGCGCGTTTTTTTAACGTGGTTTTCCCGGTAGGCCTATTTCTCGGATCTGTTATGATTCTGTTTAATTTGAAGCTATTGAATAATTGATATTGGCAAGGGTTAAAAATGATAAAAGTTATAAAAAGCGGTATAAATTAAAAAAAAAGGAAATTTATCCAACTGATTCATAATGTTCTAATACTTCTACTTCCTCTTCTCCTGGTTCTTCTTCTTTTTCTTTACCTTCTAGCTCTTCTTCTTCTTGTTCTTCTTCTTCTTGTTCATCCTGGGTGCAAGTAAATTGACCCAATAATGACACATCGCATGGCTCCTCGATAGAATCAAATGAACCCTCAATTGTTGGTGATTCAACATTGGAGCACGAGCGGTTTTGACAATTAGTGCATGCTACCGAATAAAACAGTCCAACTTTTTTGCAACCACATTTAGCGCTACATCCCTTTTTACAGTTACAAAAAATTGTGTTCAGGAGTTTTTCCGGCGCAGGTGGGAATAAAGTTTGAATTGGTTCTAATGAACAGTCGACTAATTTCCATCCCCAGTCTTTTGGATCTAGCTGATAACCAAGCCACACTTGAACTTGGTAAGGGACCGTTCAAGTATTACGTATCGCAGGTTGGGGGGGGGGGGTCAAAAATCTTTAAAAATTGCGTTACGCAATAGTTAAGCCCATTAGAGTCCGTTACGTAGGGGGAGGGAGGGGGGGTCAAAAATCTTCAAATATCGCGTTACGTAATACTTGAACGCTCCCTAATATACTCGAAAAAGATGTTGATGAGCAGCCGCTGAGGTTGGAGGAAGACAAGATAATTGCACTTGTTTTTTATTTCGAGTATTTTTAAAGAAACATGCATATCGAAACTTATCTAAGCACGTAGTTTTTTTCGGCGCTCCATACATAAAGAGAAGAAAGCAAATTCCGTTGGAAATAACTTCTTGTGGAGCTGAATTAGTTTTTTTAAACTTCAGCACATTTAAGTAAAATTAGGTTTAACACGTATTTTCACTCCGGAGTAGTACTCAAGACTAATTAATACCTCGAGGGTGTCATCTACCTGAAGGATTCCGCCACCCAGGAAGATAACGGTGTAATTTGCATAATAATAAACAAACTAAATTTGTATAAAGTTTATTGTATATTGAAATGTTTATTAGTACTTAGCAATAAACATTTCGCCTAGAAAGTTCGATTTCATTATTATGTTCAAACCCTTTTGAGAAAAGAATAGGTAGGGTGATTAGATTAGCCGACGTACCTATAGAACGTGTTTATTCCGACAAAACCCATCTTTACAAATTGAATAAGACGCATAAGTAAGAAGAATTATTATAAGTTAATCCTTTGTCATATCAATTTACTATTTTTGTTGGGAATAAGCCGTAAAATTGAAATAATAATTCCTATTACTTTCGCGTTAGCTTCACTTTTTTAAAGATTTTTTTGTTGGTACTGTAATATAATACAGCTTATACATTGCACCCCTCGGTAGACCGCAAGCTGTATAGTAGAAACATTATCTTATAATATCTTATATTATTATGTGTAATATAAGTTAAGTTGACCGATAGAATATTCTGTTTACTTGTATTACAGCTTCAGTGATGTATACAGGGTGTTTCATTAATAATTGTCCATATAGTAACTGGAGAAACCTCAGCACAAAATACGAAGATTTAACCTAAAACACTTAAATAAAATATCGTCCCTTACTGAGTTACAGGGTGTTTTATCTAAAAATTTAAAAACTATTTTTGCTCAGCATTTTAAAACTATTTGACGCATCCTTTTCATACTTGGCAGAAAGTGCAACTACTAGACACCCTACTAAACTATGATAAACAAACGTTTCTAGCTACTGCCAGAGGCGTACGACAGGGGATGGTGAATGGTTGATCCTTCTCACATTCTACGCCACTGGAGGAATTACTATTTTAGTGCCATTTTTAGATTTTCCAATACTTTCTACGTAAATAATATACTCTTCATTGGTAACGATAAAGTCATTAGTTTTCGATATATTTGAAGTAAAATATGAAACGGCACAGTTATTTTGATTAATTTATGAGATGATTCATATGATTAAAATTTAAAAATTATTTGTACCCAGTACTTTAAAACTATTTGGCGTATTGTTATCATACTTGACAGAAAGTGTAGGTACTGTACACCCTACTAAATTAAGATAAATAAACGTTTCTAGCTTCTACCAGAGGCGTACGACAGGGGATAGAGACTGGTTGACCCTTCCCAAATTCTACGCCACTGACGAAATTGGTATTTCAGTGTAATTTTTTGATTTTGCAATACTTTTTATGTAAATAATATACTCTTCATTCGTAACGATAAAATGATTAGTTTTCGAGATATTTGAAATTAAAAATGAAGCGACACAATACATTAATCAAAATAACCGTGTCGTTTCATATTTAACTTCAAAGATCTCGAAAACTAATGACTTTATCGTTACGAATGAAGAGTATATTATTTTCACAGAAAGTATTGGAGAATCCAAAAATTGAACTAAAATAGCAATTTCGGCAGTGGCGTAGAATTTGGAAAGGGTCAACCATTCACTTTCCCCCGTCGTACGCCTCTGGTAACAGCCAGAAACGTTTTTTAACATAATTTAGTAGTTTGTACAGTACTTATACTTCCTGCCAAGTATGAAAAGGATACGTCGAATAGATTTAAAATGCTGAGCAAAAATAATTTTTAAATTTTTAGATAAAACACCCTGTAACTCAGTAAGGAACAACATTTTATTTAAGTGTTTTAGGTTAAATCTTCGTATTTTGTGCTAAGGTTTCTCCAGTTACTATATGGACAATTATTAATGAAACACCCTGTATACGTGGTGTACTAATACATAAATATGACGATTAGGACTCTTTCAACTCTTTGAATTGTTGTATTTCAAAAACGGTGGCTCGTACGAAAAAAAGTGTTAAGATATTTTTTATAGATAATTATCTAATCTACATTTTTTGTTAGCACTAATTTTATGATAAAACTTACCGTTTCGCCGAAAATCGCTAAAAACCATATTTGGTGACCTTTGACCCCGCGTAATTTTTTTAGCTCGGGTCGGATTTATGAGGACTTTTTAGATTTCATTTATGATGGTATTTTGAACAATTCTGCCAATTTTCAGCTTGATGGTAATTATTGTAACCTCACTCCTATGTTTGAGTCTAACTAGACCGGTCTACTTGCGGAGTGCCGACAGAAGTGAATACTTCTTATAGATTCGATTTATTTTATTTAATTAATTTTGTTTAATTGTATTTAATTTTATCTAAGTTTATCTAATTGTAACTACAGTAGACTCGCGATTATCCGAGGTAACTGGGACCGTGACTACCTCGGATACGGAAAAACTCGGTTAACACTGAGATTGATTTTATTGATAGAAAAACACGTAAATAATGAAAACTGTGGATATTTTAATGACAAAACTAATACAGTACTGTCTATAAAAGATAAAGACATTTACCTTATCAATATTACTGTTTAAAAAAGTCTTTGATTGATTATTGCGTAAGTTTCATTCCTCTTTTTGAGGCGTCGATGTTGAGCCAAGGTTGAAAGTTGTAACTCACCAGTTATGACTTTTGCCTCGGTTAACCGAGACTCGGATAATCGCGAGTCTACTGTTTTTTTGATTGTGGAAAATTTACTTTTTTTGTGGCGGATATTCTTGAGTTGGGGTTGATTTCATGTAATCGAATCGAATGAACTATCTTTCAGTAAAGTCGTCCCAGAAACGCAACTCATAAATATTGGCAATATCATTTTAAAGTCTTATAATTTAAAATATATAATATATTTGAATTGCCGATATAAATGAGTCAGATTAAATAAATTATTAGAAGAATTTTTTACTAAGCAACAACATTTTTGTTTAATTTAGTAATATTTTGTATTTCGACAACGACATCCGATTTGGGCGTCGAAACGTTAATAAAATTAGTTTTTCAATTTAATTGTGGCTTATTTCCCAATCAAAATAGTTAATTATAAAAATGCCACAAGGAAATACCTTCAGAATAACATTTATCTAATTTTATCTAATCTTATTCAATTTAATTAATTTTATGTAATTTTATTTCATTTTAATTGACTCTATTTAATTTCCTATCATTTTTTTTTTAATTTTATCTAATTTTATTTACTTTAATTAATTTTATTTAAATTTATTCTTATTTAATTTTAACTAAATGTATTCTTAAATTTAACACCTATACGGTTAAAACCATTCCGAACCCTGTCAATACTAGAAAATTCTGAATCTATATCTAGTTTATCTTAAAAAATGAGTCACACTTTATTTTTCTGAAAAACTGAACAAAACAACCCCTTTAGAGCCGTTTTACATGACCGAGATTTACTTCGAAACTGACGCTGATAACTACCATGAAAAATTATCTAATAAAAATATTAGATGTAAAACACAAGATTTACTCTGAAATTTCCCATGATAATTTTCAATATAAAAATTTAGAACCTGTTCTATATTCTAGAAAGTTTTCAGAGTAAACTGCGCGAATTTCTGCGCAGAACGTTAAATAATGCGGTGGTGTTTACGATAACCTTTATAATTACAACACATGCTTATTTGTTTATTCAGTGAAGTATCTTTGTTCAAATTAATTATTTTTGCACAATAATTTACTTCTCTGTCTAAATATATTACTAAAAAATAAACAAATGAATGAATAGCTTATGAATGGTAGCTTATAACCTTAAAATGTCATTTTACATTTCTTCTTTTCTTATGTTACCTCTAACTTATGTTTTCTTTCAATGGTGGCCTTTTATTTATAAAAAAATTATATTTAATGTCAGTCACATTACACACTACGCATGCGTTTCACAACAATTATATTAATATTTAACTATAGGTGTAAAACAAGGAACAATGGAAACATTGTATAATTTAGCTAACCACCCTAAAGCCAGTCAAGAATTGAAAATTCGGAATCTATAGTTACCTAACAATAAAACACTGAAAACTTTTGTTTTCACTATTGTGTGGAAATAGTGAAAACAAAAGTTTTCAGTGTTACTCAAACTTTCTATTTCCCAGACTGTCTTAAATTTTCCTTTCTTATTATGTTCCGTTTGTATAATTCTTGACATCCTAGAGCTACTACGATGATGTATTTTGAGAATACACTAGAAGAATCACAAAGCGGATTTAGAAAAAGAAGAAGCATACAAGACCATATTATATGCACAATGAAACAAATAACAAAAAAGATTATACAACAGAAAAAATATATATTTTGGATTTATAGATGTAGAGAAAGCTTTCGACAAGGTACCAAGAAGAAATTATGGGGTATATTATTGCACAGAACAAACATCGGAAAGTAGGATGATAATATTGATGAAAATATACAAAAATAACAGAAATCGTGTTACACCCAAGAATAGACTACCAATATTATTCAAGACTCAAAGCGGAATAAGGCAAGATGAAAGGTTAAAAACCCTGAATTAACACTGGTGAAATAATAAAGCAATGTTCAAAACAAATGAAAAAACTATTTGTCAGACACAGGCATTTAAAAAGAACACAAACCTCAGAAAAAGAAAAATGAATAACCATTTTCAATTGTGCTGGTTGTGCTGGTTTTTAGTTTTTTTTTCTCAGAAAAAGAATTTGCAAATGACATAATAATCATGACCGAAATTTGAAAACAACTGCAAAAGAAAAGAAGAGATATGAGATTCGACATTAAAAGAATATTAACAAAAATAAAACAAATGGAATGGTAGTAAGTGAAGAAATGCAACAAATAAATATACATATCGGTAGAACATACAAAGAAAGTAAATAGTTTTAAATATTTTAAGACTTGAGTCTTAAAATCCAGTCGAAGACGTGAAAAATCATGATAAAAATTAACTAGAAATAAATAACAGAACAGATAAGACACTAAGAAGATACTATGCAATGAACAAAGCTTTTATAAATAACAAAGAAGTTTCAGAATGGAAAAAATAAATGTGTTCAAGTCTATATACAGACCAAAACGAATGTTTGAATGTGAATCATGGACCCTAAACAAAAAATAAAAATTTTAAATCCAAGCAGAAGAAATGAAATCTCTCCGAAGGGTTAAAGGTGTCAAGCCAATGAACAAATACAGTGATAAGGAAAGAGCTAGAATTAGACTCGTATATAGAAAAAAGAAATTGGTAGGGACATCTACAAAGAATGAAAGACTTGAGACCAGTTAAATGAATATGGCAAACGAGGATAGACCCACTAATTACAAAAAGCAACAGACATTTTGAGAATGACAACAGGGCTTTGATTTATCTCTCCTAACTATTGACACCAATGTTTCCACCTAATGAGTATGCGAATGGACTTATCTTTTCACATCCTATCCTGTAGCACCTCGCACCATTGATTAAAACCCCGAACTTCCTGTATAACATTAATTTTTCCAAACAAAAAATGGGACATCCTGTATACAACAATAACAATCTTAAAATTAGGTGAGTCAGTGTATTTTTTTTAATTTGTTGCTTATAAAGCAATCTATAACAGCTAAGATTTACTGAGTCGGAAATGGCAATAATATAATGAACTGAGAGCAATAAACTTCTTAAACTTGAAAACTCAAGGCTACAACAATGACATCATCTAGTGTAGCTAACAACCAAATTAACAGGTTTAAAAGATAATATAATTATTTATAAATTTTGTGTTTACATATTTGAATTTTATTTATGCTATAAAATGATTTTGGTAATGTTATGAAAAAAGACCATCCTAAATTTAACAAAGAACCATTTTCGCGACCGGTATTTTGTAATGAAGCATCTTCCTGAGGTTTTGTCTGTGACTGCCACAGACATAATCCTAATCAAAGGCGATACAGAAAAACAATCAAACAAGATTACTGAGAATGAAATATTGGAAAACGATAACATCGAGGGAAGCTGGAAAAAATCAAAAATAAAATAATTAATGCAGCAACAGAATCACTCTTGGAGAGACCAAAGTAACGAACACTAACATCAAAAAAGAACACCTCATGGTTTAGAGAGGAAGTGAAGATAAAATGTGAAGAAAAGAAAAAAGCCTTTTTACAATACCAGGGCCGTCTTAACCCGGGGGTGCAAGGGGTGTGAGGCACCCGGGCGCCAAGTCCAAGGGGCGCAAGCTGAAATCTTGCTAGGCTCAAACTTACCCTTTTGTCCTTAAAAAAACTACAAATAACAAAAACATACAAGTGCACTTTCGATATTTTTTACAAAGGCTATTAATGCTTACTACATACCTACGATATGGAAATGAAATATGAAACCCATTTAGATTATCCTGACAATAATTTCAAAAAGGTGACGCATATACTATTTTGACCAATATTGAATGTCGAGTGACAATGAATCACCATCTTGTAAGATTTGAAATTTATAATTTTTCTTTCATGGAAAGTATTATTGTTTTGGAGAAACTCCGAAGAAAACTTAAAAAACAACACAATTTTTAAATTTACAAAAAAAAAACTAGTGCTTGGAAATAGATCTGATATAGATGGTGAAGATTTATTCCTTGAGTTAGAATTGTTACCAATATTTTTAAAAAATATAGACACAACTCCACTCGATACTTTAATGCCCGGTTGCACCAACAGATCTTAGGCTTAAGTCGAGAATATCATAAGAATTAATATAATATAATTATAATATATTATAATAAGAATACCATAATATAATAATAGATATAATTGATAATAAGGTAAGAATCTAAAATTATGGGTCAACTTAAGTGATACTCAAGAAGGCCCTATCTATAAGTAGAGCTTAGGTAAGCTGGAGCCTAAGATCTGTTGGTGCAACCAGGCATAAGGCATATTCTAAAATAATTTACTCTCCGTTTTCCTAAATATTTCTACATGTCTAAGGATATATTCAACACTTCCAGATAAATAGCTGAAGGAAAAAGGTCTTTTTCTAAACTTAAATTGATCAAAAATAATTAACTTTAATAAGTACCTACCTATCCGGACCGTGCAAGTTCGGCAAAGCGACCCCTATTTCTACGCTCTGTACTTTTATTCGCACTTTTAATTATATTGGCCAATTATATTAGTCCTGGTTACTGGATAATTGTCAAGGCCATAGTCCAAAAAAATAGTAAGAAGAAAAAATAAGATTCAGGTTATGTTATGAAAACGTGAACAATTGTATGTAGTAAATAAAATTAGTTATTAAAATGCAGTACTGCACTCAAAATACAATTAATTAAATTTACCTTTATATTATAATTGCATATCATATCAATATTGTGGAGCGATATAATATAATGTTTCTGCTTCAATGACAGAAGGTATGAAATATACGTCAATTTGACAATTTCAATTTCAATTGACAATATGAATTATTTAAGATAGTTGCAATATTTCTCCGCGACTCGCGCACGGTCGTTTCTCGTTTCCCATCCAAGTACTTGCACACCGTGAATAGAAAAGCAAGTAAAAATGGATATCGCAGAAGCAGTAAAAACTTTTGCCAACTTAAAAGCTAGAAAAGTTGACTTTGATATACTATAAAAAATATGGTATAGTTTATAAGATTGATCTTTTTTGAATACTGAAACCATGTTTTTTAATATACAAGGTGGGCCAAAGAAAACAGTTCACATCGATATTTGACAGTATAGTTATTAGATTTTAAGGAAATGCAGAAATATTTCGATTTTTATTTTTATATTGCAATTTTCTGGCATATATTTCATACTGGTGATGTCATCCATCTGAGCGTGATGACGATGACATAATCGATCATTTTTTTTTAAATGGGAATAGGAGTCTTGCGTAGTTCATTTGAAAAGGTGTTCAATTCCCTATTCAGTAATATAAACATTAATATCATTATTTATACAGGGTGGCAAAAAATAATTTTTGAATTAAATTAATTGACGCAAAAAGAAGAATGTATGCAATTTATTAACTCAAAATACATTGTACTGCTGTCAGAAAATAGAAAAATGTTTATTTTACAAATAAACATTTCTTTTCGCTTACATGAAATCACAAACAGCTTCCCAGCTACCTCTTGGCAGTTTGAACATTTAATTTAAGCCAAAAGCAATGTTTATTTGTCAAATAAACATGCTTTTCTATTTTCTGACAGCAATAGAATGTATTTTAAGTTAAATAAATTACATAGATTCTTCTTTTTCTGCCAGTTAATTTAATTCAAAAATTATTTTTTTGTGCAATCCTGTATAAATAAAGATATTAAAGTTTACATTGCTGAATAGAGAATTGAACATCCTTTTAAATGAGCTACCATACACGATCCCTATTCCGATTTAAAAAAATCGTCGATTATGTCATCATGCCTAGATGGATGACGTCACTAGTATGAAATGTATATCAAAAAATTGTAATTTAAAAATAAAAATTGACCTGTTTCGGCATTTCCTTAAAATCTAACAACTACTGCCAAATATCGAGGTGGACTGTTTTCCTTGGCCCACCCTGTATAAATAAAGAAAGCAAACATAATTAGTTTTAATTTTAGCGTACCTATAAACTATAGAATCTTCTGACAAAAGGGGGCGTAAAGATGAGTCTTGCACCCCGGCGCCGTGTATGGTTAAGACGGCTCTGTACAATACAAAACACAGCAAACGCAACAGGCATAAAATCGCTATAAACGAATCAGAAATAAAACGAATACTTTTGTCAGACAAATAAACTGTCAGAATTTCTCAAAATAGATGAAATAAGACTTCTACCAAACACAAAAAGATATTATGGAGAATGATTAGAGGACAAAAAATCCCGCATAAAGTGCGTGCCTCCTAGTGGCGGGATACGGGCAACAATACATTGGCTTATAGGGCAGTCCTTACAGTAGGGATCCTGGCCTATACAGAAAAATGCAGGCGGGTGTGGGGTAATACTGCACTTTGGTTGCATTGGTGGTGTATTGGCTAAACGTGCAGGGCAGGGTATGGTGCTGATAGAAAAGGCATTCAGGCATCAAATATCCAAAAAATCTTTTCAGGCCATAATAATGAAAAGACCTTCTCCAAACGCAATAAAAACTTATACTGAAATGATGGCATCTCCGGGTGAGGACTATCTCAGGGGGAACACCATTACAGGTTAGAAAAATCAGGATAGGGTCTTGGAATCTTGGTAGTCTTACAGGTAAGAGTCTGGGAGTTAGTGGATGCGCTCAAACGAAGAAGAGTTCAAATTGCTTGTATTCAAGAAACTAGGTGGAAAGGACAAAGGGCGAAAGAACTAGGTGATGGATATAAATTGTGGTATGTAGGGAGTAGTAACACTAGAAATGGAGTTGGTATAATTGCTGATGGTGAAATGAAAGATAACGTAGTAGAAGTTGTAAGAACGAGTGATAGAATGATGTCAGTGAAATTGGTAATTGATAAAGAGGTATTGAATGTTGTGTGTGTGTATGCTCCTCAAACAGGCCTGGGTGAGAATGAAAGAAGAGCTTTCTATGACCAATTAGGAGACGTACTGAGTGATATTCCAGCAGAGGAGAAAGTTATAATAGGAGGTGATTTCAATGCACATGTGGGCCAAGCCAAGACAGGATATGAAACAATACATGGGGGATTAGGCTTTGGAACTAGAAATGAAGCTGGAGATGACATGCTAGAATTAGCAACAGCATTGGATATGGCGATTGTTAACACATTCTTTAAAAAGAGAGAAACTCAACTTATTACCTACAAAAGTGGACATCAATCCCAAATAGACTACTTCATGATAAGGAAAGAAGACATGCGTGAATGCAAGGACTGCAAGGTAATAGTTAGTGAGAAAGTAAGCCAACAACATAAGCTGCTTGTTCTGGACATCGAAGTAAAAAGCGAAACTAAACAAAAATATCGGAGAGGACCACAAAAAATCAAGTGGTGGATGCTAAAATATGAGAAGGAAGGTTTATTCAGGAAAAGAATAGTAGAAAAAATATGTTGGAACACGAAAGGAAGCCTCAACACAATTTGGAGAAAAATGACCAATATTATTAGAGAGATGGCTATTGAAATACTTGGGAAAACGTCAGGAAAGAAGTTTGAGGATAAAGAGACTTGGTGGTGGTCAAATGAAGAATGAAGTACAAGGAAAAATAAAAGAGAAGGGAAAATTATATAAAAAGTGGCAAGAAACCAGATCGGATATAGATCTTCAAAACTATATGGTCGCCAAAAAGGAAGCGAAAGTAGCAGTAGCAAAAGCTAAAGCAGAAGCGTATTCAAACCTATACGATCAACTTGATACCAGGGAAGGCGAAGCAAAGATATATAAAATAGTCAAACAGAGAGCAAAGAAAGCAAGAGATTTTAATCAGATTAGATGTATCCGAGATGAAAATAATAAAATACTAATTCACGAAAAGGATGTCCAAAAGAGATGCGAGAAAGTATTTTGACAGTTTATTAAATGAAGAATTTGACAGACAGCAGACAGCCTGTCGAGTTAACGGAGACAGTAACAGCAATGGTTACCAGAATAACAAACGAGGAAGTGGCTCAAGCGCTTCAAAAAATAAAGAAAGGAAAAGCAGTAGGACCAAATGATATTCCTGGGGAAGTATGGAGAGCATTGGGAGAGACAGGAATAAGTTGGCTAGCAGGTCTATTTAACAGAATTATGGAAGTTGGACAAATGCCAGACGAATGGAGAAGCAGTATATTAGTACCTGTCTACAAAAACAAGGGAGACATACAACAATGCACAAACTACAGGGCTATAAAACTACTTAGCCACACCATGAAAATATGGGAGAGAGTAATTGATAGACGGATACGTGAAGAAACCGAAATATCCGATAATCAATTTGGCTTTATGCAGGGCAGATCAACAACAGATGCAATTTTCATTGTAAGGCAGCTGATGGAAAAATACAGGAATAAAGAGACCAACGCTCATATGGTATTCATTGATCTTGAGAAAGCATATGATAGAGTTCCTCGAGAGATTCTGTGGTGGGCACTCAATAAGAAAGGAGTCCCTGGCGAATATGTAAAGATTATGAGAGATATGTATGAGGGAGTAACGACTAGTGTTAGGACAGGTGTGGGAGAGACTGATAAATTTCAGGTGAAAGTAGGATTGCACCAAGGCTCGGTGCTTAGTCCTTATTTATTCTCATTAGTTTTGGACCAGATAACATCGAAACTACAGGGTAGTATTCCATGGTGCCTAATGTATGCTGATGATGTAGTGTTAATAGGAAATAGTGAAAGAGACTTAGAACAAAAACTGGAACAGTGGAGACAAGCTCTGGAGGAAAAAGGTTTAAAACTTAGTAGGACAAAAACAGAGTATTTGGAATGTTCATTTAAAGATGGAGTTACTACAAATAAAATGGTATCTTTGGATGGTGAAATGATTGTGAAAAGCAATAGTTTTAAGTACCTAGGATCGGTATTACAGAGTAATGGAGAAATAGATGGAGATGCATGCAGTAGAATTAGGGCTGGATGGATGAAGTGGAAAGAAGCGAGTGGTGTGTTGTGTGACAGAAAAATTCCAATGAAGTTGAAGGGAAAATTCTATAAAACAGCCAGAAGACCGGCTATGATGCACGGAACTGAATGTTGGGCAGTGAAAAAGAAAGAGGAACAACGAATGCATGTGGCGGAAATGAGAATGCTTAGATGGATGAGTGGAGTGACAAAGAAGGATAAAATTAGAAATGAGTATATTAGGGGAAGTCTAGGTGTGGCACCAATTGATGCCAAAATGAGAGAGCATAGGTTAAGATGGTTTGGTCATGTTCAACGTCGAGATGTTAATCACCCAATACGAAGAATAGCTGAAGTGCAGATTCCTGGAAGGAGTAGGAGAGGAAGACCAAAGAAGACCTGGGGGGAGACGATAAGGCAGGACATGTTGGTAAAGGGGATTAACATTGATATGACCCAAGATAGAATTGTGTGGAGAAATGCAATTAGGGAAGCCGACCCCGCATAGGGATAAGGCAAAGAGAATGATGATGATTAGAGGACAAAAAAAGATAAACGAAGTCGTAAAAATCAAACACATTCAGAAGGAAACATGGGCAGACTACTTTTATTCCCCATTTGCTAAAGGTGAAGATAATGAACCACCAACACCAGAAATGAGGATAAACGAACAAATAAACTTTGAGGAGGCAGATGTAAAGGAAGCATTAAACAAATTACAAAAAAAAAAAACAACAGGAGAAGACAGAATACCGAATGAATTCCTAAAGTATGGAGGACCAGATCTGATTTCCTGAGTCCTCTATTGTTGAACCTTATCATTGATGAAATAATAAAAAAAGTATGAATTAAAAAAGGATACCAAAGAGGAGAAAAACAACTTAAAATAATGTGCTATGCAGACGATGCAATACTAATCTCTCAAAGTGAAGGTGATTTACAACATATGCTGCACCAATTTAAGATAACTGCCAGAAAATTTAACATGTTAATTTCCCCAGAAAATATAAAATTCATGCTTATAACAGCAAATCTACTTCAGATGTAAATTGAACAAGTAATAAAGTTTAAATATCTAGGCATCACACTATCTAGCTACGAAAAGCTCGAAACAGAAGTGGAATATCAAGTGATTAAAGCAAACAGAGCCGCAGGATGCCTGAATGAAAAAATATGGCTAAATAAAAATATCAGGAAAAAATAAAAGACAGCAGAGATGAAAAGCCTTAGAAAGATACAGAGCTAGAAGTACAGATTTACAACAGAGATGCAAGGTGGAGAGTGTCAAGGACTGGGTAAGAAATAAAAGAGGAGAATGGAACTATCATATAAGACAAATGACAACACATAGGGCCGGTCTTTCAGTGCTGGGTTAACCTATTTATTTTTCCGTCACCGAAATATTCATGGTTAATCAGTTTTTCAGTACTAGGTTAGAGTTTAAACTCGTTTTAAGTTAACCAAGATTTTAACCGATCCTCGTTAGATGGTTTAACTCAGAATTTTTCGGTTACGCTTGCGCATGGGTGCAGTGAATGCATCAGATGTTTATTTTGAGTACACATTCTGCCTGACAGAAGAGATTAGTTGGGTTATGTTATTTTGTTTTTATCGCGGGAGGTATTCTACCTCCTTATTATTATAAGGAAATTATTTATTGTATATTATTATCGAAATTATAAATTATTATTGTTATTATATAGGAAGGAATTATAAGGACATATATTTAAATATATGTATTTATAACTGTAACAGGTACCTATGTTTACACATCTGTACCAGTAGTATTTTAAAAATGTCTAATTATAATGCTCTTCTGTTATGAAACCTAGGCAGACGTTATGAATGAACTAAATAAAGATTACGAACTTGATACTGCATTAATAATTTTTTTAATTTGGTTATGAAATTGTTTTTTATTTATTTTTCTGTCAAATTGATCATTATTTCTCGAATTGCACATGCGCAAGTACAGTTACTGCTGCCAACAGAAGAAAAAAGTGGTTAGCTAACCGAGATTTTCTTAACTTGGTTTAAGCACTGAAAAACGCTATGAGGGTTAAAATATTGGTTAAAATTTTAACTAGGTTAGCTAACCAAAATTTTACCCGGTCACTGAAAAACTGGGCCATAGAATATAGTAAATATTGCGAGGGACAGTTCCTAATAGGAAGACCACGAAAACGATGGAACAACAACTTACTGGAGGCACATTGAAATACGTAGTCTTATGAGACATATACATATACAGCTGGTTCCAAAAAAAACTGATACGACTCTTAAAGCGTATTTTGTAGAAAATTGAGCAGTGTACTTTCTTCTGCTTCTTCTTTTTGTTTTGGTCTCGCTGCAAGGCAATAACCAGCACGATTTATTGGCGATCTTGATGTAGTCTGGCTCTAAGCCATATCAAAATCGCTGACTATGTTCTTGTAAAAAGCTTTTGATGAGGTGTGATATAATGAATATGAGTTTAATTATATTTAGTTTATTATATTTTAAAGGATAAATACTTATTATTTACATACTGTCACTGTCACTGCCAAATCTTAAAATTTGTCGATAACTTCAACCTCAAAAAATGGCTGTTTGTTTGTTTATTTTATTATTTGTCTGTCATAATAAATATAATATAATGTCAGACCAATCATACACTGCTCAAAATGATCAAATCTTACTAAGAGTCGTATCAGTTTTTTTAGGAACCTACTATAATTTTCATAAACCATATTTTTAGGATGGAATTAATTTCTAATAAAATAATGCAAATAAAAAAAAATAATGTTGCTGAAACTGCCGAATTTAGCAGTTCACAGTGCCACATTTTGTTTGTGATTTCATTCAAGGGCGATTCATTCTCTTCATAATAAATATACGAGGTCTGGCTATTAAATAACGAGACTGCGCGCGCAGAAGGCGTCCTAGAGGGGAAGAGTGGGAAACGAATGCAGCATTGGATAGCTGGAAGTGTCTACTCTTCCAGTACGAAAATACTTTTTTGTTGCTGTAATAGTATTTTTTCTGTAGAGGTTAGAAAAGAACGTGTTTTTTTCTGGTGCTGATAACAATGTGTGACGAAAAACATGAGCAACGGATTAATGTGAAATTTCTCGTTAAATTAAAAAAACTCCGACTGAGTGCTATAATTTGTTGAAAGAGGCCTATGGTGAGAATTCTCTAGCTCGTGCGCGTGTTTACGAATGGTATAAACGGTTTTCTGAAGGCCGAGAGAGCGCAGAAGATGACCAACGTCCAGGTCGACCTGTCTCTGTTTCAACTTCGCAAACTGTGACCAAAATAAATGAAATTGAGTGCGGGGATCGTCGTATAAGCATTCGGATGAATGCTGAGACTGTAAACGCCGATAAAGAAACTGTCAGAAAAATTTTACATGACGAATTGAACATGAAGAAAGTCTGTGAGAAGATGGTCCCAAAAAATTTGACCCCTGACCAAAAGCTCGTCCGTCAACAGATCTGCTCAGATTTTCTTGAGAGGTTACACGAAGAGCCTGAATTAATGGAAAACATCATCACTGGCGATGAAACCTGGATATTCAAATACGATGTTGAAACTAAGCGACAATCCATGCACTGGAAAATTCCTGCATCGCCAAGAATTAAAAAAGCAAGGATGTCGAAATCAAAATTTAAAGCCATGCTAATCGTTTTTTCGACATTAACGGCATCGTGATGACTGAATGGGTTCCAGAGGGTCAAACTGTAAACGAAACTTACTATTTGAAAGATTTGGCAACGCTGCGAGAGCGAGTTCGTAAGAAACGGCCGGAGTTGTGGAAAAACAAGTCGTGGATCTTGCACCAGAACAACGCACGCACACCTGCCCATAACGCGCTGTCTGTGAAGCGTTATTTAGCCGCTAGAGGCATTCCAGTGCTCGAACCCCCGCCGTGCTCGCCTGATGCAGCACCCTGTGACTTTTTCCTGTTTCCGAAGATCAAGTCTGCCTTAAAAGGAATCCGGTTCGAGTCGATGGAAGAGATGAAGCGAAAAACGGCGGAGCTCCTAAAAGCTCTAACAAAAGAAAACTTCCAGCATTGCTTTGACCAATGCAAAAAACGAATGGAATGGTGTTTGGCGAGGGAAGTGGAATATATTGAAGGAGAGCATTCGATTGTAGAATAATTTTTAAAATACAACTCTTTTTCATAAGCAGTCTCGTTATTTAATAGCCAGACCTCGTATTATTGTTGTATCAGCATTCCTTTTAAAATTAAAGTATGGGAACTATATTATACTGTTTTGTGTTTATATTACTTGGCAAAAACTCAAATAAACTAAAGATAATAAAATTGCAACCTAGCTTATTGAATTAAAGAATGAAATAAGACAGAAAAATCCAAGGTAAGACACATAATACCTATTCACAAGAAGGGAGACAAACAAATATGTCGGAACTATAGAGGAATATCGTTAATTAATACAACATACAAGATTATATCCATAATACTGTTTAGAAGATTAACTCCATACGCAGAGGAAATAATAGGCGACTACCAAAGCGGATTCAGACCGGGAAGGTCGACTATAGACCAGATCTTCGTCCTACGCCAGGTGTTGGAAAAAAACTGGGAATTCAACCGCGATGTACACCAAATCTTCGTGGACTTCAAACAAGCTTACGATTCTGTTAGCAGAGAAGCATTGTGGGAGACTATGGTAGAAATGGGAGTACCTGGAAAACTGGTACAATTGGCAAAGGTGAGCACGGAGAACGCTTCCGCACGAATCAGAGTTGAATCAGAATCACAGGACTTAGACAAGGAGATCCTCTCGCCCCCCTGCTGTTTAACTTCGCACTGGAACATGCAGTAAGGAAAGCTCAGCCACAACTGACGAACGGATTTGCCGCCCAAGGATCAAAAATACTATTAGCCTTTGCGGATGACGTGGACACAATTGCACAATCCACCAGAGATGCAAAAGAAGTTTTCACCCTATTCGAGAACGGAGCCAAGGAAGTTGGTCTTAAGGTCAACGAGGACAAGACCAAGTACATGGTGGTTACGAAGAACCCAAGACCAAGGGTTAGACAAAACGTAACAATTAATGAATACAATTTTGAAGTCGTCAAAGAATTTAAGTACTTGGGAGCGATCATAACATCTGAAAATAACTATGAAAAGGACGTGGCAGCCAGAATTATTGCAGGAAACAGGGCATATTACTCGTTAAGGAACCTACTTAAATCAAAAATACTCTCAAGACCAGCAAAAATAAGAGTATATAAGACAATAATTCGTCCCACAATAACGTACGGAAGCGAAACCTGGACTCTGAATCAGCGGGAAACAACAAAATTACTGGTACTTGAAAGAAAGATACTGCGGACTATCTATGGGCCTTGCAGAGAAGAGACAACAGGAGAATGGAGAAGAAGACACAATGATGAACTCCAGACAATATACGGAGATGAAAACATAGTACGCTACATTAAATCAAACAGAATACGATGGGCGGGTCACGTACTAAGATCAAGTGACGAAAGACTTCTAAACGCCACATTCTGGGAAAGGCCCGATGGAAAAAGGTCAGTTGGTCGCCCAAGAAAGAGATGGAAGGACGCAGTAGCCAGCGATCTACGCAAAATGGGAGTACAGCAATGGGAAATAGCTGCTCAGGACCGACAACAATGGAGGGAAATAGTAAACGCGGCCAAGACTCACATAGAGTTGTAGAGCCAAATGATGATGAAGACACAATGGGACAGAGCTAGAAGTACAGATATATGACAGAGATGCAAGGTGCAGAACATTAATAACTAGGTAAGAAACAGAAGAGTCGAATGGAACGAATGACAACAAATAGAATAGCAAGTACAGTTCCACAAAAGGAAGACAATCAATGGGAAGATTTTAACATGGTAATTTTCACAAAAGACAAAATGCATGATTATACCAGCAAATCTACTAAGATGTAAATTAAAACAATAGATAGTAGATGACAGTAATTAAGAGGGGATGATACATAAAATACTTCAGCTTTTACAGTAGGCTAAAATTTTTCAATGCAATCAGCCCTGTGATGTATCAAACACGTTATAAATACCGTGCACGTTATCCTGCATTTACGTTAAATTCTACAAATTGATGTGATGTATGATAAATAACGTTTCTCAAAAACGTTATCTGATAACATAACAGGTTCATTTTAACGAGACCTATTTAACCTCTTGTTATAAAATAACGGGTGGTAAAAAGAATGAATAAATATAAAAAATGGACAATTTAGTCCAGAATTTTGTCAGATTGTAAACGTCGGGTGATTAAAATTTGATGCTATTAGAAGGTTTGTTAAAGTTATCTTTTATAAATACAGTAGAGCGTCGATTATCCGAACTAATTGGAGGACAGGGGTGTTCAGAAAATCGATTTTATTGGATGATCGAACTGTATTGATTTAGGAATACTATTTATCCATAGGCGAATGAAAGCATTATTTACATACATACATGATACATGTTTATCTTTACTGATAAATACGAATAATTTTCTTCTGCCGAAGCAATCCTACCTGTTTATGAGCGGCAGGATTACTTGTTTTTTAACCATGTGTCTGACAAAGTATTTCAGAATGCATTAAAAAATATGAAATTTGATTTTCGGTGTCAGTTTGCCGTCACAAACTATATGCAACAAAGCTAAAACTCACTGGAATCTTGGGAGGAGAAACAGGCTCTCCCCGGGAAGTTTTGAGTAAACCGCTTATATACAGCATCATCTAAATCTGTATTTAAGGCAAGTTTTATCGTATTACGATTTGTGGATCCGTCAGAAGAATTAAGCCGGAACATAAAGTTACTTATGTCCGTCTTTTGTTTTTTTATCCGCCTTACCAGCCTACCAACTTTGTATTCATTAGATAAATTCTTTACATGTTCACCTCACTCTGACCGTTTGTAAATCTCGTGTTTATTTTTCATAGAAAGGACAATACGCTTATGTTTAGGTATTTTCAATCGAGTTTTTACATGGCAAGTCAGGAGTTCGGATAAGTGGGCGTTCGGTTGATCGCCATTCGGATAATCGACGCTCTACTGTAGTGTATTATTTTTGGAGGTTATGTTATTTGTAATCAAAAACATTTTATTCATATAAATGAAGAAAACATGACAGAGACCAGTTTGGCCAGATTGGGTAAATCCATTTGAATGTTCGTTTTGTAGGTTATTTCAATCCTTGTTGAGCCATTTTATAACATAACAACACGACAAGCAAAAATTAAATAAAATGCACAATAGAAAGAACACCTCAGGGACCGAGGACCGGGAATTTCCAATAACATCTTGTCTTCGCTGCAAGCTGCATATTTATGTCTGTCTTCCTCTAACTTATTCCATTTCTGTATACTGTTATTCTTGTCGCGCAAGACGATACTTTACCGTTTTGAAAATAACATGCTAGATAATGTGCACGTTAAAAACATGATACACCACATCTAATTTTTGGCAACACGTTATACAGGCTGTTATAATCAAACCTTATGGTAACCTAATGTGTACACATTATTTATAATGGGTTTGATACATCATAGGGCTGAATATCATAATTTTTAATAAGTAAAAATAACAATTAGGAAAAAGTAGGTACATACCTGTATAGAACTTTGCAAAGTGGAGACATTTCTTAATAGCCTTTCCCTCTTGGTAAAGTCGGCAGATTCACTGGAGCTGTTTTTAGAAGACCCATCACTGCAACTGGACTCTGGTTCACTAGGTATTGAATCATTTTTCCAGAAAACAGTACTTTTAACTTCATTTATGCTTTTATCACTAGCTGTCTTGTCCTCAGCTATTTTAATATCATTTTCTTGTTCCTGATTATCACATTTCTTTTCACCTTCGGGAAAAATGGCAAATGGCTGCCCTAATACTATTGAAGCACTACGACAAACGTGTTTCACTCTGGGCCCTTTTAAATCAATTTTCTGTCTCTTAATATCAGAGTTAGTACCAGAGGGAACAGCTATAACTTGAGATTTCGGATTCTTGGACCTCACAGGCCTTTTCTTCATGGTTGCTTCTTGTGGCTTTTCTATTACCAATTTTGTTTCTACGTTTGCTTGCCATAATGATGGGGATTGAGTGTTACTTAAAGAAACGTCCAAACCTTGCATATATTTTGGCAACATCAAACTAAGGCCTTGTTTTAGAGAGGGCGGTAAGTAGAATGCACGAACACACAATTTAAGCCAACAAGCTGAGCATTTTGCCCTATAAGTACACTTGTTTAACTTCCATTGCTGGTTTCTTACTACGGGAGGTAAAAGGCAATTCCCTTGCCCTTTATTACACACCAAAGTTATTTGATTATTTTCGTTTCCACATGCTTGTCTTTTTATCATCCGTGCAATAAATTTTCTACATGATTCGCAGCTATAAATGTTGAACTTTCTAGCTTGCTTGATAAATCTAGATAAAAAAATACATAAAATGTAACAAAAACTTTCCTGATTATTCCACAAATGTTTTCAAACTACCACAAAAATACATCTTTATCCCATAATAATGTTTTTACTTATTAAAATGATTCACACACGTACCTATCTACTTCATTCACAGTTGCATATGAAAGTGAAACATGGATACTAACGAAAAGAGAAATAAATAAATTTCTGATGTGGGAACTTAAAATCCTTTGAGTGATATATGACCCTTGCAGAAATAGCATGGTAAACGAATCAAGGTACAGACACAATGAGTTGGAGTGTCTCTTCGGAGAGACAAAGGAGAATCTGGTGAGATGTGTAAAGGCCAATAGACAATATCGACGCTCGCAAATAAGAACATCGTAACTCATAAATCACAACTTTTCAGAAAACGAGTTCAAAGTTTTTTAGGTTTTTCATCGATACAAACTAAGTTTTTATTGATTTAAACGTAAATTTTGGCTAGAGCTAAAAGGGGATTCGTCTCTATATGTCTATTAATTAAGAAATTAAAAAAATACATAAATATTTGTAAATTTTACCTTAAAAAAACATACGATGTAAATATTTACTTATTTTGAAGCAGCTAATATCTTATCAAGAGATACAATATAACAGTTTCTCTTTTTTAAATTACTTATATCGTATGTGAAGATACGATGCAACTACTTGCTATTTCTGAAGTCACTAACATCGTATCTAAAGATACACAAAAGAAGACAAAGATAAATTTGACAATAGTTATTCATTATTTTGATTACTTTAAGATTTGAAGGTAGAAAAACTATTGTTTAAAAACATAAAAAACTGATTTTGGAAAAGAAATATGTACATTACAATGTAAATGTAATTAGTTTTCTTCATCATCTACATCTTCTTGGATATGTATTTGATGGGGAAGATTTTTGTAAAAGTTTTGATACATTTCAGGAACTCCGTGCTTGCATAGGTATTGCAAGTGATCATATTTTTTTTTTGAATTGGGAATCAAGTTTTTAGAGGCTTTGACTAAATTTTTAGGTCGACATATTAAAAGCTTCTTTATTCTTGTATTGCTTCTCTTGTTTAAGTCTAAAATACATTTTTCATTTTCATCTATAAAGTCATATTTTATTTTTATTTTTAACGGTTCTTCACTAGAGACTTATATTTCCCTTACATCATTCCATCTAACGCTTTTTCCGCTTTCATCAGTCTTCCAATTTCTATCATTTGTTACTAACTGTTTCAAATCATATACAATATCTTGGTTAACTTCTATTACGTTATAAGGTTCTCCAGTGACCTTTGCCATCTTAATAGGCATAATCCATTGGTCAGGAGTATATAATACGACTATACCTTTTTTTGTCGCTCTATTAATGCATGTACACTGTGTCCCTCATTTTGGGTCTGCCCTTTTTCTAAAAAACGGTGGATTATAGAAACTTTATATTTTTCCGCAGCATATACATACATTGCATAAACAAAACGATTTCGATTTTGTCCGGCGCAATTGTCTGTGTAGAATACAAACGTATTAACTCCATCTTGAATTTTGTGTTTTATATAATCCAGTACAAAACTTCCAATTTCGTTCGCTCCCAGCTTTGCAATTGTTTCGTGCCAGATGTAACAATGCCCCTGATTATTACCTATGTCAAATAGGGTTAAATTGTAGGTGCTATATTTTAGTTTATAAAAAATACTGACATCTTTGTAGGGGGTTACTAAAATCTTCTGTAAATCGTAAGAAGTCACGTTGAATGATTTGTCCCCTTTTGCATGCTGCTGGTCGTTGTCTTTTAATTTTCGTACAGCTTCTTTATTTTCTTGATGTTTTCTTTTCTCTGTCTCTAATTCTTCTGCTTTGTTACTATCTGAAAATAAAAATTTGTCACATATGTCACATTGATCTTTTTTAGGTACAAAGAATCCTATGTTAAAGTCATGTTCAAAAACATCTATACTGCCTGCAAGTAGCAATAGGAATTTTTTTATCTCTGGCCCAGTCAATGCACAATCTATACATTTGGGCTAAAGACTGGATATCAACTTGTAGGTATTGACGTTTTGAGTCCTTACGAATGTAGTGGGACTCAGTTGTGGGCAGAGACTCTATATGTTCTCTTATAAATTTTCTATTTTTTCTACTTTCGGATCTTTACTAGTAAATTTGCCTCTACTGTCTGGACTTCCTATTCCAAATTCATTTTTTTCAAGTTTGGCCATGACAGTTTGTACTCAAATGTCACTAATGTCAAGGGTGTTGAAAAAAAATTGTGTGCAAACTTTAACGCTCGATTCTCCAAATGTTAAGAAATATTTATTTCATTGTAAACTGACGCCGAGAATTTGTATTTCTAATAGTCTCTACTTTTTTTTGTTCTCTCGTTACATGTTTTGCTAAAAAGTCCATGTGCCTGTTTTGATTACCCAGAGCCCAAAATTTTTGAAAAATAGTTCTTTGATCTTCCGAAATTTTTGTGTAGAATTTCGTTCTACAATTTTTCTTTTCACAACTTTTTTTTATTTGCTAGGTTTTACTGTTTTCTTTGTAGAGTACGAGACATACTCTTGGCCCGAATTTCTTTTTCTTTTTGCTTCTTGAACTTTCCAGTTCTGTGGTTGTCTGTATCTTTCTCTACCGGGGGTCTTTGCTATATTCATTTGGGACTGATCCATCTCATTCGCACTTTCCAAAATCTCCGATGGACCCGCACTTAAGGACAAACTGGACTCCTTTTCAACAGTAAAATCATCAAATAAGGTTTGCTGTTGAATTTCAGTTTCAATGTGGAATAAAAAAAACTTTTAAGGCCTGTTCTTTTATACCTAGTTTAAAAAGAAAAAACTACACAGACAATTAAATACCGTGTATTTACTAGATATTTGTAAACAAAGACTAATATTATCGGAACTAGTGCGTATTCGCATCGTAACTTGTCTCAGCTTGTCTACAGAAACTGTGAGTCGCAGAAATGTAGGCGTAATAACATCGTATATCAAGTTTCGATGCGATCAGCACTGGGTAAAACAAAAATGTTTAATCTTATTCCTACATACGATAAAACGATTTAACTCTAGAGCTACAATATTATCGTAAGTATGTAAGTATGTACTTACGATAAAAGTACATGAGTAATATTGTTGATAAATTTCTTGTAACTCTAGATACGACAAAATTATTTGCTTTGTATGTAATGCCGTAAGGTGGTAAATCAAGTTACGTTAATATTAGGGTCAGTTTACCACGAAATAAGATACGATATAACAACTTTTTTCAAAAAAATGTATTTTTTTGAAAAAACATTTTTAATTTTTATTTTACCTGAAAAAGCATGCATTTTTATATAGAAAAACGATCTTAACTCATTTTTGCAAAAAATCGAGTTACGATGTTCTTATTTGCGAGCGTCGATATGGGCAGGACATGTGATAATGCAGTAATAAAGGAGAATCTGGTGAGATGTGTAAAGGCCAATAGACAATATGGGCAGGACATGTGATAATGCAGTAATAACAATCAACTTGTACACATTGTGTTTTGGGAAAGACCAGATGGAAGATCTGTATGACCGCCTAGAAGGAGGTGGAGAGGCAGTAAGAGTGGATCTGCATAAAATGGGAGTGAGATAAATAGGAAATAGTGGAGTAGGATTGACAAACATGGAAGGCAACAGTGAACAAGGCAAAGACTCACGAAGAGTTGTAATGCTATTGATGATCATACACCTGCTTGGGATTCCTGTATTAGAGTAAATAAAGACCATACATAAAATGGCAAAAGACTAAAGCTCATATTTAAAGCTCTTACATATATCTAGTACCAGTACTATGATATACACAGAATATTTTCAAATTTATTTGCTTACAACTCCAGCAATACTTAAATACTATCTATGTGAAACGAAACATTAGAACAATTTTTGAAGACTGAAAAAGAACAGTTAA
The DNA here is from genome assembly GCF_917563875.1 of Diabrotica virgifera virgifera. NCBI lineage: Eukaryota > Metazoa > Arthropoda > Insecta > Coleoptera > Chrysomelidae > Diabrotica > Diabrotica virgifera. The sequence continues at coordinate 128,976,081 of NC_065452.1, forward strand.
GAAATATAGCAGATTTAGTACTTACTAGGTCTCTTTCTTCATCTTACACATATTTCCAGTGAGAATCTTACATACTGTATTAAAAGATTGATGACAATAAAATTATTAGACAAAGAATCAAAATGACTATCTACAGCAGGGGTCCCCAATTAGTTTCCCTGAGGGTCCATTTTGAAAACCTATGACACTTCTGGGGTCCGGATTTATGCTGCCTGTGTGTGACTGTTTTGATTCGGTTTTTTTGTGGATTCTTGTTTAAAAATATCCCCTATAAACAAATCAGAAGGGTGACGGGCGAAATTTTTGGGTAGAAATTGTTTAATATTTTTTTAACAAATTCAAAACATCACCTTTTTGCCCGCGAAAATATGTTTTTAGCATTTTTGGGTCATCTTAAAAGATTTGTGTTTTCAAGCATCGCAAATGCATAATTTCGCATTTTTCAGATTTTAAATCGCTTATAACTCGAAAATTATTCACTTTTCAGAAATATGACAAGAGACCTCTATTGTTTATAATTACCCAAGAAACCTAAAAATACATTTTTCTAGGCAAAACAGTAATTTTGAATTTGCTTAAAAATTGTTTCACCTGGCACCCTTCTGATTTGTTTAAAGGGGACATTTTTGAACAGGAATCCGCAAAGAAATCGAGTCAGAAACATTTTTCATACGAAAGTGGCCTCACACATGGACTAATATGGAAAGGAAAACTAATAATATCGATTGTTTTTGGTTACTGTATACTTTTCTGTAAGTTTTCCTGGTACAATAAATAAAATATAAATTCATTGTGTATTGTTTTGATTATTATCAGTATATTTTGAAAACAGCAGTATTGTAAATTGTTACTGAGAATATTTTAAAAATTAGGAATTTATATTTTGAATGCTAATGAAGTTTATAGACATCTTCAATTTTGTAGAAAGAAAACTGGGGAATTTAAAATAAATAATCATAGTACAAAATGCTAATTAACATTGTTATCTTTTCTACATTGGTTTCAATGTAAGGTGTTTGTTGCCAACTTATTAAATCTCAAAATTAGTAGAGATGTAATGAATATAAAAAAATGCAATGACAATTTTATATTACAGCGTACTTAATTTCAAAATTAATGATTAGTAAGTATAACAATAAGGGGGAAAACTCTTTACAAAATTAAAATATCAGAGAGAACAATGACATTTTTTTATGTACAACCTGTCTGAAGTTTGGAGTGAGTTTAGTGCAACTGATTCTCATTAGGGAGTTGAGATATTCATCTGTTAAGTGAGATCTCTACCGATTTTTAATAAAGTTCATTCTTGATAAAGCGGCTTCGCACACATAAGTTGAGTCAAACATAGAACACAATTTCATGGCCAAACATTTTCAAAATTGCCAAACACTAGGTATATTCTGAATTTATTGACGGTCCGCACAAAACTAGCTCACAGTCCGAATGTGGACTGCGGTCTGCTAATTGGTGACTCCTGATCTACAGAACATTAACACATTGCGTGCAGATGTCTGATCCTAAGACTTATACTCTGAATGGACAAAAAAAAACACATATTATAAATGTGTATAACCAATGGCATACATGTATGCTGTCTGCACATTGGTGAAGGCATCATGTGGCTCACAGGTATGCCATCTGCACGGAATGTGTTAATTAGACTAGTAGTAACCTATGTAACCTAGATTTATTAAAGTGAAGAGACTGAGATGGCTGGGATACATAGAAAGAAGAAAAACGAACTACTGCTTAAGAAGATCCCCAGATATAAGCCAGAAACTGAAAGACCAAAGGAAGACCCAGATAGGGATGAGAGGACCAGGTCATGAGAGGTGTCAAAATCCTGAAAGTGAGAAATTGGAGGGAACTAAGAGCATATCGAAATGAGTGGAAGAAAATTGTAACGAAAGCCAAATCATACAATAACCTTTGACACCACACAAGATGAATGCGTAGTGATTCACCGCAATAAGCGAATCAGAGAACTCTAAATAAGAGCAGCAAACATTCCATCCGGAATAAAAGGCCTTGATGATGAGTAACCTAGATGGTTCTGAGATCAGGGCAATGATAAAAAAAGATGAAGTGCAACTCGAGACATTTGAGAGAAAAAATCCTGAGAAAAGTATATAGCCTGGGGCAAGAGGAAGATGACACATTTAGAATCTGGAGAAACAGCAAGATTAATGAATTAAATGAAGGATAGGGTAGGGTACAATACTGTAAGATTTGTCAAAAGTCAAAGACTGTCAAGGCTAGGATAAATATGTCCAGAGACAAGATGATACAAAAACAACGAAAAAAATATTATAATGGAAGCTACTAGGAAGATGAAATAGAAGGAAGACCCAAACTAGATGGTTACATGACATGTAAGATGACCTAAATACTATGAATGTAAGACAATGGAGGAGAAGGACACAACAGAAGTCTGAATTCTCTTGATTATGATGCCAAAGTCTAAGGGTTATGATCTTATGATGCCAAAATACAACTAGAACATTACTACACACACTAACACTTTTGAAACATTAAACCAACTTGTAAATATGTACTGTCAATGCCAAAATAGGTAGAGAGGACATATTTATGCCTACTATAGGAAAATACAGCTTGCATCCAGCAACGAATCAAAATGGACACATGCTCATCGACTTTGCAAGAGAAAAAAACCTTTTAATAAAAAGTACCTACTTCCAGAGAAAGGAAATATACAAGGGCACTTGGAGATCGCCGGATGGTCAAAAGGTAAACCAAATAGACCATGTTTTAATAGAGAAGCATGTAGAAAAAAGCATAATGCATATACGTTCATATAGAGGGCCAGATATAGATTCAGACCACTTTTTAGTGGGAATAAAAATGAACCAAATAATACCTATAAATAGAAACAGAAACAGAGAAAAACGCATGATGAATAAGCTAGTCAGGTTACAAACAGAAGAAGAAAAAAAGGTATACCAGTTGGCACTTAACAAGAAACTGGAACTTATTACAGAAAATGACAATGTAGAACAAACATGGGACTTAATTAAAAATACTTTAAAAGCCGTAGAAGATGATACTGACAAGCCAATCAAGAAACAACAAAAGGCATGGTTCGACGATGAATGCAAACTAGAGATAGAGAAACGGAACAAGCTACGATTAGAAAGTCTAAGACTGAAATCAAAAACAGCGGAAACACTTCACATAGACCAAAGAAGAAAAACCAGCACAATTTTACGAAATAAAAAGAGAAAATTTTACGAAGATTAGTTGAAAGACATTGAAGAGAATTACAAAAATAATCTTATTAGAAATTTATATCAAGGCATTAAAAATCAAAGAAGAGAATATAAACCACAGCCCATTTATTACAAAGATAAAGAAGGAAAAATGATATTTGATGACCAAGAAATATTAAAACGATGGAAACAATATTTTGATGAATTGTTAAACGGGGAGTTAACAAATAATCACAATGAAGAAGACACAGATGATGGAAATGAAGAACACATAAATCACGATAATGAAGGATACACAGACGAAATAATGAATATGCAAAGAGACAGTACGGAAGATCTAGCACCATCCCTAAATGAAGTTGAAATTATTATTAAGAATCTAAAGAACTAGTAATGTCCTGGAAGTGATTCTATAACAGCGGAAATGTTAAAATATGGAGGAGCGCAGCTGACAGACAAAATACACAAATTACTAAAAAACATATGGGAAAAGGAAGAACTACCAATGGAGTGGAAGCAAGCAGTGATATGTCCTCTTTATAAAAAGGGGGACAAAGCAGAATGTCAAAATTATAGGGGCATGGCACTATTAAATGTAATATATAAGATATTAGCAGTCCACATCAAAAACAAGCTAGCAAGAAGTCTTAACAATAGCATAGGTGAATACCAGTGTGGCTTTAGAAAAGGGAGAAGTACTATAGACAACATCTTTACTTTAAGAGAAATACAAGCTGAGAGCTATGAATATAATAAACCAACAATGGCACTCTTCTTAGATTTTAAGCAAGCTTTTGATAGAATAAAAAGAAAAGAAATATATAAAGCGTTAAAAAATCTAGAAGTTTCACCAAAAATAATAAGAATGATAAAGCTTACACTTACGAAAACAGAAAATAAAGTAAAAGTAAATAACAAACTAACAGAAAATTTCGAAGTGAAAGAAGGAGTACGACAAGGGGATCCGTTGTCATCACTGCTATTTAATGTAGTATTGGAAATGATAATAAAAGAGGCTAATATTAACAGATCAGGACATATATATCATAAAAACATCAATGTTTGGCATTCGCGGATGATGTAGTAATTCTATCCAGAAGCAAGGAACAATTAAAAGAGGTAGTAGAACGACTAGAAAAGGCAGCTCGAGAAAAAGGACTTTATATAAATGAAACAAAAACTAAGTACATGGAATGGACGACAAAAAATTTGAACAAGGGCAATATTTAATGATAACAACGAATGAAGGAACAATGTATAAATTTGAAAAGGTAGAGAGATTTGAATATTTAGGGACCTTATTTTCTAGTAAACCAAATATCCGGGATGAAATACACAAAAGACTAATGTCAGGGAATCGTTGCATGTATGCACTCAATAGAATACTCAGAAGCAAAAATATATCCAAAGCAGCTAAATTAAGAACGTATAAAACTGTGATATGACCAATAGTTACGTATGCCTCAGAAACCTAGACTATGACAAAAACCGAGCAATCAATGTTACAAGTATGGGAAAGAAAAATACTTAGAAGGATTTTGGGGGAAAAATAATCAACAATCAGTGGACACGAAGAACAAACAAGGAGTTAGAAGAATTGTATAAGGAGCCTAATATAATTGCAGTTGTAAGATCACAAAGACTTAGATGGTTAGGACATGTCCAAAGAATGGCCCAAGTTAGAATGCCCAAAATCATGTTAAGCTCTACAATAGGTGGTAAAAAGAGAAAAGGAAGACCTAGGACCAGATGGAGCCATGAAGTTAATGATGACCTGAGGTATCTCAATGCAACCAATTGGAAAGAAAAAGCGAAGAACAAGCAAGGATGGAGGAAGATTGTAAACCAAACCATGAGCCTGCTTGGCTCGAAGTGCTAATGTATATATATAAATATGTACTACAGAACAGAAAAGAAATACAGCTGATATAGTATTAGGAGTCTTTCTTCTAAAATTAATAAGCCTTCTGACGTAGGACATCAAAAAGCCTATTTCACTTATAAATGGATCATTACTACACATACTAACACTTTTGAAACATAAAAACCATAATAACGGTCAGGCTAGAAATGGCTAGAAATGCATTTGTAAAAATAAAAACAATTCTCTACAATAAAGATCTGCACGATAAAGAATAGAACTGAGAGTAAGAGCTGTGAGATGTTACATGTTTTCAATACTACAATATGGACACTAAAGCAAGAACACATAAATAAGCTACAGTTATTTGAAATGTACTGTTACAGAAGGATGCTTAGAATAGCAAGGACACAAAAGAAAACAAACACGGAAGTATTGCTAGAAATGGGCAAAGAAAAATGAAATAATAAACATAATAAAAAGAAGAAAGTTACAATATCTGTGACACGTAATGAGGGGACAGTGATATGAAATGCTAAGATTGATAATATAGGGAAAGATATGAGGAGGAAGGAGTATAGGAAGAAACAAAGGGAGTATTGTGGTTGAAAAATTTAAATATTCTAGGGAAGATAGATGATGATATCCAACCTCAGATTGAGAAACGGAATTTATAGAAGAGTCAGATGAACTGGAAAAAATATAGCACATCTAGAACTAGAGGACTGTTCATCTAAAGCTAATCTGCCTTGTGAAATAGGATATAAACAAGGTTTTTTATTATATAGGTATTTACAATTATTGCAATACTGTAATATTATTACTTTTGAAATAATAAAATTTGTAAAGATAGTAGTACTGGAGAGAAATGTATCCGAGATGAAAATAATAAAATACTAGTTCACGAAAGGGATGTCAAAAAGAGATGGAGAAAGTACTTTGACAGCTTATTAAATGAAGAATTTGACAGACAGCCTGTAGAGTCAACGGAGACAGTAGCAGTAATGGTCACCAAAATAACAAACGAGGAAGTGGCTCAAGCGCTTCAAAAAATAAAGAAAGGAAAAGCGGTAGGACCAGATGATATTCCTGGGGAAGTATGGAGAGCATTGGAAGAGACAGGAACAAGGTGACTAGCAGGCCTATTTAATAGAATTATGGAAGTTGGACAAATGCCAGACGAATGGAGAAGCAGTATACTGGTACCTGTTTACAAAAACAAGGGAGATATACAACAATGTACAAACTACAGGGCTATAAAACTGCTTAGCCACACCATGAAAATATGGGAAAGAGTAATTGATAGACCGATACGTGAAGAGACAGAAATATCCGACAATCAATTTGGCTTTATGCAGGACAGATCAACAACAGATGCAATTTTCATTATAAGGCAGTTGATGGAAAAATACAGGAGTAAAGAAACAAATGCTCATATGGTATTCACTGATCTTGAGAAAGCATATGATAGAGTTCCTTGAGAGATTCTGTGGTGGGCACTCAATAAGAAAGGAATCCCTGGTGAATATGTAAAGATTGTGAGGGATATGTATAAGGGAGTAACGACTAGTGTTAGGACAGGTGTGGGAGAGACTGATAAATTTCATGTGAAAGTAGGATTGCACCAAGGCTCTGTGCTTAGTCCCTATTTATTCTCATTAGTTTTGGACCAGATAACAGCGAAACTACAGGGTAGTATTCCATGGTGCCTAATGTATGCTGATGATGTAGTGTTAATAGGAAATAGTGAAAGAGACTTAAGACAAAAACTGGAGCAGTGGAGACAAGCTCTGGAGGAAAAAGGTTTAAACTTAGTAGGACAAAAACAGAGTATTTGGAATGTTCATTTAAAGATGGAGTTACTACAAATAAAATGGTATCTTTGGATGGTGACATGATTGTGAAAAGCAATAGTTTTAAGTACCTAGGATCAGTACTACAGAGTAATGGAGAAATAGATGGAGATGCATGCAGTAGAATTAGGGCTGGATGGATGAAGTGGAAAGAAGTGAGTGGTGTGTTGTGTGACAGAAAAATTCCAAGGAAGCTGAAGGGAAAATTCTATGAAACAGCCATAAGACCGGCTATGATGCACGGAACTGATTGTTGGGCAGTGAAAAAGAAAGAGGAACAACGAATGCATGTGGCGGAAATGAGAATGCTTAGATGGATGAGTGGAGTGACAAAGAAGGATAAAATTAGAAAGGAGTATATTAGGGGAAGTCTAGGTGTGGCACCAATTGATGCCAAAATGAGAGAGCATAGGTTAAGATGGTTTGGTCATGTTCAACATCGAGACGTTAATCACCCAATACAAAGAATAGCTGAAGTGCATATTCCTGGAAGGAGTAGGAGAGGAAGACCAAAGAAGACCTGGGGGGAGACGATAAGGCAGGACATGTTGGTAAAGGGGATTAACATTGATATGACCCAAGATAGAATTGTGTGAAGAAATGCAATTAGGGAAGCCAACCCCGCGTAGGGATAAGACAAAGAGAATGATGAGTAGTACTGGAAAGAAATACGCCAGATCTAGTACTAGGGGGTTATTCTTCGAAAACTAGTTTGTCATTTCACTAAGAACATAAACTGGGTTACTTTTTTAAGATTGTTAAATATTTGTCATCTGAATACACGATTCATACCAATAAAACAGTAGATAACATTGTAAAGAAACTTAATCAACAGTGACTAACAAAAAATTAAAAACAATGCATTTTACTAACTAAACTAAAAATATAAATGTAGCATACCTGTAGAATCTAATTGCTCCACACACACCACACGTAACTGCACCTGGAGATGAATTAGGTTTCGTTGAAAAGGGGCCTTGTAATCCTATCTGATTGGGAATTTTAAGCCTGGCCTGTCTTAATACTACCCTATGTCCGTTTGTAAAAGTTGTTTTATCACCATTTAAGCTGCCAGATTCCAAAAACTTAGCCTTATCATCTTCCTGTTTCACACAATGTCTTTTAACAATTGAGACCTTCTTTTTCAAAGTTACTGCTTCGTTGATATCACTAATAAATCTTTTGTTTGGTTTTATTACCCTCGAAGAATGAACGCTTCTCGTTGGCAACACAAATTTCCCAACAAGATTAGTTGTTTCTTTTGACACTTTATTGCAACACGATCCATTACAAGTGTGGACTGCTTTTTGATTCAAGGTTGATTTTAATTTCGTTTTTACAGAACTTTTCGTGCACATTTTTGACAACAATGTCCGTTTCGTTACATTTTTATTTCTTAACGAGGAATTTAAGTTCCTCTTCCTAGTCAGTCTTCTTCGGATTGAAACGCTTTTTTTCAAAGCATTTTCAGGGGGTGCACTTTCACTATCACTTTCAGTCAAGTCTTCATCCTAAAAACAAAAAATATAAATTTTTAACCAATCAAAACAAACTAGGCCATGTCATAACCAGAATTTAAACCAATCACATCTATTTTATTTACATTTATTTTGTTGAAAATATTCATATTAAAGAAAAAAACCTTAGTCAGCATAACTGAATATTTTCTGGATGCAATAATGGAGAGATGTACCAAGATGATAATAATATAATGAAAAATCGTATATTATCTTTAAATTCCACACCAAAAAATAGTTTTCTTTTGTTTTATGACCAACTTAGTCTTCAATGTAAACAAACAATTTCTCTCTAACATCTGATGTTCTCTTTCATCCCAATCTATTCAATCTCCCATAATATTACTTTATTTGGGAATTTTTCTGGTTCTGCGTTGTTGATACCGTTTATTGGCTTAAATTCTCATTATTCCTTTGTGTTATTTCATTCTAATTATGCTGAAAAAGGTGCAAAATATAAATGTTTACCTGTTTGTTTTCTACAACAGAACCAACTATCACTGAAGTATTATATTCAATGTTGGTTATTTCCCCTGTCGGTGGAAGAACATTTACCCTCTTTCTATGTATATGTTTAGATGGTTTTCCGGGAAATTTTGACCGACCCATTTCTGTTTTTCCTTAAATTTAATTCTTTACATTTTATTGTTGTATTAATTTATCTCTAAAGCATCAAGCACACTTCACAAAAAGAAACAATCTAAATCCTCGGCCGCCGTCGGTAAAGTAGGTAACTCTCGGTAAATGTCATGTGAGCATGACGTCATTTCGGAAGATTTTGGAAGGTATAATCACAGTACATGACAGAATGTACTGTGGGTATAATTTAAATTATTATATTTATTCATTGCAATTTGTAAAAATCCCTGATTATTCTCTAATAATTTAATAACTATACTACGTAGGCCTTGTGAGCGTACAAAATAATTCCATGAGAATCCCAAGAAATAGGATATGAATAATAAGAAATAAATTTAAATATTAGTTCTGACATTTTAGTTTACATCTGCATCAGTGCGATATTATTAGAGCACAAATTCATAATTTTTCAGATCCTTTGAACTGCTACATATAAAATAAATATCGGATGAAAAATGGAAAAATCCAGTCCAAATTCGATCGCGGAAAAATTTGTGACAACGTCAAAAAAGTACGTCAAAGCTACCAACATTGCAACATAATCAGTAGAACCACATTTCTACCAACTATGCTTTTCTCTTCTGTCGTCTGTCTTCTGTCTGTCAATGATTCAATGAATTTCAATAACATAAAATGCATAAAATAAATCCTTGGTTTTTGTGTCTGTGTTAAAAGCAGTAAATTTTCCGCATTTCCGATAAAATTATTGGATAAATATATACACAATATACAGATATCACTGATAATAATGAGAATTGTTTATAACAGTTAAATATTAAAATCCCAACAACTTGTGCTATGTAAAATTTACGTTTTTTTAATTTAACCTCAAAGTGGTTATACTTTTTTAGTAAGAATTTTTACTTGTATTTTATTTCGTTTCGGTCTTTTATATTCGTAATAGTCTTCATATAACCATGGCTAGTGTGTCTTATCAAATAGCTAATTTACTAGAGAAGGTAAAGTATACTTATTCAGTATGTACTTATTTTTAAAATTTGACATTTCACCCCAAAGAAACAAATTAATAAATAAATTCTACCTCAACCAAGTATTTGAATTTGTCACCAATTAGTTATAAATATTTCTTAAAATAAAGGGTTAATCCTTTTTTTATATACCTATGAAAAATTCAATGCTTAAAGATCTGTTTCTTTCTAGATGACATCTTCAGATAAAGATTTTCGGTTCATGGCAACCAATGATCTAATGACTGAACTTCAGAAAGACAGCATTAAGTTAGATGATGACTCTGAGAGGAAAGTTGTGAGGATGTTGCTAAAACTACTTGAAGATAAAAATGGAGAGGTTCAAAATTTGGCTGTGAAATGGTAAGAGTAAAAAATAGATCTAGGATAATGCCTAATATTACTAATTTATGTATTTAATGATACTATGTCATAGAAAAAGGTATCAATGACAATGATCAGTACCACCGAATAGTTTGAAACATCTTTTTCTGGAGTATTCTCTTCTAACCTAACCTCCCTATACTTCAATAATAATCTTTAGTATCAAATTATATTATGGTTTATTTTTTAACCAGGAGGAGTAAACTAAACAGACAGATTCACACCCAGGAAAGTCACTAGAAAAATAACCAAATATATCTTCTTTTTTGGTTGATCATGTCGGCCCTCAACGGTAATCCATAAATATTATATTATAAATAAATAAATAGTTTATTTACGATTATACCAATTACAATAATTACAATCATTCAATAATTCATATATTAACAGTTTTAGAACAATAATAATTACATACAATTTACACAAAACAAATGAATATAATAAATACATAAATGACAGTTTACAGTGACAGCCTGCATTGTATTTTAAAAAGATTTTTTCAGTTTTTTTCGAAAGCTATTCATAGAGCTAGAAAAAAGTCTACATCTAAACCATTTCCAGATTGACACATTTGTCTTATGGGTCTATTTAGACAATAGTTTGTTTGTTGGTATTCTAAGTGAAAAACGTCCTTAGATCTTGTGCACCTTTGAGGAACCCTAAGACCTACTCTTTGCAAAATTTGAGGCGAATCTATCATTCCGTTTACAATCTTGAAAAGAAAAACCAAATCTAGCATTAAACAGCGATTTTCTAATGTTGGTATATTAAGCAATTTTAAAATGTCACAATACACTATATCTTCTGAATAAATCCCTAATTTATAAATTAATATTTATTGACGGAAAACTCCATTTTACAATTAAAATTAAAAGTCAAAATTAAACATTAAACACAAGTTAACTTACATTACTTACAATTAAAATAACGACATCAAAAAATTAAAATCAAATTAAAATAATTCACGTGAAATAGTCCTTTTAAAAGCATTTAGTGTGACTCCCATAAAGTCTATATTTGGAAACTCATTTACACTCAAAACAATTCTATTTATAGCCTACAGAGCTTAGAAATTTTCTCTGAACTCTCTCAATGCTTTCAATATGACATTTATATAAAGGAGACCAAATAGTGCTGGAATATTCCAGAACTGATCTAACCATAGAACAATACACACTTTTAAAACAATCCACATTATTGAATTCTGACAAGGTTCTTTTCAAAAATCCAAGTAATTTAAAAGCTTTATTACAAATAAAATTATAGTGATTTTTGAAACATAAAGTGGGATCAAAAAATACACCTAAATCCTTGAAAGTGTTTGTTGGTTCCAGAAATATATTATTTATACAGTAATTAAAACAGATAGGTTGTGAGTTTCTAAAAAAGCGCATTATTTTACATTTATCGATATTAAGTGAAAGGTCATTATTTGTACACCATTGTGAGAAATTGTTTACATCTTTTTGCATTTTTACACAGTCTCTAACATCCTTAATAATTCTAAAAATTTTCATCAGCATACAACATCATCAGCATACAACAAAATAACACAATTTTCAAATAATTTCATTATATTAATATGTCGCTGAAGAGTTCTAAAAACAACTGCTTTTTATATCAAATCAGACTAAAAATCTAAAAATTAAAGAAATAACACAGAAAACACAAAAATTCGCTGATATAACCTATGAAATGCCAAAAGTGTCAAAACTTGAGAAATGTCATTAGTGTCAAAATTTTATAACAGTGGAGTAAACTTGTCTGCGGTTTGACCAATTACAAACAAGCATTACAGCGCGGTAAATTTGAATCACTCTTCTTGGTTTAAAAACAATACTATACTCTCAAATGATCGTATTAGTCCAAATTTTGCTCTGCTGAATTCTTTCAACCTGTTTCTCAGCCCAGAAAGTGGTCCAAACTGTCTGAAAACTACAACAAATGAATTCCTGTATGTTCCTAAATCTCAGTGACATGTGGCATCATATTTGTCAGTAACCTACAGATCCCTGCAATTGGTTATGCTCACTTGGGACAATACTTTAGTCTGTTTTTAAACCAAGAGGAGTAATTCAAATATCCCGTGCCGTAAAGCTTGTTTGTAATTGGTCCAACCTCAGGCAAGTTTACTCCACTGTTAACAAATTTTGACACTAATGACATTTATAAAATTTTGACACTATTGGTATTTCATAGGTTAATTAAGTTATATCAGCGATTTTTTGTATTTGCTGCATTTAGTCTGTTTTTATATAAAAAAAAACAGTCGTTTTTAGAACTATTTAGCGGCATATTAGTATAATATAATATTTATTGATTACCGTCAAAGGCCGATATGATCAACTAAAAAAGAGAATATATTTGGTGATATTTCTAGTGACTTTCTTGGGTCTGAATCTGTCTTTTTAGTTTACTCCTCTTGGTCTAGAAACAAAGCTTAGTCCTACATGGCTGGTAAACATCTCTATACATAAATGATTTTAATGATTTTGTATTTGTAATATTAATTAACCTATCTATATATAAGTAACACTGCAATCTCCTAGTCTACATTTCCTTCTACTTCTGATAGTATGTATATTCCTATATGTAAATTGAAAACGAAATGACATATTTTTTATTTTATTTATTTATTTTACGGGCAAGCCCAATTCTGTAAAAATAAAAAACATACATTTTTTAATAGATTATATATCACATAAATATACAGATGAAAACAAAACCAAAAACAAACAGACATTTCATTCAAATATTAAACCCTTGTAAATTGTTTTTAAAACAACTGATGTAGTTGTCAAACAGTTTTTAAATTGTAAAGGGAGTTAGCTAGATTCAAGACTCTGGGTATGAATGAAAAAAATGAATAATTAAATCTATGAAAGGGTATATAAAATGTTCGCACTTGTCTAGTGGAGTGAGGTGGTACAAACAGTCCAATCTTATTAAGAAGTTGAGAACAACTGCATATACCATTTAAGATATTGAATAGTAGTAAAAGGTCTCTTTGTTTTCTCCAGCTCGCAAGAGAAGGGACCTGCAGTTGATGTTGCCATACAGTGTAATCCTGATACATATGAAGCTTTAAAGCAAACTGAAGAAATTATTTTGAACTTGTTCGTTTCCTAATGTAGACCAAGTAGTGTGGGGACCACACCGAAGAGCAATACTTGAGGTGAGAACTGACCAAGGAGAAGTAAATGACTCTAATACTGGATAAGTTTGTAAAGTCACGAGTTGTTCTCTTTACGAAACCCAACATTTTCATAGATGTATTAATAACATTGATGATACGAACATTGTAACAAAGAGAATTATCTAGTGTAATCCCCAAATCCTTGATTTTATTTGCAGAATTGAGCAATTGGCCACCAATGTAATAGTTTGATAATATAGGGTGGTGAGTAGTGATGTAAAATTTCCGGGAAGATTAGAACGCTGGAAAGTTTCCGAAAACTTTCCGGGAATATTGGAAACTTTCGGGAACTTATGGAAATATTGCATTTTTATTAAAATTATTATAATAAATTATACAAATCAGTAGTTAGCTTTACTTATTTTTGTGGTATTACGACTACAGAAAAAATCTGTTAAAAATTAAATGTCCAAAAATATGTACTTTTAAAATTTATTTAACTTAATTTAAAAAAATACTCTGAATATTTGTTAGTAGTCAGTATAATTAAAACTAACAAAGTTATTTTATTTAAAAAAATATTCAAATAAAAAAGATAACATACAATAAACAAACCAAAATTGATTATATAGGAACTTACTTCAGGTAATCTAATAATAACAAAAGAAGCTATTTTCTTGTGGCATTTTTACAATTTTAACTATTTAGAATGGGAAATAAGCCACAATATTATTAAAAAATGATTTTTATTAACGTTTCGACGCCCAAATCGGGTGCCGTTGTCAAAATACAAAATACTATTGTATTTTGTATTTTGACAACGGCACCCGATTTGGGCGTCGAAACGTTAATAAAAATCATTTTTTAATAATATTGTGGCTTATTTCCCATTCTAAATAGTTAAAAAATAACAAAAGACACTACAAAAATTCTTAGGAATTATAATTATTATAAAATATATAAATAAGTAAGAGTCTACTCTTGTGAGTCAGAGGAATTTTCTTCACACAAGCTTTATCTGTATTATGAAGAGTATCTCTCTGTCTCGCTTAATCTTTCATTTTCTGATATGGATTTAGAGTCTTGCCCTGGTTCCAACAGATGAGTTATAGAAAGCCTCTCATCACATACCATTTTTCCTTGTTAATGATCTTTTAGGAATATTTTTATTATGAGCTATCATACATTAACTTCTGGGGCTAGATTCCGTGCACTGTAGATATCTATACGTCGCTATCTATCGATGTCAATTGTCGTGAAATTATTTGAATTTTTAGCTTTAATTTAATTATTTTCTAGTTTTGGTAGGTTATACTCTAATTGATGCTGAAGTGACACTTAGTAAAACAAGAAAATATTTGAATTAAAACTAAAAATTCAAATATATTCACATTGATACAAAGCGATCGGCGTTAGCGATTATACACAGAATCCCACTCCTGGTCTATCTATAGTCAGTCTATTTCTCCTTGTATTATGTAAAGAGTATGTGTTGTAACTACGCTCTGTTTCAGAGTAGGAAGCTGGTAACCCCAGTATTGTAATTGCAAAATAAGATCCATTGACCAAAGGTCTGCTTTTGCACAGAACTTTGTTAGTTATGTAAAAATGTTTTCTTTTTTGTCAATAAACTTGGGATGATATCTTGTCTATACACTGCATAGTTAATATATGCTCTTCACCAGTGAGGCTTTGTCCTGTTAAAGAAGAATCTTTTTTTTTCCTTTTTTCTAATTTAGATGAGCATTCATTTTCCTCAGACTTACTGATTGGAAGTAATGGAATATTCTCGGTAAAAACATATTCTGTTTCTTTACATGCCTCCACAACCTAGGATATTTTAAACATATTGCCTTCCAATAAAGTACCTACCTAATCCATTTCACAATTGGTGTTAGCACAACTGCTACTTTTTGCAACTTTATCCAAAATATTTCATCATCCAGACAGTTCTGTTTAAAATTCCGTGAATATTTTAAATTTTCTCCCTCTATGTCCACAAACATCGGTAAAGCACTTTTATACGCAATAATGTTATTTATACAATTAAGGATTGACGCCATCTAGTTTTTACAGTAAGTTTTAATGATAAGTATAATTTTATTGTAGTTTTGAATTTTTTCTCTTTTGCAATATTCCCATGCATTATGCATTATACCTATACTACAATCACAATAAAGATGCACTAGAAATAAACAAACGAAGACACATTGAATGTTCGAGGAGGACTCCCAAATCATGATTTGCAAAGTTTATACATTGTAAATTATGATTCGGTATTACTCCTCGTAACATTCAACGTGTTTGTTTATTTCTAGTGCATTTTTATTGTGATTTTAGTATAGTTCTACGAATTTTTAGTACAAAAATAATGAAGGTAATATTCAAAACAATGTTCATTTTGTACTTGGCAGTGGATAGGTTCGCCGGCCGTGTGAATTAAATAGCCCTACTTCCATGTAAATTCAAATTACGTCACTGACTCTTATGTCCAAAAGGCTCTTGGAAATATTTTCAAAAGTTCTCGGAAATGTTATGGAAAGTTCTCGGAAACATTCTTGAAAGTTCTCGGAAATATTCTCGAGAATTTTCCGGAAATATTCGCGGTCAGGAGAATATTTCCATTTTTTATAGGCGAATAATCTCGGAAACTTTCCAATGTTTGCGAATATTCGCTTGGAAATATTCTCGGCTCACATCACTAGTGGTGAGTACAGTTAAACCATTAGTCCACTACAATTGTAGTCTACAAACAATCGTAGACCACTCTCCTTTAAGTGGTCGCCAATTGCAGAGAACTGCACATACGCCCCCATGCCGCTTAGTAGCTGTCACTAATACTTCCAACTTACTCTTCAGTTTGCTAAACGCCGCCGATCTGTTTGCTTTATTTTTATACCGTTATTCAAAGAGCACTGGTCTACAACCGTAGACCTCACGACGAAGCGAGTTCCAGTTTTTAGTTGTATGTATATATAAAGCTAATATGTAGCCTGCTGTGTATATAAAGCTAATAACATAAATGAAAAAGTTTCAAGAAGCGACTTTATTGAAAACTTAGTATGGGAACTAATCAAACCGCAAATTGAATATGGATCAACTATACCTTCCCTTCTAAGAGAACTTAGACAACGAGCTCGCATACTGCTCGAAGTTCAAGAAGTCGTACCCCTCTCCCTAATATTCCAACAAATTACGTGGGACGATGTTGTATTTGTGCACGAATTTGCAATATGTCAACAAGAAGGGCATGCCAAAGATGTGACAAATTTGCATGCAAGGATCATCTCAGGGATATTTGCACTGAATGTTTGACGGACTAAAATTGTGCCACTTTGACCATTTAATAGTTTTGTTCTTTTTTTACTTTTTAGTTCTATTCTTTATTATTCATCTCTATTGGTCATTCTAATAAGTTGAAAATTAAAAAAAGAATGTGTGTGTACTTTGTACGCACGTAAGAAGATATTCTTCTATTATATAATAGGTAATTTAAACGAAGTAAATATACTTAAAAGGTTATTTGTACTTATTTTATTTAAAAATCAAACTAACTTTCTTATCTACCACTTTCAAAAAAGAAGAATATCTTCAAAAATTATATAATAATATACTTACAATCATATAATCTATAAAAAAAATAAAAAAAATAATAACTTGCTTGGGGCTTGAACCCACTTCACGTCTACCGCGCCGTACGAAAGTTGACGCCATTTCGCACTGCACCAAACTCTCGTATATGTCATGTGGGAATATACACAAACTAAACGTTTACACCATAAATTTATATGAATTTAATAAAATTATTAGTTTGATTTTTGTCGAAATAAAATACAACAAAATATAGAGTAAGAAAACGATATATGAGATGAAGATTTGTAGAAAGTTTGTTCGTAATCAGATTATGTAAATTAAAGCATTGCCTACTAATAGGTAACTACATTATTTTGTTTACATTTTCCAAATAGATAGGTATTGAAACTATTAGGTATTTCCAACTGAAACATTTAGAATTACGTACCTGCGGCTTTTCAAAACTATTTAAAAAGTCACTATAATTATAAATTTGATTTTATTTCTGTCCACACATCAATAAAAACTAATATACAATATTTTTGTTTACCGACAACCTCCATATTGAACAATTATTGACAGATCATTTCAAAATTTCAACACCCAATCAGAGCCCGTATAACAACTAATACCATACTGTCGGTGTGCGCATGCGCGCGGATCAATCAAATTTTACCCTCAATCGATTCGCCGCTAAAGAAGAATATCTTCAAAAATATTTGTGTTTTTTACTAAATTGAGCTTATTTTTGTGACCATTTTCATTTACTTGCGAATAAAGACCCAAAAAATCATGACCTCGTTTTTAATTTTACCACTGTCAAAATGAGAAAAGCCAAGGAATGAAACATATCTAATATCAAAGTACGGACATAAATAAACTTGTTATTAACCATTAATTTGTTAATTTTGTCAAAATCCGGTATTATACGACAAAAAACTATTGGTCTACAATCATAGACCGCGCGACTGAGCTCGTCAGCAATAACCGCGTGCCTAACGTAGGGCTAAAGTTAGTTACATGACATTTGCTGGATTTAAGGTTCATACCGTTAAGTGAACACCATACAGAGAGGTTAGTCAGTTCTAATTGCAATATGGCAGCATCATAATGGTTTTTTATAATTTTAAAGCACTTTAAATCATCAGCAAATAGTAAGGCATCACAATTTTACAATTCTTTTTATTTTAGTTTGGGTCCTTTAGTCAACAAAGTCAAGGAGTATCAAGTGGAAACCATAGTTGAATCTTTATGTACAAATATGGTTTCTGACAAAGAACAACTGAGAGATATATCAAGCATTGGTCTCAAAACAGTGATAGCTGAACTTCCTCAAGCATCTGGTGGTCTCTCTGGTAATATTTGTAAAAGAATCACTGGTAGATTGACCACTGCAATTGAGCGTGTAAGTATAATAGTTACTTTTAATATTATTTATGCGAGAGGTAAGTCTGGAGGAACAAGAAGTGATTTGGATACTTCCTTCATAAGTTCTTCTTTTAGCATCACAACCCTGGATGGGTTTTTTCTTGTCTGGCTATGTCCCTGCATTTAGACCTCTCTTGTGCCCTTCTCTGCCATTGTCTTACATTCATAGTTTTCAGGTTGTCTTCCATATCATCCAACTATTTTATTCTGGGCGTTCCTTTTCTTTTGTCTTCTTATTGGCTTCCATTGTGTTATTTTTTTTATTGTTTGTGTATTTTCGTGTCTTTAGACATATAAATGACAATCTTTGGATTGTAACAAATCCTACAATAACGTACCCTTTTCTCCTCCTGATTCTTCATATGCCATCTTCCTCTTTATACCATATAGTTTTCTCAGCATCTTTCTTTCCAATATTGTTGTGCTTCATCTTCTTTGTCATTACCCAGGTCTTACAAAACCATAGGTTACTGTAGGTCTAATTAATTAATTTATTTATTTATTTATTTATTATTTATTGACGGACCGAAGTCCATTAGTATATAATACAAACTAGAAAAAAAATTAAAAATGAGAGCTAGTACAAAATTGGTAAATACATAATAAACAATAATAAAATTACTTGCTCTCATTTAACAATTGAGAGCTAGTCCTATAATATACAGTAATAAAATCTAAATATCTAAAACATTTTGCAATTGACAAATACAACTTATCTTAGAACAAAGACAATAACAGAAATTGACAAATCAGTCCTGAAATTAAAACATCAAGTTAAATTTAAATGTAATTGTGTGGAAAACGCAGTAAAGTCGTTCATAAAGAAATCAATATGCGGTGATAATGTGTTTGCTAATTTATTAGTTTTACAGAGATAGGAACTTGAACCATAGTTTGTACGGTTAATGACTTCGTGGAAGGTGGTCAGAGAACGGGTGGTTCTTGAAGGTGCACGTAGACCAATTTTATTTAAGAGTGAGATACAGAATTTATGACCGTGAATAAAGTTATATAAGAAGCAAAGATCTTTATGTTGACGACGACTCTGTAGTGAGTCAAGTCGAATAATTTGCAGTAAAGACTCATAACTTTGACCAGTGAAATGCATCTTATAAGCATAATAACGTAAGAATTTACGCTGAACTTGTTCGATTTTATTAATGTGACAATTATATTGAGTAACATGATGCATAATCTAAATCTAATCAAAGAACAATAAAGAAGTTTTAAAGAACGACCAGTTGTAAAGTCATAGCTACATCTTAATGTTCTATAGATAGTCATTTTGGTTCTTTTGTCTAATAATTTCGGTGACATCAATCTTTTATTAGCACAGTATGTATGATTCCCACTGGAAATTATGTGCATTAATTTTGCTACTTGAAGGGTGTAAAATCAAAGTCGGCAATCTCCCATTTCCATAATTTTGGGAAACCTCGAAAAACTGGAAACTAACAAAATTAAATTAAAATAATAAAACTGATAAATAACCATATAAAATTTGGTTTGTGGTCAGATGTCAGAAAGAGGGGCTTAAGAAATTATTTCTTTTCCTTTTTTTTTAATTTTTTGTTTGGAGATTGCCGTTTTTGTTTGCAATGCTTGGAGATTGACGGATATGAAAATGATCATTAACCCTCCGTTAGTCGCGCGGTCTACACTCGTAGACCACTCTCCTTTAAGTGGTCGCCAATTGCAGAAAACTGCACATACGCCCCCGTCCCTCTTAGTAGCTGTCACTAATACTTCCAACTTACTCTTCAGTTTGCTAAACGCTGCCAATCTGTTTGCATTATATTTTTACCATTATTCAAAGAGCACTGGTCTACAATCATAGACCGCGCGACTAAGCGCGTTCCAGTTTTTAGTTGTATATATAAAGCTAATATGTAGCCTGCTGTTTATATAAAGCTAATAACATAAATGAAAATGTTTCAAGAAGCGACTTCATTGAAAACTTAGCATGGGAACTAATCAAACCGCAAATTGAATATGGATCAACTATACTTTCCCTGCTAAGAACTTAGACGACGAGCTCGCGTACTGCTCGGAGTTCAAGAAGTCGTACCCTCTCCCCCTAATATTCCAAAAAATTACGTGGGACGATGTTGTATTTGTGCACGAATTTGCAATATGACAACAAGAAGGGCATGCCAAAGATGTGACAAATTTGCATTCAAGGATCATTTTGGGGATATTTGCACTGAATGTTTGACGGACTAAAATTGTGCCATTTTGACCATTTAAATAGTTTTGTTCTTGTTTTACTTTTTAGTTCTATTCTTTATTATTAATCCCTATTGGTCATTCTATAAGTTCAAAGATAAAAAATATTTGTGTTTTTTACTAAACTGAGCTTATTTTTGTGACCATTTTCATTTACATACTTGCAAATAAAGACCCAAAAAATCATGACCTCGTTTTTAATTTTACCACTGTCAAAATGAGAAAAGCCAAGGAACAAAACATATCTAATATCAAAGAACGGATATAAATAAACATGTTATTAACAATTAATTTGTTAATTTTGTCAAAATCCGGTATTATAGACAAAAAACTATTGGTCTACAATCGTAGACCGCGCGACTAAGCTCGTCAGCAATAAGCGCGCGCCCAACGTAGGGATAAGGATATTGCCAGTTTTAAAACTAATAAAACATCATTGTGCCGGCTACTTAGTGAAGAAAAATATATTTTGATATTGAACAATACAGTAGAGCGTCGATAATCCGAACTAATTGGTACATGGGTAGTTCGGATTATCAAATTGTTCGGATTATCGGACATATGTTCAAAATACATACAAAGCTCATAAACATAGTACATATGTACATACGTTTTAGTTACAAGGAATAAAACACCCGCATAATAAACAAATATATTGTATGTATTACAAAAATCCGCGGTCATATTTTGCACATATTGTCATATTAAATCCAAAAATTCGGTCCGCGATCATATTTTTTAATTTTATATTTTTTTTTGCGTTCGGATTAGCGATGTTCGGATTATCGACGCTCTACTGTAATATAATATGTAAAAGCAATGTATATGCATATCACTTAAGCTAAATTATCCGGAAGTTCGGGTATGTATCGCACTAATAATACAATAGTGTCGTAACTCAAAAAAGATGATTTTTCAGAATCAACGAAAAACTCATTACTCATTTCCTATTGCAGGTAAACAAAAAATTAATGCATAATGTGTTTCTAATTAATATTAAAGGAAGTTTCTTTGTACTCTTAGTTAAATAAAAATGCTGTCAGTGAAGTTATTTAAGAATTTTGAGTTAAAACGGTATTACTCTAAGCAAAATGTTCGAAATGAAATATTATTTTTAGTTATGACATTATTTATGAAATATTTTGTGTTACTACAATTTGATTTACAATTTTTTTTTTGCGGTTTACGTCAGTTTTTGGGAAATTTTGCGGAATCTTTGTTGCTCATTGTAAAATTAAAACAGTTAATTCTACTTTTATAAAAAAAAAATAATGAAGCTTGGCCTCTTAGTACTGGCAGCACAGCTTGCAAGTCATATACGGCGAAAATTGTTGAATCTATGTTATCATTTTGGTCTTTTTCTTTCTCCTTTCTGGACAGTTCTTTTTCTTTCAAGTGGTTTTCGTACGTCACAACAATACTGTTTTTTTCATCATCATCAGCATTTTTGAAATTTTCACAAAGATCACATTGATCTCTTTTGGTGTATGGAAGGAGATGTTGAAATCTTTAGTAAACATGCGGTTAAAAGTAGTTGCAGACGCAAATGATTTGAAGTTTTCTTCTGTACATTTATCTTTGTAGTCTCGATATAAATCAGCTGAAGACTTGTCACACTGGATATATTCCCGTGACGTCTGAGATCTAAGGTAATGTAATTCGACGCGTGGTATAGCGCTTATAAAATTTTTGACACCTTCATAGATCTCCGGTTCCACAGTATGTTGTTTGCCATGTTTCCCGCGTAATTTGCCATGTTTTCTGCATTTTCCAATAGCTACTAATAAAAGAGCTTCTTCAAGAAGAGCTTCTTCAAGAAGAGCTTCTTGAGGAAGAGCTAATTGATGGTTTTACTGTTCGACCTCGAAGCAAACTATAGGTTTTCCTTTGCACAACAGGAACGAAATGCGGATCTCGGTCGGAATCATCGGAATCAAAGTCGCTCTGGTCTGAGTTCACCGGTGAAATGTGATATTGCCTTTGGTTGGATTCTGTAATAGGTTTAACATTACTGATCTTAGTAAAGGTCACTGTATACGTCAATTTCTTGAAGTACTTTGATGACTCGTTAATGGTGAAGGTATAGGTGCCGGTTTTACTTTCGTAACGTCACTGTTCTCTATCTGGGCACCAGGTTCATTATTTGTACTCACCAGTGGGAATAACAACGGTGAAGAGTTTTCCTGCTCGCCATCCTCAACATTTGTTGCCATAGCAATAAGTAATCGCCCACGATCACTTGTTGCTATGAATCGCCCCCTTAAAAATGAATTAAGTAATTATTAACATAGGTAATTGACGAAATAAACAAGAAATTCACGAATAGTGTGGTAACTCTAAATTTATAAAATAGTTAGTATTTAGTAAGCTTTTTTAATAACACTGCTGCACATTTTAAATGAGTTATTCCTATACGTTGATTAACAAATAGATAATGATTAATAAATGTTTTAAAAACACAAAAAAACGGTTTAAAGTTATGATTCAACAATAGTGTAGCATGTCAAAAATAATGAACTGAACCAACAATAGTGTCGTTAGTAAAAATATTATTTTAAAACGTGCTTGTGTAAATCAGTAATAGTATAATAAGTATAAAAACAACAATGTTATGGTTAGGTTCAAATCAACAAGAATGCAATAACTCAAAATATAGATATGCAAATTACATACCTGATTTAGCAATAAGGTGAAAACTCAAAATGATGAGCAAAGCAACACGTACGTTCCCGATCACTGTTGGCTGCAACTAAAAATGGCGCAATATTGTGAGGGCGATAACGACAGTCGGTCAGTCATGAATAACGTCTTATGGCGCCATCTCTTATTCATTTTTTGCACTATTAAAACGACGGTTTTATTGACTTGTAGGGAATTGAATTTTACGTCTGAATATAGTGATATGTCAAATTCGAAACATTTTGAGTTACGACACTATTGTATTATTAGTGCGATATATTCACAGATTTCGACAGAGTTCACGACATTCATAGTTGATCATATGCGAGCGCTACGTGGTTCTTATTGGACGCAGCGGAGATTGCCGTGTTTGGTACGCACTCAGCTATGGAGATTGCCGCTTTTATCCCAATATGAATTTTTCACTGCGATTTGTATACAGTTAAGAGGTTTTCTTTGCTTTTCATTTTCATCTATAATATAAATAAGTATTGGATACTTTCAAGTCAATATATTGTTAAAACAGTGTTCATGCCTAGCAATCTTTGTCTAGCTGGGTGTGTTATCACTGTTTTTAGGTCTCACAGTGGTCTGTGGTATTTTCTATCATACTGTGGTACATTGAACTATCATAGTAAATTAAATTACCTAACCTTACACTTTGTTTACTAACAATTATTACCTTTTATAGCAAGAAGATGTGTCAGTTCAACTGGAAGCTTTGGATATTATAACAGATTTATTGTTACGTTTTGGCCCAGTTTTGCAAGCCTTTCACGGTTCAATTTTACAAGCTCTACTGCCTCAACTGTGCTCTCAGCGTCAAGCTGTTAGAAAACGCACTATTAGTGCTTGCAGTAACTTAGTACTCTCTTGCAGTCATGCTCTATATACTAAACTAATTGATCACTTATACGATGGATTGTATTCAGACAAAAATAGTTCACAAGTTAGAACTTATGTGCAATGTATTGCTGCTGTGTGGTAAGTTAATGCTTAAGTTTAAGCTAATCGAGTTAACATATTGTTTATTAATAAAATTTTCTCTTAGTCGCCAATCTGGGCACAAATTTGGAGACCATATTGAAAAGTTTGTTCCATTAATTTTGGAATGTAGTCAGGTTGATGATGATGAGCTGCGTGAATTCTGTTTGCAAGCATTCGAAAGTTTTATTAATAGATGTCCCAAAGAGATCACCAAGAATATTTTATCAGTAAGTATCTTTAATATAAATATTACGAGAAGAAGAAACGATCAAAGATAATTGAGCGTACAATAGATATAAGTTTGGGTATACAATAGATTGAGATAGTTTGTTATTGATTTGAAAATATTAATAATTCTTTAAAATCATGGAAAAAAATATAAAACTAAATTATCCCTCTTTTAAAGGAAATTTGTCAGCTTCAGTGATAATAAGAACATTTTATATTGGTGTTTTCTGCCAGAAGTACATTTGTTAAAAGTTAACCTCAAAATTCCTGCATGAAAGCACTGACAGTGAAAATTGGACAATTCCGATGATTCAGAAGGAGTGTTGGTGATCAATAATGGACATCCTAAGTCTTGACGTCACAAAATTGGGAGGAGCTTATATTTGGCTCCAAACAATTTTGTTTATAATGTTAAACACTCATAAGGAATTTTTAATTTATTGTTTACGTGGTTTGTGTGACAAAATAAGACTTTTCATTTAGGTATTTAGTTAAAGAAACGTGCCAATAAGAGATTTTTATTCGTTTTGGCCCAGGTGAGTTAATTTAATGCAATGATTAGAACGTAAACAGTGTTGAGGTTATGTTTATTTTCAATCACTAAGGAATAAAAACCACCTGAGCAAAAACGAATAAAAATCTCTTAATTAACACGTTTCTTTAACGAAATACGTAAATGAAGTCTTATTTTGCCACACAAAGCACATAAATGAAAAATTCCTTATGACCATTTAATGTTACAATCAAAATTGTTTGGAGCCAATTTTGTGACATTTGTGACGTCAGACTTAGGCTGTCCATTTTAATGTGTATAGATATGAATCATGCAATCTATAATACACACACCGGCAAAATTAGCCGAACACGTTAAAAATGGGACATGTTTGATGTCTCGTATTTCATAAACCAGTAGTCTGATGTGAGTGATTTTAGTATGTTATAGCCTTATTATTTAAGAATATCGTTGTAATAATATTGTTGATGGATTCGACCGTTACTTGATGGAAGTTCATTTTATCTAATAATAAAACACTGAAAACGTTTGTTTTTTATACTTCCACAGAATTTATTATAACTAAGTGACTACAGCTGTTTCGGCAGAGTGCCTTTCTCAAGTGATATAGTTTACAATGTGTTTGCCTTTTTAAGTCTTGAACTGAAGAGGTTGAGGAGTGGGGAGCTGTTTGTCTCGAGTTGGTCATTCAGAATTATATCTGTATTTTTCAGTTTATTAATTTCCATAGATTCTAAAAAAGATAGCTTAAGGCCTTTATTTTGAATATGCAGAATTTGAAACTCTTCATTGAAAGAATGATTATGATCTAGAAGGTGAAGTGCGTATGTAGAAGTGTCTGTTTTTCTATTGTTGAATGCCCTTTTGTGTTCTGCTATCCGTTTGTCAAAAGTTCTGCCAGTTTGACCGATGTACGTTTTCGGACAGTCATCACACGTTAGTTTGTACACACCACTCTGTAGTTGCTTTCTCTTTCGGCTTTTATTGTTCTTAATATATTTGCTTAAGTTGTTGTTAGTTCTGAAAGCTGGTGTTATTCCTTTCTTTTTTATGTATCTGGCTATTTTTGTTGTTATCTTGCCAGTATATGTGAGAGAGCAGAAGGTACTGGGTTCTTTCTGTGGTTGTGGATACACTAATTTAAACTATATCACTCGAGAAAGGCACTCTGCCGAAACAGCTGTAGTCACTTAGTTATAATAAATTCTGTGGAAGTATAGAAAACAAACGTTTTCAGTTATTTATTATTAAATAATATTGTTGCTAGACAGGTAAATACCATTTTATACCGGGTGTACCAATCATACTGTGTTTTTTTCTTAAAGTTTGGAACACCCTGTGGAATATTCTAGCATATGTAAAGTATTAGAATTAATACTCGATTGTAGACTTAGGCTTGCTTAACATTTTCCTTTTCGATTCATTTACTTATGTGAGATAATAAAAAAGTTATGTGCGTTAACAACTATCCATGTTTTTCATCAATAAATCCTCATAGTAGGGGAGGAAAGTATACTAAATTTGCAGTTATTCGAGCGTTATGGGGACCTATTGGATTGTGAAGAGTATGTGCTAAAATCAGAAAAAGGTTAAGTTTTCCATAAAGTGGGGGACTTTTCATTTTTTAATTTAATTTTCCATTTGAAACAATCATTTTTCTCCGATTATAGTGCTATCTATCCATAATTCGAAAAAATATGTCGAATAGAAGTTGCTTATTTTTACGTAAAGAATCTGCAATAAAAATTGGGGGCTCCTATTTAAGATTTTAAATTAAATCCCCCACCCCACCTCCGTGGGGGCTCGTGATACCCCACGGAGAGGGGTGGGGGGTAAATTAAAAATTATAAATACGAACCCTGCGATATTTTGCGAAATGAACATCAGATCGTAAAACTGCAAAATACACCTATTCAATATTTTTCAAAAATCTACCGAATGGCACCAAACATGACCCCCCGCGGAGGTGGGGTGGGGGTTACATTAAAATATTAAATAGGAGCCCCCAATTTTTATTGCAGATTTGGATCCTTGACGTAAAAATAAGCAACTTTTATTCGCAACATTTTTCCTATTATGGATAAATGGCGCTATAATCGGAAAAAACGATTGGTGGAAATGTAAAATTAAATTGAAAAATGGAGAATCCTACACTTTATGGAAAACTTAACTTAACTTTTTTTGGTTGTAGCACCCACTCTTCACAATCCACTCCAGGTCCCAAGAACGCTCGAGTAATTGCAAATTTAGCATACTTTTCTCCCCTACTATGAGGATTTATTGATAAAAAACATGGTTAGTTGTTAAAGCACATAACTTTTTTATTTTCCAACATAAGCAAATGAATCAGAAAAGAAAATGTTAAGAAAGCATAATTCTACAATCGAGTTTTATCTTTAATATTTTATATATGCTAACAGGAGCGTCATTTGAAATTTTGATAGGGGGGGGCAAGCATTATATATACAATACATTTATATGCAAACATAATACAAAATTGATCTATTTCTTGTAAATTTCAGTAATTTTCAGGGTTAGGGGGGGGGCAAATGCCCCCCCTGCCCCCTATCAAATGACGCCCCTGTGCTGGAATATTCCACAGGGTGTTCCGAACTTTAAGAAAAAAACACAGTATGCTTGTTACACCCGGTATAAAATGACATTTACCTCTCTAGCAACAATATTATTACACCGATATTCTTAAATAATAAGGCTATAACATACTAAAAGAATCACTCAAATCGGACCACTGGTTTATGAAATACGAGACATCAAACCTGTCCCATTTTTAACGTGTTCGGCTAATTTTGCCGGTGTGTGTATGTATTTTATCTTTATTTTATTTCTTGAGCAATTACTTGTTTATTATAGTGACCAACATTGCTGTTATTATCACCACTAGTTTTACTAGTTCTCTGGGATAATCTTTGTTCATTAAGTTATCGAAAGTATTTCCTCTATAGACGGAGAGGCAGCGCTGAAAAATCTCTTTGAATTTACTAAAGCTAAATTTTTCACAGTTGATTACTGTGATTGTGTAGAGAAACATACTGCGGCCGGTCGAGCGAAACGTAGAACAGGGCTTACTGAGAGGGTATCAAAGTTGCTTTCCTACGAAGGTAATTAAATCCATTTACTAAGGCTGAAAATCAGTACACACATTCTAAATTGAATACAAATAAAAGTTATTATAGTCGGTCAGCTGTATGACGGGACAGAGCCGGTCGGTCGGCTTCAATGAATGTACAGGGTTATTCACTATATTTTGACCCCCTTGTAAACTGCTTTATTTACAGAATTAGAAAAAAATGTAAAATACAAAAGTTATTCGATTTTTTAATTATGATTTTTGGACATATATATCGTACTAGTGACGTCATCCATCTGGGCGTGATGATGTAATCAACTATTTTTTAAAATGAGAATAGGGGTCGTGTGCTAGCTCATTTGAAAGGTTATTCAATTCTCTATACAGTACTATAAACATTAAGATCATTATTTATACAGGGTGCCCAAAAAAATTTTTTGAATTATTAATTAAACAATTTAATTAAAAAAATTTTTTGACACCCTGTATAATTAATCATGTTAATGTTTATATTACTGAATAGGGAATTGAATAACCTTTCAAATGAGCTAGCACTCGACCCCTATTCCCATTTAAAAAAATAGTCAATTACGTCATCACGCCCAAATGGATGACGTCACTAGTACGATATATATGTCAAAAAAACAATTTAAAAAGCGAATAACTTTTGTATTTTACATTTTTTTCTAATTCTGTAAATAAAGCAGTTTACAAGGGGGTCAAAATACAGTGAATAACCCTGTACATTCACTGGGGCCGACCGACCGGCTCTGTCCCGTCATACAGCTGACCGATTATAATAACTTTTATTTATATTTAATTTAGAATGTGTGTACTGATTTTCAGCCTTAGTAAATGGATTTAATTACCTTCGTAGGAAAGCAACTTTGATACCCTCTCAGTAACCCGTGTTCTACGTTTCGCTTGACCGACCGCAGTATGTTTCTCTACACAATCACAGTAATCAACTGTGAAAAATCTAGCTTTAGTAAATTCAAAGAGATTTTTCAGCGCTGCCTCTTGGACTACTATATTTGGAATCAAATGATAGAATTTAAATCAAAATAACAACTGAAAACATTAAAATTTTGTATATTTTATAATCTTGTTTCATCTTTTTATACAGATAACAGATTTATGTTTAAAATACATGGTATATGATCCTAACTACAATTATGATGAAGATGAAAGTGCCAACGGCCAAAATGACCCAAATGACGATGATGAGGAGGATGAAGAGAATGATGAATATAGCGACGATGATGATATGAGCTGGAAAGTGAGACGATCTGCTGCAAAATGTTTAGAAGCTATTATTTCAACCCGTCACGAGCTGCTATCCGAATTTTACAAAGTTTTGTCACCAGCTTTAATCGCTAGATTTAAAGGTAAATAAAATAAGGTAGTATAAAACATTATTTATCGCCAACCGTCACTAAAGTCATTCATTATTGTACTCATTTGTCCTCATTTGCGGCAGTAAAGTAACACTTTATTGTACTGAAAGAAAAATTTTACTTTACCTGCCGCGATTAATCAAATTAACCGAGTTGAATGTAAGTGGTCGATGGCAGTAATCGAATGGCGAGTATTTGAGTGAACTTAAAATTTATTTACTTTTAATTATTAAAAATATTGTACACAATTTGCGATATTATCAATTAAATTTATGTAAAAATTCTTTAGTATTTTATAATTATATTCATATAAAGTAAATTAAAACTTTACCGATTTAGTAATTATTTAATATTGATAACTATCGATTAAAAATCGAAAACGGCCATCTTGCAAAAGTTATCTGTCATCACTGCCATGAAATTATTATGACGTCTAAAATTTAAAAAGTTCTTAAATTGTAAATTGTAAGTAAGTGATAAAACCAATATCAAATTGTTGGCGATAAAATTTTGTATGCACCACGCCAGTAAAAACTCTTTATTGAACTCGTCTGTTATTCACCACGTTCGCTCTGCTCATAATATCAGACTCGTTCGATAAAGAGTAATTTTACTGACTTGGTACATAAATAACTATTACTTGGAACAATCACCAATATATTACATACTCTAAATAATATTATATGTTTTGTCTGTGTAGAAAGAGAAGAAAACGTGAAGTCCGATATCTTCCATGCCTACATAGCTCTTCTCAAGCAAACTAAATCAACAGTAAGCGTAAGCATGGATCCAAACGCTATGGTTATGGATGACGAGGAAGAGTCACCTATGATACTTCTTCAGCAGCAAATAGAAATGCTTGTCAACGGTGTACAGGGTCAAATGCGTGAGAAAAGCATTAAAACAAGACAGGACTGCTTCCATTTACTAAAGGAACTTTGTGCGGTTCTTCCAGGAGCATTGAGTACTCATATTGGGGACCTGATACCTGGCATACTGTACTCTGTAAGCGAAAAGAATGCTAGTAGCAATATGAAGATCGATGCATTGTCATTTATCTATTGTTTGTTAACCAGTCACCAACCACAAGTTTTTCATCCATATATCAGTACTCTCCTACCTCCAGTAATAAGTGCCGTTGGTGATAACTTTTACAAGATCACCGCAGAAGCGTTGAATGTTCTACAAGAATTGGTAAAAGTGATTCGGCCTTTGAATGTTAACTCTGGTTTTGACTTCACGCCATTCACCAAAGACATTTACAGTTGTACGTTAGTGCGCTTAAGAACTGCAGATATAGATCAAGAGGTTAAAGAAAAAGCAATATCTACGATGGGACAAGTAATTTGTAACTTGGGTGATCACTTGAAAGCTGAGCTACCTTCTTGCTTACCTTTGTTCCTTGATAGACTGAAAAATGAGATTACTAGACTAACAACTGTCAAAGCCCTAACAAAAATAGCTGGGTCTCCCTTAAGTAAGTACTTTTTTATTAAGTTTTTCAATATACAAGCTACATTAGAACTGCTTAACTTTACTATGTACGTGTGTATGCGTGTGTGTGTGTGTGTGTGTGTGTGTGTGTGTGTGTGTGTGTGTGTGTGTGTGTGTGTGTGTGTGTGTGTGTGTGCGTGTGCGTGTGCGTGTGCGTGTGCGTGCGTGCGTGCGTGCGTGCGTGCGTGCGTGTGTGTGTGTGTGTGTGTGTGTGTTTGGGATATTGACTGTGAAACCTAAGGCTTCATTCGCCTAATCATATTTACCTTGAAATATTGATTATTTATTATTATATTTTTTTATTGTGCTCGTAATTCTTTTTTTTTATTTATTTATTTATTTATTGATTTTTTCTTTTATTTTTTGTTTACTTTTCTTTTTTTTCATTTATTTTTTTGAAGTTATACTTCTTTACGATCGAGGGTGCAATTTTATAACACCGGGCGCATGCGCACACAGGCAGTATGTAGTTTGTTGCTAATCTTTCAAGATATGTATGTATCAGCGCTGTCAGTGCAAATAAGTCATTAAAAGGATATATTAGTGTTTTTAGTAAATGTATTATTTATTATAATTTTTGTGTCTTTGGATTTGTCTTCCTCGGGAATAAGATATTTTATAATAATAGTAAGTACAGTATAGCCCGAAATAAACAGTACTGAAACTGAAACATAGGTTTCTCTTTCTGTACGCTGTCATACCCAAATTAACTTGTATAGACCTGCCAAGTAATTCTTAACAATTTCATGTTTCAGTTTCAGTATTGTTTATTACGGGCTATACTGTATATTTTTAAAGTATTTTTGTATACTTCACTTGGTCTATTAAATTTGTCAGTATGTATGAGAAATCTTGTAACCTGTCAAAGCAAAAGGAATATAGCTCGGTGGTAGGCGTGTGACCGGAGATCGAGAGGTCCCGGGTTCAAATCCCGGACGATTCATATTCTTTTTTTTTTTAATTTTTGGTATCGTTTTAATAAATTTTTTTTAAAACTGGTAGGTAAGAAAGTTAGTTTAATATTTAAATGAAATACAAATAACCTGTTAAGTATATTTATTTCTTTGAAATTATATAATAGAAGTATAACTTCTTACGTGCGTACAAAGTACACAATTATGTACAATTTTGGTATACATTTTCTTTATAAACTAATACTTCAAATTCTTATATTTAAACTGCTTATGTGTTGATATAACAACTTATAAACTTCTAAATTGTTAGACACTATTAATTCATAAAGATTGATTGGTTTTACTAAAAATTTCATTTTCATAATTAATTCCATAAACACATTGATCTTCGTTCTATTTTTATTACAATTTAATATCATATGTTCTAGTGTGCTATATTCTCCACATTCGCAGTTTGGGGAATTTGCCATTTTTAATTTAAATAAGTGTGAAGGTGCTAGTGAATGGTTAAATCTGATTCTACAAATAATTCTAATTACATCTTTTTTTGCAATGCCATTAGAGAACCATGGTTTAGTAGGAATTTTCGGCTGAATAATTTTATAAAAAAAGTCCTTTGGTGAAATGACTATATACAGGGTGTAACAAAAATACAGGTCATAAATTAAATCACATATTCTGGGACCAAAAATAGTTCGATTGAACCTAACTTACCTTAGTACAAATGTGCACCTAAAAAAAGTTACAGCCCTTTGAAGTTACAAAATAAAAATCGATTTTTTTTAATAGATCGAACACTGTTTGAGGTTTCTTATTGAAAACAAACATGTGACATTCTTATGATAGGAACATCTGAAAAAAATTTATAGTGAAATCTGTGTACCCTATAAAAATTTTATGGGGGTTTTGTTCCCTTAAACCCCCCCAAACTTTTGTGTACGTTCCAATTAAATTATCATTGTGGCACAATTAGTTAAACACAATGTTTTTAAAACTTTTTTGCCTCTTAGTACTTTTTCGAAAAGTTAGTTTTTTTTTAGATATTTTGAAGGTTTTGTCAAATCCACCACATATTTACGGTTTAGTACGATTTTAGAGATTTGGTAATAATATTAAAATTTATTTATAAATTACAGTTTGAGGTATACTTTGAACCATATTAAAAACGAAGCCACATCTCGATAAAAGGTGCCTTATCTGAAAAATATTAGGAGGCAAAAAAGCTTTAAAAACACTGTGTTTAACTAATGGTACAGCAATAATAGTTTAATTGGAACGTACACAAACATTTGGAGGGTTTAAAGGCACAAAACCTCCATAAAATGTTTATGTAAACATATTAAAAAAGAAGCCGCATCTCGATTAAAACTGGTTTATCGAAAAAGTACTAAGAGGCAAAAAAGTTTTAAAAACATTGTGTTTAACTAATGGTACTACAAAAATAATTTAATTGGGACGTACATAAAAGTTTGGGGGGTTTAAGGGAACAAAACCCCCATAAAATTTTTATGGGCTGCACAAATTTCAATATAATTTCTTTTTAGGATGTTCATGCCATAAGAATGCCATGTGTCCATTTTCATTAAATAATCTCTAATAGTTTTCGATATATCGGAAAAAATCGATTTTCATTTTGTAACTTCAAAGGGCTGTAACTTTTTTTGTGTGCGTATTTGTACTAAGGTAAGTTAGGTTCAGTCGAACTATTTTTGGTCCCAGAATATGTGATTTAATTTATGACCTGTATTTTTGTTACACCCTGTATATATCCCTCCATTCCTGCCTAATTATATTTTTGGAAATAGTATATAGGTGTTCTGAAATGAATGAATATTTTACAAAATTATCAGAATCTAATGCTTCCTTGGCGAGCATGTCTACTTTTTCATTATGAATAATCCCACAGCGAGCTTTAATTCAAACAAACTTAACTATTTTTTCTTCCTCGTACAAGTTTTTAAAATTAACTAAAATATTTAGTAAGAGATAATTAATATTACAATTAGTTGATGTTTATCTAAATCACTTTTACAATCTGATACATATTATTAAAAATTTTTGCTTACTAAATAAACTATTTTTATATACATATTTTAAGGCTTCTAATATACCGATTTGCTCAGCTGAATGACTTGAAAATTCACTCGGAAGTTTTTTTGCCTCGAAATAGTTTTCTATAGGGTCCCAAAATGCACAAGACGTTTTTTCGTCTTTTTTAGATGCGTCTGTAAATACGATATGATGATTTTTAAAATAATTCTCTGTCTGAATTAAACATCATATTTCTCAACGACTTCGGATAAATGGAATAATCTCTTAGAAATTGTATTTCTATCTCAGGCACATCAGTTAAGTTTGTTTGGTATATTGGTAACATTTCGTTTCTATACATTTTGTCTGTATATTCTAAACAGTCTTTATACGATTCACATAAATAAGTACTATGTACTTGATTTTTGTTTATTTTTTAGGTATTGAGTTGCCCATTTTGCCGGATGCAATGCCGATCTTAGGACTATTCTTAAGAAAAAACCAGAGAGCTTTGAAACTGACTACGCTGCAATTAATAGACTGTTTGATCAAAAATTATCACAAAGACTTAAACGAAAATTTGTTAAAACATATTGTAGTTGAAATACCGCCGTTACTCGATGAATCTGATCTTCACATTGCTCAATGGACCCTTATTATTTTAAAAGCTATTGCTGTGTATCATCCCAAAGCCTTGATGAACATCAATGATACCATTATGCCGCAGATTTTAGTACTTGTGAAATCACCACTGTTGCAAGGTAAGTTTCAAACTAAATTCGTTCAAACTTACATCGGCCAAACTAGTAGAACCTTTAATAAATGTCTAGCAAAACACAAATACTCCGGTCAACTTACACATCCGACGTTACAAAAATTACCATCAAGCTGAAAATTAGCAGGATTGTTCAAAATACCATCATAAATGAAATCTAAAAAGTCCTCATAAATCCGACCCGAACTAAAAAATTTACGCAGGGTCAAAGGTCACCAAATATAGTTTTTAGCGATTTTGAAATTTAGATAATTATCCATAAAGAATGTCTTATTACCTTTTTTTTAAGACGCACCGTTTGTGAGATACAACGATTCAAACAGTTGTAATCGTCATAATATGCGCACACGTTTCCACACCACCTTTGAGGTAGTGTACTTAGCGCGTTTTTTTAACGTGGTTTCCCCAGTAGGCCTATTCCTCCGATCTGTTATGATTCTGTTTAATTTGAAGCTATTGAATAATTGATATTGGCAAGGGTTAAAAATGATAAAAGCGGTATAAATTAAAAAAAGGTAAATTTATCCAGCTGGTTCATAATTTTCTAATACTTCTGCTTCCTCTTATCCTTGTTCTTCTTCTTCTTCTTCCTCACCTTCTAGTTCTTCTTTTTGTTCTTCTTGTTCATCCTGGGTGCAAGTAAATTGTCCCAATAATGACACATCGCATGGCTCCTCGATAAAATCAAATGAATCCTCAATTGTTGGTGATTCAACATTGGAGCACGACCGGTTTTGACAATTAGTGCATGCTACCGAACAAAACAGTCCAACTTTTTTGCAACCACATTTAGCGCTACTTCCCTTTTTACAGTTGCAAAAAATTGTGTTCAGGAGTTTTTCCGGTGCAGGTGGGAGTAAAGTTTGAATTAGTTCTTTCCATTGTCGACTACTTTCCATCCCCAGTCTTTTGGATCTAGCTGATAACCAAGCCACACTTGAACTTGGTAATATACCCGAAAAAGATGTTGATGAGCAGCCGCTGAGGTTGGAGGAAGACAAGATAATTGCACTTGATTTTTATTTCGAGTATTTTTAAAGAAACATGCATATCGAAACTTATCTAAGCACGTAGTTTTTTTAGGCGCTCCATACATAGAGAGAAGAAAGCTAATTCCGTTGGAAATAACTTCTTGTGGAGTTTAATTAGTTTTTTTTTAAACTTCAGCACATTCAAGTAGTATAGGTTTAATACGTATTGTCACTAAGGAGTAGTACTCAAGACTAATTAATACCTCGAGGGTGTCATCTATCTTAAGGATTTCGCCACCCAGGAAGGTAAAGGTGTAATTTGCATGATGGTAAACAAACTAAATTTGCATAAAGTTTATTGTATATTGAAATAATTGATGGATTCGACCGTTACTTGATGGAAGTTCATTTTATCTAACAATAAAACACTGAAAACGTTTGTTTTCTATACTTCCACAAAATTTATTATAACTAAGTGACTACAGCTGTTTCGGCGGAGTGCCTTTCTCAAGTGATATAGTTTACAATGTGTTTGCCTTTTTAAGTCTTCAGCTGAAGAGGTTGAGGAGTGGAGAGCTGTTTGTCTCGAGTTGGTCATTCAGAATTATATCTGTATTTTTCAGTTTATTAATTTCCATAGATTCTAAAAAAGATAGCTTAAGGCCTTTATTTTGAATATGTAGAATTTGAAACTCTTCATTGAAAGAATGATTATGATCTAGAAGGTGAAGTGCGTATGTAGAAGTGTCTGTTTTTCTATTGTTGAATGCCCTTTTGTGTTCTGCTATCCGTTTGTCAAAAGTTCTGCCAGTTTGACCGATGTACGTTTTCGGACAGTCACCACAAGTTAGTTTGTACACACCACTCTGTAGTTGCTTTCTCTTTCGACTTTTATTGTTCTTAATATATTTGCTTAAGTTGTTGTTAGTTCTGAAAGCTGGTGTTATTCCTTTCTTTTTTATATATCTGGCTATTTTTGTTGTTATCTTGCCAGTATATGTGAGAGAGCAGAAGGTACTGGGTTCTTTCTGTGGTGGTGGATACACTAATTTCAGGGCTTTCTTATGGAGTTTTTGGTTTAAAATTTTGTTAACTGTTTGTTCGTTATAGCCGTTGTTTACTGCTATTTGTTTAATGATGTTTAGTTCTATCTCGAAGTTATTTTTTGTCATGGGAATTTCTGTCAGTCTATGTATCATGCTATGGTAGGCTGCTAATTTGTGTTGTGTAGGATGGGATGATGAATTGTGTATAGTTGTGTCAGTATGGGTAGGTTTATGATATACGGAGAACTCATGTTTGTTGTGTAGTCTGGAAATCGTTACATCTAGAAAGTTTATGGAGTTATTCTGTTCTGTTTCTATTGTAAACTCAATATTATTATGAAGTGAATTAATATATGATAGAAATTGGTCAAGTTGTCTGTTAGTTCCTGTAAAGCATACTAGTATATCATCCACGTATCTCCACCAATATAAGAACTGTTTAAATACGGGATGTTTAGAAATTGTTGTTTCAAGTTGGTTCATAAATATATCTGATAGCAATGGGCTTAGAGGATTACCCATAATATCCTAAATTTTCACCTAAATTCACCGTAAAAAATACACTAGAACTAGTTAATAAAATACAACATTTTCAATTGCCCAACAACTCCAGACTAATTTCATTTGACGTAAAAAATCTTTTTCCTAGTGTTCCTCCTACAGAAACTTTTGTTTTAGTTAAGAATCTTTTAGACCATAATAGTACAAATCCGATCATTGCATCTGAAATTTTACACCTTCTTGAAATTTGCATAAATCAAGACTATTTTGAATTCAATAATCAAATATACACAAACAACAGTTCAGGACTTATTATGGGTAATCCTCTAAGCCCATTGCTATCAGATATATTTATGAACCAACTTGAAACAACAATTTCTAAACATCCCGTATTTAAACAGTTCTTATATTGGTGGAGATACGTGGATGATATACTAGTATGCTTTACAGGAACTAACAGACAACTTGACCAATTTCTATCATATATTAATTCACTTCATAATAATATTGAGTTTACAATAGAAACAGAACAGAATAACTCCATAAACTTTCTAGATGTAACGATTTCCAGACTACACAACAAACATGAGTTCTCCGTATATCATAAACCTACCCATACTGACACAACTATACACAATTCATCATCCCATCCTACACAACACAAATTAGCAGCCTACCATAGCATGATACATAGACTGACAGAAATTCCCATGACAAAGAATAACTTCGAGATAGAACTAAACATCATTAAACAAATAGCAGTAAACAACGGCTATAACGAACAAACAGTTAACAAAATTTTAAACCAAAAACTCCATAAGAAAGCCCTGAAATTAGTGTATCCACCACCACAGAAAGAACCCAGTACCTTCTGCTCTCTCACATATACTGGCAAGATAACAACAAAAATAGCCAGATACATAAAAAAGAAAGGAATAACACCAGCTTTCAGAACTAACAACAACTTAAGCAAATATATTAAGAACAATAAAAGTCGAAAGAGAAAGCAACTACAGAGTGGTGTGTACAAACTAACTTGTGGTGTCTGTCCGAAAACGTACATCGGTCAAACTGGCAGAACTTTTGACAAACGGATAGCAGAACACAAAAGGGCATTCAACAATAGAAAAACAGACACTTCTACATACGCACTTCACCTTCTAGATCATAATCATTCTTTCAATGAAGAGTTTCAAATTCTACATATTCAAAATAAAGGCCTTAAGCTATCTTTTTTAGAATCTATGGAAATTAATAAACTGAAAAATACAGATATAATTCTGAATGACCAACTCGAGACAAACAGCTCCCCACTCCTCAACCTCTTCAGCTGAAGACTTAAAAAGGCAAACACATTGTAAACTATATCACTTGAGAAAGGCACTCCGCCGAAACAGCTGTAGTCACTTAGTTATAATAAATTTTGTGGAAGTATAGAAAACAAACGTTTTCAGTGTTTTATTGTTAGATGTATATTGAAATGTTTATTAGTACTTAGCAATAAACATTTTGCCTAGAAAGTTGGCTTTCATTATTATGTTCAAACCCTTCTGAGAAAAGAATAGGTAGGGTGATTAGATTAGCCGACGTACCGATAGAACGTGTTTATTCCGACAAAATCCATCTTTACAAATTGAATAAGACGCATAAGGAAGAATAATTTTTATAAGTTAATAATTCTTATTATTTTCGCGTTACATTAACTTTTTAAAGTTTTTTTTTGTTGGCTGTAATATAATACAGCTTATACATTGCATCCCTCGGTAGACCGCAAGCTGTATAGTAGAAACATTATCATATTTATAATATCTTATATTATTATGTGTAATATAAGTTAAGTTGACGACAGAATATTATGTTTATGATACTTGTATTACAGCTTCATGATGTATATACGTGGTGTACTAATACATATTATGACGATTAGAACTCTCTCAACATTGTATCGTTGTATTGAAACGGTTCAAAAGAACGCAATTATTTTGCCTTATGCAGAAACCAAAAATTGTAAATTTATCGTAACATGTTTTTGTCTCACCCTGTACACATAAAAATATAGCTTCATATGCCAAGCGAATGTAAGGAATTTATTTAAACGTGAGAATTTGAAGTTTATCTGTCTTGTTACAGAAAGACGTTATTGTATTTTACGGTCATATATTCGATTCTCTGTGTTCCGTTTGTGATGTAAAAACAATAGTTACAATGTAGCTAATGATGGTTTTGGCTCCAGTATTCCTGGTAGTTAGATACACAAAACGTGCTCGTATCATTATTAGAGAGCACATGTGTTAATTGTGGACTCAGCAATATCTTTACTTAGAACTGTAGAACGGAGTGAGTTTTGCTGACTTTGCAAACTAATTTTGGATGGTTCCATACTAAGTAGGTTGGGCTTAGAACATGTTTTGTTTTTTTTCTATTGGTCGATAAAAAGTGTAGGAAGCTTAGTTATTTTTTTTATTAGTCAATGATGAAAGAGGGAAGGATTAAACTTTTTTCTTATTGGTTGATTGGATGAGTAGGCTAGAATGAGAAATGGAGTGGGTTTTTGGAAGGAAGCGTTTTGGTTTGGAGAGAAAGATTCAAGTTCTGAGAGTGGGGAATTCAAGTTTGAGCTTTCAAAGAGAGAGGTTTGTTGAGCCTCGGCTGGAGCCGCCACGGCGCGGTTTTCTGAAGAGTTTAGTTTTCTGAGAAAGTTAAGTTCGAATATTAAGGTCCGACATACAGGGGAAGGAACTATCAGAGAACTGCTGAAAGTCCACTTCCCCGGTTCCCAAGTTACAGACTTAACTTTGGAGAACTGCCAGAAATCAGAACTAGATACCCCTCTGTGGGCATCCAAGGAGAAATGGCAGGCAGCAAAGAAAGTAGTAACTGGGGAAAAAGTAAAATGGGCATTACACTCATTCGAACCTTATAAAGCGCCAGGATTAGATGGGATTTATCCAGTACTATTGCAGAAGGGTTCCGACCATGTACAGTGCTTCGGAGCAGTTTGGCTCTAGGATATATTCCAAAGGCATGGAGTAACTCATCAGAATAACTTTTATACCAAAACCTGGAAAAACTGGACAGGATGGGGCAAAGTCTTTGTGACCAATAAGTATTATGTCTCTTCTGCTTAAGACGCTAGAAAAACTGCTAGATAGGCATATACGGGATGGCATATTGGAAAACAGACCGATACATAAGAACCAGTATGCATATAGAGCAGGAATGTCAACAGAGACAGCATTACATCAGCTTGTAGAAAAAGCTGAATATGCTCTCAAGCACAAAGAGGTACTATTAGCGACCTTTTTGGACATAGAAGGAGCGTTCAATAACATATCCTTAGAAACAATCTCAAGAGCATCGAGGAGAAAAGGGATCGATGAAATTTGTTGCAAGTGGATAGACCACATGATACAACAGAGACTCGTATATACGTCCATTCTAGGGGAGAGCATTATCGCCCAGGTCCGACGAGGGTATCCGCAGGGAGGTGTTCTGTCCCCGCTAATATGGAACCTTGTCATGGACGATTTGCTTGAGTCCCTGGAATTGAACGGCCATGAAACCCTGGGCTATGCAGACGACTTGGTAGTCCTTGTTCAGGGAAAATTCCAAAACATAGTAAGGGAACGCATGCAGCAGGCCCTTAATATTGTCACCAAATGGACTGAGGAAGAAGGGCTGAGAGTCAGTCCTTCCAAAACAGTCACAATTGCGTTCACCAGAAGAAGGAAGCTGGAAGACTTAGGGCCTCTGATCCTTAATGGTGAACAATTGGAGCTGTCTAAAGAGGTAAAGTATCTAGGGGTTATACTGGACCCAGAACTTACCTGGAACCGACAGCTTGAAAGAGTAATTAAAAGAGCGGAGGCGACATTAATGCTGACCAGACGCACACATGGAAAAACATGGGGACTCTGTCCGAAAATGGCGTACTGGACATATATAACGATAGTGAGACCCATGATAACATATGAATCCTTGGTATGGTGGACAAAGATGCAGCAAAGAACCGCTATAAACAAGATAAGCAGGATACAAAGACTTGCATGCT
Organism: Diabrotica virgifera virgifera; assembly: GCF_917563875.1. Taxonomy (NCBI): domain Eukaryota; kingdom Metazoa; phylum Arthropoda; class Insecta; order Coleoptera; family Chrysomelidae; genus Diabrotica; species Diabrotica virgifera. The sequence goes on from NC_065452.1 coordinate 129,017,569, forward strand.
TGGGAATAACGGGAGCAATAAAAAACAATACCGACGGCGGCACTGGAAACCCTGTTAGACCTACCCCCTCTTGATATATTTATCAAAGGGGAAGCGGTGGATGGGAGCATACAGGCTGCAAGGAAAACCAAGGGATAAATACGAGAACCTTGGGCATAATCAGATTTGGAACCAAGGTGGGGTAAGTATATCTGATACATACACTGACCACATGGTACCAAAATACACATTTAATAGGAACTTCGGAATAGAAATCAATGACCGAAGGGAGTGGAACAGCATCAGTAGCAAAATCAGGGGAACGATCTGGTATACGGACGGATCAAAAACCGATGAAGGCACTGGAGCCGGTATTTTTAGTGAAACAGAGAATGTAGGACTCAGTTTCTCACTAGGAACATACACAACTGTGTTTCAAGCGGAAATGTACGCAATTCTGTAGTGTGTCACAATGAACAACTTGAGGGCCTATGAAAATAGACGGATCAATATACTCACAGACAGCCAAGCATCACTGAAGGTATGGGAATGCCGGCAAGAACTGGAAGAACTGGCCGAAAGAGATAGTGTAACTCTATTCTGGGTGCCAGGACACCTGGGATAGACGGTAATGAGAAAGCAGATGAGCTGGCAAGGAACGGTTCATCAACTTCATATTTTGGCCCAGAACCTGCTCTAGGAGTACCTAAAACAATAATTAGGGGACAAGTCAGGGAATGGGTCAAAAACAAACACAAAGAATACTGGGGGAACGTACCTGGTCAGCGACACGGGAGGCCCTTAATAAGGGAACCCTCAAAACGGAGAGCTGAGGAACTAATAAAATTACATAGGAGTCAGCTCCGCATATTTACAGGTCTTCTCACGGGTCACTGTGCCCTGAAAGGACACCTGAATAGAATTGGGCTGTACGAAGGGAACCTTAACTGCAGACTGTGCAATAGGGGAACTGAAACAGCATATCATGTACTGTACGAGTGTGAGGCTTTGGATAACAAGAGGCAGGCTATTTATGGACAACCAAAATTAACTCCAGCAGAATATGCCACCAAACCCATGCTAGGGATGTACAATTTGGTACGTGGCACCAAGCTTATGGATTGGGTGACATAAAAGGTAGGATGGTTGGCACAATAAGCCCATGAGGCTGCAGTGCCATCGGAGACATATGTCAGACGACCTCCAAAAAAAAAAAGGTCCGACATAGCTCTTAATCAAGTTTTTTAAGTTCCTGAAAATGTAGTGTTAGAAACAGTTCTCCTTTCGTGACTTCCTAGTCACAAGCCAAATGCCGCTGTTAGGCAAAGAGCCAGTTTATTTTAGTGTATACTACACTACCTAAGTTTCTTTTTTTAAAGCAGTTATGGATTAAGTACCAGAGTCATGGATAAATTCATGCGTTAGGTGTCAATATTAATAATAAATACTTCCAAGAAATTAAATAGAAGTTATTTAAATATTTTAAAAAGTCAATATGAGCAGACTCATTTCGAATTTTATTTATTTTGGAACAATTATTTGGAAGTTTATTTAATTCTGCTGAAACTTTTCATAAATAATAAACATTTTTGTACTATTCTTTATCTAAATTCAGTGAAATGTGCGTGCTTTGGACATCCACAACGTGAAGATAAGGACAGGACTATATGACAAGGTATTGTTTGTAAACCTTTTTAATGTTTTTGTAAACAGAATCTCTTTTATTGTCTTCAAGAGATCCATCATTTCATTTTTTTTTAATTTAATAAAATTTATTTCATTTTGCAATAATGTTTTTTGCTTGATAATATTATTATTTGATCCCTTTTTCTTGTTCCTAAATGATATTCAACTGAGAACACTAAGGTAAGGTCATGATATATTTATGTTTATGTAAATGTGTTTGTATTTTATGATAACTATATATTTTTATTAACTTGTTAGGGCAGAGGCACCACTTATGTCCACTTTAAGAACTTTCTTTATTATATTTCTCTTGAGAAACATGAAGGATTCGAATAAAATCTTTCCGCTCAATGCTATTTTTACTTTCGAATTAGCTCTACTAAGAAATCAAATGATCATAAGAATTCAATTTAGAATGAAAATATTATATTGTTTTATATTTTGAACAACAAAAATCGCCACTTTTGGCCATGTGTTTCTACATTTGGCCATACAGTTTCCCCACTTTTGGCCACCCAGAAAATAGGTAAAAATAAAGATACAAATTTGTTTGATGAGACTAACAGACTAAACAGGTTTGATGAGAACTAACTGGACATTGTATGTGTAATGTTAGCAATTTTTGTTAAAATAGTTGTTGTAAAATATAAGGATATATTTTATGTTTTTTTTATGAGAAAAAAAAATTGTAATTTTTAGGTATACTTACTTTCTAGTTTTTGTATCTTTTTTAATTTGCTATTGTTGTAACAACTTTTATGAAAACAAATTCTTTTGAATATTTACTTTAATTTAATTTTTATTTTGTAAGAATTTGTTTTATGTTATATTATTTAGTTTAAGACCTACAATTATTTTTGTACTTTGAGCCATATAAGCTCTGCTTTGGCTCGATATTATTGTATAATAATAATAATAATAATAATAATAAATTGATATTTATATGTTTAAATATTTATTGAACTACAAAAATAGGTAAAACAAAATAAATTTCCGGTAATACAAACAAATAGGCAAAAAGTATTGAAAACTGTTGTACGTTTTCTTCCTTGTTCCTGGACAATGGAATCGGGTAGTTTTCCTAAAATATCGTTTTTATCTATACTGCAAACATCATTTTCAATAGGACAAAACACAGTTTTCTCTTCATTATCACTTTTGAAACATTGTATCTCATACTCTTCTTATGAAAGGACATCTATAATTTTGCCAACATATGTATATGTTGTCGTATATCTTTACCCAGTTGCTTAAATCTTACAAGCACAAAGTCTCCCAATTTGAGATCATCGGTATCGAACATTTCAATATTTTCTTGTTCTGGTTCCACGAAGTCAACATCGTCTTCACTGCTACCAGTTTCCTCCCAGTCTTCATGTTCTTCCGAAGAAGAGTCTGAATATAGATCTTGTTTTTTAGGTTTCGTCGTTTTTAGTTTTGTTGTCTTTTGTTCCATTTTTTCGACTTTATTTTGTTCCTTCATCTGCTTGTTATGCTCTCGAGCCTGCTTCCTTTCTTGCTTTTGTTTTTCTTTATCATTTTTAAGTTTCTCACATTCTTCATGATACTCCACCCAGTTATTAGATTGACAACACTTGGTGTGTATTCTTTTGTTCTTTGAGTCCGGTTCCTTTTGTTGAGGGTAAGGGAGAACATTGTAAAATACTGTTGAAGAAATCGGTTTTTGTGCAAAAAAATATTACGTTTGACTTCTTCTACCTTATTTGAACGAAAACTGCTATCCATCGCAATACTGATAGCAGTCGATGTGGTCGGAACTTGATCGCCTAAATAATCAGAAGTTTCCGAAAACACAGCATTGATTATATCATCATTTACAGTAGATACCAGTGGACATATATTTGGAGGAGCATTATTATCAGGTTCTGGATCTTCTCTCGCCAGAACCGGATCTCTACTTTCGGTTGATTGAATTTCTACTTCATTTGTAATTTGTAACCAAACACTGTATAGCGATTTATATTCAATATTACCTTCCCATTAATATTTTTTTTGCTGTCGTAAATTGGTCCAGAATACCCACATCAATTTTTGAATCTAAATATTTAAGAAAAACTGTGGCTTCAGTGTTAATATCTTTAGTTTGAAACACATCGAGTTTTCTCAATACAATTTTACTGTAGTCCACATTATTTTCCGAAAAAGGATACAGACCTATGGCTTTAAATCCCGATATTATGTTTGAGGTCATTTTTGGATCATAAATCAACTGAGCAAGTGCCATTTCCTTATCTGACGAAGTTTGTTCATCGTATATGTGTTTTCTTCGCGGTCCAATTACAGTACCTACCACTTTTTGGGGCTAAACAGAAATGGGGCTGTTTCATACATATTATAAATCCTTTTTGGATAATCTAATATACTGGTAGCACTCATATCACTTAAATTCATACGAACCTCGTCGAACCATTTACTATTTTCTCTTCAGTTACTGCACCTCTACCACCGTGAATGTATTCTGCTTTCTTCTGGGAAAGTTGCTTGTGCCTGTTAAGGAAGCTGTAATACCATTTTTTTCCTGGTTGATCATTGACAAAAGGAGTTTTAATATTTGCCTCTCGAACAAGTTTTTGTACTGAACTCAATAACCCATCTTCGCAGAAGTTAATATCCATTCAACTAGGAGGTCTTCAGTCTCTTTTCCCAAGTGAGAGTCGAATCCACAGGGCACTGAATTTCTTGGAGACTTTCCGGATATTTTATTACGCAAAGTAGTTCTCGGAACTTTAAATTGACGACTGGCTGTGGCCACAGGCATTCCTTCGGATATGCCATTTAATGCTAAATTTACTTTTGAAGGTGAGCACTGGAATTTAGGTATTTTTACCTTTTCTACTCTGCTCTTATTATTCTTTAGTGCGTTTGGCATTTTCACTAAAAGAAATAAAGTAGGTATAACTATGTAAACATGCTACATTAGTAGAAAAGTAAACTAGTAGAAAAGTGGATTTCGTTTACCTACTTGTGGCCAGCAGGTTGGCCATAAGTAGGTAAATAGTGATTTTTCGGTTTCCACGTATGGCCTCCGTCATTTTTTCAAATTTCATACTATTAATTATAATGAAAAATAAATAATATCAAATAAAAAGTGTCTATTTACCTTATCTAGCACTTCCAGTGCAGAAAAAATATCATATAGTATTGTGTTGAAAAGGATGATTTCAGATATGTTTCTTATGAAAATTCGTTAGCTAGCTTGGCACTTGCAACACTCTACCACTCAAACATCAACAATAAAATAATCTGATCAGTTAGGTAGGTTTTTGTCACTGTTCCCACTTCCTATAGAATTATTTGACGTTTAAGCAGCTTCAAGGTTATTGGTTGATGGACGCCAAATCACAGCGAAATGGCCATATGCGGGGTAGTGGCCATAAGTGGTGCCTCTGCCCTACTTTAATTATTTTTTTGAAGTTTTAAGTATGTTTCGTCTTTTATTCTCTTTTAATTATGGCGCCCCCGAGCAATTGAGTTTCTATTATATTTAAAATCTATTAAGAATCCACACCCCTAGATCTCTGAAGACTTAGATCTGCCGAGGTACTCCGTAAGATTACGTAGCACCAATTATATTTTTATCTTTGTTTAATTTGTCGAGTTACATATTATCTTTTCTTTGCCTTTGTTATCCACGCTGGGGCTGTTATACAAAAATGGTTTCCATTCGTGACGCTGGTGTTACAGTATCTCAAAAACGGTGGCTCTTACGAAAAAAAAGTATTAAGACATTTTTTATAGATAATTATCTAATCTACATTTTTTGTTAGAACTAATTTTATGATAAAACTTACCGTTTCGCTGAAAATCGCTAAAAACCATATTTGGTGACTTTTTACCCCGCGTAAATTTTTTAGCTCGGGTCCGATTTATGAGGACTTTTTAGATTTCGTTTATGATGGTATTTTGAACAATCCTGCCAATTTTCAGCTTGATGGTAATTACTGTAACCTCACTCCTATTTTTGAGTCTAACTAGACCGGTCTAAAAAGGGCATAATAGAAAAACAGATTCTACTTGCGACTTCACATTTTTATGCATTTTGGTTTCAGGTACCGCCTTACAGTCCATGTTGGACTTTTTCAAGTCTTTGGTCGTGTGCAATATTCCAGATTTGAGCTACGATCATTTGTTAAGACTACTTTTGATGCCAATCTCGAATCTCTCAGTGAATCCATCAGCTACTCTTCACAAGCAAGCGTTCTATTCACTCGCCAAATGTGTAGCCGTCATCACAGTTACTTGCCATTCACAGGCTCACCCAATAGTACCACAATTTATCAATGAGATTCAAACTGCAGCAACAGACTCTCAACAAATATTTGCTTTATTGGTCGTAGGAGAAATTGGTAGAAAAATGTAAGTTTTGATGTCAATCAATGTAAAAACAAATATTGTTGAATTAATACATGTATAATTTGCTAATGAAGAAGATCAATACTCACAATCTATGTTTATGTTCTTTATTTTGATCTTAAAAAATGGCGACCGGTTTCGGGATTTACATTATTTGTCCCATCTTCAGGCCAGTTAAAGAGGTCTTGTGAACAAATAGTTAATAGCTAAAATAACAAAAATAAAATTACATACGAAAAGGTAAAAAAAGGGTGTTAAAAATATACAAATTAAGTAAGCTAACAACTATAACATTATCAACAGTAGTATTGACTGACCATACATTCTATGCGTTTGGATGTTAACACTTTTTTCAACCAACTAATCTGATGAGAATCTAGTCATAATTTTTTTTTTTTTTTGATGGTGACCCAATTTTAATGTTAGTAAGTAAATTAAATAAATATGACTATTTTTTAATCCTGAGGTATTGAATTCAATACTTACATATCAGTTCCAAGAGGTTTGTTGCAGCTAACATGCATACAGCATTCAGATGTCATCCTCTTCCCAAGGGAAGACCTGCAACTCAGTTTTTAGGGTTGGATCCTTTTTATTTGTTTGTGTTACGTTAAAAGTTTGTGTCCAGCTAGCTAGTTTGTGTCCAGATGTGTTATAGTTGTTGTCACTTACAAGTCTGTTCCAATTTTTGGAAATCCGTTGTCAGTTTTCAAAAAAAGTTTTGATGTTTAACCCTTTTCTGGGCAAACCGATATAAAACTATGAACACTGTGTTTTCTTTCTATTAATACCCTTCTATAATTATTTAAAAATTATGAAATAAATATTTCACCTTTAATTTTTTATTCCTAAATACCAAATTTGAATTTGTTACAAAGGACCAGGCAACACTCCTTATGGAAAAGTGGTCTCGGTCAAATTTGATGAAAGTTTGGTCAATGATACTTCTTGATGTGTAGATTAAAAAAGTCCATGGCGCCTGGGTCTGAATAACTACTATTCTCGAGTTACAGCCTTCTGAAGTTATTGGATTTGAGTGTTCGGTTTACGTTAACTGCACTAATTTACGGTCAAGTGAACGAAAATATTTATTATTAGAAGAAGAGAAACTCATGTTCTTCATACGTACTTGCGTGTTGTATATAAATTCGTGGTCAAAAATAGTTGGATCGTATTTTAGTCTTCAGAAAATCTCCGAAAAATCTTCAGAAAACTAAAGAAGTGCGGTATAAAAGGTGCTGCTAGATCGATATAAGCATTATCATGATTTCATGAATGCTCCTCAGTTATGGAATACCAGCAAAACTACAGTTCCGCCTTATCTTTAGAAAACTACTGAACAGTGGCGGATCTATGGGGGATAGGGGTAATTCCACTCGTAACATGTTCCAAAATAATTAAAGAAAATATTGTTGAAACATAAAAAAATACATTAGTTGACATGAAACTTGTGCCGCATATCAGATATAAGACATGTAGAGAACATGGACTTGATTTCAATACAAAAAAAAAATAAAGTAAATGGTAGTTTGTAAATGCTAAATATTAATTACAATTGTCTATGGAAAAATCGGGTTTAAATCATCTTCGACTATTCGTATGTTAACATTTTGCTGATATCGGTTAGATGCATCATACGTCGTGTTAACTAACGACCTATCAGGATACTTAACGTTGGGTTGATATCTTGCAAAGCCTAAAAACCATAACACACTGGTGATATGAGCACAAGTACCTACAGTTCTCGCACCAGATTGACAGGTACAGTAGTACCCGTTAATCGGTTCTTCTACAGGCTCATCTTCATCAACCGTATAGGAAATGAATACTTGGTGTTTTGTTGCTTGCCGAAACCTAGAAAATATTCGAACTCTTATGAATCCCGGTTCATCCATATTCTCATCAATTTGAAACTCTTCGTCATTTTCTCTTATTATTTTATCTTGTATGTAAGATGGTGCCAGTTTAATTTGATATATCCCAATCGTAAGGTCTTTTAGGTAGTCTAAGTCGAAAACAGGAAAGTTAGCAAAATCATGATTATGAAGCCTTCCATTGACCTCCATTGACCATTTCTTCTATATGATTATACCTAAGTATGAATATTATAGTTGTTATAAAAATAACCCTACAAAATTATTCTCCATAATATTTTGTATTAAAAAGCTCATCATCATTGGCTGTAGAACCACTGGTGGACCTCGGTCTGTTCGAGAATCAGCTTCCATTCCATTCTATCCTCCGCCTTGGTTTTCCAATTTTGTACTCTTAACACCCGTAACTCATCTTCTCTGGTCCTTAAATCGTACTCTGGGCCATGGGCGCCCATACCCATGGAAAGGGGGGGCGTGACCTCCCTGGCTTTTCTGGTGTTTTGAATTATATATGTTATTCAAAGTATACAAAATATAATCTGCAACATCTTCACGTTTGCCACCCCCCTAAAAATTTTTATATGGGCGCCCGTGCTCTGGGCTTACGTCTTTTCGTCACACTATCCGCTCTTTGGTTATAAATGTGTTTTGATGGCTCCATTTCGTTCATTTTCGTTAAATAAAGTTATTTCATTAATTCTGGAATATGTTACCGGTGGAATTAACCCTATCCCCCCTAGATACGCCACTGTTCAGTAGTTTTTTAAAGATAAAGCCGAACTGCAGTTTTGCTGGTATTGCATAACTGAGAAGCATTCATGAAAACATGATAATGCTTATATCGATCTAGCAGCACATTTTATACCGCACTTCTTTAGTTTTCTGAAGACTTTTCGGAGGTTTGCTGAAGACTAAAATACGATCCAACTATTTTTGACCACAAATTCATATACAAGCACGCAAGTATGTATGAGAACATGAGTTTCTCTTCTTCTAATAATAAATATTTTCGTTCACTTGACCGTAAATTAGTGCACTTAACGTAAACCGAGCACCTGAATCCAATAACTTCAGAAGGCTGTAACTCGAGAATAGTAGTTATTCAGACCCAGGCGCCATGGACTTTTTTAATCTACACATCAAGAAGTATCATTGACCAAACTTTCATCAAATTTGACCGGGACCACTTTTACATAAGGAGTGTTGCCTGGTCCTTTGTTACATTGCCAAAAATACCATACCCCTTATTATCACTGATGGTCCATGCATTTTCTAAGGTTTGAACTGATTTCTCAGAACAAAGTTAAAATTTCTTTTATCTGAGTTCATGGGAGTGCTCTCGCGTCACAACACTCCCCTCCCCCCATTAAATTTTAGGAAAATAAATTTTTTTAAAAATAAAAAAATGTTTGTAATTTTAAAATAGAATTATTTATTTATAAAATATAATTATTATATTCTAAATAAAATCCTTTTAATTTAGGTAACTCCTTATTTGTGATGATATGCGTAAAAACAGTTTCTTTTGCCATTCAGACAAAGTCGCCTACCCCTTCACATTTTGTGCACTGAAAGGAAGTAGTGCCTGACTTAAAAAACATAAAACAAATTTTGTCTACCCTTTTTAAACCTATCTACCTGCAAAACAAATAAAATTGCATAAAAATATTGCAGAGATAAAAAATCAAAAATCTACATCGAGAAAAAATATAACCGTAACTTGGCAATGTAACAAATCTGTTACAAATGTTTGACGACGTTTTCTGATAGTTCAATCAACAAAAAAACAACTAAAACGTACAAGCTCTATTTTTAGGATAATTAAACAATATAAAACAATCACCAAAATAATAAAAAACAACCTATTTTTTATAAAAAATTAAAAGTTTGTAAAAAGAGTGGAGAACCTTCTCGAAAATGCAACAGATTACAGATGGCATCAATTAGAAGTTGTCAGAAATCGGTAATAATAAAAATATAAGTTGACTATTGCCATCTACGGACAGTTTTATGTTATTAGTACAAAATGTAAGTAACAAAATGCATCTCAATTCACCTAGAACTCATCTAGGACCTAAAATGAAAATGTTACAAATTTGTTACATTGCCAAGAAGAGGGTTAAAAACACAGAAAATGAACATTAAACTACACAAAAGACGAACACACTTTTTGAAGAATTTAAATTTTTTAATGGGAGGCCATGTGTATTGGGTGGTTTTTGCTGCTGTTCTGCCTTGGCTGTCATATATTAAGGTTAAGGAACCTATTTGGAATAACATAAATATAGATTGTGAGTATTGACCTTTTTCATTACAAAAATTGTATAATGGACTCACACTCGCAACAGTTTCATCACTTAATACATGTATACTGGAAATTAATCTCAATATCAAAATTGGAAATATTTTATCGACAAAATACAAAAATTTGTACTTTACAAAAAGAATTGTTTGTTCGATTGAAACATATCTTTGGCCCGGTTAGCCTTGGAAACAATTGTAATCATTGAACTGACATTCTGAAATGTTAGTTATGTTTGTACACTTCACACTGATCAGTTCCTATCATTAGTATTTGACTATTATTTTAAGTATAGTGACTTCAAAATGGCGTTTGTTGTTAACAATCTTCTGTGAGCAAGGTCATGTTAACATGTTTTTCAACCATGAAGGACCCTTGCTCGAGGAGTTTTCGGAACCCAGAGTGCATTTAACGAAAACCTGTATAGGGAAACAAGGTTTATCAAGCAATCAGCCGTGTGATGGATGACCGAAGTTATCGTTAACGTAAAGTTATTCTGTAGTTAAGTTATAATCCTCGAATTGGTGTAATGTATCATATTTAACTTAACTACTTGCGTTATTTCTTGACAATTCTTGAGTTATCTGATATATCAATTGTCACTATAACGCGACGTTAAACCTCAAGTTATGAGATAATTTTGTAGTTATGTAAGGATATGTAAAGTTAGGTTCATCTTTTGATTTGTTTTTAGACAGAAATCAAGTGAATTTAGAAAAGCTAATAATTTAATAATTAAGAATAGAAGGGTAATACAATTTTAAAAATTATACAAAAATCAAATCGAGAGATATAAGTTAAAATTTTAAGTACCTACTGAGCTTTCTATCCAGAGTTGCCAGATCATATTTTTTAAATCCCCCACTTAGAAACTGAAATTCCCTCAAATTGAAGCTCAAATACCCCAAATTTAAATTTTTGCCGCATTTTAATAAATTAGTAGTCAAATGAAGAGATCAGTAAACCAAAATTATACTACTTACCAACGAGGGCCCTGGAAATAATTCATAGTTCCTATCGTCTTCGATTATATGGGAGTATAATATACAGTTCTATGTACATTCGCAAATTTAATTTACCATGACCCCTTAAAATCCTTCATAATTTTCCGCCCCCAAAAAATCCTACTACAATTTCTGCTTAGAAAAATTTCAATAGACGCTTTCAAATCACCCCAAAATTGTGGGAAAATACACCAATCTGGCAGTCCTGTTTCTATCTACCGTTTGAAACACCACCGAACCTAAACAGCTGTTTGCTGTTCGGTCATCGGCGGTGGCCGACGACGGGTTTTACTTTTACGGTCATCTACCCATCTTGTAGCATGTTCCGAACAATCTCTCACTCTCACTCCAACTTGTACTATTTCTACATAAGATTCTCTTTGTTACTTCAAGATTTGTTCCTCAAATGTTATTTCTAATATAACGTTGCAGAAATAACTATCTCATTATCACACCGAGTTTTACCAAAATAGTTATGGGAACGTTATTCCTGAGAGTTATCTTAACTTTAACTCAAACGTTAAAGATAACTTCGGTCATCCATCACACCGCTGAATATCACCAAAACGTCCAGAAAAGCTTGTCATTCTTCTACACGACAATGCTCTGCTTTAAGTCGCTGAACAAGTGAAAAAATCTACAACCAAAGGAATAGAGGATATTAGAGTATCCACGCTATAGTTCCGATTTATTGCTCTACAATTTTCACATCTTTGGACCACTGAAAATCGCGTTAAAAGGTAATCGTTTTCAGATGGACGAAGAAATACAAAATGCCGTTAAAGAATTCTTCTACCTACAGCCACAAAAATTCTTTAAACAGGGTATGCATCGGTTGGTGGAACAATGAAATATTATGTGCCTTAAATATAGAAGTAATTATTTGTAGATGTGTATTTGTAAATATGTCAAAAAATTGCTTCGAGATAGAACTGAACATCATTAAACAAATAACAGTAAACAATGGCTATAACGAACAAACAATTAACAAAATTTTAAACCAAAAACTCCATAAGAAAGACCTGAAATTAGTCTATCAACCACCACAGAAAGAACCCAGTACCTTCTGCTCTATCACATATACTGGCAAGATAACAACAAAAATAGCCAGATACAAAAAAAAAAGAAAGGAATAACACCAGCTTTCAGAACTAACAACAACCTAAGCAAATATATTAAGAACAATAAGAGCCGAAAGAGAAAACAACTAGTGGTGTTTACAAACTAACTTGTGGTGACTGTCCGAAAACTTACATCGGTCAAACTGGCAGAACCTTTGACAAACGGATAGCAGAACACAAACGGGCTTTCAATAATAGAAAATAGAAAAACAGACACTTCTACATACGCACTTCACCTTCTAGATCATAATCATTCTTTTAATGAACAGTTTCAAATTCTGCATATTCAAAATAAACGCCTTAAGCTATCTTTATTAGAATATATGAAAATTAATAAATTGAAAAATACAGATATAATTCTGAATGACCAACTCGAGACAAACAGCTCCCCACTCCTCAACCTCTTCAGTTAAAGACTTTAAAAAGGCAAACCCATAGTAATCTAAATCAAAGACTAAGTTCTTCAACCTAATAAAAATATTTATAAAATATTTATAAAATAAAATATTTTTAAAAGATTTTTAATTGAAAAACTTATTGGCCCATTTTCCTGGTGAACCTCCAAGGCTTCTACAATATGCAAGCCAGATGGATGCTGCAGTGAAGACAAAAGGGAAGGAATTCTACACTATGCAGTTCACAACCCCCGTCTGCAGCTTGGTAAAGTTCCAACGGAAAATGGACCTAGTTACTCTATAGGAGTAATACTAATATAAAATAAAAATGTCTACCATTTTTATTCAGTTGCAATGCGAAGCCAAAACCGTCTTAATTTTTACTTAGATTAGAGAGTGCAGCCAGCACTCTTATCGACGATTTCACCTCTTGTTAGAGGCTTTTCAGAGAATGCATAGGCTGCTTTCTCTACTCCAGGTAAAATTTTTTCGAAATATTAGTCCCCCATTGCAACTGACGTGAAGATAGTAGGTGCGTAGCGGCATCTGCTAAATGAAAGACTAAGTTCTTCAACCTAATAAAAATATTTGTAAAATAAAATATTTTTAAAAGATTTTTAATTGAAAAACTTATTGGCCCATTTTCCTGGTGACACCTCCAAGGCTTCTACAATATGCAAGCCAGATGGATGCTGCAGTGAAGACAAAAGGGAAGGAATTGTACACTATGCAATTCACAACCCCCGTCTGCAGCTTGGTAAAGTTCCAACGGAAAATGGACCTAGTTACTCTATAGGAGTAATACTAATATAAAATAAAAATGTATACCATTCATCAACTGAATAAAAATGGTATACATTTTTATTTTATATTAGTATTACTCCTATAGAGTAACTAGGTCCATTTTCGGTTGGAACTTTACCAAGCTGCAGACGGGGGTTGTGAATTGCATAGTGTAGAATTCCTTCCCTTTTGTCTTCACTGCAGCATCCATCTGGCTTGCATATTGTAGAAGCCTTGGAGGTGTCACCAGGAAAATGGGCCAATAAGTTTTTCAATTAAAAATCTTTTAAAAATATTTTACAAATATTTTTATTAGGTTGAAGAACTTAGTATTTCATTTAGCAGATGCCGCTACGCACCTACTACCTTCACGTCAGTTGCAATGGGGGACTAATATGTCGAAAAAATTTTACCTGGAGTAGAGAAAGCAGCCTATGCATTATCTGAAGAGCCTCTAACAAGAGGAGAAATCGTCGATAAGAGTGCTGGCTGCACTCTCTAATCTAAGTAAAAATTAAGACGGTTTTGGCTTCGCATTGCAACTGAATAAAAATGGTATACATTTTTATTTTATATTAGTATTACTCCTATAGAGTAACTAGGTCCATTTTCCGTTAGAACTTTACCAAACTGCAGACGGGGGTTGTGAATTGCATAGTGTAGAATTCCTTCCTTTTTGTCTTCACTGCAGCATCCATCTGGCTTGCATATTGTAGAAGCCTTGGAGGTGTCACCAGGAAAATGGGCCAATAAGTTTTTCAATTAAAAATCTTTTAAAAATATTTTATTTTACAAATACATATTTATATTAGGTTGAAGAACTTAGTCTTTCATTTAGCAGATGCCGCTACGCACCTACTACCTTCACGTCAGTTGCAATGGGGGACTAATATGTCGAACAATTTTTACCTGGTGTAGAGAAAGCAGCCTATGCATTCTCTGAAGAGCCTCTAACAAGAGGTGAAATCGTCGATAAGAGTGCTGGCTGCACTCTCTAATCTAAGTCAAAGTTAAGACGGTTTTGGCTTCGCATTGCAACTGAATAAAAATGGTATACATTTTTATTTTAATCTAAATCACTTGAGAAAGGCACTCTGACGAAACAGCTGTAGTCACATAGTTGTAATAAATTTTGTGGAAGTATAGAAAACAAACGTTTTCAGTGTTTTATTGTTAGATTTGTAGATATGTATACTGATATTTTTTTTCTGGATAAAAAATACGTTTCAATTTAACAAACCTAGTATTTTAAAACTTTTTAAACCATGTTTAAAACTGACTTATATTCATTTTTGTTTTAGCGATTTAACGTCAATTTCAAATTTGAAGCTAGTTATATTTCAGTCATTTTCCGCTATATCAGAAGAAGTCAAATCAGCTGCCAGTTATGCTCTTGGTAGCATATGTATTGGTAACTTACCGCAATATTTACCCTTCATTTTAAAAGAAAGTCAGGAACAACCAAGGAGGCAGTACTTGCTTTTGCATTCGTTAAAAGAGGTAAGGCAATTCATATTTTATCTTTCATATCTATGTCTCCTTAATCGTTGGGCTGAAAGGGTCGTAGGCAAACATAAAAATAATTTAAAGCACTCATGGGAGTGCCGACAGAAGTGAAAACTTCTTATAGTATCTAAATTACGAGCTCAATGCTTTTTCCCCATCCAAAAAGAAGTGCTATACCTATATTATATACGCGTTGCGTACGTTCTATGCTATTTATGTATACATATACATAATATATACATATATATATATATATATATATATATATATATATATATATATATATGATTATTAATATATATTAATATATGATTATTATTATTATATATATATATATATATATATATATATATATATATATATATATTGTTATATTTCTATTTGATATGAAAATTAAATTTTGATAATTATAAACAGAATTCAATTTAATATAAAATATTTTCAATTTTCTCAACCACGGGCATATAAATTTAAAACAACCTGTATACAACAAATTGTTATATTTAATTTTAAGAAGTGATTAGAATAAGCGTACGAAACTCGGAACAATGTGCTTAGATAAACAAAGTGAATGACGCGTACCATTATCGTTCTTCTCGGAAGGTCGATCATTAGCCTATGCTAAATAAAACTCAGTGAAATAGATGATAGTTCATTATCGTTTTTCGCGGAAGGTTTCGATCATTAGCCTATGCTAAATAAGACTCATTTGAAAGAGAGAATAGGTCATTAAAATTTGTAAATAGTTAGAAAGTATTTTAGAATGGGAATTAAATATTTTCTTTTGAAATCCATTAAGCATATTTAGAAAGATTAAAAATTGGTTTTGAGGAATATTACGAATGAGAGTTGGTGGTGGAAGATTGATTTGTGAATCTGGAAGGGATATTTAGAAAGTAGGGGAATGGATGACAAAGTGAGAGCAGAATGTTTTGAGCTGTCGAGAAGTGAAGTCGAGTAGTAGACGGTAGTGTTCGAGGAGTGAGAAAGCCGGTGTAGTTCCGTGAGTGTGGAGTATCTATCGTGGAACGAGAAGTAGGCCAGGTCGAGAGTAAAAGAACCTCCTTGAGCCCAGAGTGTCCCGGTAGCTGATAGCAGTTTCGAAAAAGGTAGAACACAGCATCACGACAAAAGCAGGAACGAGAGCTATTCGAGCTAGTTTTTCAAAGGAGAACATCACTGGAAGCCAGGACGAGGTTTGATCGCAGCCAAGGATAGCAGGAAAGGGTCTTGTGTGAGGACATTTTCAGTTCACCAGGAAAAGGTCAGTCTCATTTGTTTGGACATGAATGTATGGGTTTTTCGTATTAAATTCCACATAAAAAATTGAATAACATAATCAATAATATCAGAAAAGCTTCATCAAACTTAAATAGAGTTGTTCCTAATAACTCCTAATAGTTAAATGTTAATAAAAACTTTCAATTGAAAACCAAAAGGAAATAAGATTCCCATTTGTAAATGTTATGTTTAAGAATAATAAGAAATAGCAAATATTAAGCATTGATTGCCTTTTTAAATAAAATAAAAAATATTTTGATTATAATTGTAACCCATATGTGTATTTTTTTTTACTCTTTTCTTTTCTATCCCGATTAGGAACCATTAAGAAATATTTAGAAGCCACGGAAGTAAGTAATTAATTTATAATTCGCCCTGAGATTGAAAACATATTGATATGTGATCTGGTTAATTAATTAGATTAGTATTAATACATTGATTAAATTAAGTAACATATAAGAATATTATCTCATATCAATAATCAAGATCACATCAACTGTCGTCCAACGTGGAAAGCATTCTAAAGTATTTCTAGTGGCAAATTTGAAGGATAGAAAGAGTAAAGCCGGTATTTGAAAATTTATATGCCTGTGGTAAAAAGTGAGATACTTACATTTGATAACATAAAATTTTAGATCTCTTTAGGTACAAATTTTACATAACTGATTTAATATTTTGTTTTTACGATATTTACATTTGATATATTTATTGACAATTTATAATATTTGGGTAAAAAAAAAAAAAAAAAAAAAAGTCGTCTTGGTAACATACTAGTAAAATTTCATATTTGGCGGGGATAATACTTCTTGAAAACAAATGTCTGTGACAAGAAGCCAAAGCAAGGACAACAAAAAACAAAAAGAACATTCAGACCAAGAAGATATTTTAGACACGACAATCATGGCATCAGAACAGCAAGAATTATCAGGAATAGATAAACTATTACAACTGATGCAACTCCAGTCACAAAAACTGGATGACAATCAACGAAAAGTGGATCAAAAAATGGATGAAGCAAAAAGGACAATGGATAAAAATCAGGAGGAAACAAAACAGGCAATGGATAAAATGCAAGAAAATCAGGAAGAAACATCAAAAAAAATGGATGAATCACAACAAAAAATGGAACAGAAAATGGATAAAGTGGAGAAAAAATGGATGACAATCAACAGGAAACAAAACAAGCGATAGAAGAGAACAATAAGAAAATAGAGGAACGCATAGAAAAGTATGAAATGAAAATTAAAGATCACATGCAAAAACAAGAAATGAGAATGAAGGACCACATGAAAGAACAAGAAATGAAAATTCAAAATAAAATAAAGGAGATAACGAACTGCCAGAAAAAGGAAATAGAAAATTTGGAAAACAAGTTTGAAAACGCTATTCAAGCAATCAGAGAAGAAATGGAAAGAAAATTGCGGAAATCAATATTCAACAAAATGGAGGAGAAAGAAGAGAAATGGTTATACATAGCACAGATGACGTGAAGATAAGGTTTGGCGGGGATGTAAGAAGATTACACCCAGTGCCGTTCATAAATAGCCTGAAAAAGAAAATACAGCACATCGGAAATTTCGAAACAGCAAAAGAAACTATCAGAAACCATCTCAAAAATGAAGCAAGCCTATGGTTCGATTGCAAAGAAGAAGAATTTGACAGTTGGCAAGAATTTGAACAAAAATTTTTGAATTATTTCTGGGGAAAAGTCCAACAATTGGAAATTAACAAGGAATTGCAAAATGGGAAATACAATGATAGGATGGGTATATCAGAAAGGACATATGCATTACAAATTTACTATAACGCAAAACATTTACAATATAATTACTCATCGGAACAATTAGTCGAACTGATTGCAAGACATTTCGAAGAAACGCTGGAAGACCATATCACATTGCAAAACTACAAAGACATAGATAGTTTATGCCAATTCCTACAAATAAGAGAATTGCGTTTAAGAGAAAGAAAATCAAGAAGGTCGCGAGAAGATTACAGGCCCCGAGAAACACAGGAGTACAGAGATAGAAATGAAAATAGGAGGGACGATACAAGACGAGATTTTAATCCCAGAAGGGAAAACGAAAATAGAGACAACGGAAGAGGAAATTATGAACAAAGAAATAGGCAATGGAATGAGGACAGAAATCGAGAATACCAGAATAGAAACACCACACGCTCAAATCAAGAAAACAGAAATAATGGTAGACAAAATGAACAGGGATATCGAGAAAACCGAAACAGATCCGACAGACCAAGAGAAAATAGAAGAGAAGCAAATAATACCCAGACAGATGAATATAACGGAGAGAGACATTATGACGAAAATATAAACAACGATGAGCAACCGGCGTTTTTTCACGACGGCGCTCACTAAAAACCAAAAATCAAACAGGAATTTTTTGTAACCCCAAGGAGTTTATTAAATTGGCAAGAAACAACGAAAAGAAAAATGGAGTTAATTTAAAATTTGTGGATGGATTTATCAACGAGAAACCAATTAAAATTATGATAGACACTGGATCTGAAATAACATTGGTCAACAGAAAACTAATAGAAGAAGTTAACTTAACAAATTTAATTTACAAAATACCTAGGGTAAATTTAGTGGGCGCAAACAAATGGACATTGGCAACTATAAATGAAGGCATACGAGTAATGGTACGACTGGGTAAGAAGATGTATGCACTACAATGTGTAATAATGCCAAACATGTCACATGACATGATAGTAGGAGTTGACGAATTGGCAGAAAAACATGTAGTGATAGATTTTAAAAATAATACGATGAATCTAACAGAAGAAAAAGAAGAAGAACAGGACAAGGAACAGGAGAAACAAAATACGGACGAATCAGGTAAAGAACAAACAGTGGAAATGAATTTGGCAACGAAGCAAGGACAAAGAAGAAAAGGGAGAAAAAGTCAGAAAAAGACAAAAGAAAATGAAACCTGTGGCTCCTCAAAAGAAGAGTTGAGCCCAGAAGAAGAAAATTTGAGAGTATCAGAAACAAAGGAAACCTGGGATTCCTCAAAAGAAGAGACGAGCTCAGGAGAAGAAGAAATAAAGCAAAAAAATGAAAGCGAAAAAGATATGATCGAAACAGTGGCATTTGAAGAGGAGGCATATGAAAACGTGGATGCAGAATACACGGTAAAAGTATGTGAAAAATCTGAGGAAAAAGACAGAAGATTAATATGGGAAAAAGGGAAAGACAACATAATAGCCGACACTCTAACACAGGATGAGGACACTGAAAATAAGGAAACAATTACTCTACAGGTGGGACTAATTAGAGTAATACAAGAAGAAGGGGTATAAGACGTAGATTAAAGTAAGGAAATATACAGGGATTTGGTTTTGCCTCGAGAAAATTTATTTAAAAATGCAGATAAATTTTATCGAATACAAGGCGGGGATTTGTTATATTTCTATTTGATATGAAAATTAAATTTTGATAATTATAAACAGAATTCAATTTAATATAAAATATTTTCAATTTTCTCAACCACGGGCATATAAATTTAAAACAACCTGTATACAACAAATTGTTATATTTAATTTTAAGAAGTGATTAGAATAAGCGTACGAAACTCGGAACAATGTGCTTAGATAAACAAAGTGAATGACGCGTACCATTATCGTTCTTCTCGGAAGGTCGATCATTAGCCTATGCTAAATAAAACTCAGTGAAATAGATGATAGTTCATTATCGTTTTTCGCGGAAGGTTTCGATCATTAGCCTATGCTAAATAAGACTCATTTGAAAGAGAGAATAGGTCATTAAAATTTGTAAATAGTTAGAAAGTATTTTAGAATGGGAATTAAATATTTTCTTTTGAAATCCATTAAGCATATTTAGAAAGATTAAAAATTGGTTTTGAAGAATATTACGAATGAGAGTTGGTGGTGGAAGATTGATTTGTGAATCTGGAAGGGATATTTAGAAAGTAGGGGAATGGATGACAAAGTGAGAGCAGAATGTTTTGAGCTGTCGAGAAGTGAAGTCGAGTAGTAGACGGTAGTGTTCGAGGAGTGAGAAAGCCGGTGTAGTTCCGTGAGTGTGGAGTATCTATCGTGGAACGAGAAGTAGGCCAGGTCGAGAGTAAAAGAACCTCCTTGAGCCCAGAGTGTCCCGGTAGCTGATAGCAGTTTCGAAAAAGGTAGAACACAGCATCACGACAAAAGCAGGAACGAGAGCTATTCGAGCTAGTTTTTCAAAGGAGAACATCACTGGAAGCCAGGACGAGGTTTGATCGCAGCCAAGGATAGCAGGAAAGGGTCTTGTGTGAGGACATTTTCAGTTCACCAGGAAAAGGTCAGTCTCATTTGTTTGGACATGAATGTATGGGTTTTTCGTATTAAATTCCACATAAAAAATTGAATAACATAATCAATAATATCAGAAAAGCTTCATCAAACTTAAATAGAGTTGTTCCTAATAACTCCTAATAGTTAAATGTTAATAAAAACTTTCAATTGAAAACCAAAAGGAAATAAGATTCTCATTTGTAAATGTTATGTTTAAGAATAATAAGAAATAGCAAATATTAAGCATTGATTGCCTTTTTAAATAAAATAAAAAATATTTTGATTATAATTGTAACCCATATGTGTATTTTTTTTACTCTTTTCTTTTCTATCCCGATTAGGAACCATTAAGAAATATTTAGAAGCCACGGAAGTAAGTAATTAATTTATAATTCGCCCTGAGATTGAAAACATATTGATATGTGATCTGGTTAATTAATTAGATTAGTATTAATACATTGATTAAATTAAGTAACATATAAGAATATTATCTCATATCAATAATCAAGATCACATCAATATATATATATATATATATATATATATATATATATATATATATATATATATATATATATATATATATATATATATATATATATATATATATATATATATATATATGATTTAGTTCGGCAAAGTGATGACGGTCGCTAGTTTAATATTTTTCCCCATCTAAAAAGTGCACAACATCCCTAAAGAAGTTTTCATTTCAAAAATTTATTTTGTTGTAGCAATGACGGTCGCTAATTTAATACTTTTTCCCTATCGAAAAAGTGTAAAACGTCCCTAAAGCAATTTTCACTTCAAAAATATATGTTGCCGAAGCGATGACGGTCGCTAGTTCAATACTTTTTCCCCATCTAAAAACGTCCCTAAAGAAATTTTCACTTCAAAAATGTATTTCGTCGAAGCAATGACGGTCGGGATGACGGTCGCTAATTCAATACTGTTTCCCCATCTAAAATGTGCACAACGTTTCTACAGAAGCTTTCACTTTAAAAATTTTTTTTTCGTCGAAGCAATGACGGTCGCTAATTCAATACTTTTTCCCCATTTAAAAAGGGCAAGACGTCCCTAAGAAAGTTTTCACTTCAAAATATTATTTCGTCGAAGCAATGACGGTCGGGATGACGGTCGCTAATTCAAT
Source organism: Diabrotica virgifera virgifera (assembly GCF_917563875.1). Taxonomy (NCBI): domain Eukaryota; kingdom Metazoa; phylum Arthropoda; class Insecta; order Coleoptera; family Chrysomelidae; genus Diabrotica; species Diabrotica virgifera. Next base: position 129,039,335 of record NC_065452.1, read on the forward strand.
ACTTTTTCCCCATCTAAAATGTGCACAACATTTCTACAGAAGCTTTCACTTCAAAAATTTATTTTCGTCGAAGCAATGACGGTCGCTAATTCAACACTTTTCCCCCATTTAAAAAGGGCAAAAGGTCCCTAAGATAGTTTTCACTTCAAAACATTATTTCGTCGAAGTAATGACGGTCTTTAATTCAATACTTTTTCCCCATCTAAAAAGTGCACAACGTCCCTAAAGAAGTTTTCACTTCAATAATATTACTATTATTATACGTAGATTATAATAATACACGTACAGAATTTATTTCTTCGAAGCGATGACGATCGCGCAATCTATCCTTTTTCCCCATCCCAAAATAGATTGTACATTTATTTTAAATTTAAATACTTCTACACAATTTATATATACATACACATAATAATTATACGTACAAAATTTATTTCGCCGAAGAAATGACGGTCACGAAATAAATTATTTTTCCCCATCCTAAAATAGGTTTTACATTTATTTTAAATTTAAATACTTCTATACAATTTATATAAACCTACACATAATATACATATATATTATGTACAAAATTTATTTCGCCGAAGCGATGACGGTCGCGATGATGGTCGCGAAATCAATCCTTTTTCCCCATCCTAAAATAGTTTTTACGTTTATTTTAAATTTAAATACCTTTACACAATTTATATACACATACATTATAATATATGTATACATACGTACAATATTTATTTCGCCGAAGCGATGACGGTCGCCAAATCAATCATTTTTCCCCATCCACAAATAGGTTTTACATTTATTTTAAATTTAAATACTTCTACACAATTTATATATTATATACATACATATTTATAATATATACGTACAATATATTTATTTCGCCGAAGCGGTGACGGTCGCGAATTCAATGCGTTTACCCCATCCAAAAAGTGCGATGACGGTCGCAATGAGGGTCGTGAATTTAATGCTTTTACCCCATCAAAAAAATGCATAACGTCCCTAAAGAAGTTTTCACTTCAAAAATTTTTTTGATAAACTTTGGCTTTATTATTCAATACAGTTACCTTCGAGGGCGATTATAGCGGTTATACAACTTTTCAAAACCATTTTTATAATACAATTTGTCTTTAGCCTCAAAATAAGCCTCAGTTTCGGCGATTACCTCTTCATCCATGCTAAATTTCTTTCCAGCGAGCATTCTCTTAGGTCAGCGAACAGGTGGTAGTCGCTGGGAGCCATATCTGGTGAACACGGTGGCTGCGGAAGCAATTCGAAACCCAATTCATAAAATTTGCCATCGTTTTCATTGATTTGCGACACGATGCGTTGTCTAGATGAAATAGCACTTCCTTCTTCTTTAAATGGTGCCGTTTTTTCGCGATTTCGACCTACAAAACCTCCATTAACACAGTGTAATAGTCGGTGTCAATGGCTTTTCCTTTTTCAAGATAGTCGATGAATATTACACCATGCGCATCCCAAAGTACTGATACCATAACCCTTCCAGCCGACTGTTGCGTCTTTCCATGTTTTGGAGCCGGTTCATCACTCGGCTGACTGTCGATTAGACTCCGGTGTGAAATGATGGAGCCATGTTTCATCCATTGTAACATAGCGATCCAAAAATTCGGTTTTATTACGAAGGAACAGCTTCAAACACTTCTCAGAATCATTAATTCGTATTTGTTTTTCATCGATTGAGCTCTCGTGGCACCCACTTTGCACAGAGCTTTCGTATACACAAATATGCATGCACAATATATCCAATACGTTCCTTTGATAATTTTAGAGTCTCAGATATCTCGAACAACTTCACTTTACAGTCATCAAAAATCATTTTGTGGACGTTTTTGATGTTTTCGTCGGTAACAGCCTCTTTGGGGGGTCCACTGCGTACATCGTCCTCGGTGCTCATTTCGTCTCGTTTAAACTTAGCAAACCACTTCTCAACGGATGATTTTCCTGGTGCAGTCCGAATAATGTTTATCAAGCCAAGCCTTGGCTTCAATAGTATTTTTTTCGCTAAAAAGCAATGCTTTATTAAGACACGAAATTTATTTTAATCCATTTTTTAACTAACACAAGTTGCTTCACTCAAAATGCTCTATATCTCATAAACTAATAGTTCGACAGCTGTCAAATTTATGCACGCATCTTTTGAAGGTTAGGGCTGACTAAAAGTCATATGGATTTAATACCAGTAGTGCCATCTATGTGTAAGGCTACGAACTTTTTATCCAACATGTTATTTCTTCATAGGAAGGCAAAGTTAACACGTAGACTATGGCATTTTGTACTGCAAGGTACAAATTCCATAGTCTGATGGCAGACTCTTTTCTTAGGTAATCACCTGTTTGTCACAAACACCAGATGGAATACAGCAGTTGCTTCCATTCGTCACCCCAATTTGGCAGCAGTTATACAAACACTGTGAGTGTGCTGAAGAAGGAACAAGAAATGTAGTGGCAGAATGTCTAGGAAAATTAACATTAATAGATCCGACAAATGTCTTACCAAAATTGAAACGTTCACTAAATTCACCATCACCTCTAACTAGGACTACAGTAGTGACAGCTGTTAAATTTACCATTTCTGATCAGGTAAGTTTATTATCATTATAAATTGAATAACTGACCCCTTCACTATTGTTATATACTCGACCCGGTAAGGAACGGAGGGCGATCAATCAATAATTGGTCCCCGTAGCAGGACGGTCCACCGAAGGAATACCCTTTAGCCAATTGAGTCGTTCCCAGATCAATGCTCCGGTAGAACTCTCTCTACTGTGGCTAATGTCGTTTTATATCATTGCCGGTAATGATCGATCTCCAGAGAGCATTGAATGGAAGTGGTAGGCACTGGAAGTGTGTACGAAACAGCGTTGACAAGCCATCGGCGTGTGCTGCCGACGCTAACGTTACAGTTAGCATAATGCGTTAGAACTTGGAAATGGTCATTCAAACTTTACTAACTTTTTATGTTATTTTTAGCCTGCATCAATTGATCCATTACTGAGACAATGCATTGGCGAGTTCTTAAACACTTTACAAGATCCAGACTTAAACGTAAGAAGAGTTGCTTTGGTAGCATTCAATACAGCAGCACATAATAAACCGTCGCTTATTAGAGATTTGCTGGACACCACATTACCACAACTATATGGAGAAACTATAATAAAGGTAAGTTTATATTAAGATACTTCTTCTTTAAGCGCCTTGTCCGTATTCAGACGTTGGCGATCTTCATGCTTACAATTTCCTGAATTCTGTTTCTATCGGCTGCTGCGCGAAATAATTCTATTGTGGAACCATACCATTGTCTAATAATACGCAGCAATGAAAGTTTATTTCCACCAATTCATCTATTTCTTTTAATGTCCATGTCGCACTACCCTATAGTAGGATAGAAAACACATAATATTTCAGGTCCTTCTTGCGAATATTCATCGACAGATTTCTGTTACATAAAACTGGTTTCCAGGTCATAAAAGCCTTACCAACCTTGGCATTATATTCTCCCATCATTACTTTTATATCGGATCTTTTAATTTATTCTACTGTGACTTCAAGGCATTCGTAGAAAGCCTTTTTTTATCAGTTACTTGTTCTGTTGGTGCATTGCACTGAATCAGAATCAGTTGGAGCCTAGGACTATCTCAATTTGGTCCTAATCCTCGCATTAATGTATTTACTTTGAAGCTGGTTTCCATTCCATGGGAGAGTTTTTTGTGGTTTTACTCCATTTTCATGTCTTCCTACATCAGTTTTTCCAGGATATATCATCATCAGCCTTCCATGTTGACTTGTTCTCCCGTTCAATTCCACCGTGTCTCACTGAGACCTAATATATAAACTTATATATTATAGGCTTTTCGTTAAGAAACTGCTTTCTGGCTGCATCCTGTATCTCCGGCTTTTACAATATATAAGCACAAGAGACGACGAATATAGAAGAAAGCAAATAAAGGACACTTTGGCCACGTATTTACCTTCTTTTCGTCTAGAAAAAGGACCGAAAGACAGTTTCAGGTACTCAAATCTGAGTAAAGATGAAAAAGATAAAGGCAGTTTTTGTTTTTATTTGATTCAGAGTTGGACCACCATCTCCATATAGCTATTTCAGCATCTATGCATCCTCAGTGAAGCTATGCAGTCACAACTCTGAAACAAATATCAACAATCCTGGCTATTTAAGGGAAAACATCGCGATGCAATGTTTCCACCTTTTGAGACGCAAAACAGCGACATCTCTCGTAATACGAGGAAGACGAAAAGCCCTAGATATAAAGTTTACTACTTTTATATAATTAGAATAATTGAAATAAAAATAATAAACAGTATTTTAAATCCAAGACTTTTCGTCAAGAAACTGCTTTCTGCCTGCATCCTGTATCTCCGGCTTTTACAATATATAAGCACAAGAGACGACGAATATAGAAGAAAGCAAATAAAGGACACTTTGACCACGTATTTACCTTCTTTTCATCTAGGAAAAGGACCGAAAGACAGTTTCAGGTACTTAAATCTGAGTAAAGATGAAAAAGATAAAGGCAGTTTTTGTTTTATTTGATTCAGATTTGGACCACCATAGCTTCACTGAGGATGCATAGATGCTGAAATAGGATGAAATAGGCATAGATGGAGATGGTGGTCCAACTCTGAATCAAATAAAAACAAAAACTGCCTTTATCTTTTTCATCTTTACTCAGATTTGAGTACCTGAAACTGTCTTTCGGTCCTTTTCCTAGACGAAAAGAAGGTAAATATGTGGCCAAACTGTCACTTATTTGCTTTCTTCTATATTCGTCGTCTCTTGTGCTTATATATTGTAAAAGCCAGAGATACAGGATGCAGCCAGAAAGCAGTTTCTTAACGAAAAGTCTTGGATTTAAAATATTGTTTATTATTTTTATTTCAATTATTCTAATTGTATAAAAGTAGTAAACTTTATATCTAGGGCTTTTCGTCTTCCTCGTATTACGAGAGATGTCGCTGTTTTGCGGGTCAAAAGGTGGAAACATTGCATCGCGATGTTTTCCCTTAAATAGGCAGGATTGTTGATATTTGTTTCAGAGTTGTGACTGCATAGCTTCACTGAGGATGCATAGATGCTGAAATAGCTATATGTAGATGGTGGTCCAACTCTGAATCAAATAAAAACAAAAACTGTCTTTCGGTCCTTTTCCTAGACGAAGAAAAGGTAAATACGGGGCCAAAGTGTCCTTTATTTGCTTTCTTCTGTATTCGTCGTCTCTTGTGCTTATATATTGTAAAAGCCGGAGATACGGGATGCAGCCAGAAAGCAGTTTCTTAACGAAAAGTCTTGGATTTAAAATATTGTTTATTATTTTTATTTCAATTATTCTAATTGTATAAAAGTAGTAAACTTTATATCTAGGGCTTTTCGTCTTCCTCGTATTACGAGAGATGTCGCTGTTTTGCGTCTCAAAAGGTGGAAACATTGCATCGCGATGTTTTCCCTTAAATAGCCAGGATTGTTGATATTTGTTTCAGAGTTGTGACTGCATAGCTTCACTGAGGAAGCATAGATGTTGAAATAGCTATATGGAGATGGTTGTCCAACTCTGAATCAAATAAAAACAAAAACTGTCTTTCGGTCCTTTTCCTAGACGAAAAAAAGGTAAATACGTGGCCAAACTGTCCTTTATTTGCTTTCTTCTATATTCGTCGTCTCTTGTGCTTATATATTGTAAAAGCCGGAGATACGGGATGCAGCCAGAAAGCAGTTTCTTAACGAAAAGTCTTGGATTTAAAATATTGTTTATTATTTTTATTTCAATTATTCTAATTGTATAAAAGTAGTAAACTTTATATCTAGGGCTTTTCGTCTTCCTCGTATTACGAGAGATGTCGCTGTTTTGCGTCTCAAAAGGTGGAAACATTGCATCGCGATGTTTTCCCTTAAATAGCCAGGATTGTTGATATTTGTTTCAGAGTTGTGACTGCATAGCTTCACTGAGGAAGCATAGATGTTGAAATAGCTATATGGAGATGGTTGTCCAACTCTGAATCAAATAAAAACAAAAACTGTCTTTCGGTCCTTTTCCTAGACGAAGAAAAGGTAAATACGGGGCCAAAGTGTCCTTTATTTGCTTTCTTCTATATTCGTCGTCTCTTGTGCTTATATATTGTAAAAGCCGGAGATACGGGATGCAGCCAGAAAGCAGTTTCTTAACGAAAAGTCTTGGATTTAAAATATTGTTTATTATTTTTATTTCAATTATTCTAATTGTATAAAAGTAGTAAACTTTATATCTAGGGCTTTTCGTCTTCCTCGTATTACGAGAGATGTCGCTGTTTTGCGGGTCAAAAGGTGGAAACATTGCATCGCGATGTTTTCCCTTAAATAGCCAGGATTGTTGATATTTGTTTCAGAGTTGTGACTGCATAGCTTCACTGAGGAAGCATAGATGTTGAAATAGCTATATGGAGATGGTTGTCCAACTCTGAATCAAATAAAAACAAAAACTGTCTTTCGGTCCTTTTCCTAGACGAAAAAAAGGTAAATACGTGGCCAAACTGTCCTTTATTTGCTTTCTTCTATATTCGTCGTCTCTTGTGCTTATATATTGTAAAAGCCGGAGATACGGGATGCAGCCAGAAAGCAGTTTCTTAACGAAAAGTCTTGGATTTAAAATATTGTTTATTATTTTTATTTCAATTATTCTAATTGTATAAAAGTAGTAAACTTTATATCTAGGGCTTTTCGTCTTCCTCGTATTACGAGAGATGTCGCTGTTTTGCGTCTCAAAAGGTGGAAACATTGCATCGCGATGTTTTCCCTTAAATAGCCAGGATTGTTGATATTTGTTTCAGAGTTGTGACTGCATAGCTTCACTGAGGAAGCATAGATGTTGAAATAGCTATATGGAGATGGTTGTCCAACTCTGAATCAAATAAAAACAAAAACTGTCTTTCGGTCCTTTTCCTAGACGAAGAAAAGGTAAATACGGGGCCAAAGTGTCCTTTATTTGCTTTCTTCTATATTCGTCGTCTCTTGTGCTTATATATTGTAAAAGCCGGAGATACGGGATGCAGCCAGAAAGCAGTTTCTTAACGAAAAGTCTTGGATTTAAAATATTGTTTATTATTTTTATTTCAATTATTCTAATTGTATAAAAGTAGTAAACTTTATATCTAGGGCTTTTCGTCTTCCTCGTATTACGAGAGATGTCGCTGTTTTGCGTCTCAAAAGGTGGAAACATTGCATCGCGATGTTTTCCCTTAAATAGCCAGGATTGTTGATATTTGTTTCAGAGTTGTGACTGCATAGCTTCACTGAGGAAGCATAGATGTTGAAATAGCTATATGGAGATGGTTGTCCAACTCTGAATCAAATAAAAACAAAAACTGTCTTTCGGTCCTTTTCCTAGACGAAAAAAAGGTAAATACGTGGCCAAACTGTCCTTTATTTGCTTTCTTCTATATTCGTCGTCTCTTGTGCTTATATATTGTAAAAGCCGGAGATACGGGATGCAGCCAGAAAGCAGTTTCTTAACGAAAAGTCTTGGATTTAAAATATTGTTTATTATTTTTATTTCAATTATTCTAATTGTATAAAAGTAGTAAACTTTATATCTAGGGCTTTTCGTCTTCCTCGTATTACGAGAGATGTCGCTGTTTTGCGGGTCAAAAGGTGGAAACATTGCATCGCGATGTTTTCCCTTAAATAGGCAGGATTGTTGATATTTGTTTCAGAGTTGTGACTGCATAGCTTCACTGAGGATGCATAGATGCTGAAATAGCTATATGTAGATGGTGGTCCAACTCTGAATCAAATAAAAACAAAAACTGCCTTTATCTTATATATTATACTTGTATCCTTCATTTTAAGTTAAAATGTTCACAATCGTTCTCGTTCCTTCACCATTCTTATCAAAGAGATGATGAGGAAAGCCAGAGAATATTAGGGAGTGTTGAATGGCCTCCTCGTTCACCCGATTTGAATACTAAAGATTATTTTTATTAGAGATACTTGAACATAAAATTTTTTGTTGTAGAGAGACTTGATTAGAGAAGTGGAAATGGGACCTTTCAAACACACAGTAGACGATGGTCTGGACATTAGAAAAGCAGCATACGAATGCATGTACACATTGCTAGACTCCTGCCTCGACAAAGTTGATATATTTGAATTCATCAATCACGTAGAAACCGGATTAAAAGATCATTATGATATTAAAATGTTAACATACCTTATGGTAGCTAGACTGTCACAGATCTGTCCAGGAGCAGTATTTCAGAGTAAGTTCGTTTTACTGTACAAGAAATAAGTTAATGGAGTTATGCGCTTTCAATGAGAGGAACAGAGAGACACAATTAAAACGATATAGGTAAAGAAGCCCCGCCCACCAAACCAATTCGCTTTGTAGGTATGTTTCTGGAAGAGCAGCGTTGCCAGGTAGTCGGAAGTCAGAAGGTCTTATGCTGTTTTTCAAATTATTGCATTTTATAATATGGATTATCTATCCTACTTACTTATATTCTATTGAACAAGAAATTAACAAAGTAGAAAAAATAATGTATCTAATGTTTTGTGAAAGAAGCAAACGACAACATATAAACAAACGAATATAGTAAACAAACAAATTATTTAAAAGAAAAAACCTGAAATAAAAAAAATCACCATTCAATTAATGTGAACTCAACTTCTTGCAGTTCATCATCAGGTTCTTTACTGTATAAATTGGTTATATTCATAATTGCAACCATTATTTCTGGCGATGTAAAATTAACACATCCCTTTTGAAGATAAACTGATTGGGATGAAAGAATACATAATGCCATATAAAGTGGTTACCAAGCTGTTTCTGCACTTCTTTATTAAATTTACTCTTATTAATTACTTAATTAAATTACTCTTAAAAGTTAACACATACAATACAAAGACGCCTTTCTTCTTCATGTACCATGTCCTTTCAAAACGTTGGTTACCATCATAGCTATCTTAATTTCATTCACTGCCACCCTAAATAACATGCATCAACGTTATCCTGGATCTAACTTCACCGTGACTCTCTGCGTTACAATTAACTGATATCCAAGGTAAACAATTTGATCAACTTGCTCGAGTTTGGTATTATTTACGTATATAGACGGTTTTATATTCTGTTGTTTACTTATTATGAGTATTTTAGTTTTCAGTATGATCATGTAAAGGATTTATATTAGCATCCAAAAAATAATTGTTAATCCATATCGATTTAATTTTTAAAAGTCTTAAGAAAATATTATTTACATGCATTGTTTGGATTTCGTAAATGGGTGACATTGGTTTTGTAATCTAGGCCACGCATTTTGAAAACACCTAAGTCAACAATTATACTGCTATTAGTAATTCACGGTCACATTCACGTAGGGTCAATCATAACAAACAATTGGGATTTTTTTATAGATAGGTAGAAAGTAAAGAAAGAGATTATTCATTATTCAGAAACCGATGTGGTTAGAATAGAGACGTTATCCATCCTGACACCAACTAGTTACTGTCGTACATGGTGACTTAAATAAATATACTTCGGTAATTAGTGTTTCAGCTTAATCACCCCCCATCATCGGGGGGTTGATACCCCCGTACCACCATAATCAGATCCAGACCTGCTTCCTTACAGCTCTCAACGACACTATCAAGTAGCGTTTGCAGATATTCTTGAGTAGAAGCTAGGAGTACTGTGTCGTCCGCATATCGCAAATTATTGATGACTTCACCGTTCACAACTATTCCTTCTTGTTTTTCAGAAAGTGCATCTTTGAAAATTCTTTCGGAGTAAACGTTGAAAAGCAGGGGCGACAAGAGGCATCCCTGCCATCCTCCTCTTTTCTCTGCCGTCCAAGGCAATGTCTCTTAGAATTTAGATTAATATAGAGTGCTTAACACGATCGAGTACCTTTTGGAAGTCAATAAAACAACAGTACATGTCTACAGATATATCACGACATCTTTGAGCAAGTACGTTCATCCCAATCAATGCCTCTCTCGTTCCAAACCCTTTACGGAAACCAAACTGTGTGTCACTTAGTGCTGTTTCACATTATAAGAATTTTGAACGTGCGAGAAATTTCTCGTGCGGTAATTTTGTCGTACTTGTCCTTTTGACACAATAAGAATTGAGTCGCACGAAGATATTTTGTTGTGTTGTTTAGTATATTATTTTTATTTACACTTTGTGGCTGAGGTAGGTACATGATACGATGTCTGATATGTATCATTACGATGTATCATTACAAATGAGTATTTTTTGTCCATACTTTTGTCCTAACGTACAATGCGTATTTAATTCATTTGCAATTTCTATTTTGTCAGTTATTATTTCTTATGTTTTTAATTCAAAGTCTTAATTTGTTTTTATAACCCGCGAGTAGTCGCGCCGTTAGATAGAATCTCACATTTTATCCTTTTTCGCGATAACTTGATGAAAAATTTTGCAATTTTGAAAAAATTTCGAAGTGCCTCGAGGAAGAGTGTAATAATGCGTAGGAATTTTTTTTTCTTCTTTTTGTGGAATTTATGGCTTTGGGGAGAGCCAATTAGCTTTAATAATTGTTAGAAATAATATTTCTAACATAACAAGTAAATAAAAATACTATAAAATAAAAATTTGTTGTAAATTCGTATTTAAATTCGTATTTTGAGATAGAATTTAACACGCGACTATTCACGTTACAGAAGTGAGCGCGACTACTTCCGGGATAATCGTTGTTGTACTAAGATTTGTAATAAAGTAACAAATTATTCTAAATGGGAAATAAGCTACAGTTTAACTAAAAAAAATGATTTTATTAACGTTTCGACATCCAATTTGGGCGTCGAAACGTTAATAAAATCATTTTTTTAGTTAAATTTGGCTTATTTCCCATTTAGAACAGTTTATTACAAAATTGCCACAAGGAAATGGCTTCAGAACAACATTACAATCTATTTTTTTCATGTACAGAATTTAAAAGACCCTCCGTCGTCCACTCATTTTTAAATGTTGTTCCCCTCGTTTTAAATGTTGTTTTTAGATAATTTCACACAAGACGTGACGGCTCCAGTATTCACCGAGTCGTTTACCCTATAAAACTAAATATAATTTCGTAGAATAAAAGGTATAGTTATATTATATGGGGCGAAATCAAATTATAGCGTTGTGGTTACTTTATCGTCGAAGAAAGAGAAATAAGAGGAACCGAATTCATTGGGTCCATCCTATGAACCCAAAAAGATACGATTTATATATTTTTATATTCACACATATTGATGGAACACCCTCTATACTCAACGTTAATTGCAACTATGTAAAATAAAGTTTATATAAAATATACTTAGCAGTTTTAATTACTGTTATTATCAGTAACATATAATTAATTTTGCTGTACTTACCAAATGTGTTTTTCTTTATCCCCTAATTCGTCAAATTCTTGGTTAAGTGCACGGCATACACCATTCCAAGCATTTCTCGTCAAGTTTCTATATTTATAAATTGCTATTGTTTTGTCCCAAAGAACAGGTGTCGCTTCAATTAATGTTATTAATATTTCACTATCAATCTAAGACATCATAATATAAAATATTTGCACCTACTTCAAACAGCCACAAAATGTAAATGAAAATAATGTACCAAACAACCAAAGAAACTACCTTCGTGCGACTGAACGACTGTATCATATGAAAGGATGCATTCAGTCCCCTATGCTACTGGGTGCTTAAAGACGGCACGGCTGCCGTCTGTTGTTGTAGCAAGGGACGACATAATCACGGCGACTTTACCGAACGTTTCAACCACCGTCTAGTGAGAAAGGCTTCATATGATTACATGAGCCACCATTGGAATGTCGTCGTGTGTTCTAACCCTCGCACGTTTAAATTCTTATAATGTGAAACAGCGCTTACGTATTCCTCGCATTTATTGTAGATACGGCCATGTATTCCCTTCAGAAAAATTTCCCAATAAATGGCTTAACAAACTGATGGTTCTATAATTAGCACAGGTTTTTGCTGTTGTCTTAGGTAGAGCTATGAATAATGAATTGGTAGGTTGATTAGGTAGGTGTCCGCTGGTATAAATGGTATTGAAAAACGAAGTTATAGCCTCTAAAACATTGCTATCATTTATAAGCTTATATATTTCACTTGGGATTTCATCAGGACCTGTGCTATGTCATTTTTTGATGATTTTATGGCTTGTAATGTATGACAAAGACTAAAATTAGTAAATAGGGGATATTCCCTTTTCGGCTCACTATAATCCTTTAGTTCTTTATGATACCCCAGGTACATTTTAAAAACATCCCAGGTCGGCTCGAAGATTAACAGGTAGGGCTTAGTACCCCATTAGTAGGTATAATAATAATTTTATCTTGGAATTATAGATTAGGGAAAATTTCTTAAGGCGCATTTAAATCTAAGCGAACACGAACGAACGAACGAATTCGTTCGTTAACTTTATTGTATTTGTACAGCGAATCGAGCACGACCGAACGAATTCGTTCGCATTCGCACATGTTCCAACCGATGTCGGTAAGTGAGCGAATCATCAAAGGAAATCGTTGTTCAATGTGGACAGTGGATAGACGGTAGCGAGCGAATTCGTTTAGAAGTACTGATTTAATTTATTTACAAAACATTAGTTTGAGAGGGTTGTTTATTGTGTAGTTGTGAAAACATAATTTTGCAATATGGAATATGCCTGTGAAACCCAAAATCGAAGCTATATAAAATAATAAACAGAAAAACTGATGCTTGTTTTAACATTTCTATAGGAATGGGTTGTGATGTCTCTGAACTAAAAAAATGAATTAGCTTCTGGCATCATTTAGACGAGAAAGACAAAAAGAGGGTTCGAAGTGGTTTGCTTTTAAAAGCCTAAAGGCGGAGACAGATATCCGCGCCGCGAACTCCGCGCCGTGTGTGCGCCGCGCGTTCGTGGCGCGGTTATTGTTCGATAAAATTTTTCATTTTGACGATCCAGAGGAAACTTACGAACGTTTAGTAATTGTAGATAATCATGTCTCTGTCCTGTACTTCTACTACATCTTATTTTGGTATTGTTCTGAAACTATTTTCTTGTGTCATCTTATGCAATTTACTATTTTATGTGGAATAAGCCACAGTTTGGGAACATTTCGGGAACTACTTTTTTCGCTTCCCGGCAACACAAATATAATGGTAGGGGAGCCCAAGCGGAGATTTTTGCAGTTACTCGAGCGCGTCAGATTATCATATGGGGAGAAACGTGGTACCCTGCAGATGTACCTCCACCATATATTGGCTCTTAACACAGGGGAGTTCGTTCAGGGGGCCCGAAAAAAAATCTATCCTTAAAAATACTCGAAATTGTCAGATTAAGATAAGGTAAGTTAAGTACATGCAAAAGAGTCTATATTTCAAAAATATGACGATTTGAGCGGGGCGTACGGAAATAGGTGAGTCAAAAAGTTTCACAAAAAAAAAGCGAATATTTCGCGAAATGAACGTCAGATTGAAAAACTAAAAACTACGTGTTCAATATTTTTCAAAAATCTATCGAAAAATACCAAACTTGACCTTTCACGGAGAGGGGTGGGGGTAAATTTAAAATTTTAAATACAAATCCCGCGATCTTTCGCAAAATAAACATCATATCGAAAAACTGCAAAATACACTTTATCAATATTTTTGAAAAATCTATCGAATGCTTCCAAACACGACCCCCCACGTAGGTGAGGTGGGGGGTTACTTTAAAATCTTAAATGGTAGACCCCGTTTCTTATTGCAGATTTGGATTGTTTGTATAAAAATAAACAACTTTTATTCGAAACATTTTTTTGAATTATGGATATATGGCGCTATAATCGGAAAAAAGATTGTTGGAAATGGAAAATTAAATTAAAAAATGGGAAGTCCCCACTAAAATGGAAAATTGTAGTTAACTTTTTTGGTTTTAGGACCTAATAATCACAACCCAATAGGTCCCCAAAGCGCTCGAGTGACTGCACATTTAGCATACTTTGCTCCCCTACCATAATATATCTGCTTGTTCCTACAACCAGAAACAAAATTAGAGAACTATAGGTACTTCCAAGTCATGCGTTACCTTTTTCGTTTTCCGGTGACACAATTGTAATGTATCTGCTTGTTTCAACTGCGTAGCTTCACTAGAAACGAAATTAGAGAACTATAGGTTCTTCCAAGCCCTGTGTTAACTTTTTCGCTTTCCGGTGACCCAATTATAATATATCTGCTTGTTCCAACTCAGTTGCTTCACCAGAAGCCGAAGTTAGGAAACTATAGCATCTTCCAAGATGTGCGTTACCTTTTTCGCTTTCCGACGACACAATTATAACATATCTACTTGTTCCAACTCTGTTGCTTCACCAGAAGCGAAGTTAGGAAACTATAGGCTCTTCCAAGTTGTGCGTTACCTTTTTCGTTTTCCGGTGACCCAATTATAATATATCTGCTTGTTCCAACTCCGTTGCTTCACCAGAAGCGAAGTTAGAAAACTATTGGGTCTTCCAAGTTGTGCGTTATCTTTTTGGCTTTCCGGTGACCCAATTATAATATATCTGCTTGTTCCAACTCAGTTGCTTCACCAGAAGCGAAGTTAGGAAACTATAGGCTCTTCCAAGATGTGCGTTACCTTTTTCGCTTTCCGAAGACACAATTATAACATATCTACTTGTTCCAACTCCGTTGCTTCACCAGAAGCGAAGTTAGGAAACTATAGGCTCTTCCAAGTTGTGCGTTACCTTTTTCGTTTTCCGGTGACCCAATTATAAAATATATGTTTGTTCTAACTCCGTTGCTTCACCAGAAGCGAAGTTAGAAAACTATTGGGTCTTCCAAGTTGTGCGTTACCTTTTTGGCTTTCCGGTGACCCAATTATAATATATCTGCTTGTTCCAACTCTGTTGCTTCACCAGAAGCGAAGTTAGAAGACTATAGGTTCTCCAAGTCGTGCGTTACCTATTTCGCTTTCCGGTGACACATAATATATATCTGCTTATGAATGTTTTTTTGATATTGATAACTATTTCCGAAGTGAAAGTCGTTTAATTTCAAACTCGAATTGTGGCTTATGCCCAAATAAAATAGTAAATCTTATTTTTAATACATGTTATTTTTAGTACAATGAACTAACATTTTTTAAAAAGGTCCGCATGTACATTTTTTTATTTCAGCTTCTATTTCCGTTCAGATCGGATTTAAGTTGTTTCTTTAAATTAAATGGTTCTTTATTGAGGATCCCACAATAATGATTTTCCACGGTAAACATCAATAAGTTAGATATTTCCTTCCGACAGTTCCGACCATTCCATTACTAACAAATATTCAACTCATGCGCGCCAAAACCAACAAACCACTCGCAAACCCGTCCAAATACGTATTGCGAACCATCAAAGCGTTTGTTGAACAACCGACAGAATTTAGATCGTGGTGCGCCGTGTGCGTGCCGTTTGTGCGTCACTTGAAAACACGTACTAATCTGACGAATACGCTGCGCGCGAGCGGCTCGCACACCGAGCAGAGCGCATATGTATATCCGCCTTAATGTTTTTATTGGATAAATTTCAACCCAGAAACACTAATGAATTAACCAAATCAAATTAATTGCTAAAATTAATTAAAAGCAAATTTATTTTGATACACCAATTTTACAATTTATTATTTGAACATAATATAGTCATAATATCGAGAGCAAGTAACTTTTTCGAGGAAGAATTTTAAGAAAGCTTGTTCTTTATTATATTATTTTCTAAGCTCCCTCAAACAGCGTATAATACCTGCTATCTGCTATTTTTGTAAGCTATTATTGTATTAAAATTTACCCAGCAAGAAACACGAAAATAAACTTAAACACAATGTGTGACTGGCACTGGCCCATCTTAAAAACATCTGCGGGCAATATGCACTCCCGATCATCAACGAATGCGAACGTTCGCTTCAATGTAAATGGCCCTACTTTGTAGCGAACGAATGACCAAGCGAACACCTACGAATTCGTTCCTTCGTTCGTTCGTTCGTGTTCGCTTTGATTTAAATGCGCCTTTATTAACATAGAAAAATATCCTTCCTTCAATACCCATTTCTTCAATATTGTACAGAAATTTTGGGTTCTTTACGAATTTAAGAAACAGTTTCTCTTGGTTGGAAATGTTGGCCGTGGAATCGATTTCGCTACTGATACATAGGATAAAGCTTGGTTAGATGTTTGAGACATATTGACTGTTTAGGTATCTGCTACGACACTGCTCATGTAGTCAAAAACAATTATTATTTCTAGTTGAAGGTATACCAACGTCACTGTTTTTGCACTATGTTTTACAAAGCACGACAAAATACAGACCGATGGTACTCGCTCGACACCTCGTAGTGGAATCAATTTATCTTTCAATTAATTACTAATTCAGTATTCAGACAAAATAGAGTGTAATGACATCTTTAAAGGCCAGTATAAGTGCAATGTTTAGTCAAAGAGGAAAATTATTATTGTTGTGTGAACGTTATCAATTTAAAGAACAAAAACAAATAGCTTCAGGTGAAACAAAGTGGAGATGTGTAAGGGATAATTGCAAAGCTTACCGTCAAACTGGTTTATTTGACTTTCTGTTCTAAAATAGAATTCATCTGGTATTGTTCAAGTTTCCTTCATTCGGCACCGACCTTTTGCATCATTTCAAGGTCTTGAGGATTACAAATTCGGGTCAATTTTGACATTAGTGGTAAAGGGATTTGGCAATTGTTAAACCTATAACTACTTTATCGCTTTGGAAAAATTTATTTAAATCCAAAAATTTTGGTAAAGCCAATCCAAAAATAGGTAAAAAAGTTCCCACTCCAATTCATCCACTAATTTTAATTTAATTTTATTTACGTTGCGTTAAGATGTTGAAATTTAGCTCCAGAGAAATGTTTGTTTTCATGTCAACCTTAAGATTATCGTATAAAATGAGAATTATCATACACCTGGCAACGCAGTGTAGCAGTGTACGCAGTTTTACAACAGTGATAAATTCGATCGGAAACATTCGAGTTTCGATCGGGAGCCTAGGATATATTATTTTCATTTCTGTCTAATACGTTTAAATATTAATGCTGGCATCTGTCAGTACCTCTCGCTAAGTATCCCGCACAAACCTTATGGAAATTAGGTCCCAGTGGATTTCGTTCATACGTTGGGATAACACTCTGAAGTATCCTGATAAAAAGTTCTCATGGGCACAACTCAATCGTATGAAGGATTTTCAAGATATAGAGGCACAAACTCGGAAAAGTATAAGATTTACTGGGTATTCCAATTCCCTGAGTTACTGGTTATCTGGCAACATGTAGAAGTTTGGATCAAGAAAAAGTACTACATAGTAGTCTAGGATTTTTTCGTGGCCTATCCAATGGCGACTTTTAATTTGACCTTGACCTTCAACGGACGTCATCTTCTAGAGTTTCGAGGGTTTTCGGCATTAAATTGATATAACCAGATTACTCATGGGTTTTTGGGATCGCTAAACACGAATATGCCATCAGAATTGACCTCCGGAGGACGTGGTGGCCAGGGCCACTGCAAGGGACGTCATCTTCTAGAGTTTCGATGGTTTTCGGCATTTAATTGATGCAAATGAATTACTGGAGGGTTTTTTGAGGTCGCTAAACACGAATATGCCACCAGAACCAACTCCCGGAGCACCTGGTTTCCAAGGTAAATGAAAGGCGCTCCTCGAGTTTCGAGGGTCTTTGGTACTACATTAATGCATACGGATTAGTTATAGGTTTTTGGGGTTGCTGAACACGAATACGTGATCAGCACAGACACGGGAGCACCTGGTGCCTAAGACAGGTTATCTTCTGGAGTTTCGGAGGAATCAAATAGAGGAATCAAATGGATTACTCTTAGGTTTTTAACTTCAGAAGATAACCTGTCTTATGCTCCTGTGTCTGTGGTGATCACGTATTCGTGTTCAGCAACGCCAAAAACCTGTAACTAATCCGTTTGCATTAATGTAATAACAAAGACCCTCGAAACTCGAGGAGCGCCTTTCATTGCCTTAGAAACAGGTGCTCCGGGAGTTGGTTCTGGTGGCATATTCGTGTTTAGCGACCTCAAAAACCCCTCCAGTAATTCATTTGCATCAATTAAATGCCGAAAACCATCGAAACTCTAGAAGATGACGTCCATTGCAGTGGCCCTGGCCACCACGTTATCCGGAGGTCAATTATGATGGCATATTCGTGATTAGCGATCCCAAAAACCAATGAGTAATCTGTTTATATCAATTTAATGCCGAAAACCCTCGAAACTCTAGAAGATGACGTCCGTTGAAGGTCAAGGTCAAAGTAAAGGTCACCATTGGATAGCCAGGAAAAATCCCAGACTACTAGTACTTTTCCTTGATCCAAACTTCTACATGTTGCCAGATAACCAGTAACTCAGGGAATTGGAAGACCCAGTAAATCTTATAATTTTCCGAGTTTGTGCCTCTATATCTTGAAAATCCTTCATACGATTGAGTTACGCCCATGAGAACTTTTTATCAGGATGCTTCAAAGAGTATTTTCCCAAAGTATGAACGAAATCCACTGGGACCTAATTTCCATAAGGTTTGTGCGGGGTACTTTCGTAATACTTACCATAAAATTTTTCCCTATCTGTATATCTCAAAGACTAAAAAGATAAACTTGTTTTAGTGTTGGATAAATTAGTTGAACCACTTAGAGCTACACTAACCATGAAAGTAAAAGCTAATTCAGTCAAACAAGAATATGAGAAACAAGACGAACTGAAAAAATCCGCTATGCGGGCTGTAGCAGCTCTTTTGAGCATACCAGATGCAGGTAAATACAATATCTCTTTAAATAAAAAAGTATTTAAAAGCAAAAAAGAAATCCAAAGAACCGGAGAACTAATGATTTCTTACGCTGGAAAATAAATTCTGGTTACAACCTAAATCCGAGCCTTCTACAATTTACAAAGTAAACGGACGATAAATGGATAGACATGGGGAATCTACAATATGCATTTCACGACACGTCAATTTATCTATGTAAGAATCCAACGAATTTGATTCCAGGTGCTCAATTTGTGAGTAAACGAAGGTAATGTAAGACAGTTTAAGATTTATTTTCGTTTCAGAGACCACCACCATCAGTGGCGTACTGATAGATCAGCGGGCCCTGGTTCCAGTTGGGATGCGGGCCCGCCTGCCCAATAAAACCACACATTGTATATCAAAAGTTTTTAATAAACATTGAATATAAATCATCATATATCATAAAATGTATCATACATTTTTTATAAAAACTCAAGCTAATTATAAATGAATTACTGCCACCCTAAATACAGGGTGAGTCATGAGGAACTGTACATACTCCTACCTCGTATAGAAGCTCCTATGGGGAATAACAAATGACCATTAAAAAGTGTCTGCTCCCATTGTTTAATAATATACAGGGCGAGTTTCGCATTTTGATAGAAATTTGTATTCGTCATAATTTTTGAACGGTCAGATCGATGTGTCTCTTATTTTGGTCAATCGTTACACTATTACCACCCAATCAACTGATTTAGTCAAACTAGAAAAAAATCAGGTCCGGCTTTAAAAAAATAGTTCGTTTGGGTCTTAGAAAAAATTTCACCCTGTATACGCTTTTTGAAAACTCTAATATGAATTTTACAAATTAGACAAATAGGCAATTAAAATGGCATATTTATTTTTCCCCCACACGATTACTTAATTTTTTATAAAAAAATCAAATTTGACTATGAATTAAAAGTTTGGTAAAGTGAACCATAGATTTAAAAAAATTAACTTTTATTACAAAAATTAATTTTTTTAAACAAATATTGAATAAATTAGTTGATTGGGTGGTAAAATAAGTTAAATATTTGTTAAAAAAAATTAATTTTTGTAATAAAAGTTAATTTTTTTAAATCTATGGTTCACTTTACCAAACTTCTAATTCACAGTCAAATTTGATTTTTTTATAAAAAAATTAAGTAATCGTGTGGGAAAAAATAGATATGCCATTTTAATTGCCTATTTGTCTAATTTATAAAATTCATATTAGAGTTTTCAAAAAGCGTATACAGGGTGAAATTTTTTCTAAGACCAAAACGAACTAATTTTTTAAAGCCGGACCTGATTTTTTTCTAGTTTGACTAAATCAGTTTATTAGGTGGTAATAGTGTAACGATTGGCCAAAATAAGAGACACATCGATCTGACCGTTCAAAAATTATGACGAATACAAATTTCTGTCAAAATTCGAAACTCGCCCTGTATATTATTAAACAATGGGAACAGATACTTTTTAATGGTCATTTGTTATTCTCCATAGGGGCCTCTATACGAGGTAGGAGTATGTACAGTTCCTCATGACTCACCCTGTATAAAAACTCAAGCTGAACTACAAATTTTATAGTTCATTTTACTCACGGTTGTTGCTCCAAATTTTAAAGAACCGTTTGGATTGACATGAAATTTGGCATAAACATAGCTAACATGTCAAAGAAAAAAGGTGATATTGTGCCGATGTGTGATTCTGTCTGGGGGGTGAGTTTCTTCCCTTCTTGGGGGTGAAAAAATACACGTTCAAGATAAGTCCGGAATTGGATAAACTAACTAGTTCTAAGCAACTTTAGTTCCATAGATTGTTTTCACTAAGTCAATATTTTTTGAGTTACTTGCGAGTGAATATGTTCATTTTTCAACAAAAAAACTACGTTTCTAGAGGGTTTTTCGGAAAGAACTCAAAAAGTCCTGTAGACCCAGTAGGAGCAGAGTCGTAGGTAATGAAAAATAGGTTCTTATTCGTCAAATTCCAAATCGAATATTTTAACTCATCACACGTTTTTTAAAGTGTTTAAAAAAGCTGATTTTCTGTTTTTCTTTAAATGTTTCTAGCATCAAAAGTAAACAAGGTACGCTCAAAACAAAGTTGGTCATTTTTCTTGGTAAAAAAAATCGTAAAAATCACCACCTAATTAGCATCTCAAATGGAACTAATCGTTACCGCTTCACAAGTTACTTGACTTACATATTGTTTATATGATCTGTAAGTTTTATCAGTTCAAAGTTCTCATTTTTGAAAATAATTGGTTGAGTAAAAATTATTTTTTAATTATGAAATTTTTTTTAAATAACTTAAAAATTATTGGTGATACCAAAAATCTCAAGTAGTAAAAAAATAGGCTATTGCAAATATTTTGGACTTTTTGTTTTTCTGAAGAAAAAAATTGGTTAAGGTATGGCTATTCAAAATTTGTATACACTCGTGATTAGTGACTCGTTTAGCCCATTTAACTACAGCCTTTTCAAAAATAAGCACTATGAACCAATGAATCTTACAGATCTTATAAAAAATACATAAGTAAAGTAATTTGTGAAGCGGTAACGATTAATTTCATTTCGCATTTTTCAATTTTTCGACCAACATTATTTTGATCGTTACTTACTTTTCATGTTAGAAACTTTTTTATTAAAGAAAAACAAAGTTTTTTTATATAATTTAAAAAAAAAGTTGAAAACAGTCTTCCCTTGAAAATTGCTTGATTTTTTGGATATTTGGTAGAACTTACTTTTTATTAGCTATAACTCTGCTGCTATACAGGGTGCGCCAAACCTCTGGTTTTCTTTCATTACGGCCAAATTATGGGATATCCAAAAAAATGTTTTTAACAAAATTAATTTATATCGAAACCATCTATAATTTAAAATTATTTTTGATTATACACGGTGAGTCAGAACGACGGTACGAACCAAGGTTGTGTTTTTTTAAATGGAACACCCTATATATTAAATCATTTTTGAATATATTCTTTAAAAATATTAAGAATTTGTATAAGGTATTACAGGCCTGAAGTTAACAATTTTCTAAATATTTACACTTTTATTGAGAAAAATGGTAATATTCAAAGGGCTGTGAATTAGGCTTCAAGGTAATAAAAATTTAAATGATATGCAAAGTTCTTTTAGTATAATGTTATTTTAAAATAAATTAACATATTTGACATATAGCCATAGAATATACAGTGTGATCAGTAATTGCAAATACAAAATTTTCTCATTTTTTTTAAATGGGACACCCTGTATATGAGTATTGCCTTTTGTAGTAAATATTATAACCTTTCTTTTGGTATAAGGTTGTATGCACCTAACATGTTTCGTTTTGTAGATATTTAAAAAAAGCTATAGATTTTACGTTTTTGTGGATTTTTTATTAAAAAATTTTTTTGCAAAAAAAATAATTATAATCTGGTTTTAGAAACATACATTAAAATATCAAATATGAAAATAACGTAATTAAAGATTAAAATAAATCGCATACTAGTACAATTCAATTGAATTTAATAACTTAAAATTATTTTACAAAAAATATGTTACCATACTAATGAATGCATAAATTAGTTACTAAATTAAATAAACAACCAAATTTGATATCTACCCTAGAAATTTTTCTACCACAGACACTTTCCTGTACCAAATTAATTGTTAGTTAGTATAGTTAGTATATTGTATTTACGAGTAAGATCAGTTAAACTTTTAATTTACCTACCTCTTAAATTTACTTACATCTTGAGAACATAATTATAAAGTATGCTTTGAAACAAATGAATGTTAAATGTATCAACCAAATTATGTATTAATATAAATAGTATTAACTGGTGTCACAAAAGCTGGTAATACTTTTGTAGTTGAAATTTTTGTAACAATTTTTTATATTTTAAATTTCAATTTTTCAACCGAACAATTGGTGGATATGACATTTGTTTTGGGCGAAACCATTATAAATTATTACCAGCTTTTGTGACACAACTACATATGTAGAAACTATTTACTTCATAATATACTTCTATAACGTTAATTTGTTTCAAAGCATACTTTATACGTTCTCAAGATGTAGGTAAATTAAAAAGTTAAAAACTGATTTACAATTTAACTAACACAATTGGGTACAATAAAGTTACTAGGGTAAAAAAATTTCTAGGGTAGATATCAAATTTGGTTGTTTATTTAATTTAGTAAGTAATTTATGCATTCATTAGTATGGTAAAATATTTTTTGTAAAATAATTTTAAATTATTAAATTCAATTGAATTGTACTAGTATAAGATTTATTTTAATCTTTAATTACGTTTTTATTTTCATATTTGATATTTTAATGTATGTTTCTAAAACAAAATTATAATTATTTTTTTTTGCAAAAAAATTTTTTAATAAAAAATCCGCAAAAACGTAAAATCTATAGTTTTTTTTAAATATCTACAAAACGAAACACGCTGGGTGCATACAACCTTATACCAAAAGAAAGGTTGTAATATTTACTAGAAAAGGCAATGTCCCATTTAAAAAAAAATGAAAAAATTTTGTATTTGCAAATAGTGATCACACTGTATACTCTATGGCTATATGTCAAATATGTTAATTTATTTAAAAATAACAGTATACTAAAAAAACTTTGGCATATCATTTAAATTTTTATTACCTTGAAAGCCTAATTCACAGCCCTTTGAATATTACCATTTTTCTCAATAAAGTCGCGTTTACATGATGGCAATTGGCGAGACAATTGTCATTGGACAATTGTCATCACGTGGTTGCGGATTGTCGGAGGCCAGTCCAGTTGGAAGAGAAGATGTTTACACGGGGCCAACTATTGCCATGGCAGTAGACAGCTAAAACATGGCCGACTGCTCGTCATCTAGAGGGAACTGGCAAAAAACAAGACAGCACTACTGTCCTACACCGTTCACACGGCGCCAATTGTCGCGACAATTGAGATTTCGAGTGGTGGGGGGCTCACTGGGCGCAGCTCATTGTCCTCAGTCTACTCCCGGAGACAACTGAATTTTGGGCCAATTGTGAGGGCAGTTGGCAAGGCAATTGGCCTGAAGTGTTTACACGAAGACAATAATTTCATGCCAGTCAGTTGTCTTCTGACAATTGTCTCGCCAATTGCCATCATGTAAACGCGACTTAAAAGTGTACATATTTCGAAAATTGTTAACTTTAGGCCTATAATACCTTATATAAATTCTTAATATTTTAAAAAAATATATTTAAAAATGATTTAATATATAGGGTGTTCCATTTAAAAAAACCCAACTTTGGTTCGTACCGTCGTTCTGACTCACCCTGTATAATCGAAAATAATTTTAAATTATAGACGGCTTCGATATACATTAATTTTGTTAAGAACATTTTCTTGTATATCCCATAATTTAGCCGTAATCAAAGAAAACCAGAGGTTTGGCGCAACCTGTATATACTCCATCTAATTTACTTACCGTTGCACGTCATCCGCGACATAGCCTGTGACGTCACATGATACCAACACGAAATATTTAGGCGGTAGGTGTGTTCTTTTTTAGAATCACTTTGCCGAGTACACTGGCATTACAGCCACTAGACATATTTTATTATATACGCGTAGAAATAATATTTAAAGATTTCTATTAATGTTAACTTAAAGAAATACACAATAATATGTTTGATTTAATTTGTATAAATGGATTATAAAGCGTTTTTATGAAGCACATTTGTTCGGAATACACTGTAACTATAATCGAACGAAGTTGATAATTTTGGCATAAATTGGTAACATTTATTTGACAGTTGCGGTGCTGACACTTCATATTTGTTTGTATTCTTTACTATAAGTATTTGTTTCATTATATTTACTGTTTTTATTATGTGCTTTAACGTAAGATTATAACTTAATTCTTGTTTTCTATTTCTAAAGTTTTTATTTATTTACATTGAAAATTAATTTGTTTTGCTTTATAATCCACTTCCGCAAAAATTGTGTGATGTATTTGATTTAAAATGAATTCAAGAATTTTTTGTAATTGGGCAACAATGTCAACTTAGATCTCTAACGTAGATAATGACGTGCAATGGTAAGTAAATTAGACGGACTGTACGTGTCTACAGACTTTATATATACTCCACTTTTTTCACTTTTTTATCAGCTATATTTTTGCTAATAGTATTTTTTTAATAAAATACTTCTTGTTTTTTTGCGAAAAAGCGCCTGAAAATGTGTTTTTTTGTAGAAAAATAAACATTTGCACTCGCAATTAACTCGAAAAGTATTGACTTAATGAAAAAACAATATAGAAAAAAAGTTGATTAGAATTAGTTAGTTCGTCAAATTCAGGACTGATTTTGAACGTATATTTTTTCACCCCGAGAAGGGGCGAAAGTCATTCCCTGGGTAAAAGCACAAATCGGCACAATATCTCGTTTTTTCTTTGACATTATTAGCTATGTGTATGCCAAATTTCATGTCTATCCAAAGCCGTTCTTTAAATTTTTTTGGTTTGAAGGTTTTGCAATATTTTACCGTGAGTGAACGGACTATTAAAGTAGTAAATTAATATTAATCCTATCGTTTTTCATACTGACATGACTGATCACTTTACGACAGCCGTATTTATAAATAATAAAATTCAAAAATTTTCTGCATCTAAATCTCCAGTCATAATAAATTAAAAACCAATATCGGAAAACTACTACAGCTTTTAAAAAATGAACAATATCAAAAAAATAGATTTTCAAATTGCATATTATGATACATTTATTAATAAGTTAAATAATTACATACAAATATCTAGGGAGATAAAACCCTTAAATAAACAAATATAAAAAAACTTGGATCGGTGAGGTTGATATCAATCAAATGACGAGATTTTCTTAAAAATAAATTAGTGTTTATATTTTATCCTTATTATGCTTACCACTATATAATTGTCTATATTTATGCAGGTGTTATGATGAGGGTGCTATAAATACAAACAAAAGGAGCATCGAGCGTCTTGGAATTATTTTTATGACGGTATAAAACTTGCATTGAATATCTGTTTCCGAATTTGCAACTTTGCAGTTTTACAACTTCTGCTAATATAAAAAATAGTACAAAAGTGTTTGTGTTAGCACGTGTTTAGGCAGGCAACGGCGGTTATTCTTTAAACAAGTGTTGAGACAAGGGCTTTGTTTAGCAGGTAAAATGAAGAAACCTTACGATAAATAACGTTCTCTGTGTTACTTAATAAATTTGGTTTTCAAATTTTTTGATGAATAGGTATTTTTTGTTTTTATTTATAAATACCTACACAAAAATTAAAATTTATTAAGCAGTTACATTTCGTAGTGTGTACTTGTGTAGTTCAAAATGTCCCAAACAAATTATGTAGAAACAAAAAAGGCAAAAAACGCGTTAAAGCGGGCCCCTGCGGGGCCCGGGCCCTGGTTCCGCGGAACCATGCTCAGTAGGCCACTGACCACCATCTGTTTACGTACGTTTTAACCTCTTGGTTTCTTCCGAACAGCCAGGAGAGATTCGGTTTCGATTCAGACCACACCACGGGCTGTTCTGAGGAGTTCAAGAGAACGAAATATGCATAAACAGATGGTGGTGGTCTCTAAAACGAAATTAAATACTAAACTGTCTTTCATTACCTTTGTTTTGTTACAAAACTGACTTTTCTATGATCTTTTAGGCACTAATGTTTAGTTTTAGTTGACTTAATTTATTTTTAATAACTTACTTCTAAACAAATGAAAAACACTGAATTTATATCCTTTATTTTACAAACTACGATATCTAATTTATTTATTACACTAAATATAATAATTTATCTAATTACAAATTAAAAAAATATACCGCGCCCGTTACATATCAAAGTACACCGACGTTTTCAGATTCACAACTGCCCTGCTAATTCCAAAAACCTACTATTTATACAACATTCAATGTTCTAGAAATAAATAACAAGTTTAAAGAATTTACTCCAAAAGTCGAGAAGAAATAGAACATCATAAATCATAAAAACGTCGGGTCGTTTGCCGAAAAGAATATTTACATAACAATAAAAGAATTTACTAGTAAATCATAAATCAATAGTTTGTTTACGTTAAAAGATAAAAGGGTCTTGTTTACATTAAAATTATAATAAATAGGCCAGGTCGTGAGCAGCCTGCAGTGTCACAGTTTACTCACAAATTGAGCACAGGAATCAAATTCGTTGGATTCTTACATAGATAAATTGACGTGTCGTGAAATGCATATTGTAGATTCCCCATGTCTATCCATTTATCGTCCGTTTGCTTTGTAAATTGTAGAAGGCTCGGATTTAGGTTGTCTGGTGCTTTGGAATTATTTTTGCCTTTAAAAAAGTATTTCTTTCTATACTCTGGGATTCACAGTTTCGAATCAAATGTCAACATTTCTAATCCTCTTCTAGGAACTTGAAACTGCGAGTGACCAAGAAAATTGTTCGTGATCTAATAATTCAGTTTATTTTTATTTTTTTTAGATAAAAATCCACATCTGATTGAATTTGTAAGCCAAATCAAGAATTCCCCTGACTTGGTACCAATATTTGAGGCAGTTAAGAAAGACTCCTCAACTTCTCACAATGACTGCCTCTTGATGGATCAAAGTTAAATTTAATTTTTTCTCCTTGTGAATTTAAAGTTGATTAAATTGTAATTTTTAAGTTACTCGTTAAATTATTTTTATGTATTTAAATTTTCAATTTAATTTCATTGCTTATTTAAAATGTGAATTCATTTTTGTTTTATTAATTTGCTACAACGTGAAAAGGTAATAAGTTTGAACGATGGTTTGGCGAAATAGTAATAATACTACTTTTTGTAAGTTTGTAATGCTACAACACATGCTGTTGAAATAAAAACACTTTTTTCTTATTTCTACATAAATCTTACTCAATTATCATATAAGAGACGGTTAAAACAAAAACATTTGTGCAAATAGGCCGAGATATATAATATAACGGTAAATAATTTTCCCATAAAGAGAGGCTGATATTTTCGATTTGAATTCTTCCAAATTGATCCTAATTATCCAAATTTTGATTTATCCCCTTTTCACGAGCTGTAGCGAATTAAATCTTGTGCAAAAATAAAACCAATAATTTTGAATATTATAAAATGTAATAAATATCATTTCGTCAATTCACAGTATTCATTGAGACCTAACTCCGGCGTACCTCAAGGTAGTGTTCTTGGTACACTCTTATACCTATTATACACGGCTGCTCTACCCTCTTCTGATCAGTGCTCCTTAGGAACATTCGCTGATGACACCGTCATCCTCTAGTCCCCCACTCATTCGAAGCATCTAGATCTAGAAGGTTACAACACCACTGAGACACATTCAGATGTGGTTAAGAAAATGGAGAATGAGGGTTAATGAGAGTAAATCAAACCATGTAACTTTTACAACTGATGCCCTCAGAGCAACAGTGGCCTAAGTCGCATATTGAGCATTTTTAGATTAATATATCAATAAAATAACAAACATATCGTCAGAGCAACATACCCTAACGTCATTTTTAACGAATATGAGTCATACCTATTATTGGATTCGTATTAAGAAGACGCATCTACCAGTGCTACAAGTTTTAAAAAATAACCACTAAAGAGCGCTCTACCTTAACAAATGTAACAGCCCACATTGTCATTTGGTCAGTAACACACCATATCGTCAGTTATTTCCATGCTTCTGTTCATTATTTGTTGTGACCTGAGTTTTGCATCGAGATTTTAGAATTTTGGTAAGTACAAAGTTTATTTTAAGATTAATTTATTAAATTTCTTACATTTCCAAAAAAAAATCAATTAATTTTGATATATTTTCTGTTTGTGATGGCCGTAATTTCATTTATTTTAAAACGTTAGTTCGTAATTTGATATTACGGAGAGTTACATACAACCCAAATTGACAATAAGGTATGTTGTTTGTTTAACATAATACGACGTTATTGGCAGTTAAACAAAATCTGAATTATACAGTGTGTTGTACGGTAAATTAGAGATAAAGAAATATTATAGTAAGTTTGATTGATTGGTTTTTAAATTAATTATTGTGTATTATTCATATTAAATCTCTACCTATATTTTTAATAATCCAATTATTCTTTTTTGTCTTTATAGAACATTGAAATATCTTGTGGTAAAAGATGTCTAGTGGAAGTGATTACAACCCAGTTTCGGATGAAGACAATTTGTATGATTCCAATGAACTACTGGAATGTTTGCAGACGTATAATCAGCTTAATCAGCTTAAACCCTCAGCTACTCCCAGACGCAAAAGTAATAGCAGCCTAAAGACAGACGAATGTCAATCCTCATCACACGGTAATAATAATCTCCATCTCACTACAAATGATGTTGATTTATTAGAAGTCAGCAAGGATAATATTTCTCAACAGACGTCAGACTGCTTAGGAATTGTACCAGTGCTTTGCAATGATAGTACTAACTTAAATCAATACGTTGAAGATATAATGAATGCTGAGTTTGTTTACATGGACCGAAATACTAGTTTAGAAAAAGAAGTCAATTCGTCAGCTTATTCTAAGATAATGAATGTAAATTCTCTCTTCGCTGAAACCTCAGACGTTTACTCAAATATTATACAAACATCACCTAATACTAATAATATAGATAATGCAGAGAACAATACTGAACAAAAGAAGTCTGAATATGTCTCTTCAACCAAAAAACGTTTAACAGCTCGCAATAACCGAGAAAAAGGAAAAGAATATATCGGATTCCGTATGTTAGACAATAAGTCTACAAACAAAATTGTCCAAGATGTCAAGCGTGGAGCAAGGCAAATGGGAGTTCGTTGTAATCTTCAGGGTTGTGGAAGATATAAATTAACCAGGAAGTGTTACTCTATATCTGATGAGAAGAGAAAAGAACTTTTCGAATTATTTTGGTCTTGGTCTTGGGACAGTAAAAAAATGTACGTTCGTACTTTAGTTGAAAAGAAAAACCCGATACGTATCAGGGGAGGACCAAACTCTAGAACAGCGGTGCTCAAAGAGTCGATCGCGATCGACCGGTCGATCGCCAAAGTTTTTGAAGTCGATCGCGATTCACGGAAAAAATAAAATTTTATTACATTTGTATTTAATACAAATGGCAAAGACGGGGAATGCGCTGACTCACTACACGTGTATGAGCGAAATAAAATATGCGATCTCCTCACCCAAAAGTTGCAATAATGCCGATTCGGCATATCAGCATTCACAGATAACTTAAACTGGTGTGTGCTGTATCGGCATTGTATGGCTGTTAGTCAATCATTAGTCATTCATTACCAAAGTATTTTAAAAACCAGTCAAAGATTTTATTATACGTTAATATTTGAAACTCGATATGAGTGCGGCGAAAAAGAGTAAAACATATCATTTTAATAATGCCTGGGAAGAAGAATTCCTGTTTACCATGGTGAAAGATAAGTGTGTTTGTCTTGTTTGTCGGTCTTCCGTTGCTCTTCCCAAACGCGGAAATTTAGAACGGCATTATAAAACTTTGCACAAAAACTATGAAAATGATTTTCCGCCAAACAGTTTGTTTAGAAAACGGAAAGTGCAAGACTTGAAAAGTAGTTTGAAGACGGAACAATCAATGTTCACTAGGCCTGTTAAACAATCAGTAGCTGCAACGATTGCGTCATTCAAAATTTCTTATATACTGGCACAACATAAAAAACCGTTTGAAGATGGAGAGGTAGTGAAAGAAGCATTCATTGAAGCAGCGAGTGTATTATTTGAGGACTTCAAAAATAAAACGGATATTATATCTGCTATCAAAGAAGTCCAGTTGTCACGCCCAACGGTCACCAGACGTATCGAAATCATGGGCAAAGATTGGGAAACCCAAGTGAAAAGTGATATTATGAAGTGTGTATACTTTTCTTTGCAATTTGACGAGTCAACCGATATGACTGATACCGCCCAGTTGTGTATTTTCATTCGAATTGTATTTTCTGATATGTCATGTAAAGAAGATTTGTTAACAATGCTGCCTCTGAAAGAGAAAACTCGCGGAGAAGATATATACAACGTTTTTATAAATTTTGTGGAACAATACGAGCTACCGATTTACAAACTAGTGTGTATTACAACGGATGGTGCACCATCCATGACTGGCGTTAACAATGGATTTGTTGCATTATGTCGAGCTAACGAGGACTTTCCATCGTTTTTTTCATTTCATTGCATTATTCACCAGCAAGTTTTGTGTTCCAAAATTTTAAATATGGACGACATTATGAAGATTACAACAAAAATTGTGAATTCAATAAGAGCGCGAAGCTTGCAACGACGTCTTTTTAAAGCGCAATTGGAAGCTAGCGACTCTGCGGAACACACTGATTTACTTCTGCATACAGATGTGAGGTGGTTGAGCCGTGGAACATTTTTAGATAGGTTCCAGGAGTTACTTCCCGAAATAATTTCTTTTCTAGCGGAACGAGGGGACGACACTCATCTACTTCAGAACGAAAAATGGCTCAGTGACCTAGCTTTCTTATTAGATTTAACAAATCATTTGAACGTCCTTAATTTGGAACTACAAGGTAAAAAACAAACAATTATCGATATGATGAGCGCAGTACATTTTTTTGTCAACAAATTAAAAATATTGATTAAACAAATTAACAGAAAGGATTTAAACAACTTTCCATCGTTGAAAAAAGGGTAACCGCTCATTTGCATTATGTCTATTACGAGACGGAGCTGCAAGCACTTCATAGTGAGTTTGAAAGACGCTTCGCTGATTTTAAAAAACTGACAGATATTGTAACATTTATGTCTAATCCATTTTCTTGCGAAGACGTGGAAAAAATTGCAACTGAAATATCCGTTACTTTCAATATGGAAATCGTTTCCGTCCAAAATGAGGTACTAAAAATAATTTCGGATGTACACCTTAAATCCAGAGCGACTGATACGAAATTTTGGTCTTTCATATCGTCTGAGAAATATCCATCTTTGAGGCAAGTAGCTCTCCAGCTCACAGCATTCTTTGGATCAACATACTTGTGTGAGTCTGCATTTTCCCAAATGAAGGTAGTGAAATCAAAGTATCGTAATCGGCTAACTGACGAACATCTCTCATCATGCTTGCGTTTGGCCCTCGGTAATTACGTACCATCATATGAAAAACTTGTGGATGATATGCAGTGCCATGCATCAACATCCAAATAAAATTAAGATGAACAACATGACTTTAATTCCAACTCTCTATATTTACAACTTTTTATGACAGAAATGTGCAATAAAGTTTTTTATTTTCATAATTGTTTTTTTTTACTAGCAGTCGATCGCTGGACGCTTGCAGTTTATGAGGTAGATCCCACGTAGTATAAGTCTGAGCACCACTGCTCTAGAAGAAAGGTATCCCTTTTTTATTTTCTTAAAACTGACAACGAAAAAATTCCCGTTTGCAAGAATATGTTTATGTCTACATTAGGATTAACTGAAGATGAAGTGCGTCATTGACTCAGTAAAGAGCATGAGAGTAGAAATAGTGACAGGGATGAGCCAGAGCCATTTGAAGACATCTCTAATGACGTTGAAAATAACTTGCAAATAAATGACGTGAGTAATTCGCAAGTAAGTGGGGCCGATTCTGGTCAATCAAGGCGCGCTAGGCGTAATAGGCAGTTATATTTGGAAAACTTTTTATCCAAACTACCAAAACTTCTTTCACATTATTGCCGCAAAAATTCTAAAAAGCAATATTTACAGACAGATATTAGGTCTAAAACTCATCTTCATGAGATTTATGTTAAACAATGCACAGAGGACAATGTTGCACATGTAAGCAGAGCTCAGTTTAGTAATACTCTAAAAAACATGAATATTGCCATTTATATTCCACGAAAAGACATGTGTGACAAGTGCTATGCTTATAATTGTAAGAATATCACAGAAGAATAGTATTTGGAGCACAGAGCTCGAAAAGAAGAAGCTCAAAATGAAAAAACTGAAGACAAAAAGAAGGCCATGAATGGAGAATGTCACACAATTTGCTGTGACCTTATGAAAGTCCAAACCATACCATTTCTTAGGGCCAGCGCAGCATATTACAAGTTAAAATTAACTGTCCACAATTATACAGTATATAACTTGGCAACCCACGATGTTATGGCGTATTGGTTTGACGAAACCAACAATAACCTTAGTGCTTCAACCTTTGCTTCTTTTTTAGTGGATTATACGTCACAACTTTTAAAAATTTCTCTTAAACCAGTGGTGATATACTCAGACGGGTGTAACTATCAAAATAGAAACTCAGTTCTTTCAAATGCGCTCTTACATTTGAGCATGACTTCAGGAGTGACCATCACTCATAAATATTTAGAAGTTGGCCACACATACACAGAAGGCGACTCGGTACATAGCCATATCGAGGCTACTTTTGAAGACTTAGATGTTCTTCTACCTAGTCAATTTGTGGCATTATCAAAAGTAGCTCGAAAGAAAGCTCAGAAAGTTGATCCTTACAGAGCTCAACAGGTGGATTTCGAATTCTTCAAGGATTTCAATACATCAATAATATACTTCCATCCGACCGGGAAAGAAACCTGGAGATCCTACTGTTACGGATTTAAGAATTCTCTAATACAGGCCTGAAGGAAAAATTTATTGCAAAATAAAATACACGGATGAATTTGCTTCATTGCCCGTACGACCCCAAAAGCAAGATCCTGTCTATTTTTTCCCCAAGCTCTTCAAAAAGCCTCTCAATATAACTTTGGACAAATGGAGAGATTTTCAATCACTAAAGCCCATGATGAGTAAAGATGTTCGTAGCTTCTACGATTCACTCCCACACGATAATATCAGTCAAAGGGATACAAAAAGAAAAAAAGAAGCAGAAGAAAATAAAGACAAGAAAAAAATCTGAGAAGCATTAGGTGTAATTAGAAGCATTAAAGGGACTGGACTGCACTCCGTATTCTAATTGAAAAGTAAGATTGTTTTGCCTTCGCATTGCAACTGAATAAAAATGGTATACATTTTTATTTTATAGTCGTATTACTCCGTAGAGTAACTAGGTGCATTTTTCCGTTGGAACTTTACCAGCTGCAGACGGGGGATGTGAATTGCATAGTGTAGAATTCCTTCCCTCTCGTCTTCACTGCAGCATCCATTTGACTTGCAAATTGTAGAAGTCTTGGAGGTGTCACCAGGAAAGTGTACCAATAAGTTTTCAATTTAAAAATCTTTTAGTAATATTTTTAATATTTTCAATATTAATAATTTACTATTAGGATTGAAAACTACTTCGTCTTTCAATGCCAGATGGCGCTAGCCACCTACTATCATCACTTCAGTTGCAATGGGTGGGAAAACCTCTCGATGCGAATCAGTTAAAATATGGAGAACAGTGCCTACGTTCTTTCCGATGAAGGCTCCAATAAGAGCCGAAAATCGCGATTCAAGGGACTGGACTGCACTCCGTATTCTAATTGAAAAGTAAGATTGTTTTGCCTTCGCATTGCAACTGAATAAAAATGGTATACGTTTTTATTTTATAGTCGTATTACTCCGTAGAGTAACTAGGTGCATTTTTCCGTTGGAACTTTACCAGCTGCAGACGGGGGATGTGAATTGCATAGTGTAGAATTCCTTCCCTCTCGTCTTCACTGCAGCATCCATTTGACTTGCAAATTGTAGAAGTCTTGGAGGTGTCACCAGGAAAGTGTACCAATAAGTTTTCAATTTAAAAATCTTTTAGTAATATTTTTAATATTTTCAATATTAATAATTTACTATTAGGATTGAAAACTACTTCGTCATTAAATTTAAGCTTCTCATGACTGTATTTTCCTTGTTTTCTTTTCTTACCAATTTTTTTAAAATAAATTATCAAACTTAAGTGTTAACTTTTAACTATTTAGAATGGGAAATAAGCCACAATATTATTAAAAAATGATTTTTATTAACGTTTCGACGCCCAAATCGGGTGCCGTTGTCAAAATACAAAATACTATTGATTATTTTAAATTATTTAAAATCCCATTCTAAATAGTTAAAATTGTAAAAATGCCACAAGAAAATAGCTTCAGAACAACATTAAGTGTTAACTGTTTTAAATGGGGTCCATGGTGTACTTTAGGGATAGTTAAGTATAATATAAAATTACTTTGGGATTTAACTGTTTATTAAACTAGACAGGTAAAAATTTACGTTAAGTTGAGTTAATAGAATGAGCAACAGCTCGTATTGTCAATACTCTTGGCAGACAACAAACCTTATTGTCCAGGTTTTCTAATATCACAAGTTTTTAACAATTTTTCCCCTAAAACTGAAATTTTAGAAACAAAGTAAACAAGATTTTATCTGGTAAGTAAGGTTTCATTGGAATTATTAAGGGATAATGAGTTATTTCGCTCTCCTGAAAAACTTAGAAAATGACGTTAAGGCATGTTGCTCTGACAGTGACGAATACAAAAACGCGAGTATCACAATAAGATTGACGGACGAACACGCTACAGAACCAATAAAATTGGAAAGAGGTGTCAGGCAAGGAGACATAATATCGCCAAAATTGTTCAATCAGGCTATGGAAGACATATTTAAAAAATTAGAATGGGAAACATTGGAATAAGAATAAATGAGATATGCAGAAGATATAGTCCTGATAACAGATTAAGAAAGAACAGTTACAGAAGATGGTTGAGGAACTAGATAGAAAAGCGTCAGAGGTAGGTCTAGAGGTGAACTATAGTAAAACCAAGATTCTGACAATCCAAGAAGGCAAATTAGAAATAGTAGTCAAACATAATAAATTAGAGCAGACGGCAGAATACATATACCTAGGACAGATAATAAAGCTGAACAGGGACAATCAAACAGAAGAAATTAAAAGACCTAGATTAGCATGGGCATCATTTGGTAAACTATCGTATATTCTAAAAAATAAAAAGTACCCTCAATACAGGGTGTTTCATTGGGAAAGTAACATACGTTAACTGTAGAAAGAAGACAGTTAGGCGGTCTCAAAAATACCATACTTATACTAAAATCACAATCAAGATGCAGTAGAAGTAAACAAACCGAGACACGTTAACTGTTACAAGGAGCACTCCTGAATCATGATTTATAATGTATAAAATTTGTAAATCATCATTTGTGATTTAAAATGTATAATCCATTATAAATCATGATTCAGGAGTGCTCCTTATAACAGTGAATGTGTCTCGGTTTGTTTACTACTACTGCATCTTGATTGTGAATGTAGTATAGTGGGTCTTACTTCATTAATAACAAAGATATACGGTGTTTTATCTATTTTGCCATTTTTTTATTTGGTTCATAACTTTTTAACCACACTGTATATTTATTTTATATTTGGCACGCAAATATTCTTTAAGGTGGACAATCAATTAATTTATTTACAATTGATAAAAATCCAGGTCCGGATTAAAAAATATCGGAAAAATATTCCGATCCAAAAACAACACCCTGTACATTTTAAAACGGATTTTGCATTTGAAAAGAATGTGAAAACTAAATTTAGTGGTATACTTTGAATTTTCGACAAAATGATTTTTCTTGTAAAATTTTGAATTTGAATTCTGAAATTATGCGAATTGCGAAAGCTCTAAGTAGAAAAAAATTGAAATACGACTTACAACTTGTTAAACACACTGTATATTTACTTTATATTTAACACCGAGTATTATTTAAGGTGCCCAATCAATTAATTTATTTAAAATTATAAAAAAATGCAGGGCCGGACTAAAAAATATTGGAAACATGTTCCGATCCAAAAAGACACCCTGTACATTAATTTTTTTAAATGGATTTTGCGTTTAAAAAGACGATGAAAAACTAAATTTGGTGGTATATTTTGAATTTTCGGCAAAATTATTATTCTGGTAAAATTTTGAATTTGAATTCTGAAATTATGTGAATTGCGAGAGTTCGAAATAAAAAAAAATTAAAATGTGACTTAATTTTAATTAATACCATTACTTAATCTAAATAGGTAAAATGTGTTTTTTTATTATGGCGACAAATAATTCATGACAAATATTCACCTTTAATAATTAATAAATAAATAATAAAATTTAATCAACCAACGATCTTAAAAATAAAAAAAATCAGAAAATTTAGTTATTTTTCAGTAATATTTTTTGTTTTTGTTTTTTTTTTAACTTTTAAGATAGTTCGTTGATTAAAGTTATGTATTTTTTGTTGACACTTTATTATTTATTCATTAATTAAAGATGAATATTTGTTATGAATTATTTGTCGCCATGATAAAAATATACTAAAATATTAACATTTTACCAATTTGGATTAAATAATGGTATTAATTAAAATTAAGTCACATTTTAATTTTTTTACTTCGAGCTCTCGCAATTCACATATTTTCAGAATTAAAATTCAAAATTTTATCCGAAAAATCATTTTGCCTAAAATTTAAAGTATACCGCTAAATTTAGTTTTTCATCTTCTTTTTAAATACAGAATCCATTTAAAAAAAAAATTAATGTACAGGGTGTTTTTTGGGTTGGAACATTTTTCCAATATTTTTTAATCCGGCCCTGGATTTTTTATCATTGTAAATAAATTAATTGATTGGGCACCTTAAATAATATTCGGTGTTAAACATAAAATAAATATACAGTGTGTTTAACAAGTTGTAAGCCGTATTTCAATTTTTTTCTACTTAGAGCTCTCGCAATTCGCATTATTTCAGAATTCAAATTCAAAATTTAACCAGAAAAATCATTTTGCCGAAAATTCAAAGTACAGTAGAGCGTCGATCAACCGAACGACCGGTTATCCGAACTCCCGGCTCCCGCATACCGCACTCGAGTACTGAGCAAGCGTTAGTGATTAACGCTTCAAATATCTTCAATTTTCTTCAATTGTGTATCCAAAAATATGTTGTTGCAAAGACTGCACTTTTTTGTTTAATTGCTATTTGTCATTATCAAGGTATAAACAAATATACAGTTATATAAATATGGTTTTTATTCACTTGTGGATAAATATGTATGACAATTTCAATATAGTTCGATTATCCGAACAAATCGGTTTTCCGAACACCCATGTCCCCCAATTAGTTCGGATAATCGACGCTCTACTGTATATCACTAAATTTAGTTTTTCATCCTCTTTTCAAATGCAAAATCTATTTAAAAAAAATTAATGTACAGGGTGTTGTTTTTGGGTCGGAACATTTTTCCAATATTTTTTAATCCGAGCCTGGATTATTTACAATTTTAAATAAATTACTTGATTCTACATCTTAAATAATATTCGCGTGCCAAATATAAAATAAATATACAGTGTGGTTAATAAGTTATGAACCAATTAAGAAAATGGCAAGATAGATAAAACACCCAGTATTTTTGTTATTAATGAAGTAAGACCCATTAAGTATGGTATTTTGGAGACCGCATAAGTGTCCTCTTTCTACGGTTAACGTATGTTACTTTCCCAATGAAACACCCTGTATATATGAACGAAAATATTCAACCAGTGCATTTTACTAGTTACATATCACATAATATGGCTCACTAACATGGACTTTCACAAAAGAGAACATCGACAGGATATCCAAAACACAAAGAGCAATGGAAAAACAGATGCTGGGTATTGGTCTTAAAAACAGGAAAAGAAACTTATGAATCAGAGAAATTTTTTTTATTTTAGCGTATGGCACCTGACACATTTACATTTACATATATTTTGTATAAGACAATACATAGGTTCACAAACGCACATCTAACTTATTTACATAGTCTATCAACTCTGGAGTCGCCATCAGGAAATCCTCTGACCTGCCATGATATAATCTTGTGGGACACTGTTCTGTGATGTGATAGATGGTTTGTGGTTGTCCACAGTCACAGAGTGGGGATGGTCGTTTACCCCATTTGTGCATCATGTAACCACATCTGCCGTGTTGGGTTCTGATTCGGTTCAGCACAGACCATGTGTTGCGTGGTAAGTCAAAGCCTGGTGGTTTTTGTGTGATGCAGGGTAAGTTGCTATTTTGTTGTTCCATCCATTCTCGAGTCCATGTTGTCGTTAAATTGAACTCACCCTCCACAGCAACCTTTGCTGTTTTTATTGGTGGTCGTCTGGAGCGTAGACGGTTACCGTTGGCGGCATCTATATCTTGATGGATTGGCAGGTTCTCGTTACCTACTATCTTTCTGTACTCACTAGTGAGTGCGTGTATGCGTCGTAGTTTGGGTGGTGGAATGTGGCTCAGTACTGGGAGCCATTGCGTAGGGGTGGATTTGATAACTTCAGCAATCATTCTCATTGTATTATTCAATTGGACTTTGTGTATATGTGGGCTGTTAAGCCATGCTGAAGAGCAGTATTCCGCAGTTGAGAAGACTAGGCCCAAGGCAGATGATCGCAAGGTGGAAGCCGATGCTCCCCATGTTGTGCCGCACAGCTTCTGGATTTAAGTTTTTCCGCTGTTTTTGTCAGATGTTCCTTGAATGATAGGGTTCTGTCAAGAGTCACCCCAAGGTACTTGTGGTGTTTTATTGTAGGCGAGTGTGGTGTTTTCGAACTGAATATTGAGTATTCTTCCTGCAAGCTTGTTATTTAGGTGGAAACTGGAAACCTCTGTTTTCGTAGCGTTTGGTTGGAGCCTCCATTTACGGAAATATTTTCCCACTATGTGTAAGTCCGCCGTGAGGATTTCTTCTGTTTCTTCAAATAACTTACACCTTGTTGCAAGGACCCAGTCATCGGCGTAACCAAACTTTCTTGATCTGGTTTCTGGTATATCAGAGATGTATAGGCTAAAGAGAAGAGGAGCCAAGACAGATCCCTGAGGCAGTCCATTCTTCAGTTTCCTTGGGGTGCTGATGTCAGATCCCATGACCACTTGAATCGTTCTGTCGGCTAGCATGCTGTTGATTATTCGAGCGGTTGATTTACAGGGGATTGTACGGAGGAGCTTGTATATCATGCCTTCTCTCCAGACTGTATCGTAGGCCGCTGTTAGGTCTATGAATGCGGCTGCAGTTTTAAGTTTTCGCTGGAACCCTGCCTCGATAAATGTGGTAAGTGAAAGAACCTGATCTGCGCAGCTTCTTTTGGGTCGGAAACCTGCCTGATCAACCGGTATTGTTTCAAGCAGCTTTGTGCTAATTCTATTGTAGATAAGGCGCTCTAGAAGCTTAAACGTAACCGATAGTAGAGCTATTGGTCTGTAATTCTTAGGGTTGTTATCATTTGGTTTCCCTGGTTTTAATATGGCAATGACCTTCGAGCGTTTGAGTTCCTGTGGTATGATACCGGTCTTCATAATGTCAGTGAAAAAGTGGGCTATCCATTCTCTCGCATATTTTCCGCAGTTAATTAAGAATTCGGGATGAATATATTGTCAAAACCTGGGGCTTTACCTGGCTTTACATCCTTGAGAGCAATAGTGACTTCTTCGGAAGTGAAAGGGCGGGAGTATTCGGTGTCTGTAGATTGGAATTTTAAAGTTTTGAGCTCTCGTTTTACCTTGGTTGTATGTGGCTTGTCTTTCGGTGCTCTAGGTGTTGATACCAGATGTGAGGCAATAGTGTTTGGGTTAATTGTTCTTTTGTTCCTTATGAGAGAAAAAACAAAGGTGAACGATGTATCAAGACAGGTTGCCAAACTTAAATGGAACTTCGCCGGCCACGGCCACACTCTGCGGCAAAAATATGAAAGATGGAATAAGCGAATTCTACACTGGAGACCATGGGAACAGAAAAGAAAAAGAGGAAGACCACTGATGAGATGAACGGACCTTCGGACGACCTTAAGAGAACGGCAGGAAAGGACTGGGTGCAAATCGCCCAGAATAGATATCAATGGAGATTAACAGGGGAGGCCTATGCCCAGGAATGGGCGTTTAAGGCGGATTAGATAGATTAGATATCAACAAAAACATTGAATCTTTGGATTAACAGGGGCCTACACAGTCCACCTCTATATTTGGCTAGATGGCGCTACATAATTTGTAGTACCATCCCATAAACATAATGGAAATACGAATGCAACGATTACATTTATCTCAAAACTTCGCTTTTGAAGTTAAGCCACTGTTGCTTTGATAACTTCAACGTCACACATGCCCACCTAGTAGGCCTACGACAGGGTAGAGATAGTGCAAACACTCCTGACCATGGAGCTGCGCGAAGGCGGACATTTTCACGTTGCATAGCACAGTGCGTTTCGCATGGCAGTGGGGACTAAACCAAATTTCGTATACTGCGCCGTGCTCCCGCGTGTTTGCACTATCTCTAAATAGACAATCGATGTAACTAATGAAAGAGATGAGGCTATCAAGTAAAATTGTCAGGATGGTAAAAATGACAAAATGGAAACAACAAACGAAATATTGTTCTGAAGCTATTTATTTGTGCCATTTTTGCAATTATTATTTTGTATTTTGACAACGACGTCCGATTTGGACATCGAAACGTTAATAAAATCATTTTTTTAGTTAAATTGTGGCTTATTTCCCATTTAGAATATGACAAATTAGACCAATACATCTGACCGACAGATCGGACCAACAAATCGTACCGACAGATCGTACCAACAAATCAGACCGATAGATTGGTCCGACAGATCGGACGAAATATATCGGTCTACATGTTTAGACGACTAATAAGACCAATATATCAGACCGACAGATTGGACCAACATAACGAACGGAAGGTCGGAAACCGGTCGTCAGAAGTTAAACAATAAACGATTGCGAGTACGTCTGTTTTTTACTTCATTCAAAATGAACTCACATATGCAACCCATTCAGCATTTTTCTATTTTTAATACAAGACTGATGTTCACTTATTCTAACATTTAATGGTCTTGATGTTCCACCTAAACAAAATTGTTCGCATTCACAAGGTATTTTATAAATATAATCATTGATTATAGACACGGATGATATAACATATGATGATATACATATAATTCTTTGTTCTGTCTTGTTCATTGTTAATTACTATTCTAAAATTGGGAAATAAACCACAATTTAACTTAAAAAAGGATCTTATTGACGTTTCGACTTCCACGACGTCCGACGTCGTTATCAAAATACAAAATATTACAGTAAAATTTTGTATTTTGATAACGACGTCCGAGGTGGAAGTCGCAACGTCAATAAAATCATTTTTTAAGTTAAATTGTGTCTTATTTCCCAATTAGAATAATAATTTACAGGTTTGTTCCAACCAATGGTTTCAACACAACGAGAAACCGTCCATGTAACGATCACATAGGTTTGTTCCAACATGAACTTTTGGACGGTCCAGAGACCGTAACGACGATCACAGTCCTGTGCAGTACCATGGAACGTTAATTATATAGTAACGTGATCGTTACATGACGGTTCTTCGTTGTGTTCGAACAAACCTTACATAAATGCCACAAATAAATAGCTTCAGAACAATATTGTTCATTGACATTTCATTTTTTCATTTTAAATATGTACTTAATCCATAACAATACGCAAGGAGGTCGTCCGTGGCGCAGCGAGTAGGTATCTTATGGTGCCCTTCGGCTTCACTTTTGGTCATAGGATTACTCGTCCTCTCTCTCTCTTTCCTTGTCTAAGCTCACTCTGCTCACTCGTTCACAGAGTAACGACCATATTCTGTGCACTTCTTAATATGGAGGACTGGATGAAGTTTCCATCCATGGTATTTTTGTGTAGCCACTTTGCATTTGCATTTGCTAGGCTCTACAAATAATATAATTTTTAAAAGTCAGTAATTGAAATCAACGGATATACATTAGGACATTCATAAAGGCATAAAGGCACTCAAGTTTAAGAAATAAACCGCGATAGTCGTGACGTCAAAACGTCAAAAAAAGGTTTCCAAACACGTTGTGTCTAGGTACACGCTAAAATGAACGCAAATAAAAAAGTTAAACTTCATCAAGCTAGTGACTATTTAGCGTGGGCAGTAACTGTATATTTTGATACACGCTATTTTGATATGTTTAGTGTTTGTTTGATAGAAAATATTTGTTATGACCCATGATACTATAAATAACAAGATAATATATTGCACATCCGAAAGTCGTGACGTAACTGGAGACCGGCAAGTTCGTAATGGTTCGTAATCATTCGTAATGTCCGATTACTTTGAATTGTTCGCGGTTGTATTTTATATTTTATCTTTGACAGTTATTTTGACTGGAATCTCGACACTAAATTCTTTTCGAATACATTGAAGTTTAATGTTATTTTGCTAATTGAATAATTTCATCACATAAAGGCCGCGTCCCACGATCAAATAATTTGATCAAACTGGTTTGAGCAAACTGAAAGTGACAGTTCGTGACGTCACATCCTGAGTGTTCATTGTGGATAATAATGAAAAATTTTAATTTTAAATAAAGTACAAACAAGTTAGACAACTCAATACAAAAAATTTGATCAAACTAGACTGATAGTGAGAGCACAGATTTTTAGAATTTCAAAAAAACTGCAATTGTGACGTCACTTTGACGTACTTCCTCAAGTACGTCAAGTTTGCTCAAAACTGTTTGATCAAATTATTTTATGGTGAGACGCGGCCTTAATGCATACAAATCCCATTTAACTTTAACAAGAATTCAAATTCAACTTCCGGTCTCCAGTTACGTAATTAATGCGCGAACTCGGACGTATTTGATCTACGGGAAAATACTATCTCTTTATTTATAGTATCATGTTATGACCTTTAATTCTACCTAACTTTTTTATTTGCGTACACGTTAGCGGATACCTAGACACAACGTGTTTGGAAAAATTTTGAGTTTTGACGTCACACGATTACGGTCCATTTAAAAAGTTTTCACGAATAATCTCTAGATGTCAGATGTCACTTCATGTGACATCTAATGACAGCATGAAAGTTTTTTGCAGTGTTCTAAGTTCTAAGAAATCCGTCAAAAGTTAAAAGTACATTTTGTTTATTGCATTGCATGTTTATTGTAAACACCTTTTACGAATTTACGATACAATATTTTTGTGCGTGCCGTGTTGTATAATGTATCGTAAAAGGACCGATGTATATAAAATTATTCTAACATTCTTATAGTTATTGGCCCAACATGAACTTATCTTGTATAAAATGGAATCATTTAAATTCGTAACTTTAATTTTTATATTATCAACATCATGTGGAACCAGCCAGTGGGATA
The DNA here is from genome assembly GCF_917563875.1 of Diabrotica virgifera virgifera. Lineage (NCBI taxonomy): Eukaryota > Metazoa > Arthropoda > Insecta > Coleoptera > Chrysomelidae > Diabrotica > Diabrotica virgifera. The sequence continues at coordinate 129,083,297 of NC_065452.1, forward strand.
TAAAAGCTATAGCTAAAAATATAAGTCGGGAAATTGATGGACTGAAAAATAATGAGCTGGGAGTCCCTTTAATACAAGTAAGTATTCATTTACTGACCCTTTACTTATTTGCTTACTCAGCATAACAATACTTTCTCAGGGTTTTTTGCTTAATCAGCATAACACTTTCTCAGGGTTTACTTTTTGCTTACTCAGCATAATACTTTCTCAGGGTTTACTTTTTGCTTACTCAGCATAATAAAACTTTCTCAGGGTTTACTTTTTGCTTACTCAGCATTATCTCTAGTGTTATCTCTATCAATCTAGTAGACCTATAATCGTAGCTAACAATTGTTAGGTTTATTTGGGAGATTTATCCTGTCTTGCTGTACTGCTTGAAATCTGTATATATCATCAGTGTCTTTCTAATACCTCGTAACCCCAAAATCAGGAGTGTTCAGGAGACAAGAAAAACTTGCTATTCATACTCTCAGCAATGAGGATACAAGCTATTAGAAAACCCATTTAATATATATCCATGGTTAAGAGCGCAGATATAGTATGTCCAAATATCTTAATTGTTGAGGAGAACGTTTTAAAGTTTTCGCCTTACTTTTTGTTTGATACTGCTGATATACCGATATATCATAATGTTTGAGTAATAAGTTCGGGTATCATTATTAACTTAATGTAGATATTTTTTAAAATATTATGTATTATTGGGTTAAAAATTTTTTTTTTTGAAAATGTGTATAGTATGGACTTACAACATAATGGTTGTTACCGCATGTTACTGCATGTCCAGACAAACAATATTTACAGCCATGATAAGTTTGATTGCGTGAGCACTAATATTGTATGTACCACAACATACTATGTTTGTGCACTTCCAAACGGACATAAAATATCTGTGCAAGTCGGTTTTTAGTACAAATGGGAAATACTATATTTTGGCAAGGCGGTTTAACCCATTTACAATCATTCTGGACTTACAATAATTGTGCAGAACATTCATATGACCCTACTGAATATTCTTATGATGTTATCTTAAAATCAGCAAAAAGTGGACATACTATATCTGCGCTCTTAACCATCATATATATATAATCAAATTCCCTTCTACCATATTGGTGTCAGGATTACAATATTAACTTAACTATTGTGTACAAATTTACGCCACTGCTTTCTATTTTGTGCCAAGACTTTTGCTTCTCTCCAGGATATATGGCTCTCTTTTGTACAACTTTTCCAATAGCTTGTTCAATGTTTCTCTTGGTCTTCCTCTTGATATTTACTCTCGCTTCCCAAATCATTTTTACCGGTCGTCTATCTAGTCGGTCTAGGCTTTGTAAATGTCCCCAGCAGCTGATTTGTCTTTTCTCTATGAATTCCAAGATTGATTCCACCTCCAGATCTTTTCTTATCTGCTCATTTCTTACCCTATCAAGTCTTGTGACTCCTCTCGCTCTTCTTAAGTACTTCATTTCTGTCGCTTGTATTCTGCTCTTAATGTCCACGATTCGCAACCGAAGGTGAGTAGGGGTCTATTCTTATTGAGAAGGTGAGTAAGGGGTATTGCCTTAAATACTTTTATTTTTGTACTCTGCGTTATTCCCTTTTTCGCTATAAAAGTTGTGTTCATTGCATAATATGAATTTATTGCTTTCTCTAAGTATACGTTTATCGATTTCTAAATCTTGTTGACCTGAACCTTCTATTTTTACACCCAGGTATTCGAAGCATTCAACTTGTTCTATATGGATACCGTTGATCTGTATATTCATGTTTTCTTCAGTTTCAGCTACTACCATTACAGTAAAGCGTCGATAATCCGAACTAATTGGTACAGGGGTAGTTCAGATTATCAAATTGTTCGGATTATCGAACATATGTTCAAAATATGTACATACGTTTTAGTTACAAGGAATAAAACACCTGAATAATAAACAAATATCTGTACCGTGGAGGTAAACAGTCGTAACTCCACTTTTTGCCGAAATGGAGTTAATATCACGCTCTTGTTGTCAGATTTTCATAGCATATTGTGGCAAAAAATCGTACATCCAGCGTTATTAGTTGCCTAGATAAGGCGTTTAGAAACAATAGCAACTCCATTAGTCACTTGAGGTAAACAGTAGTATATCCATAGCAACTCCATAAATACGTGCGTATATTAGATAGTATGCTTTCGTATGCGGTAGTGTTAAACAATCGTAGCTCTATTTTTATATTAAATGGTATTTTGAGGGTGTTAATGATAATGAAAAACAAGAGTTATTTTTTGTTCCAAACATTGTGATTTGGTTTTTGCATTTTTAAATACGAAATATACTATTTTTGTAATCACTTACGATTTTTATTTTGCATATTACCTGTTTAAAGACATAGAGGTAAAAAGTCATAACTCCCATTATTATACATCAGGTAAATAATTTCTTAACAATACTAAGACCCAGTAATAGATTTGCATTTACATATTATAATATACCAATAATGTTGAATTCAACATAATGGAAATAAATTTTTTTTTTATAGTTTATTGACTAGTCTGTATGTTTTGCGCTTTCTTGCAAATGTATACATTGTGGATATACAACTGTTTACCTTCACGGTACAGATATATTGTATGTATTTCTGCATAAACAAAACAAAAATCCGCGGTCATATTTTGCCCATATTGTCATATTAAATCCAAAAATTCGGTCCGCGATCATTTTTTAAAATTTTGTAATTTTTTTTGCGTTCGGATTAGCGAACGTTTGGATTACCAGGGTTCGGATTATCGACGCTCTACTGTACTTTTGTTTTTGTTAGGTTTAGTTTCATGCCATAGAAAACCCATTTAATAATATAGGTAATGAAGTCTGGCTTACAAGGTTTTTTGAACATGCGAGGTTAGCTTTACATTATACAAATCTACAAAAAACGCATTTTTCAATTTTTGTGGGTTACAAGGTATTAGAACTACACAGACGATATTGTTCCTTCTAGTTGTGTAAAGGTGCCCACTCTGTAAGGTAAATCTTACTCTACAAACCCTCATACATCAGTATTTTTGCTTTCAATTTAGAAGTACAGTTTAAGTGATAATGACGTCAAAAAAGATCTTTTATTAATGGCAGTGGCGTATGTTTGTATGCTTTATTTTAAATTTGCCATAAACAGGGGTAACTTCTGTAAAGCTCTAGGAATTCAGTAATAAAATCTCTAGACATAGTCCTTAGATCACTCATGGTTCTTAATACACTCAAATTCTCCTAAAAAGCCACATCTTAAAAGCTACCAGCTTTCTCATTAAGTCAACATTGAGAGACAATCGCTGCGCCTCGTGAGTTTGTTGTATAGTTTGCTTTGACACTTTTAGTGGAGCTGTGGGTACTTCCGACCCCAGTGTGCTGTTAAAGGCTGTTAAAATTTTGAGGTGATTTTTGGTTATTTGCTAGTATCGCAGATTCTAAGAGAAAATATTAGCATCCACTGACAACAAAAGAATTAGAGTGGGATGCTGAAAACCTGTGGGCGAATGAAGATGAACCTGAGACCATCGAACATGATTTTGGAGACTCATCAGATGAAGACGATGATTATGTTCCTGAACATCAGTCTGACACTGATAACGAACAAAGTGACGACAATGATGAAGAAGAACAAACAGAACCCAATACCTCGCAAAGAAATATCGCCAGTATACTGGGAAAAATTGTTTAGAACATCGTACTGTTTAGAACATCGAGCTCAATTATGTTATGTGAGTTAGAACCAAAGTTGAAGTGCCTGGTTAAGCTTAAGAAATAGTTATCTTGTAACAACATTTATGTGTTGTTTTAGTTTAAAGGGTTTTTAAGAGACAAGTTTTATTTCACTGGAATTTTGTTTAATTTTTTTGGTCATATCCCCATATTTTTAAAAAAGTGTAATAAAAGCACTAGATTATGTTTTTTCAAGTTTATCAGATCTAACGAGAAAGGTTTCTTTTGAAATAAACATATTTTGAAAGTAAGATATTGTTGTTTATTGTTTTGTAAAACATGCCGCAGAAAAAATAAATAAATAACATTTATTACTAAAAAAGACAATTAGGGTTTTCGAGACCCCACTGTGCAATCTACATGAGATGAACGAACTGGGCTGTTCTAGGGTTAAGAGCCCCCGCAAACTGCAGACTTTTTATCGGCCGATAGTTTGGTCTGGTTGGGCTGTTAGTGCACATACAGAGCCAACTAAACAGTCGGGTTGGTGAAGGGGGCACAGACTAGCAACAACTGTCGACCAATTATTCTCAAACGATTTACTTAGGTTCGTATTTGACTGTTGAAGTGAGTGGTTGCATATTGAAAAAATTGTCCAGAAATGTGATTATTGCATATAGTGAAGCCATTTATGAAGAAGCATTACTATCTCAAAGTGAAGGAATAATAATTAACGGAAGATCTATTAACAATATAAGATATGCAGATGACACAGTGGTTATGGTAAGCTCTTCTGAACAACTCCAATTACTACTGAACAACTTCAATTACTACTAAACAAAACAAACAGTTTCTGTGGAGAATATGGACTAAAAATGAATATAGAAAAGACCAAATACATGATAATAACTAAGAAAACAAACATACAGACAAGCATACATTTGGGAAATGTGCCAATAGAAAGGGTTGACAAATACAAATACCTAGGAACCTGGATTTCAGAGAAAAATGATCAAACAACAGAAATAGAAATACCAAGAAATGCGTTTGTAAAAAATGAAAACAATTCTCTGCAACAAAGACCTTAGATTCGAACTGAGAGTAAGAGCTTTGAGATGCTACGTGTTCTCGATACTGCAATATGGACTTCAATGCTGGACATTGAAGCAAGAACACATAAATAAGCTACAGTCATTTGAAATGTGTTACCGAAGGATGCTTAGAATAGCATGGACACAGAAGAAAACGAACACAGAAGTATTGCGAGAAATGGGCAAATAATGCCAAATAATAAACACAATAAAAATAAGAACCAGCTAAACATACATAAGAGTCCAGGGCCTGATGGAATCCCACCCAAGCTACTGAAATACTGTAGTTTTAATCTTGCTCGTCCCTTATTCTTTATTTTTCAAAAATCATTACAAACGAGTGAATTCCCTCTCGTTTGGAAAGTTAGTTTTATATCACCGATATTCAAGAATGGCGATAGAAGCAGGGTTCAAAGCTACAGACCTATTAGTATCCTTAATACTATACCTAAACTGTTCGAGAGTTTAATATGTGACAAAATTAAGCCTACTATACAAAATGTAATCATTGAACAACAGTATGGTTTTGTTATGGGGAGATCAACTGAAATGAACTTGTTAAATTATACCTCCTTAAATGAAGCATTGGAAAGCAAACAACAGGTAGATGCGATTTATACAGATTTTTCCAAGGCATTCGATAGGGTCAACCATATGTTATTGTTACATAAGATCGAACAGTTAGGTTTCTCTGATCCTCTGCTTAGTTGGATTCGAAATTATCTATTAGATAGAAGGCAGATAGTTCGTATTAAGAATTATTTCTCTAATGAAATTATAGTTAAATCGGGGGTACCTCAAGGCTCCCACTTAGGACCTATCCTTTTTAATTTATTTATAAATGACATAAGTAAAAGTTTCAATTTTGCTCAATTTCTTCTATTTGCTGATGACCTTAAATTATTTCACATAATTACCTCTGATTTGGATCGCTACAATTTGCAATCAGATCTTAATGGTCTTGTGGAATGGTGCTCACTTAATGGTATGGACTTAAATGCAAACAAATGCCATGCTATAACTTTTACTCGACTAAGAAACTTTGAGAATAACTCTTACTATATACGGGACACTAGGTTACAATTAGTTGACTCAGTTATAGATCTGGGTGTTATTCTTGACACTAACTTGAATTTCAACCTACACATTAATAGCATGGTTTCTAAGTTATTCAAGATGCTTGGCTTTGTTAAAAGATGTAGCTATGACTTTACGACTGGTCGTTCTTTAAAACTCCTTTATTGTTCTTTGGTTAGACCACATTTAGATTATGCATCATGTGTTTGGTCACCTCAATATAATTGTCACATTAATAAAATCGAACAAGTTCAGCGTAAATTCTTACGTTATTATGCTTATAAGATGCATCTCACTGGTCAAAGTTACGAGTCTTTACTGCAAATTATTCGACTTGACTCATTACAGAGTCATCGTCAACATAAAGATCTTTGCTTCTTATATAACTTAATTCATGGTCATAAATTCTGTATCTCACTCTTAAATAAAATTGGTCTACGTGTACCTTCAAGAACCACCCGTTCTGTGACCACCTTCCACGAAGTCATTAACCGTACAAACTATGGTTCAAGTTCCTATCTCTGTAAAACTATTAAATTAGCAAACACATTATCTCCGCATATTGATTTCTTTATGAACGACTTTACTGCGTTTTCCACACAATTACATTTATATTTAACTTAAGGTGGTATGACACAATGTTAAAATTTATATAGTTTTTAGGTACAGTTACCGTCACTATTTCAAAACCAATATTCAACTTAGGGGTATGTACGTGAACTGTAGACTTTCTATTTTAATAGTACCTAGTTAAAATTTCCAAAGAAAGCAGTATATTTTTTATAACTGTACTTAAAGGAGTCCATGTCATAACTTACGTAGTAACTTGTTGTAAAAATTCGTTTTGCATAATCATTTTTGAACTTGGGTAGAAAATAACTATCAGAAACGATTAACTATGCAAAAAGCTTTATTTTAAACACAATTTCATTGTCCGTACTGCCATAATTTTTAAATTAACTGTACCTAAAGGTAAAAATTATTGTTAAAAGCTGTAATCTGGGGATTTTGTTCATATTACAGCAATAAGTTGGCATTTTTCTAGTGATAAATTAGTTCCGCTGTTACTTAATAGATGAGAAGATGAGTTCACGTGTCATTTAGTAGATGGCAGCAGTGATGTATTAAATGGCGACAGATGCGCGTTTGCCGGATTTTAAGAAAATCTGCAAACAATTGAAAACGAGTTTTGTTACCACGGAAATGCGATGAATCACGCGGTTTTGTTTAGAAAAGTGGCCCCACCCCTTCCCAGTACACATTTTGCTCGACATTTTGGGCTTTGTTTGACTTTCAATCATGATTGTATAACGTCACAGTGTCTTAACAATACATACATTTTTTATGCTTGAGACCGTGTCGTTATACAAATGGTTGAAAGTTAAACGAGGCTCAAAATGTCTCAAAGTGTTTACTAGGGGATTATACTAGTTTTGACATAATACATAGATAACATAAGCTCTAGTATGTTACGTGGGGCGTATCTAAAAACAATTTCAATTTTATTCACTTTCTGGCAAATTTAATTTTTATAGGGCCGCAAATAATGCATTGTTCGGATACAATTAGCGTCTCTTTGTAAAGACGATGACATCGACATTTTTACACACATCACACATGCCAATGGTCATTAGTATTTGTTGAGGCATTATCCTAATAAAAAAATTGTAGACAAAACAATATTGTATAGTCATTGATTAATTTATGTCAAATATTTCCGCAAGTGAAAAAAAAATATTGAAATTTACTGGAGTAATAATTAGATAAATCGATATGCAGACGATACAGTTGTGGTTGCTAGTAGTATTGATGAACTTCAGCATCTTATGGACAGGTTACCTACAAAGAGCGAGTGAAAAAAGAGAATTTAACCTTCAACATAAATAAAACAAAAATGGACACTGGTGAGCAAAACTCAACAACCTGCCAGACAATTGAAAATAAAAAACCAATTCAACACGCAGAATTATATGTATACCTTGGAACAGTCGTTAACTCGAAATGGGATCAAACAACCGAAATACGATGTAGAATTGAAAATGCCAGAGCTACATTTAACATGAGAAATATATTCAATCATTGTGACATATCTGTCCCACTAAAAATATGGCTGCTAAAATGCTATGTATTTCCAGTCTTGTTGTATGGAGCAGAGACCTGGACAATAACGGAAACATTATCGAAAAGGCTAGAGGTATTCGAAATGTGGGTGTACCGACATATCCTCAAAATATCCTGGACGACCCACACCACCAACGAAGGGGTATTGCGCCGAATGGGAAAACAAAAAGAAATATCTTTCACAATTAAAAAACGAAAACGTAAACACCTCGGTCATATATTATGAGACATGATAAATATCGTATACTGCAGCTGATAATATAAGGTAAAATAGAGAGTAAACGTGGACCCGGAAGAAGAAGACACTCATGGCTTCAAAACTTACGCCAATGGTTTGGACTAACATCGATCGCGTTGTAGACATGCTGTAAACAAAATTAAAATTGCTATGATGATAGCCAACGTCCACAACGGACAAGGCACATGAAGAAGAATTAGAAATGAGATGAAAATGTAAATTTTCATAGGAAAAAAACTTCCCGTGTTGACATTCCAACATACAAATCAATGGTATCACCCTTTAGAGTTCCCATAAAGCTTCATATACCTGGGCACAGAGCTGAACAGTCAGCTAGACTAGACCACTCAAAAAATTAGAAGACGCATTGAAATAGCAAGATCTGGCTTCATGAACATGCTTAAAATGCTCTGTAACCCCAAGATATCAGTCACAATAAGATTGAGAACACTAAAGTGTTATGTGTGGTCTCTATTACTATATGGCTGGAGACCTGGACATTAAAACAGTATGATGGCAACAAACTGAATTCATTCGAAATGTGGATGTACCGCTGAATGCTAAGAATAAGCTGGACCAGCAAAACTACAAATAAAGAAGTACTGGAAATAATGAACACACGTCCTCATCTGGTCAATACAATCAAAATTAGAAAGACGTCATATCTAGGACACATAATGCGCCATAGGGAATTTGAGCAGTTTCAGGTATTAGAAGGCAAAATCGAAGGTAAAAGGGGTATAGGAAGAAAGAAAAAATCCTGGCTCCGAAACATCAGAGATTGGACCCACACAACAGGGAATGACTCCATCAAGCCCAGAACACAGAGAAATTTGCCATATTGATCGCCAACCTCAATAGAGAAGGCACTTAGGAGGAGGAGGACAACGCAAGAGACCCTAAGAGGTAGTTTTCTGTCCCGATTAAACCCCGAAACTACTTTTCATTAGCTACAACTTTGTTTCAACTGGGTCCATAGAGTTCATACATATATAGACCTGGATCCCGCGTACCTAAAAAAAGTTGATTAATAGCAAGCTGAAAATTGGTTAATAGCTTAACGGTGTCTAGTCGGACAATCTTTGATGTATGGGAACACTGGAACAGGGGAAGTTTTATTTGTTTAACAGCTTAAAAATTTGGAACGTTAGACTAAGAAAACGTTCCATGTATTTTGTCCGACAGAACTTCCAATTGATTTGTTAGCATTTCATTAAACTTTCATGTAAAAATCAGACTGGTGTTTATCACCAACTGGGTATTTTAATGAGAGGAACACGAAGAACATGTCAAATGACAGTAATCAAGTCGGTTAGTAATATAGTAATAGAAGTCTGATGTTTGCATGAGAGTTTAATGATAGGGTAACAAATCAATTGCATGTTCTGTCCGACAAAATACCTGGGACCTTTTCGTAACCCCCTGTTACGAAGTTCCCCTGTTCCAGTGTTCCCTCCCGTACATTAAAGTTTGTCCGACTAGACACCGTTAAGCTATTATCAAATTTTCAGCTTGCTATTAATCAACTTTTAGAGAAGTTTTTTAGAAGCTACATATTTTTGCTAAGAATGTTTTTTTCGGATAAAATACTTTTTGAGTTATTTGTAAAAGCCGCCTAAAAACGTGTTTTTTACTCGCAAATAACTCGAATATTAATTTAGTGAAAAAATCCTATAGAACAAAAGTTGCTTAGAATTAGTCAGTTTATCCATTTTCAGAATTATTTTGAACGTATATTTTTTCACCCCCGAGATGGGGTAAAACTCACCCTCAGGGCAAAATCTTACATCGGCACACTATCACTTTTCTTAGTTGACATGCAAGGCCGCGCCAAGGCTTTCAAGCGCCCCGGGGCAAGTAATTTTAGGCGCCCCTTTCCTCCTCCCCTTGTAAGTAGTTTTTGGCAATTTAGTGAATAAGTCCATTTACTCACGGTTTTTGCTCCGGATTTTAAAGCACCGCTTGGATTGAAATGAAATTTGGCATCAGCGTAGCTAACATGTCAAAGAAAAAAAGTGATATTGTGCTTTTGCTCTGAGGGTGAGTTTTACTCCTTCTCGGGGGGTGAAAAACTATACCTTTAAAATAAGTACGGAAATGGATAAACTGACTAATTCTAAGCCACTTTTGTTCTATAGAGTTTTTTCACTAAGTCAATACTTTTCGCTTATTCGCGAGTGAATATGTCCACTTTTCAACAAAAAAAAAAACGTTTTTCGCAAATAACTCAGAAAGTATTTTATCAAAAAAACATTCTTAGCAAAAATATAGCTTACAAAAAAGTGAAAAAAAAAAATGGTGTATGCATGAAGTCAGTAGACCCAGATGAAGCAGAATTGTAACTAATGAAAACTAGGTTCTTATTCGTCAAATTCCAAATCAAATACCTATTTCAACGAGAAATAAACAAAAAATGAAGCACTTTTCGGGGTAAACTCATTACAACTAAGTTTCATCGGTTCAAAGTGCTTTTTTTTAAATTGGTTTTAAAGTATTTTTTTTTAATTTCGAAAAAATTACATTTAAAATTACTACAAAAATTATTAGTGATACCAAAAATCTCAGAGTAAAAAAATGTACGTTTTGCTTTTCTGAATATTTTGGATTTTTTGTTTTTCTGTAAGACAAAAATTGGTTAATCAGCGGTAAAAAAATGTAAAACCGTGGAATTTTGAGAATCAACACCGATTTTAATGAAAATTTGGATTTAAGCTCGGTTGATTCTCTTCTTCAAAATCCACCCTATGCCGAACCGAGCTTTTGCCCTGGGGGTGAAAACAATCCCATCTAGGGAATGAAAATTTTTCAATTAAAATAACTATGGAAGTCGTCAGATTGACCAATTCTGAGTAAATTTTGTTCTATAAATAATTTTTGCAAAGTTGATATTTTCCAAGTTATTAGCGATTGAAACTATGCATTTTTCATTGAATAACTTATATTTTTTTAATGACCTATAAAAGATGTCTCTTGTTTTCCCAAAAAAATTTCACCACATTCGAGTTATTTGAGATTGAAGGTTCTCATAATTCGGTTCTAATAACTTTTAAAGTATCAACTTTCCAAAAAAAATTTATAGAATAAAATTTACTCAGAATTGGTCAATATATCGACTTCCATAGTTATTTTGATTAAAAATATTTTCATCCCCTAGACGGGGTTGTTTTCACCCCCAGGGCAAAAGCCCGCTTCGGCGTAGGGTAGATTTTGACAAAGGTTAAAATCTACCCTACCCTGAAATCGACCTTGATTCTCAAAATTCCACGAGAAAATGTTGATTTGACAGATTGGACTATAAGATATATGGCTGTTCAAAATTTGCATACTCTCGTGATTAGGGACTCGTTCAAGCCGTTTCAACTACAGCCCTTTCAAAAATAAGCACTTTGAACCGACAAAACTTACAGATAATAGATACATAAGTAAAGTAACTTGTGCAGCGGTAACGGTTAATTTCATTTAGGATGCTAATTAGGGGGTGATTTTCACGATTTTTTTACCAAAAAAAGGGACCAACTTTATTTTGAGTGTAACTTGCTTACTTTTAATGGTAGAAACTTTTTTAAAAAACAAAAATAAACAAGTTATGATGAGTTTTCCCCGAAAAGTGTTTTTCGTGGGTTTCTAAACGTGTTTTTGTTTGTTGAAAAATGAACATATGCACTCGCAAATAACTCGAAAAGTAGGTATTGACTTGAAGTGAAAAAACTCTATACAACAAAAGTTGCTTAGAATTTGTCAGTTTATTAATTTCCGGACTTGTTTTAAACGTATACTTTTTCACACCCGAGAAGGGGTGAAATTCACCCCTAGGGCAAAAGCACATATCAGCACAATATCACTTTTTTATTTGGCAGGTTAGCAATGTGTATGCCAAACTTCATGTCAAGCCAAGCGGTTCTTTAAAATTCGGAAGTTTTGCAATATTTTATTGTGAATGCATGGACTAGAATCGGTATTCGGTATTCGCTCCGTGCGTGACCATGGTGGGGGTACCTAGAAACGATGTCAGCGTGAGTAGTGGCGAAAATTACATTATTGAAGCTATCTTTGTAATGTCATTGGCATTGTTGGTATAACAAATAAAAAAAAAATGATAAATAAATGTTATCTATTTATCATATGCCATCGTCAATTTGTGAGATCTAAAAAGGTCAGGACCTCGATTTTTGACCCTTCGCTTCGTTATCGAACGTATGCGCTTCGTATCTGTTTAGTGTACAGATAGTGAATGATCGATAACGAAGCGAAGGGTCAAAAATCGAGGTCCTGGTGAAGCTAGGTGTTGCGTCAGTCATGCACGGAGCGAATACCTACAAACTATTTGTTATGTGTTTAGGAAACTAATATACCTACCGATAAATTATTATGAATACTATAAATATTTACAAAAAACAACGATTACACCATCAGAGAACAAATATGGTTCAGTTTAATAAGAGAAATAAGGGTTCGTACAACTATGGGATCAGAGTAATACTTACTGCCAGTTTTATACCTACCTACGATTGGTAAGTTTTAAATTTTACAAGATAATAAAATATTACTAACATTTCTGGTAATTTCGGTATTGTAAAAAATTTTTTTCGGCTCCTACTGGCGCCTTTTGAATACGGCGCCGGGGGGCTCCGCCCCCCTTCGCTCTTATGGACGGCGCGGGCCTGTTGACATGTTACCTATGTGTATGCCAAATTTCATGTTAATCCAAGCGATTATTTAAAATTTAGAGCAAAAAGCGTGATTCAATGTATATATTTACTACTTCTTGTATTTCAAACAATTGCAAATTTCTTTATCAGTTTAAAATAAATATTTTTGACCAGGTAAAGAATTAATAATAATTATCGTCTGAAGACAAAAATTGCAAATATAATCTAAATACAATAAGTGATAAAATATTTCCAAATGTAACGTTTTGTATCTATTACCATTGTTTAAAAAAAGATAAAAATTTGTCTAGTTATACAATGCTATCTATTAGTAAGAATTTGCCATTTCCAGGTAAATAATTAAACACCCTCTTCTGTAAATACAATACAAGTACGATTGAAGGCGAACGGTACCGATCGATCGGTAACGATCATAAGTTCTATTTAGGTAGTAGGTAACAATGGCAACAACGCCGTCGTTAATAGAATTAAAATTCGTCGTTATTAAAATGTTCGAATATATATACGTGCTGCCATCTACTGAACGAAATTGTTAAACGTTAGTTCCTACGATCAACAACCATTTTGACTGCGGCGTTTACATACCCCCTTAATGTTCTAATTTCAAGACTGATTTGTCTATTACTATTATTGTCTTTGTTCTATAAGTTGTATTTGCCAGTTGCAAAATGTTTTAGATATTTAAATTTTTTACTTTATATTATAGGACTAGCTCTCAATTGTTAAATGAGAGCAAGTAATTTTATTTTTTTGTTGTTGTTTATTATGTATTCATCAACTTTGTACCTACTAGTACTAGATCTTATTTTGAATTGTTTTTATAATTTGTGTGACATTTTAATTGTATCATGTACTAATGGACTTCGGTCCGTCAATAAATAAGAAAGTTACAATATCTGGAACACGTAATGAGGGGACAGCGATATGAAATGCTAAGACTGATAATACAGGGAAAGATAAAAGGCTGAAGGAGTGTAGAAAGAAGGAGAGTGTCATGGTTGAAGAATTTAAGGGACTGGTTTAAATGCAAATGCAGTTCTTTAGAACTCTTTAGAGCAGCGGTAGATAGAGTAAAGATAGTGATGATGCTATCCAACCTCCAATTAGGAGACGGCACTTAAAGAAAAAGAAGGAGCCAACTTCGGTAGACCTACTGAAATTTCGGTAGCCCTGGCAACACTGCCCTAAAGCCTTGGTTTCCCGAAAGCGGCACCATCAAACTGCGACCGTAACACTGCAATGAAACACAACTATTGGATTTACAGGCAATCTGTATAACTGGCTGTGTAGTTACCTAACTAGCAGAATACAGTTTGTTAATAAAAAACACTTTCAATCTAGTGAAATTTCCGTAACATCTGGTGTTCCACAAGGAAGCCACTTAGGGCTTTTCCTTTTTAATATATTTGTTAATGACATTAAATCACAAATTAATTCTAAATTTCTGCTATTTGCTGACGATTTGAAAATCTTTAGAATTATCGAATCTATCTCAGATTGTGAAATACTTATGGCATGGTGCAAATTGAACCAAATGAGCATTAATGTTGGAAAATGTCACTATACATAATAGTTTTTGTAGAATAATTAACAACCTCTTTTATAATTACAAATTAGCTGAAGAATCACTGAAGGCTGTATCAACTGTGAGAGATCTAGATGTTCAATTAGATTCCAAACTAAATTTTTGTGGTCATTTTGATTATGTGAATAACCAGGCATTTAAAATGTTAGGCTTCATTATCAGAACTTCTAGATGTTTGCATAACATTAATTCCATCAGACTAATTTATATTTCCCTAGTTAGAGCTGTTTTTGAGTATTGCTCAGTTGTTTGGTCACCCACTTATGAAGTCCATATAACAAAGCTTGAAAAAGTTCAAAATAAATTCATTACGTATTTAAGTTTTAAATTACACAAACCTTTAAGTGACCATTCCTACTCAGAAATTAGAAATACGTTAAACCTTCCTAAGCTATCTTCTAGACAGATTTAAGTATGCTGATGTTTTGTTTCTGCATAAACTATTGAATTCTAAAATAAATTGCAATGATCTACTGTCTAATTGATTTTAATGTTACCTCTAGAGTCACTAGATCATCTCAAAATTCTGCAATTAAATTTCATCGCTTCAACTTAGGTAGGCATTCTCCATTGAGTAGAATCATTCTAAATGGAAATAGAATAGACTTCGATTTGTTGCTATGCGCTTCCGAAAACATTTGTAGACAGTGTGTAAAAAAATGTTTGTAATTTAGGTGATTTATATTTGTTATGTGCTTTATCTTATTTTAATCTTATTTTAATATTTGTTTTTCTATATGGCTGCATCGCAAATTTTTGTAATATTCACTACATTTATGTTTAATGTATCATTAGATAATAATTATTGTAATATTTTATGTATACATATATTTAATTGGGTGGTATCCCGTCAATAAATAAATAAATAAATAAATAATGTCGTGTTCGATCTTATGTAACAATGACGTATGGTTGACCCAATCAAATGCCTTGGAAAAATCTGTATAAATCGCATCTACCTGTTGTTTGCTTTCCACCGCTTAGTTTAAGAAGAAGGTATAATTTAACAAGTTCATTTCAGTTGATCTCCCCATAACAAAACCATACTGTTGTTCAATTATTACGTTTTGTATAGTAGGCTTAATTTTGTCACATATTAAGCTCTCGAATAGTTTAGGTATAGTATTAAGGATACTAATAGGTCTGTAGCTTTGAACCCTGCTTCTATCGCCATTCTTGAATATCGGTGATATAAAACTAACTTTCCAAACGGAAGGGAATTCACTCGTTTGTAATGATTTTTGAAAAATAAAGAATAAGGGAGATTAAAACTACAGTATTTCAGTAACTTGGGTGGGATTCCATCAGGCCCTGGACCCTTATGTATGTTTAGCTGAGATAATTTGGTATATACCTCTGATAGATAAGTCACAACCAGCAATGTTGAAACTAGTGTTAGCCCTTGCACTGTTTGGAATAGGACATTCGTCCTCACTATATACTGCAGCAAAGTACTGAGCAAACATCTTGGCTATGGTAGGACCATCGGAACCGGTTTGACCATTATGGTTTAAAGTGTTCGGGATGCTATTATTGTTCCTTTTAGAATTTACGAACCTCCAGAAGCTTTTAATGTTACTGGGAAGTGTATGTTCAACGTTTGCTACAAACTGATTGTATGCTTGACAGCTTGACCTGATAAGGACTTGCATATCGACCTTAATCTAGAAAATTCATTATAGTCTTGAGGTAACCTGGTCACTTTAAATTTCTTATGAGCTTTCTTTTTAGCAATGATGCAGTTTCTTAACTCTCGGGTATACCATTTAGGAAAATTGCCGGTATAAAACCTTTTCATTGGTACATAAACATCGATAGCGCCATACAAGACATCATAAAGTATATTGACCATATCATCTAAACTTTTGTCTCTGAAAATTTCATGCCAGTATATTGCGTCTAAGTAATCAGAAATACCTTGAAAATTTGCTGATTTAAACTCGTAGAAAAAGTCTTCAGCTTTCATTTCATCAGTTAAAACATCTCCGCGGTTTAAATTAAAGCATAAAGGAGGGTGGAAACTATCGGGGTCAACTAATCCCTCATCAGCTTCTGCGACAATGCAATTTTCATCATGAACCAAAACTAGATCAACTAATGAGTTAACATTATTATAGATGTTATTGCGTTGGAAAAGATTTTGATAGGAACATATATGATTCATAATATTTATAGCATCTTCTTCGATTAAAGTAATGCCTGGAGCAGGATTTGCCGTAGAACAAAAATTATCATGAGACCAAGAACAGTGTAGGTTGAAGTTCCCTGCAATACAGAAATGAGAGGTGGGGAAATGTATTTGACAGATTATCGATACTGTTATTGAAAGAGATATATTTTTCTAAAGCAGATTTAGGTGGAAAATAAAGCGCACCCACTTGATTGTATTGTAATAACAAAAATGTTATTTATATTTTCACCATTTATCTTGATCCCTTCTATACAGTTTTCTAATGCTTGTGTGAATAACTCTTCGGAGTATATATTAAATAGTAATGGTGAAAGGTGCTATTTCTATCTAATGGTTTCTCTTAGACAAATCTAAATTTTTCAAACTATGTAATCTTTGTACTTTATTATTTCCATTTTCTGATCTTTCCAACACCCCTATACTATTTTTTGAATACATGCACACTAATATTAACACCTTGGCTGCGTTACGAGACAAATAGACCTCATACTACATTAACCCTTAAGACCCTGAATTAATTTATTTAGAAAATTTTATTTTTTTTTATTTTGATGTATTCAGGAGAAGGTTTTAACACAAAATACATTCATTTTTTTTCTTAATTATTTTTGATTTTTTATAAAATTGCCGTTACATATATGTAACGCTAGGAAGATATAGGAGCAAAAATATTTAAAATATTTCCGATTATAAATTTCAAAATAACAAACAAATTCAAAACTAGATAAATGAAAAATCAATGTGAAGTTATTGTAGATGGAAATCTATGTTGCACTTGATGCACATTGCACTTGCAACCCATGGTACGCACATACATATGAACTACAGCATTCATCTGCAAAACGTCTCGTTTTCTCTTATCATATCTTATATCTACGACTACTTTGAACGAAGATGCCTGCATCTTTTGGTTTGGTACCATACTTCGTAAGATACAATGTTACTAGATACCTTCGAAATTCTAGTTGTGGCATAGGATCATAGCATCTATTATGTCCAGTTATCTCCAGCATCAATGTAAATAGTTCTGTCCAGCATCAATGTAAATAGACACCACCACCATTTTTTAGAGTAAATTCCTACTTGGTATCTAGCTACATTCTGGTCCATAAGATCAACTTCAACTTTTCTTTCACTAGTTTTTAGCTTTTGCTGATGATCTGGAAAGCTGAGCCTTGTTAATATCATCATATATTTCGGAATCTCTTTCACTATTTCGTAAAACAAGTTCAACAGGTGCTCTAAGAATTCTCTCGGACAGCCTGTTAAAATCATTATATTCCTCATCACCAGATTCCTCGTCTTTAAGCACATTCAATTTTGGGGGTTCAGTACCTATATGAATGTATAGAGGGTGTAACGAAAATACAGGTCATAAATTTAATTACATATTCTGGGACCAAAAATAGTTTGATTGAACCTAACTTACCTTAGTACAAATGTGCATATAAAAAAAAGTTACAACCCTTTGAAGTTACAAAATGAAAATCGATTTTTTCCAATATATCGAAAACTATTAAAGATTTTTTATTAAAAATGGAAATATGGCATTTTTATGACAGTAGCATCTTAAGAAAAAATTATAGTGAAATTTGGACACCCTATAAAAATTTTATGGGGGTTTAGTTCCTTTAAACCCCCCCAAACTTTTGTGTACGTTCCAATTAAATTGTTATTGTAGTACCATTACTTAAACACAATGTTTTTAAAAATTTTTTGGCTCTTAGTACTTTTTCGAAAATTCAGTTTTTATCGAGATATTTTGAATATTTGTCAAATCCACCACATATTTGTATATGGTTAAGTACGATTATGGATACTTGGTAAAAATATGAAAATTTATGTATGATTTACATTTTTAGGTATATTTTGAACCGTATTAAAAAAGAAGCCATGTCTCGATAAAAGATGCCTTATCGAAAAAATACAAAGAGGCAAAAAAGTTTTAAAAACATTTTGTTTAACTAATGGTATCGCAGTAATAGTTTAATTGGAGCGTACACAAACATTTGGGGGGTTTAAAGGAACAAAACCCCCATAAAATTTGTATGTAAACATATTAAAAAAGAAGCCGCAACTCGATAAAAACTGCCTGATCGAAAATATACTAAGAGCCAAAAAAGTTTTAAAAATATTGAATTTAACTAATGGTACCACAATAATAATTTAATTGGAACGTACAGAAAAGTTTGGGGGGGTTTAAGGGAACAAAACCCCCATAAAATTTTTATGGGGAGCACAAATTTCAATATAATTTTTCTTTAAGATGCTCCTGCCGTAAGAATGCCACATATCCGTTTTTAATAAAAAATCTCTAATAGTTTTCGATATATTCGAAAAAATCGATTTTCATTTTGTAACTTCAAAGGCCTATAACTTTTTTATGTGCATATTTGTACTAAGGTAAGTTAGGTTCATTCGAACTATTTTTGGTCCCAGAATATGCGATTTAATTTATGACCTGTATTTTTGTTACACCCTGTATAGCATCAACGTCTAAAGTTTCAACAGCATCAAGCATCTCCAGCGCTTCTTGAAGAGAAACCCCTTTTCTGGAACAAAAAATACGTTACAATTCTAAAAGTTCCGATTTTTGCTCCCATATGTTCCTAGCGTTACATATATGTAACATCAAAAATTAAAGCTATTTTTTACAAAAACCAGGATAAAATTTCTAAAAATTTATATTATCAATAAGAAAAGACATTAATTGATTCTCAATTGAAAACACTAAACAAAATATAATAACAAAAGAATAGTAAAAATATACTTACTCAAACTTGAGATATAAATAATAAACACACATAAAACACTCAACTAAATAAACAGGTTATATCAAATCCTCGAACCAACTGCTGAAAACTAGTAAACAAGTGTCCCTTGAAAGTCTTGCATCACCATCTAGTTAAAATTAGAATCACTTCCCGAATTTAAGGCTTAAGATTTTAGCAGTTTCTGCGTTACATATATGTAACGCTAGGAGCTTGAGGGTTAACGGTCGACTGTGTCGTAATGCACAGTGGCAAATGGGGCATACAGGACGTATATGCCTCGTAACGCATTCAACGTAAATTTATAAATATCGCTAAACGCAGCCAAGGTGTTAACCTATTTTGTTCATAACTTATTTTTTTACAGAATTTGTACAACAATTTTATGTTTATGCAGCCAACCATTGACATCTTGAAAATTGTGAACACTCTAGCTCATAAATTGGAAACGAAAATTACAGACATATTTTCAGGTCTTGAGAGTAGCCAGCTCATAATTGATGCGAAGCTATTTCACGAAAATATCACTAGTTTAAATTCGTCAGTAAATCCTTGTTTCCTAAAGGGCCCCATTAGAACTAATTATGCCAACAAAAGTTTTAACAAAGACTTCCTGGATTCAATTGATGGTAAGCGATCTTTATCCCCCTGCATTTAAAAAATTGTTTACATATTGGTTAATTTTCCCATGCAGTTTTAGAGAAAATGAAGAGTTCATTGAGTACAATGTCGGATGGTGTAAGAAGACAGTATTTCATATCAGATTTTGAAGTCCAAAGATTGCATAGAACACCATTTCTGCATTGTACAGAATGTGATGAAAAAAACATTTGGAATAACTATATTGAGAGAAATATCTATCAAAGGAAAAACGTGATTCTAGTTCTAGATATAGGCGGCAGTATGAGCCTTATGCAATTTACGCTCCTTAAAGCTGTGGGTAAGTAATATATTTCTTCTTCTATAAGTCTTCTTCACTTTTCCACACTAAATATTTATATTCACGATGTAGCTTCAGTTATACACGACAGAATAAAATTTATTTATTTACGGAAGTGTGTATTTGGATTCCGAGCAGTAAAGACGTACCATATCGCTCTCGAGAACCAAGTTCCAAGTTTTTGTGCCGGTCTCGGCTATCGGCCGGGACTAGTTTATGGTAATTAGTGAAATAAAAAGTAAAAAACGATTTGAGTGATTAATTCTAAATTACTATTTATGTGATTAATTTTGAACTCAGTGGCGTACTATACTAAGGAAATGTACCACCAAAATTAAGTGCCAAATGGGGGGTTGTATAATGTGTCCCAAATATATACACAGCCTCAACAACCTCCAGTAATATCGCCTCCATTTTATGGATTCCCGAGCAGCCAACAGACAAACCAATATATCCCGCCTACTCCATTCCCAAACAATAATCACCAATATAACCAAAACCTCCCTGCACCTCAAATGGATCAACCAAATACATCAAATGCTTCCCAATACATCCTCAGTGGAGAGGAACTTGTCATGGAAAACTCAAGCGACGAAGACGACGAAACCATAGAAAATGTCCATGATTGGCAAACAGTCAAAAAAATTACAAAAAAAAAGAAAAGCAAACCCCAAAGATGATAACACAACAACAGTGCAAGTGAGCACAAACAACAGATTTGAACCATTAGAAAACCTAACTGATAATAATAACACACCAATAACACCTAAACCTCCACCTATATTTATCTATGGGGTAAATGATATAAAAAAGATGACTGAAAACCTATCGACAGTCATTAAAGCAGAAGACTACCAATCGAAAGCTCTCCCAAATGACACAATAAAAATAAACACAAAAACTTTTGAGTCATACAGAAAACTTATACAGCATTTAAATAGTAGCAAAATAGTTAACCACACATACCAAGCAAAACAAGATAGAGCTTATAGGGTAGTTATAAGAAATTTACACCACTCGATGCCAGTTGAAGAAATAAAAAGTGAACTAGCTAAATCAGGGCATACTGTCCGTAATATTATTAACGTATTACACAGAGTCAATAAATCACCACTGTCAATGTTCTATGTGGACCTAGAACCGAATGAAAACAACAAACACATTTATACACTGGATTCTATCGGCAATATGAAAGTCAGCTTTGAACCTCCTCACAGAAAGAAAAATATAACACAGTGTCAGCGCTGTCAACGTTATGGACACACAAAAGCGTATTGTACAAGACCTTACGCATGCGTGAAATGTGGAGGAAGTCATCCAACGCCAGAATGTACAAAACCCAGAAATACACCAGCAAAATGTGCCCTGTGTAACAGAGCACACACTGCAAACTATAAAGGCTGCGTAATTTACAAGGACTTGCAAAATGTAAGAAATAATAGACAACGCGGAAATCAGTCAACCCATAATAATCAGAACCCACATCAAAATGTTAACCCAGCACCAACTTCACAGTATCAGAGTCAACAATCACAGTACCAACAACAGAATGGAACCCAATCCTATGCCCAAGCAGTAAGAGCAGGAAATCAAGTAGCTGACATAGGGTCTCAGATGAACTTATTCTTAAACGAATTTAAAGCAATGTTCACCCAACTAATGAATCAAAACAGCATGATCCTTACCACGCTAACAACATTAATTAATAAAATTCATTAGATCTGTTCGAATAGCCGAATGGAACGCAAATGGTTTAGCAAACCATAAAGCAGAAGTAATCCAATTCCTAGAGGACAACATAATAGACATCCTCTTTGTATCCGAAACGCATTTCACAGAAAGAAGCGTAATTAAAATACCTCAATACTCAGTCTACCACACCCAGCAGAACACAGTCACCCAGATGGAACAGCCCATGGAGGATCTACAATAATTATAAGGAACAATATACAACATCATCAAATGCCGGAACATAAAACAGATAAGATACAAGCAACAATACTTAATATAAATGCCAGGCATTGGAACTTCGAAATTGCTGCAATATATAGCCCTCCTAGACATAGAATCACAACTGAAGAATACGAAGAACTATTCAACAAGCTAGGTAACAAATTCATTGTTGGAGGTGATTGGAATGCTAAGCATACGAATTGGGGTTCACGACTCATTACACCAAAAGGCAGAAGCCTACTAGATGCCATCAACAACACAAACTGCACCTACTTATCGACGGGACAACCAACGTACTGGCCGTCCGATACAAATAGACTACCAGATCTACTCGACTTCTTCATCCTAAAAGAAATTGCAGCAAACTACACAAACATAGAAGCAAATTGGGATCTCTCGTCTGACCACACACCAATCATAGCAACAATCAGCACCCACATAATCAAACGACCTGAAATACCGAAGTTGACTTCCCCTAAAACTAATTGGTGTGAATTCAAGTACCAGCTTGACACGAATATAAATCTTGGAATCAGACTCAAAGAAAAAGATGACATAGATAAGGCTATAAACCACTTCACCTGTCAAATTCAGCAAGCTGCATATCGAGCTACACCATCAACTCCAAAGCAAGAAAACAAAAATACCACTTCGAATTATATTAGACAACTAATAGTCGAAAAACGAAGAGCAAGAGGTAGATGGCAAAGAAGCCGCAACATTAATGACAAACACGAATATAATCGATTAACCAGACAATTAAAAACAGCGCTAAATGAAGCACGCAATGCCACATTTGAACACTACATTAGTACCTTGTCTAAAGAAGATCACTCAATATGGAAGGCAACAAAACACTTAAAGAGACCTACAGAACACAACTCGCCAATTAAGAAAGATGATGGTACTTGGGGAAGATCAGACGAGGAAAAAGCTTCAGCATTTGCAGAATACTTAGCTGGTATTTTTAAAGAACACCAAGTAGAGAATAATGATGATGGAAACTTAATAAGAGACTTCCTGGATAGTGCTTGCCCTATGACGCTCCCAATAACACCATTCAATACATCAGAAGTTAAACTAGAAATAGAAAAATGCAATAACCACAAAGCACCTGGATTTGACCTAATAACAGGATTAATACTGAAACATCTTCCGAGAAGAGCATTGGTCATGCTAACTACAATATACAATAGTGCACTCAGACTGACATATTTCCCAATCATATGGAAATTTGCGCAAATAATAATGATTCACAAACCGGGTAAACCTCCAGATAAAACATCATCCTATCGACCAATCAGCTTGTTGCCGATAATGTCTAAGATCTTCGAAAGACTACTACTTGGTAGACTGAAGAATGACATTAACCTAGATGTAGAAATACCCACACACCAGTTTGGTTTTAGAGAGAGACACTCCACAACACAACAGACTCATAGAATTATAACAAAAATCCTTACTGCTATTGAGGGAAAAAATATTGCACAGCGGCATTCTTAGATGTAGAAAAGGCTTTGATAGAGTATGGCATACTGGACTTTTATACAAACTCAAATGTATTCTTCCAACCCCCTACTACCTAATCATAAAATCCTACATTGAAGATCGTTACTTCCAAGTAAAATATAACACAGCAACTTCCACATATTTTCCCATTAAATCAGGTGTACCACAGGGTAGTGTCCTGGGCCCTCTCCTTTACCTATTATTTACCGCAAATATCCCAACCACTGAAACAACCCAAATCTCAACATTCGCTGATGACACCACCATAATCGCTGTCAATGAGGACCCTATTATCGCGTCTGCACAACTGCAAAACCACCTTGACCAATTGGGAACATGGCTCAACAAATGGAAGGTGAAAGTAAATGAAACGAAGTCAACCCAAGTTACATTTACAAACCGAAGGGATGTATGTCCAACAATAACACTAAATGATACACAATTACCAGTCAGCACACAAGTCAAATATTTGGGACTAACCCTTGACAAAAGATTAACATGGAAGCCGCACATTCAAGCCAAGAAAACCCAGATCAACATCAAAATACGACAAATGAGCTGGCTTATTGGTCGAAAATCAAAACTCAATATTGAAAATAAACTGCTCCTGTATAAAACTATGATAAAACCAATTTGGACCTATGGTGTTCAACTCTGGGGTTGCTCAAAGCCATCAAATATCAAGATAATACAAAGAGTCCAATCAAAAATATTGAGGATGATATTCAACGCACCCTGGTATGTAAGCAATAAAACACTACACGAGGACTCAGCTACACCCTTGGTAGAGGAAGAAATTCCAAGGATCACAAAGAGCTACCTTGATGGACTGAGAAGTCATCCAAATGATGAAGCAAGACTGCTGAACACTCCTCCCGAATTCGCAAGACGACTGAAGAAACTATGGCCAACAGATTTAATAAATTAAATATACATTATTG
The DNA here is from genome assembly GCF_917563875.1 of Diabrotica virgifera virgifera. NCBI lineage: Eukaryota > Metazoa > Arthropoda > Insecta > Coleoptera > Chrysomelidae > Diabrotica > Diabrotica virgifera. The sequence goes on from NC_065452.1 coordinate 129,108,052, forward strand.
TGATCAAATATAAAAAATTATAATAGGAGGGTTGCCACAGGGCAGCTTCTCCCTCATGTATTTAACATTCAAACTATTTGCTTATAGCTTCGATGAAGCAGATTGTAAATTAAAATATGTAATAAAAAAAAATTTATTTACAGATATATCATTTTTACAAAAATATAACGTCAACCTGTACAAAGCATGGCTTATATCTTTCTCACCTTGTTCTTGATGTTTTATAAGGTTTATAATGAGATCAGAATTTATAAATAGCAATTTTGCTTTGGCATCCTGAATCTGATTTTTTTAAATATTCATTACATCAAAAGAATTTGTTAATAAAATTTTTAGGGAACGAGCATAATTTTTGTTTTGTGTACAAAATCTAACAGCTTTGACAACTTGTCTCCTTGAAAATTGGGATCACAGAAGCTAAATCATCTGAAGCTGCATTTCTTTTATTTACAGGTTCCTTTAGATTATGAATAATTAAGTTGTTCATTCTCTTTTGTCTTTCAAACACCAAGTTTAGAATATCTACTTCTTGGTTTTTAGAATTCTGTAATTTCATATCATTAACTTCATTCTGCAGTTTTCAAATAATTTGAACAGTTTTGGAACAAGTTTCATGCCAGATTTACATTCTTAGTACAAAAATTGCAGAACACGATTCTTTCTTAACTCCATAATCCTAATGTCTTAATCTCTTTTGCTGTTTTGTCTGGGAACGTGTTAAGCTAACTCCTCTGTAATATTTTGTCTTGATTTTAACACTAATACTTTTTTTAGCTAAGAAAATGTTATCAGTATTAAGCGAAAATGATAGAATTACAATTTTAACTGTAAGTTCTAGTTATACTTACTTTGAAAGAGATTGCAATAAGTTTTACAATCAAAACCTAGATACTACACCAAGACTGAAACAAGCAACTGCAGCTTATGTTAGAGATTTAAACAAATATATTGATGCTATAATTAGTGATCCAGGTGAGTTATGTTGTTTCATTTTAAACACATTCAATATGTTGATAAAGGTACTATGCAAGATATTCTGAGCAGTCTGTGAAAACGGAATATGGAGCCCTAGATATAACTTCCAACTGCAGAATATCTACAAGCATAAGTTTGGTGGAAAAGATATTACTACTATAATCAAGCGAAACCGTCTGCAGTGGGTGGGCCATGTAGCCTGGACCCCGGAATTGAACATGATTCTAACAGTGCAACCTATGGGAAGGAGAAGCTGAGGTGGATAGACGGGGTAATACAGGATGCTTGATCTCCACTAAGCACTTAATCTGCCAACTAAAGAGCAGAATGGTGTAAAAATTTGAGGATCCTTAAGGGCTGTAGCACCATGATGATAATGATGAAGTAGACATATCTCTCATAGTGAATTTTTCTCTTTTCAGGTTTGACAAATCATACCCTTAGCTTTGAAAAGAGCTTAGAGATTGTACTGAACAGTTTTAACCAAATAAAAAATGAAACAGTTATGATATTATATGTTAGTAGAGGCCTACTCTCATCCCTGATGGAACCCAAGCAAGTTTTAACAATGTTGGAGAAATTTACAGCAACATACAACATATCATTATTTATAAATACATGTGCCATAGTTGATGGTAAGTTTAACTAAAGTTTGTTATATTAAGTACTTTTGACATCACACACCTCATGTTTTTGAAAAATAAATATTAATTTTACATGTCTTCATACACAAATTTTTATATAAAAAAACAAATATGAATAGTAGAACCCCGATTATCCTTGCGCTGATTATCTGTGCTATTATTTTCCATTACTTAAATTGCATTTTTGGGGTTTTATCGAAATAGCATCACTGTAAATCACTGTACAAACACTCTATGCATTGTGAAGGAGATGTATAATGCAATGTCGATAGTAACAGTGCTCGGGGAATCCCTGGAAATCATTCGCTGTCATTTGCCGCTGTATCTTACAGCGAATGTGTGAGATTTAGTTGCGGGCTAGAGAAGTGTCACTACTTTGCTATATTTTTAACACTTGTCTTTGTTTTCAAAATGGCAATAACCAGTGATAAACGCAAGAGAAATGCTTTATCGCTTGGACAAAGGTGTGTATAATACAGGGTGTCCCGAAAAGATTGGTCATAAATTATACCAGACATTCTGCGGTCAAAAATAGTTCGATTGAACCTAACTTACCTTCGTACAAATGTGCTCATAAAAAAAGTTACAGCCCTTTGAAGTTACAAAATGAAAATCGATTTTTTTCAATATATCGGAAACTATTAGAGATTTTTTATTGAAAATGGACGTGTATCACTCTCATGGCAGCAACATCTTAAAACAAAATTATAGTGAAATTTGTCCACCCCATAAAAAAGTTATGGGGATTTTGTTCCCTTAAACACCCCCAAACTTTTGTGTACGTTCCAGTTAATATATTTTTGTGTTACCCTTAGTTAAACACAACGTTTTTAAAACTTTTTTTACCTCCTAGTATTTTTTCGATAAGTCAGTTTTTATCGAGATGCGGCTTCTTTTTCAATATATTTACGTAAACATTTTATGGGGGTTTTGTTCCTTTAAACCCCCCAAATGTTTGTGTACGTTCCATTTAAACTATTATTGTGGTACCATTAGTTAAACACAGTGTTTTTAAAACTTTTGCCTCTTAATCTTTTTTCATAAGTCACCTTTTATCGAGATGTAGCTCCTTTTTCAAAATATACATAAAAATGTAAATTATAAATAAAGTTTCAGATTATTAACAGGTCTCTATAATCGTACTTAACCATATACAAATATGTGGTGGATTCGACAAATATTCAAAATATCTCGATAAACACTGGCTTATCGAAAAAGTACTAAGAGGTAAAAAAGTTTTAGAAGCATTGTATTTAACTAATGGTGCCACAATAATAATTTAATTGGAACGTACACAAAAGTTTGGGGGGGTTTAAGGGAACAAAACCCCCATAAAATTTTTATGGGGTGCACAAATTTCACTTTAATTTTTTTTAAGATGTTGCTGTCATAGAAATGACACATGTCCATTTTCAATAAAAAATCTCTGAGAGTTTTCGATATATGAAAAAAAATCGATTTTCATTTTGTAACTTCAAAGGGCTGTAACTTTTTTTGTGTGCACTATTGTATATAGGTAAGTGAGGTTCAATCAACCTATTTTTGACCCCAGAATCTGTGGTATAATTTATGACCAATCTTTTCGGGACACCCTGTATATACTTACTTTTTACTTAATCCAGAACTCGTTTACCTTTCGGTGTGAGTTATTACGGAGTTCTCCGTCGTTTTCTTCCACATTTCCTTCTATCCACGGCCAATGCTTTTATTTCCTCCCATTTTATTCCTCTTTTGTCGGCCGCTTCCCTCACTTCTTCTGTCCACGTCTCTCTTGGTATTCCCCTCTTCTTTCTTCTCATATCTCTCGCTTCATCTATTTGTCTTACTATTTTCTCTTCCCTCTTCTCAGTACATGTCCGAGCCATCTAAGTTGTCCTTGTTCGATTGTTGTTGTAACTGGGTGTATTTTCAATTTTCTCTAAAGGTTTTATTTCTAATTTTATCTTTCCTTGTTTTCCCCTCTATTGTTCTCAAAAATCTCATTTCTGTGCTTATTAGTCTATTCTTTTGCCTTTTTGTTAATGCCCAAGATTCACAAGCATAGGTTAGTGTGGGTTTCACAATCTTTTTTAGTATCTCCGTTTTTATATTCTTAGGTATTTCTTTCTTTTTTAAAAAGTTACTCTTAATAATATTGTACAGCTTACCAGTCTTTGCAATTCTTTCATTTATCTCATCTTCTAATTTTCCATCCCGGCTTATGATTACCCCCAAATACTTATATCTGTCTACCTGTTCAAGTTGCTTGCCATCTACTTCTATTTCCTGTTTTCCTTTTTGTCTTCCAGTTATTATTGTTTTTGATTTTTCTTTGTTGATTTTCATGTTTCTGATTTTTAGCTCTTCATGCAATATCTTTATATTTTCTTGTAATTGTTTTTCTGACTCCCCAATGATCACCAGATCGTCTGCTTAGCATAGTTCTGTTATTTGTATCATCCTCAGCTTCCAATATCCTACATTATATTTTCTCTATTTGTGTTTGCATTCTTTTATTACGTCATCTAGTACTAGGTTAAAGAGTAGTGGGCTCAGGACACAACCCCGTTTTTAGTTTAATGTTGCTGTCGATTACTTTTGATTTTTCATTTCTTGTCCTTACATAGCTTTTCGTTTTTTCGTATAAACTCTGGATGCATCCTATTAGATCTTGTTCAATTTTTCTCTTCTCTAGTATTTTCCAAATATCTTCTCTTTTAATTCTGTCGAAAGCTTTTTCCATATCTATGAAACATACATGTAAGAGCTTTTTCTATTATTTGTCTTATTATGAAAATCTGGTCGTTCGTCCCTCTTTCTTTTCTGAAACCACTCTGGCTCTCCTCAAAGGTGTTTTCTAGTTTTTCTCTTAGCCTGCTTTCTAGTATACTAGCATAAAGTTTTCCTACTGTGCTTCCAAGTGTTATTCCTCTATAGTTTGAGCATTCTTTGCTATCTCCTTTTTTATACAATGGTGTTATAATGCCTATCTGCCAGTCTAGTGGTACTTTCTTTTCATATTTAGCTTGGTTCATGATGTTTAGTAATTCTTGTTGTCTTTCTTCATTCATGTATTTGACCATTTCTGCAGTTATATCGTCATGTCCCGGTGCTTTTCCCATCTTGATTTTGTTGATTGCATTTGTTAATTCTTTTTGTGTTATATTTCCTATCTGTTCCTGTTGCTCTTGTGGAGTGTGTTGATTTTTGTTTTGTTCTACCTTATCTCCTTCTACTTGTTCCACTTCCAAGAGTTCTTCAAAGTATGCTCTCCACCTCTCCATAATCTCATTCTCTTCTGTAAGTATGGTTCCATTCTTATCCTTCACGTTTTTCAATGTATTTAGTTTAAAAAAAATCCAGTGTCCACGTGGACCAACTTTCCAACCACGTGGGAAGAGTCCTGTGTTGCCCTGGGTAACATCCAGGCATATCTTTAACATCACATGAATTTTATATAAATATGTAAAACAACTTAATCATTTACATTTAAAGGGTTTTTACCCAATACATTTTGGTGGCTCAGGCATGCAATTTTTGTAAGTATGCCCTCTTGTTTTTTAAAACCTACTTAATTTTAGGGCTTTTAAACACTGATGATGGATTTCTTAATCCGAAAACGTTGTGTATTGTGACCCTTATTTAGGGTATTTTAAAATATACCTTTTACAAAAACCTGGTATTTTTGTGATTTATGGTATACAGCCAGTTACAGGAAGTTTATTTTCCTCGTGGATTTTGTATTTAGTTTTGGTTTTCTCATGCTCTTAAGTGTGTTATAGAACAATTTCTGGTTTTCACCGAATGCTTCTGTCAATTTATTTCCAAATTCTACCCACGTTCTGTCTTTGTTAATATATAGGTATCATAGATGTTATAATATATATCATAGATAAAAAAATAAATGTATGTTCGGAATATCTGTGCATTTCAATTATCTTTGCCACGTCCGGTCCTGTCGAGCACAGATATTCAGGGTTCTATTGTACTTACTACTAATTTTTTTTTTTTAATTACTTTACTGGTAAATTGTAAGATATATAATGTTTACAGAATTAAAACCAGTGGTGTATGAACCCCAGTTCTTATGTGATATAGCATATCAGAATTACTCAAAATATAATGTTCCTTCTCGACCAAATCCATATCGTAAGCTTGGACTTATGATGAAAGTAGATAGCATGGAGAGTATACCATTTGCAGTAGAAAGGTTCTGTTATGTCTTCAATCCATATTCTCATTTTGAAACAGGAACTAAGATACATCTGCCAACATGGGACACCAATAAAGAAGGTAAGCTTATTTATTTTGTGTAGTTATTAGTTTTTATTGTTCTGTTCATTCCTTACAAAAATTACTGATACAAATTGTATAATTTAATATTATCCATTGTGGCAAACTATTTGGGATCACACTGCCACAAAACTCAAAGAATGCCTAGGTAAAGTAGGAACCACACTTATCTTACCAAGTGTCATCATCAAGCGACTCCAATATACTTTACTTATGTACAAGAATATCTTCAACAAGGAGGCTGCTCCGATGTGTACTAATGGCAACTCTCAATTATCAATGAAACATAATTATTATAGAGTGCCCAGTATACCAGAACGAATATGTATCTTACAGTGTTACATGTATCTTACTGTCTCTGCATGTCTTCTTCTTTTTAAAACTTTAAAAGGGTAAACCCTGTAGTTGGCTGTATACCTTTGTTAAGACAACGTAGAATGAAGTAAACACTTCTGTTGTATGTAGGTATATAAATTTATTAAAAAATTCTTAAAATTTATCCACAAGGGAGTGGAAGTACAACAAAACGTTTTCGGTCAAACTGACCATCCTCAGTGTAAACGTCCAGTGTACAAGTAATTGAAACTAGCCATTTGAATAGGTGTAAAACCTCAAAATAACATTATTGCTACATTATGAGCTGTATAGTAATCGACAATAAGTCGATGTCTTAAGATTAAAAATGGATCACATGTGGATGTATGTCATCCTTGCTCGGAATTTGCACAAGGTTGTGATCAGGTGAGAGGTTAAAAACCAACGCACATGTGATCCATTTTTAATCTTAAGACATCGACTTATTGTCGATTACTATACAGCTCATAATGTAGCAATAATGTTATTTTGAGGTTTTACACCTATTCAAGTGGCTAGTTTCAATTACTTGTACACTGGACGTTTACACTGAGGATGGTCAGTTTGACCGAAAACGTTTTGTTGTACTTCCACTCCCTTGTGGATAAATTTTAAGAATTTTTTAATAAATTTATATACCTACATACAACAGAAGTGTTTACTTCATTCTACGTTGTCTTCTTCTTTTTCTCCTAATGGCGCTACAACCCTTTGTGAGTCTTGGCCTGCTTAACAATGTTCTTCCATTCTGCCCTGTCGGATACTTTCCTTCACCACTGCTAGCCTAAGAGCTAGTGAACCCTCCGACTAACGGTCTTCCTGTAAGGCTAGAAATTTGTATAGTGATAATTCATAGCACACAAAGGCTAAAAACCATGACCCGGCAGGCATCAGCGGTGCACGTGTATCTACCAGGTGAATCGAAAAGTGCAAATTTAGGGGGTAAAATAAACTTTCTCCTGTAAGGTTTCAATTTAAGTATGTGTTTGAGTAAGTCATTTAGAAGAAATCTGTACAATGACAGGCGATTCTGAAGAGCATAAGACCTTGCCAGGCGAGGGAAAAGATTAGGGGTTTTTCCTAAAATTATTTTTTTGCATCGAACAAATTTTTTTAAGTTTTTTGAATCATTCCAAACAGAAAAGGTCTTTAGTGATTTTTCTCTTAATAGTTTTTGTTATATAAGCGATTGAAAATTTTGAAAATTGCGAAATCGGCCATTTTTAACCCTAAATCGGACATTTATCTAAAAATTTCAAAGTTGCCAAGGTAGGTAGATATTCTTTAAACATTGATGAAATCCCAAAGAGTTTTTTGCAATACGACATCGGAAACCCCTTTGTTTTTTAATTTCTAATCAAGCGGGCGCGACACTAGTGTAAGTGAGGACGTTTGAGTTGGCATAAATTCATTATCTCGAGAATGGGCAAATTTCAAGAGAAATCCTCAGCCAGGTCGATTTTTATTTTTAAATTAGGACTTTTTGGCATATATATAATACTAGTGACGTCATCCATCTGAGCGTGATGACGTAATCGATGATTTTTTTAAATGAGAGTAGGGGTTGTGTGATAGCTCATTTGAAAGGTTATTTAATTCTATATTCACTAATACAAACATTAACATAATTATTTATACAGGATGTACAAAAAAAATTTTTTTTATTAAATTAACTTTGATTAAATTTGACAAATAGAAGAAATTTTTTTTTGTACACCGTGTATAAATAATTATGTTAATGTTTATATTACTGAATAGAGAATTAAATAACCTTTCAAATGAGCTATCACACAACCCCTACTCTTATTTAAAAAAATCATCGATTACGTCATCACGCCCAGATGGATGACGTTACTAGTATTATATATATGCCAAAAAGTCCTAATTCAAAAATAAAAATCGACCTGTCTGAGGATTTCTCTTGAAATTTGCCCATTCTCGAGATAATGAATTTATGCAAACTCAAACGTCCTCACTTATACTACAGTGTCGCGCCCGCTTGATTATCAATTAAAAAAACAAAGGGGTTTTCGATATTTTATTGCAAAAAACTCTTCGGGATTTCATCAATCAATGTTTAAACAATATCCACGTACCTTGGCAACATTGAAATTATTAGATAAATGTCTGATTTAGGGTTAAAAATGGCCGATTTCGCAATTTTCAAAATTTTCAATTGCTTATATAACAAAAACTATTAACTTAAGAGAAAAATCACTAAAGACCTTTTTTGTTTGGAATGATTCAAAAAACCTAAAAAAAATTTGTTCGATGCAAAAAGAATAATTTTAGGAAAAACCCCTAATCTTTCCCCTCGCCTGTCAAGGTCTTATGCTCTTCAGAATCGTCTGTCATTGTACACATTTCTTCTAAATGACTTACTCAAACACATACTTAAATTTAAACCTTACAGGAGAAAGTTTATTTTACCCCCTAAATTTGCACTTTTCGATTCACCTGGTAGATACACGTGCACAGCTGATGCCTGCCGGGTCATGATTTTTAGCCTTGGTGTGCTATGAATTATCACTAGACAAATTTCTAGCCTTACAGGATGACCGTTAGTCGGAGGGTTCACTACCTCTTAGACTATGCCTGATGTTTATGGTTTTAAGATCCGCCTCTACGTCGTCTATCCATCTTTTATGGGGCCTTCCTCTTGTTCTATTTCCTTGAGGCTTACATCTCTGGATTACTTTTACAGCTAGATTATCTGGCATTCTTTCTAAGTTACCAAGCCAGTTTAGTCTTTGTCACTTTACAAATCTAACAATATCTGCGCTCTGCATTAGTTCATCCAGATCGTGGTTCATTTTAATTCTCCACGAACCATCGCTGCAATGGGTTGGTCCAAGTATCTTCCTTATACACCAGGGAAATAAGGCAAAAATATACCATGTTCGGGACACTTGAGCAGCCAGGTTGCAAATGGGTTTTTTGGCTACTATATACCTAATACATTATAAATACAAAAATGCCCGTCACAGTTTGGACGAGAAATTTAGTTATTAACAAATAAGGGTCAAAATGAGAGTTTTTTCGTTTAAATCGCTACAGGTAAAAATAGGGTAATTAAATGTCTTATTTATAATATTTTTCTTTTAGTAGATGAGCCAGGGTTTAAAATAGCTTTTTTGAATTTTGGTCCGATAATTTGTTGCTTCGGATATTGCAAAATAAAACTAAATATTCGAAAATAAAAAATTTGCTATAACTTTTGCGAAAATGAATTTAGGACTTTCATATTGCATGAAAAGTGGAATCAAACAGTCCTTACAATGCACAAAAAATTTTAAGACGATGCTTCAATTAGTTTAAATTTTATTCAATTTGTTCATCCCAAAGAGCTTTTTTTTCGCAATGTTATTGTTCAGAAAATAATAATGATACAGCAATTCTGTGAAAACAACATGAAAGAAGAATAGTCATGTTTTCAACGCATTTAAAAAAATTATTAAAAAGTCATTTTTATCACTCAGAAAACATTTTACTAAAATAGAGTCATTTTTGGCTTATAAACAATTTGAATCACTTTGTTAATATTGACTGTAGGCTAAAACTAAGATGGAATTTAAAAAACTGGTATTTTTATACGAATTTCTAAAGAAAAACTTTTCGCCTAGGTTAATTACGGTCAAAGTTAGCCACTTTTTTTATTTAATTGACGGCTATTTTGTTTATAACAATTAAGCAACACGCTTAACAATTATCAACAATTATCTTGGGTTCAACGCATTTCAAACAGAGAAGTCTTAAACAGAGTAGGTCAAGGCGAAGGTGACTTAATGAAGATGATAAAAAAGAGAAAACTTGAATATCTGGGGCATATAATGAGAGGTAGCAGATACAGGATGCTGCAGTTAATACTCAATGGAAAGATCGACGGAAAAAGGGGAATTGGTCGAAAGAAATATTCATGGCTCCGAAACCTTCGTCAATGGACTGGCTTATCAGCAGATCAATTGTTACATGTCGCACAAGATCGAGAACGATATCGGCAAATTGTTATGGAAGCTACCCACGCCTAAAAATTTGAGCACGGTACTTAAAGAAGAAGAAGAATTAAGCAACCTAACTAGAGCCATTTTGAAGTTGAAGATATATAGGGTATGTGTAAAAGTTGGAGTAAACTTTGAACCTCAACAGAGTGGTTAATAAAGCTTTAAAAATGGCGTCCGAACGGAATTATTTCGTGGTCGGTGGAGGAGAATTACTAAAATACGTGCACTCAAAAAATGAAACTGATTCTGCAAACATATGCTGCGATTAATATCGCTGGAACTTGTTGATGGATTTTGATCATAATTTTTTTAATTTGTATGTACTCGTAGTCTTATAGAGTACGTTATGTACACACAACCCCACCTAACATTACAAAATGTTAGGGGGAACTCCCCTTATTACTCAGGAATATGAAAAATAGATTACGACCGATTTTATTTATGATTCTTGTAAGCTTTGTCTATAAAATTGTTAAATTTTTCATGACAATAAAGCATATTTCTATTCTATTCTATTCTATTCTATGATTCTAAGACCTACCGAATATACATATAAATTTCATAAAAATCGGTCAAGCGGTCTCGGAGGAGTATGGAAACTAACACTGTGACAGTAGAATTTTATAGATGTAAATATATAGATGGCTATTAACAAATAGGGGTTGGTGATAGAAGAGTGAAAATTAAGGGTTGTATGTATTTTTTAATTCTACATCATATAAAATTAAGGTAGATAATATTGTCCAAAAAAATAAAAAAAATGTCAGGGGGGCAACTTTCCTTATAACTTATGGGTATAAAAAATAGATTAAAACCTCTTCAACGTCCTACAGGATAAACGTGTAAAGTTTTATAAAAATCGGCCAAGCCGTTTAGGAGTAGTATGGTAACTAACACTGTTACAGGAGAATTTGATGTATATAAAAGTAACTACGAATTAAATAATAAAAGTGGCTAACTTTGAACCTAATTAACCTAGGCAAAAAGTTTTTTTCTGAAAATTTGTATAAAAATACCAGCTTTTGAAATCCCAAAGTAGATTTACTCTATAGTCAATATTAACAAAGTTATTCAAATTGTTTAGAAGCCAAAAATGACTCTATTTTACTAAACATTTTTCGGAGTGATAAAAACGACTTTTTAATGATTTTTTTCAATACTTTAAAAATATAACTTATTCTTGCATGTGGTTTCCACAGAATTGCTATGTCATTATTATTTTCTGAACAATAACATTGCGAAAAAAAGCTCTTTGCGATAAACAAAATGAATAAAATTTAAACTAATTGACAAATCGTCTTAAAAATTTTTGTGCATTATATGGAATGTTTGACTCAACTTTTCGTTCAATATGAAAGTCTTAAGGCCATTTTCGCAAAAGTTATAGCACATTTTTTATTTTTGAAATTTTAGTCTTATTTTACACTTTCCGAAACAAAAAAGGATCGGAACAAAATTCAAAAAGTGCCATTTTAAACCTTGGCTCATCTACAAAAAGAAAAATATAAATAAGGCATTTAATTACCCCATTTTTACCTGTAGCGATTTAAACGAAAAAACTGCCATTTTTGACACTTATTTGTTAATAACTAAGTTTCTAGTCCGAACTGAGACAGGCATTTTTGTATTTATAATGTATTAGGTATATAGTACCCAAAAAATCCATTAGCAACCTGGCTGCTCAAGTGTCCCGACAAAAACCTTATTTCTCTGGACTATTAGTATTTTTCGCTCAAATATTCTCAGTTGATTTTCATCAGTGGTTGAGATGGTCCACGTTTGACATCCGTATGTGACCACTAGTCTAATTACTGGTTTGTAGATTCTAAGCTTAGACTGACGATTCAATAACTTACTTTTCATTAAGTCTTTGTATGCATAAAAGCATTTATTACCGCTAAGAATCGGTACTTGTATTTCTTGACTGGTGTTGTTGTTGTCATTTATTATTGAGGTCAAACCGGCAAGTCTGTTTCAATTCAATTTATTATTGAGCCTAGGTAGGGAAAATTGCAGACATATTCGTAGGTATGGTTGTCTACCTTCAGATTCTCATCTTGATTCGACTTTGTGCATTCCATATTATTTTGTTTTACTTCGCGTAATATGACCCGTATGCACGCCAATGGTGAATATAAAATTCTTAATTGTATGTCAAAAAATGCGCAATAACTACCTCTTAAATCCTACCAAATTGCATTTGCATATCTCAACCAGTTTTAGAGCAATAAATAAATCGTCAGTTTGTAAGAAAAAATTCAACATCCCTTATATCGGAAACGAAGCATTTGCGGACATATGTTTATAAAGCAAACGGTCATTATTTTTCAATGCAGAATTACTCCTTAAAGTTTGTCGTACTTATTTAGAAACACCCTGTATTGATGAATAACATGGCTAGTTGTTAAAGTACCTAACTTTGTTATTATCCCACATAAGCGAATGAGTCGAAAAGCAAAATGTTAAGAAAGCCTAAGGCTACAGTTGAGTTTTAATTTCAATATTTTATATACGCTAGAATATTCCACAGGATGTTCCAAACTTTGAGGAAAAACACACTATCATTGTTACACCCGGTATACAATGACACTTACCTGTTTAGCAATAATGTTATTACATCGATATTCTTGAAGAATAAAGCTATAATATACTAAAAAATCACTCAAATCGGACAACAGGTTTAGGAAATACGAGACATAAGAAATGTCCCATTTTTAAGGTGGTGCGTTAATGTTGATGCTTAGTGTATATAGCAGCTTCCCGTTTCAGCTCTATAGCTTTTTCGCTTAATACCCTTTTGTTGCGGCTTATTATGGCAACATCATCCGCATATGCGCATATTTGCATAGATCTTTTATTAATACAGCCGTTCATATCAAATTTTCAAACAACAGCTTCTAAAGTTAGATTAAAAAGTGTTGTTGATAAGGCATCACCTTGCCTAACTCCATTTTCAAAATGTCTCTGTCATATCTCCATCCATTCTCACCAAATCTTTGGAATCCTCCCAAAGTCGTTCGTATAAGTTTAACTAACTTATTGGGTATCCCTAACATAGATAGTTGCTTTAACATCTTTTGTCGATCTGCTCCATCAAACGCCTGTTTGAAATCGATATACAAGTTGTAAATTGGTATGTTTATATTCAACACATTTTTCAATATGTATTTGATCTATAGTTGACCTCTTTGGTCTGAAACCACATTGGTATTCACCAATCATTTCTTCCGAAAACGATTCCAGGCGGTTGTATATAATTCCTGTTATGCCCATAATGCCTTTGTACATGTACCCCCGCTAATAACTCTTAAAACCAGCTTTACATCAAGGCTATGCAAGTCTCATACTATGCAAGTCCGTCTTGCATATCATATCTGTTGCCTATCCTGACCTTTTTACATCAGAGCTATTTCTGTGCAATTTTTGAATATCACTTTCATTGTTGCCAACAAAAGAAATATACCAAAACATTAACTTTAGATATTTCAGTTGGACTGAAACATTAAATATATTAAAATTAACTATTTAGGTGGGAAATAAGCCACAATTAAATTGAAAAAAATAATTTTATTAACATAAAAATATAATCATAAAAATGCCACAAGGAAATAGCTTCAGAACAACATTAAATATATTCAAGTATAATTCCCAAATTATTATTACTTCCAATAAATAACATTTAAATTTACACAATAAGGTTAAGTTTTATTCTAAACTGTAAATTTTGTTATATTGGCAACATGAAATTTGACAACTTGCATCAAAATAGCATGAAAAATAGAACATATTTTAACGTTTCGTCTAGCACAGGAGTTGCATGGAAATAGCGCGTGGGCATGCGCAGTTGCATGATGTGTCTTGCATGGCTCTTGCCTAGCATGAAAATAGCATAATGTAAAACTGTCTTTAGTGGTTGATGAGGGTATATTTGTGTAAATAAAAATAACTTTAAAATGCATTTATTTTTGTTGTAGATATAATAGTATCTTTTACTAAAGGATGGAAGAATCAGAGTAACTTCTTTATGCTAGGAATTGACGTATATTTTTCAAATTTGGCAGAAGATATTGTATACTACAGTGGAGGCCAAGGTTATTCTTATTTTTTCCTCATGGATTTGAATGGTAATGTCATTTATCATCCTTACTACATGCGAGTCTCAGGAAATACCTATTCCATATTTATTGATTTGGAGCATATCGAAAAAGTGATAAATGTTGAGACCTTAAAAAATAGACTATTAACTGAGAAAAAGGGAATTTTCCAAGGTTTTAGAGAAAATAATACTGATTTGGTAAGTTTTTAACATCTTGCAATAATATCAATTATTTTTATAATATAATCTTCTTCAAGTGCCATCTCCGCGACGGAGGTCGGCAATCATCATAGCTATTCGGACTTTGGAGACGGCTGCTCTGAAAAGTTCATTTGATGTACAGTTACGATCACTGAATAGTTTACACCTTAATTTTTATATTGTAATACTGTAAATTTGCAGTGTCGTACGGATTTGATAAATGTCAAGTCAAAAATTTCAAAAAGTGAATGCTTGTCAAAAATTTCGCGAGTGTTGAAAAATAAAATAACGATATCAAACCTCAAACTCCTCCAAAATGATGCCCAAAAGCAAGAGCAATTGCCAAACTCGAAGAAGGTTGGTTTTTAAGACAAGTTGCTACAGATTTGGACGTGAGCCACATATGTACAGCTGGTTCCTAAAAAAACTGATACGACGCTTAGTAAGATTTGATCATTTTGAGCAGTGTATGATTGATCTGACATTATATTATGTATATTAATTATGACAGACAAATAATAAAATAAACAAACAAACCAGAGACATGTAAAAGGATAGACTTGACTAGGGATATGCCTAGTGTGACCAACTCCAATGCAGTCCAATTCGGGACAAGGCTGAAAAAAATACCAGAAATCCGGGACTTTTCAATAAAAATCGGGCCATTTTTTTTTCAGAACTTCAATATCATCATTTTATTGATTATTTAACATTTTTATGTTGTCAATGATATTTTTGATAGGATTAAGCCACAATTGGCTGTAATAATTACATTTTTCTTAGTTTTTTTTTAATCCGGAAATCGTTCTCAAAAAAGGAAAAATCAACTGATGTTGAATTTTCATGTAAATAGGTATTATAACCTTAGGTTAATATAAAAATGTAAGTGTCATACAATTGTGGCTTCTTCTTCTTTTGGTGCCTATCCGTATCGAATATTGGCGATCATTCTGCCTATAATTATTTTATTAACAGATGCTTTAAATAGATTAGTTGTTGTGGTGGAGAACCATTTCTTCTGGTTCTTTAACCATGATATTCTTCTTCTCGCTATACCTCGCTTTCCCAATACTTTGCCTTGAAAGATTATTTTCAGTAATCTGTATTTATTTCCGTTTCTCATTATGTGTCTGAGATATTCTAACTATCTCTTTTTAAATGTAAACATCACTTCTCTTTCTTTTCCCATTCTTCGTAGTACGGTCTTATTGGTTATCTTATCCATCTATGATATCCTTAGGATTTGCCTGTATAGCCACATCTCGAAGGCTTCAAGTTTTTGATTAATCCCATCATACATCCCACATTGATGTGGATTAATCCCATCAAAATATAATTGTCAAAAATTCCACAAGAAAACAACTTCAGAACATTTTTGTGTTGATTACTTCTTACTATCATATTTGTCGCACGACTTAATTTGCTTAACAATGAGAAGAAAACCTCTAATTCTTAGCAAAATACATAATGTACCAGTGGCGACGCGTGACTTTTTCTAAAGTGTTACCAAAACCAGATGTAAAAAAATCCTATTTAAAAAATATTTTGAACCTCCCAAGTATAAGTTTTTGTTTTCAATCCTGTGGGATAAAATTAAACAAATCACTATTCCCAAATTATATGTATGTAATTATGTATATGTAACAGGTATAACAATAAATAATAAACAAACTAAACATATTATTCTACCATAAAATTAACATAAAAAAATGAACAAGTAGGAAAAAGAGCAGATGTTGAAAACTATTGTTTATATTTTAATTCTTCCATTTTCAATAATATCATTTTTTTCTTTAAAATAATAAATAAAAAAATATACAAGTAGAATGACTTTTCAAGTAGTTGATCAATTACGCAATACGTAGCAACACACTTCCATGTTTAAATGCACGCACACTGTAATCTGTAATAGGTACTAAACATACTAAACCAACGTTTTACCAATCTTCGAAATGGTAACAGTACTGATATGCACCGCGTGCCCGCGCGCCGTCTCTAGACCTGTCGGTCCTTCAAAATTTTCAGAGCTAGTCCCGAGCGATGGCGAGGTTTCTCCTGCGTTACAGTTACCAGTGCTAATATTGGTAACGGCATATGATAACGTGTCATGGATTCACATATCTCGCCAATATTTTCGTGCGTCTAGTTGGGTATTTACTGAATTAGGTACTATAACAAGTATTTCTATTACCCGTGTTGAGCTGCCCCCCCCCCCACTTGCAAAAATTAAAAACAAATAGCCCTGATTTATGAGCTATTTATGAGCTCTCATATTCCGCAAACTAAAAATTTTGAGCTCGTTCCACTGAGCAGGAATTTAATAGGGGGGGCTGAGTCAGCCCCCCCCCCACCACTTAAAAATAGGAATATTGAATCGGTTTTTGCGGCAGAATTACGAGCTATTTATGAGCTCTTGAAATTATATAGTTTCGATTTTTGAGCTCATCCTCTTCACCCCCAAACAACTCTTTAATTGATTTAACTTAAGAGAAAAATGCTGAGAAAACTTAAAATATATCGTATTGCGGATATAGTTCCTATAGCGTATATACTCTAAGAATAAACTATTAAATCACGTGCATTTCGATTATTGAGCTACAACCCCTTCGCAAGAAAACCACCCTATCTTCCCGGCTTAAGAGAAAGTTGTACTTAAAATGCATTCAATTAATTATTTGGCGACTACATATCATTTAATAATTTATAAGCTTCCAAGTTACGCGCATCTAAATCAGTAAATTGCAATTTATTTTGTATAGTGCAGTCACTGAAAGTAAAAATCAACGATTACCTTCAATTTCGGTGAACCTTCATCGATTTTCACGAAAATTGGTAAGTGGTTAGAGGATACCTCAAGAAGCAAAGGTGACATAGTACCACCTTGCGCCTTTACCCTGAGGGTGGACACCGCCCCTTCTCGGGGGTGAAAATTATTTTATAAAAATAACTGTACAAATCTATAAAGGAACAAATTATAAGCAATATTTATTATATAAAGTTATTAAAATAAGTCAATACTTGTTATTAAACATCAAAAATTTTAATTATTCGTGAAAAAAATGCATGTTTTGAAGCGGTTTTTCGTAAATCACTCAAAAACTGTAAGTTTTTACAAAAAAGTTAATAGTAGTTTAATTCGTATAGCTTATATTCTAAGAATAAATTCTTAAATCACGCGCTTTCGATTATTGAGCTACAACCTCTTCGCAAGAAAACCTTCCAATATTCCCGGCTTAAGAGAGAGTACTTAAAATAATTTAAATTAATTATTTGGCGACTAGATATAGTTTAATAATTTATGAGCTCGCAAAATATACGCATCTCAATTATTTAATTGCCCTTTTCTTTCTATAGTGCAGTCACTGAAGGTAAAAATCAACTATATCTTCGATTTCGGTAAATCTCCATTCATTTTCACGAAAATTGTTGAGCGGATTTTGATGCCATCAACTTTTTCTGGAGCTTATTTTTGATAGGTACTTCTAAGTACTTTGACAAGTATTTAGTACCTAAGTGTAATAAAATGCATCTGTTTCCTGTTATTTAAGCTTCACTCCTTAGATTTGAACAGTCGCAGAAAAAAATATAAATTTAAATACCAATAACTTACTTTAAATTAACATTAAAGGGTTTTTCAAGTAAGCAATTTATTATATTTTTTATTATCTTCAATTTTAGTGATAAAAACTGTTTTGTAGAAACTTACAGTTTTTGAGTTATTTATGAAAAATCGCTTTAAAGCATGTATTTTCTTTCACAAAAATTAAAATATTTGATCTTTAATAACTCAAAAAGTATTGATTTATTTTAATCACATTATATAAAAAATTTTGCTTACAATTTTGTCCCTATCTCGATTTGTGGGGTTATTTTTAATAAAGTAATTTTCACCCCCGAGAAGGGGTGACATATACTCCAGGTTAAAACCCCAAGTTCTTATTGTCAATTCGTGAAAATAAATGGAGATTTACCGAAATCGAAGGTCATAGTTGATTTTTAGCTTCAGTGACTGCACTATAGAAAGAAAATGGCAATTCAATAATTGAGATGCGTATATTTTGCAAGCTCATAAATTATTAAACGATATGTAGTCGCCAAATAATTAATTTAAATTATTTTAAGTACAACTCTCTCTTAAGCCGGGAATATGGGATGGTTTTCTTGCGAAGGGGTTGTAGCTCTATAATCGAAAGGCGCGTGATTTAAGAGTTTATTCTTAGAATATAAGCTCTACGAATTAAACTACTATTAACTTTATTGTAAAAACTTACAGTTTTTAAGTGATTTACGAAAAACCGCTTCATAACATGCATTTTTTTCACGAATAATTAAAATATTTGATCTTTAATAACTTAAAAAGTATTTACTTATTTTATTAACTTTATATAATAAATTTTGCTTTTAATTTGTTATTTTATTGATTTGTGCAGTTATTTTTTATAAAATAATTTTTACCCCCGAGAAGGGGCGGTATCCACCCTCAGGGTAAAGGCGCAAGGTGGTACCATGTCACCTTTGTTTCTTGACGTATCCTCTAACCACTTACCAATTTTCGTGAAAATCGATGAAGGTTCACCGAAATTGAAGGTAATCGTTGATTTTTACTTTCAGTGACTGCACTATACAAAATAAATTGCAATTTACTGATCTAAATGCGCGTAATTTGGAAGCTTATAAATTATTAAATGGTATGTAGTCGCCAAATAATTAGTTTAATGCATTTTAAGTACAACTTTCTCTTAAGCCGGGAAGATAGGGTGATTTTCTTGCGAAGGGGTTGTATCTCAATAATCGAAATGCACGTGATTTAATAGTTTATTTTTAGAGTATATAAGCTATAGGAATTATATCCGCAATACGATATATTTTAAGTTTTCTCAGCATTTTTTTCTTAAGTTAAATCAATTAAAGGGTTGATTGGGGGTGAAGGGGATGAGCTCAAAAATCGAAACTATATAATTTCAAGAGCTCATAAATAGCTCGTAATTCTGCCGCAAAAACCGATTCAATATTCCTATTTTTAAGTAGTGGGGGGGCTGAGTCAGCCCCCCCCCCCACTAAAGTATTAAATTCCTGCTCAGTGGAACGAGCTCAAAATTTTTAGTTTGCGGAATATGAGAGCTCATAAAAAGCTCATAAATCAGGGCTATTTGTTTTTTGATTTTTGCAAGTGGGGGGGGGGGCAGCTCAACACGGGTATTTCTATTGATCTGTTGGTAAAAAATATTTTTTTTTTTTTTTTTTATTACTCCAATTTATTTAACAATCTGTTCCGTTAGGAACAATCAGTTAAAGTTATGACTTTCTTAGGCTATGACATGTAGGTAAGAATTCCAATGAAAACTTTCCTTTCTAAATTATCAACAAATGTATAGATAGTACTACTAGTAAAATAAAGTAAAACTTAAAATAGTTCTAATTTATCTAAAATCTATTTGGTAAGTCAGTTGGTTTATAACGCTTAAGTCTGCGAACTTCACCCTCCGTGTTTAATAATTCACTCGCGAAATCATTTGGATGCGCACTAAGTCTTTCTTCATACTTTTCACTGTATTTGCTGATTTCTTCTTTGATGCTGGGAACTTTCAGGTCTCTCTCTATTATTGCGTTGGGGACGTACCATGGAGCGTTTACTATGGTTCTTAATGCCTTATTTTGAAAACGTTGTATAATTTCCAAGTTAGAGTTACTGGCTGAGCCCCATAGCTGTATGCCATAGGTCCATATGGGTTTAAGTATGGCTTTGTATACCACTAATTTATTTTCAATTGACAGTCTTGAATGTCTACCCAGAATCCAGTACATTTGTTGAAGTTTGAGTCCAAGTTGCTTTCTTTTGGTGAATATGTGTTTTCTCCATGTTAGTTTTTTATCTAGATGTAGGCCCAGGTATTTGGTTGTATCTACTTGTAATAATTGTTTGTTGTTTATGTATACTGGTGGACAGCTCTCTCTTCGCATGGTAAATGTCATGTGGGTCGATTTTGTTTCATTAGCTCTTAGTTTCCATTTTTTTAACCATTTTTCTATTTTATTTAAGTGGGCTTGTAAGTTATGCGAAGCTCTTTGGGGGTCTGTGTGAGATGCGATAATACCTGTGTCATCCGCGAATGTTGCGACTGTTGTCAATCTAGTTGTAGGTAGGTCAGCAGTAAATAACAGGTATAGTAAGGGACCAAGTACACTACCTTGTGGGACGCCGGATTTTATTTTAAATAGTTCTGAGCGAGCATCTTGTTGTTTTACTAATGAAAAGCGATCTGTCAGATACGATTTTATAATTAAATAATATTGATACGGAAGATTTTTCTTCAGCTTATGGAGGAGTCCTGTATGCCACACTTTGTCGAATGCTTGGCTGATATCTAGAAAAGCTGCACTACAGTACCTCTTGTTTTCTAGATCATTGCTGATTTGTTTGACTATACGATGTGTTTGCTCTATTGTTCCATGTTTGCTACGAAAACCAAATTGGTGTTTTGGAATTAATCTTGTTTCTTCTATTATTGGTTCTAATCGACGTAGAAACATTTTTTCAAATAGCTTAGATAATATTGGTAAGAGACTAATGGGTCTATATGAGTTCAGTTCTTTGGGGTCTTTTCCTGGTTTTTGTAACATTATGATCTCTGCTACTTTCCACTGATTGGGAAAATGTGCATACGTAAGTATTGCATTAAATATATGTGTTATTGCCATGATTGTTTTCTTAGTTACGTTTTGCAGGATTTTTCCAGTGACGAGGTCATATCCAGGAGCCTTTTTTGGATTAATTTCATCCATAATTACCATTCGGATTTCTTTAGGTTTAAATTTTTTTATTGGGAGATCCATTTGAAAAGGTATATCAAGAAAATTTAAGATTTCATTATTATCTTCGTCGTTTTGGTCCATGTTGTAAGGTTTAAAGACGTTGCTTAGGTGTTCAGCAAAGGCCTTTGCTTTTTCATTATTACTTCTGGCCCATGTTCCCGCAGAGTCTCTAAGCGGAGGTATTTGTTGTATTGGTCTTTTCATTTTTCGTGTAGCACGCCATAGAGAATAATCTGTTGCTTCCGTAGGTGTTAGTTTTTCGAGGTACTCTTGTACGTTCTGATTCCTTATTGTGTGTAGTAGTCTTTTTAATTCAGATGCTGCTCTGTTATAATTCCTTTTATTGATTTCAGTTCTATTGTTTTGCCACTTTTTACGAAGTCTTCGTTTTTCTATGATTTTTTCTTTTACAATAATTGGATTATCACCTTTGGATTTATTATCGGCAACATTGGGAGTTGCGTGCCAGGCTGCTGTTTAAATTCCTTTTGTTAGATTTGCGACGGCTTCATCAATGTTCTGTGGTGTCTTGAGTGGAACGTTTAGTTCAATGTTCTCATCAAGTTTTTGTCGGAATAGCTCCCAGTTGGTCTTTAGGTTGCATAATTGAGGTTCTTGGTATTTTCTTATTACTTTTGCATGTAACGTCAATATTATAGGAGAATGATCTGATGAAAGTAAAAAAAAAAAAAAAAAAAAAAAAAAAAAAAATATAAATGGAATTATTTTGTAGTAGTCATAAAATATTTATTTGCAAGATTTGTAACTGTTACCAATGGTAACAGTGGTTACATGGACGCTTCGCCACTGTAATGTACTAAAAATTTCAAAATAAAATTATTTTACCAAAACGTTGAAAATTCGAATGGCCCGGAAGCCTTGTCCGGGACGCCGGGACACTACTTCATAATTCGGGCCATGTCCCGGATTTTTCGGGCTAGTTGGTCACACTAGATATGCCACTCAGTGCATCGGACTGTAACGTAGACATAGGATTGAGTGATCTAGCCATCTTTGTCAGTCACATGCGCCGGATCGTTTGGTTAAGAGAGATAGATAGACCACCGATCGACTGTTTCCATGTTGTTTCCGCGTTACGCTTTTTTGGTGAGTATGCCGTGTCTACGCTTAATATGTCAATGAAACAAACAGCCATTTTTTGACGTTGAACAGGATAAGTATGTGACACATTTTAAGATTTGGCAGTGACAGTGACAGAATGTAAATAATAATTATTTATCCTTCAAAATACACTGCTCAATTTTCTACAAAATACGCTTTAAGAGTCGTATCAGTTTTTTTTTGGAACCAGCTGTACATATGTGAATATGAAAAATCAAACAAAGATTGAATAATTTGGGATAGATATAAAATAAAATCGGTATTTTTATACCAGACTTCCTTGTTTTCATTATTGAGACCATAATCGCATAATCCATTCTATTCAAAAACACTTCTTTTTATACTTTCCATTTTGTCAAACTTCGTAAAATATACCTACATATTTATATTATTTTGATTTTTTAATTTTAATCAACCTATTCTAGGTACACCACTGGTAACGTCACTTTGACGTAAATGGTGCGTTTAAACAAGCTAATAATTTAAAAAATCGGCTCCTAGATAGGTAAGCCTGTAAACTATTCAATGGCCGTAACTGTACATCCGTACCATTCTCTCAGGTTGCGCAGCCACGATATTCTGCGTCTCCCTATGCTTCTTTTTCCTTGAATCTTTCCCTACATAATCAATTGGAGCAAGCTGTATCTCTCTCCACGTGTAATATGTCCGAGATATTCCAATTTTCTTGTTTTGATTATATTTAAGACTTATTTCATGATTGATTATATTTAATTCTTTATGCATCTTTCTCAGAACCTCTTTGTTGTGACGTGTTCTGTCCATGATATTTTCAGAATTCTTCTATACAGGGTGTTTGGTAAAGAATGGGCCATAGCTTAATCTTAGATTCCTGAACTTAAAGTAGGTCGATTTAAGCTAACTTACCTTAGTACGAAAGTTGATAATAACCGAAATACAGGGTGTCAAATTAAACCTTTATTTTATTTATTCTTGAATATTTCCTGACAGGCATGAAAATAACAACACGAAATTTGGTAAGCGGGGGTTTTTTGGGTCGAGAAATCTAAATTCGCTACCAAAAATGATTATTACCCAGAGGGCGCCACATACGTATTTACGCGCTCATTTAATATGTTCCATTTT
Source organism: Diabrotica virgifera virgifera (assembly GCF_917563875.1). NCBI lineage: Eukaryota > Metazoa > Arthropoda > Insecta > Coleoptera > Chrysomelidae > Diabrotica > Diabrotica virgifera. The sequence continues at coordinate 129,131,634 of NC_065452.1, forward strand.
TTTTATTACCCACTCTACATACTTTTTGAATCAAAACTTCTATTCTCTTAACATTTTTACTTAAAAAAGATATACTACATTCATCTCGCTAAACTCAACTGTTTTCGAGATAAACGCATTTTAAGTCTGCGATACAACATAATTTGTTGCATAATATTATTCTACACTCACCGGCAGAGAAAACGGGCACCCCAAAAAATGGGTCATTTTTAATGTCTTGGTATTTCCTAAACCTGATGTCCGATTTAAGTAATTTTTTTAATATGTTGCAATCCAGCACCTTATTCTTTATCAATATCGCTGTAATAATATTGTTGCTAGACAGGTACATTGTCATTGTATACAGGGTGTACGAATCAAACTGTGTTTTTTTCTCAAACTTTGAAACACCCTGTGGAATGTTCTAGCTTTTATAAAATACTAAAATTAAAACCCAACTATAGCCACAGATTTTCTTAACATTCTGTTTTTTTATTCATTCGCTTATGTTGGATAATAAAAAAGTTAGGCACTTTAACAACTACCCCTGTTTTTCGTCAATACAGGGTGTTTTTCAATAAGTACGGCAAGCTTTAAGGGGTAATTCTGCATGATAAAATAATGACAGTTTGCTTTATAAACTTATGCCCGCAAATACTTCGTTTCTGAGATAGGGGGTGTTGAAATTGTTCTTACAAACTGACGATTTATTTATTGCTCTAAAACGGTTTGTGATATGCAAATGAAATTTTGGTAGATTTTAAGAACTAGTTATTGCGCATTTTTTGGCATACAATTGAGAATTTTATATTCACCATTGGCGTGCATACGGGATATATCTAAAATATTTATACCCGTATGCACGCCAATGGTGAATATAAAATTCTTAATTGTATGCCAAAAAATGCGCAATAACTACCTCTTAAAATCTACCAAATTTCATTTGCATATCTCAAACCGTTTTAGAGAAATAAATAAATCGTCAGTTTGTAAGAACAATTTCAACACCCCCTATCTCGGAAACGAAGCATTTGCGGGCATACGTTTATAAAGCAAACTGTCATTATTTTATCATGCAGAATTACCCCTTAAAGTTTGTTGTACTTATTTAAAAACACCCTGTATTAACGAAAAACAGGGGTAGTTGTTAAAGTGCTTAACTTTTTTATTATCCAACATAAGCGAATAAATCAAAAAGCAGAATGTTAAGAAAACCTGAGGCTATAGTTTGGTATAATTTCAGTATTTTATAAAAGCTAGAACATTCCACAGGGTGTTCTAAAGTTTGAGAAAAAAACACAGTTTGATTCGTACACCCTGTATACAATGACAATGTACCTGTCTAGCAACAATATTATTACAGCGATATTGATAAAGAATAAGGTGCTGGATTGCAACATATTAAAAAAATTAGTTAAATCGGACATCAGGTTTAGGAAATACAAGACATTAAAAATGACCCATTTTTTTGGGTGCCCGTTTTCTCTGCCGGTGAGTGTAGTTACACCCGAAAAATAACTTAAAACCATAATAATTGTGCCAGTTCCCATATTTATGTCATTGCATTTTACATTCAATTTGAAGAAATTTACGATACATTTTTGGAAATTTTTATGGTTTTAAGTTATTTTTCGGGTGTAACTACAATGATATCATATAATGAGGCAAGCACCAGTAGGGAGAAGGTCAAAGAGAAGACCCAAACTTAGATACATGGAACAAGTGGAACAAGATCTGAAAACACTTGAGATTACCCACTGGAAGAACAAAGCAAGGAACAGAACAGAATGGAGGAAAATCCTAGAACAAGTCAGGACCCAAAAAGGGTCGTCGAGCTACTGATGATGATGAACTACAATGATATTATGCAAAAAATTATGTTGTCTCGCAGATTTAAAATGCGTTTATCTCGAAAACGGTTAAGTTTAGCGAGATGAATGTAGTATACCTTTTTTAAGTAAAAATATTAAGAGAATAAAAGTTTTGATTCAAAAAGTATGTAGAGTGAGTAATAAAAAAAATGGAACATATTAAATGAGCGCTGAAAGGCGCATGTGGCGTCCTCTGAGTACATCATTTTTGGTGGCGAATTTCGATTTCTCGTCCCAAAAAAACCCCGCCTACCAAATTTCGTGTTGTTATCCTATGCCTGTCAGGAAATATTCAAGAATAAATAAAATAAAAGTTTAATTTTGACACCCTGTATTTCGGTTATTATCAACTTTCGTACTAAGGTAAGTCAGCTTAAATCGACCTATTTTATCCTCAGGAATCTAAGGTTAAGCTATGGCCCATTCTTTACCAAACACCCTGTATACCCACAACTCAAATGATTCCAGTTTTTTCATTGATGCCGCATTCAAGGTCCAAGCTTCCATTCCGTAAAACAGAGTCGAGAAAACGTAGCACCTAGCCAACTTTACTCTTAGCTCTAGCTTTAGATCTCTTGTGCAGAGCACTTTTCTAATTTTGTTAAAATTCGCTCTAGCCTTTTCTATTCTAATTTTAATCTCCTGGAAGTAACCATTGTTCCAAGATATGCATATTGGTCTACTTGTTCGACATTGGTTCCGTTTATGAGGAGATTCTCGTTATTTCTTTGAGGTTTAGATATTCTCATAAGTTTTGTCTTCTTGATGTTCATTGTTAGACCGTATTCTTGACTATTCTTGGCTATATATAATATAATGGCTTGGCTATATATGGCTATAATATAATAAACATATTCAAACAGTATGGGTAAAATTATATTGTTCATTTTGTTCAAATTGTAATTGGTGGATCAGATGAAAACACTGAGGAAACAGAAGCTTACAGAAAGAAGAACAAGAAGAAGCAATAGGAAAGGAAAAGGCTCCTGGAAGCGATGAAGTTAGTCCAGAAATGTAATATATAGGAGAAAAAGCAAAGAAAAATAGCTATTTGTATAACAAGGGAGGAAAGTGCTACTTTTCCTCCCGAGAATGAAGTTTACTGCCCGACGCGTAGCGGAGGGCAGTAATCATTCAAGGGAGGAAAATGCACTTTACTCCCATGTTATACATATGGTTTTTCCACCTTCCTCAAATAACAAGTCATTTTTTCATTTTTACTTAATTTATTTATGTAACTAACCAACAAAATTTATTAGAACTAAAACTAACAAGTAGGTACGATATAACTGTCAACTGTCAAATATAAGTCAAATTATTAATGTAAACATTGCTAAATCAGAATAACAATTTACTGTTTTTTACCATTCTGCAAAAGACAGAGTGTTTTTAAATAAACGTTAAAATGTATAGATACAACGTAATAGAAAATAGATATTGTACAGGCCGTCAATAAGTTATATTTCATGAATGAAATACCATGACGTCACTTTTACTTTTCCTCCCTAGGGAGGAAAAATTTTTTCCTCCCTAGGGAGGAAAAGTACAACTTTGCTCCCTAAAAGCAGGTCCGGAAAAGTATACTTTCGGTAGAGGTAGGTGGAAAAATATTATACATCATCAATCTAATATGGAAGAAAAAAATATTGCCTTGAAAATGGCCAAATGCAATAAGTGTACCAGTGCACAAGAAGAGAAACACAAGAAACTGTCAGAACTATATACTATAGGCGTTGATTGATAAATATAGGGGGGAAGATACGAAACTAAACGAGCGTTTATGTACGACACCAGTGGTTTTAGAAATAGATGACGTTAGCAGCTTTCTAGGTACGAGATTGAATTTACCTGAGACGTAATCAGGTAAATTTGGTTATCGGAATTTACGGTCGGCCGACTGCATTATAATAGAAAGTATTTATTTCTTTTCATGCATTTAAATTTGAGTTATCATTCAACTATTCAACGATAATAGTGGCATGATCATGACAATCTTTAAAATAATTATTGAAGTTAGCACCTATTACTTTCTAAACTCGTTTTTAAATTAACAAGAATTGTAGTTGTAATTGGTCTTTTAATTTGAATTATTGAAACAAATCATTGAATATTCCAAATAAAAGAATTATTTAACGAGAAAAATACTCACTGGATGATTTTAGATATTGTACATTTATCTTATTTGCCTCATAATCTCGATAAAAAATTAGGTAGGTATTTTCGTTAATTACAGTCTCTTCTGATGATTGTATATTTTGTTTGGAGATATTGCAACCGTATTTACTTAATATGAAATTGACTAAGTAACCCGCTCGGCCACTTTAAACTCTTCGAAAAAAATGGTAAGGACTTAAGTTGTTGCAATCGCGATTTCCTACAATTTCTTCCAAGTTTTTTCATGCGGTCGATATTGTCCGAGTTAGGGGGAAAATCGTGACTAAGTATACTTATTGAATTATTTATTATTAACTTTACTTCTTAAAGGTGCCTTGTATTTCTGCGTAGGCGTCCACCGTGGCTTGTAATGTCAGGTGAGATATTAGATAGTCAGGATTACCTACATTATTCTATTAAGAGTAATTTCATTAATATCATTCGGCGAATCTTACGCAGCCATGACATCTTTTCCTAGACCTCTCTTACCCTCTATCTTTCCTTCGATTACCAGTTGCCGACAAGTATATCGTTCTCCTCGTAATATGTCCCTAAGTATGTCCATGATATTTTAAGCATTCGGTGCAGGCACCTCATTTCAAAGACTTCTAGTTTGTTAATGGAGCTGGCATTTAATATCCATGCTTTCATTCCTCTTACTGGGTCTACGACTTCATATGTCTTATATAAAACATTTTTTTCATTTTTTGATAAGCTGTATTTTTGCTATGAATATTTTTTTTTGGTAATACTTACGTACTTTTACGTACTTTTTTTGAAAAATGAATATATTCACGCGCAAATAACTCGAAAAGTATTTACTTGTGAGGTCAAGACTAGTGAAAAAAACTCTATAGTCAATTTATATTTTCAACATTTTGCAGAAAAAGAAAACAAAAAAAATAATACAGGCATTAATACAGATATATGATAGCGACTTTAAAAATTTGAATACGGACCACGTAAAATAAGTGCTTGTTCTTGGCTAGCTTCAACAAATTTACGCTAGGCGCGTCACTATACGGGCAGATTTTAAAGGGAACAAAATAATGCACAGGGTTTCGTAGCTTCCCTATATTTACCAATCAACGCTATAGGTATATCCCTATTATGTGTAGCAGCAAAACTATCATTCATCATCAATCAGCCATGATTTGTTCATTGCTGAGCATAGGCCTCTTCTAGATATTTCCATCTTCTTTCTGTAGGCGCTTCATTCCATACTTAGATCTCGATCTCGTATGCAGACTATATTGATATCGTAGAAAGAAGAAAGACGGACCTGGTCCAATCGTTCACGACATTGAAAGCTACAGCAAAAAGAATGGGACTACATGTTAATACTAATAAAACTATGTACAGTAAAACCCCGCAAATCCGAACCCCGCTAATCCGAACACTCGGCAAATCCGAACCAACGGAAAATTAAAAAATTAAAAAATTCAAGACAAAAACTTAAAAACATGATTATTATACAGAGTAAAACCTGAAAATTGAACAATGTAGGATTAATAGGACTTTGAAATTTAAAATTTCTTTAAAATAAATACGTACTTTACAATGTGTGCTTATAAAGGTTAAACATAACCTTACTTCGGTTCTCTCGTAGTCAATTGACCATTCCAGGTCACGTGACTTTCGACACCGTTGCTGAGGGGCAAAAATTGTGTTTTTGGTGTTATTTTTGCTATTTTCTCGTTTTATTATAAAAAATCTGTGGTTTTAACTACAAAAATTTCAAATATTGGATATAGGACACCCTCGTAGGGGATGCAAAAACCCGGTATAATCAGTAAATCAGTTTTCTTGGCCCATATCGTCGTTCTGTTTACAGTGTATTGTGATTATCGTGATTTAAAACATTTCGGTCTTTAAATGCAGCTGGTATTACAAAAAAACTTACTTTATCTATTTTACTTTTACTGGAACACTTTCAAACTGAACAAAACGCTGGTATTTTAATCATATTCTTAAATTAAACAATGGTTTTCTACACTTAACCTAGTTTGTTTACAATATTTTGCCCATCAGTGGCTGTCAAATGACGTCACCCTGGAATGGTCTATTTGAGTCCAAAATATTGTCCACACTCTTGCAAGAACGTTTTGCTGCTCAAAATAAACGACAATGAAAGCTTTTAATTACTAGTAAGGTTAACTTTCGGATAATCCGAACTTTTCGGAATCCGAACAGGCTGTCCCCCTTGGCCAATTAGTTCGGATTTCGGGGTTCTATTGTATCGGGTGTGCCAATAAGAATGGCTCTCGCCCATATCTCAGGAACCGTTTGTAGTACAGCTTTGAGAAAAAAATGTTTATAACAAAAGTTGTCTCGGGAAAAGCCTGGAAATTATTTTCATAATTGTAGGTTCACGGCTAGAGGGCGTAATTGCATATTAAAAATTAAAAAATCAAAATTTTACAAAATTTGCCTAATAAAAGTGCACTGATTTGATTTCACACGTTTAAGTCTACCTTTGCAAATAAGAGATAGGGGTGAGTGGGAACCTTGTTATGAAAAATGTCTGTAAGTCCGGTTCTGCTAAATCGAATTTTGCAAACTTGGTCTTGTTGAAAACAGCTCTTTTTCGTCAGTGTAAAAGTTATAATTTCGAACCAGCTTACTATGTAATATGCCAGCTAGGAGGCGTTATTTAATTTTTTTTCAGAAATCTAGTTTTCTTTGGAAAATATTAAATACAAGTATGCATTTTTAATCCTATATTACAAAATTAGACCAAATTAGCAACAGAATAGCGAAAACCGTGTGTTGATAGCTTTTTTCTATCTCGAGATATCTTACGAAACGTGTAAATTTAAAAACGTAACTGTTACTGTCACCGGTGAATGAAGTTAAGCAAAAGTAGTGTGCTATGGAAAAAACAAAGGAACATTTTTCAGATATCAACGTATATAATAGGGCTTTCCAACGCTTCTTCATTTCTTTCGAACCTCTGTCATATTGTAGTACATTAATATTATACACGAATTATGGGAATTATACGATATTATGATAGAGGCTCGAAACAAATGAGAAGCGTTGCAAAGCCCTATTAATTAAAGCAACAATAAGACAAACAACACTATAAAATATAACAAAGAAGTAAAAACAACTATTTAGTGATGACCTAAATGTTCAAATTGTTTCCCATCATTTTCGATGCAACCATTTACTCTTTCTAGAGTAGATTGAACAGCAGTCTCAATTTCTGCTCTCGAAATGTTTTCTCGAGTAATGTAGTATGTATTTAAATGCTTGCATCGAAAATGATTGGCAACAATTTGAACATTTAGGTCGTCACCAAGTAGCTATGTTTATTTCTTTGTTATATTTTGTGTTGTTTGTCTTGTTGTTTTAATTAATTATATTTATATACGTTAACATCTGGAAAATGTTTCTTTGTATTTTCCATAGCACACTACTTTTCCTTAACTTAGTTTACCGGTGACAGTAACAGTTATGTTTAAAATTTACACGTTTTTTAAGATATCTCGAGATATAAAAAAGGTATCGACATGCGCTTTTCGCTATTCTATTGCTAATTTAATCTTATTTTATAATACAGGATTTAAAATGCATACTTGTATTTAATATTTTCCAAAGAAAACTAGATTTCTGAAAAAAGTTAAATAACGCCTCCTAGCTGGCATATTACTTATTAGGCTGGTTCGAAATTATAACTCTTACATTGACGAAAACGATTTGTTTTCAACAAGACCAAGTTTGCAAAATTCGATTTAGCAGAACCGGACTTACCAGCCATTTTTCATAACAAGGTTCCCATTCACCCTACCTCTTATTTGCAAAGGTAGACTTAAACTTGTGAAATCAAATATGCGTAGAATTTTATGAAGAATACGATGATTGAATTTCCAGTGCACTTTCATTAGGCAAATTTTGTAAAATTTAGATTTATTAATTTTTTATATTCAATTACGCCCTCTAGCGGTGGACAATTATGAAAATAATTTCCAGGCTTTTCCCGAGACAACTGTTATAATTTTTTTTTCTCAAAGCTGTACTATAAACGGTTCCTGAGATATGGCCAAGAGCCATTCTTATTGGGACACCCGGTACATGAAGGTCACAAATATTAATCAAATAGCAAATCCCGAAGATCTAACGGTTGGAACATATACTTTCGAAGGAGTAAGAGAGTTCACAAATCAACCAAATTAATACAGTAATCGCAGAAATTTACAGACGTATAAAGGGTGTCCAGAACCTCTACCGACAAACAAAGACATATTCCTCAGATAATTTTAAGACAATTTAACGCAATTAACCTAATCCAAAAATGCTTTATAAGGGAGCTAGAGCTCTTTGAAGATGGCGTCTTGTAATTAGTTTTTCTGAAATATCTCCAGAACGCTTCCGGTTAGAAAAACGAAAATCGGTACGCATATTTATCTTCCACAGCTAAATCGATTTCATCCATTGCGAATTTCTAGTACCGGTCATAGGCGTTCGTTTTGGGTAGGGCGACGGTTATTTTATCGCATAACTTTTTTTCTTTAAATTTGAAGCATTTTGACTCTCGATTATTAAATTTTGGGGTATTCTAGTACTAAAAGGTACTCTTGCTTTTAATCGGTAGGATCTTCTTCTTCTTCTTAACTCAGGCGAGACTCGTTAGTCTCTGGCACTTGGTCATAAGACCTTTGTACCAAACCCTGTTCTTCTCCTTAAACTTTAATAAGTCCTGTGGCCTCAACGAAGGCCAACAGTTTTCTCATTGGTAGTTTTAAGATCTCTTCTGGTTCAAACCTCATGTGACCAGTGAAGTTCTGCCTTACATCATCTAGCACACTGCAATAGCATAGTATGTGTATGGCAGTTTCTTCTTCCATTTCGCACTTTCTGCACCATGGTTCATTCACCTTACCTAGTTTGTATAGGTGATTTCTTAAACGACAATGTCCAGTCACCATTTCAGTGACCGTTTTGATCTCTCGTTTATTGAGGTTCATCAAACTGTTCGAGAGTTTTTTATCAATATTCTTGATTATTTTTTTAGTCTGGATTTGCCCTTGAGTGGTTCTCCATTTATTTTGATGATTCTTTATCAGCCATTTCTGAACCTCGTTTTTCATAGCATCTTTAGTGATGCCACAGAAAGGTTCTGGGCCTTCAAAAGTTTTTCTCGAGCCTTGTTTCGCTAACATATCTGCTCGTTCGTTCCCATGCACCCCTTCATGACCCGGCACCCATATTAAAGACACTTTGTTGTCTTTTGCCAGGTTATTGAGGAGATCTTTGCAGTTTCTCACCAGTTTTGATTTGGTGAGAGGGTTCTTTACAGCCAGAATAGCCGATTGGCTATCTGTGTAAATGTTGATTCTCTTAGCTTTAGGGTCCTCATCAATTATTTCATCAATGCAGGCCACCAAAGCAAAAACTTCAGCCTGGAACACCGTTGTATGTTGACCTAGGCTGTAAGATTTATTATAGTTACATGTTTGCCCAAAGACTCCTGATCCAGTACCATGGGCAGTTTTAGATCCATCAGTGAACCATATTAAGTCTCCATTAATGTTTGGGACTTTTTGTTCTCTAGATGGTATAATTGTGTTAATCTTCTCGGTGAAGATTAGTTCTGGTGTCATCATATCTAAGTTCATCATAAAGATGTATTCCTCAAGTATAGTCCCAGTAATGTTTGTGTGGCTATTCATTACATAATTTGGCCTCCAAGAATCGGTAGGATACACCGTTTCCTAGAAAAACCAATTTGAAAATTTTTTCGTCTCTTGAATTTGAAAACAAATTGAAAAATTTTTCAAAAAAAAAACGGTGTATTTTACCAACTTAACGTAAGAGTAACTTTTAGTACTAGAATACATCATAATTTAATAATCTAGTGTCAAAAATGCTTAAAAATTTAAGACAAAAAAGTTATGCGATAAAATAACCGTTGACCTACCCAAAACCGACGCATATGACCGGTACTAGAAATTTGCAATTAATGAAGTCGATTCATCTTTGCAAAATAATTAAACGTACAAGTTTTCGTTTTTCTAAATAGTTTTTTTTTTGTAAGTTTTTTTTGAAATTCAAAAAACGAAAAATTTTTAAATCGTTTTTTCTAGAAAATGGTGTATCCTATCGACTTGAAGCGAGAGTACCTTTTAGTACTAGAATTCCTCACAATTTAATAATGCAGACTCAAAAATATTTAAAAAATTAAAGACAAAAAAGTTATGCGATAAAGTAACCGTTGTCCTACCCTAAACGGACGCCTATGACCGGTACTAGAAATTCTCAATGGATGGAATCGATTTATCTCTGGAAGATAAATACAGGGTGTTTCATTAATAATTGTCCATATAGTAATTGGAGAAACCTTAGCACAAAATACGAAGATTTAACCTAAAACACGTAAATAAAATGTGGTTCCTTACTGAGTTACAGGGTGTTTTATCTAAAAATTTAAAAATCTTTTGCTCAGCATTTTAAAACTATTCGAAGTATCCTTTTCATACTTGGCAGAAAGGACGACTACTAGACACCCTACTAAATTATGATAAAAAAACGTTTCTAGCTACTACCAGAGGCGCACGACAGGGGATGGTGAATGGTTGACCCTTCTCAAATTCTACGCCACTGGAGGAATTACTATTTTAGTGCCATTTTTAGATTCTACAATACTTTCTACGTAAATAATATACTCTTCATTGGTAACGATTAAGTTATTAGTTTTCGAGATATTTGAAGTTAAATATGAAACGGCACAGTTATTTTGATTAATTTATGATATGATTCATATGATTAAAATTTAAAAATTATTTGTACCCAGCACTTTAAAACTATTTGGCGTATCCTTATCATACTTGGCAGAAAGTGTAGGTACTGTAGACCCTACTAAATTAAGATAAATCAACGTTTCTAGCTACTACCAGAGGCGTACGACAGGGGATAGTGGCTGGTCGACCCTTCCCAAATTCTACGCCACTGAGGAAATTGCTATTTTAGTGTAATTTTTTGATTTTGCAATACTTTTTATGTAAATAATATACTGTTTATTCGTAACGATAAAATGATTAGTTTTCGAGATATTTGAAATTAAACATGAAGCGACACAAAACACTGATCAAAATAACCGTGTCATTTCATTTTTAACTTCAAAGATCTCGAAAACTAATGACTTTATCGTTACGAATGAAGAGTATATTATTTTCCTAGAAAGTATTGGAGAATCCAAAAATTTAACTAAAATAGCAATTTCGCCAGTGGCGTAGAATTTGGAAAAGGTCAACCATTCACTTTCCCCCGTCGTACGCCTCTGGTAATAACCAGAAACGTTTCTTTAACATAATTTAGTAGTTTGTACAGTACCTATACTTCCTGCCAAGTATGAAAAGGATACGTCGAATAGTTTTAACATTCTGAGCAAAAATAGTTTTTAAATTTTTAGATAAAACACCCTGTAACTCAGTAAGGAACCACATTTTATTTAAGTGTTTTAGGTTAAATCTTCGTATTTTATGCTAAGGTTTCTCCAGTTACTATACGGACAATTATTAATGAAACACCCTGTATTTATACCAATTTTTGTTTTTCTAAATAGAAGCGTTCGAGAGGTATTTAAGAAAAACTAATTACCAGACGCCATCTTCAAATAGCTCTAGCTCCCTTAGGAAGCATTTTCGGACTAGGTGAATTGGGTTAAATTGTCTTAAAATTATCTGAGGAATCTCCTGTCTTCGTTTGTCGGTAGAGTTTCTGGACACCCTGTATATTTAGCAAATAGAGCGTACTATGAACAGTACAGAACTCTAATCAAGCCCGTCCTCACTTAAGCGTCAGAAACGTGGACAATAACAAAAAGTGATGAAGAACGGTTAGGCAATTTTGAACATAAAATCCTCAGATATATTTATCAAGGCGTGCAGGAAAACGGATTATGGCGTAGACTCTCATTTTGAGTTTTACCACCATTATAGTGAGCCAAGTATTGGTAGGTCTATCAAAATAAACAGGTTGCGGTGGCTAGGCCACTTAGAGAGAATGAATAACATGGAGCCGTCGAACACATCTATAACCAAAAACCGGATGGCGTGAGGATAGTGATGTTAATTATAGTTACTTTCGAGTATTCGTTACAAATCGTTACTTTTGTATAATCATTTACAATATTCGTTACTTTGATTACTATGATTACTTTTGATACTTTTGTATTTGAGTACCGGTAATCATATCGAGAATCGTATTTCTCAGTAGGTAGGTTTTATTTATATTTTTATTCTGTGAATTTGTGAATTATCTACTATATAATCTACATCGTCAAATCGCGTAGATCTAGATAAGGATATAGGGTTCTCGCATTCGATCTTTGTTGACATACATTACATATTTTACGTATACCATTATACCTCCCTCTGTTTCATCTTATATCTTCTCCTCACCCTCACACCCTTAAAACGCTTCATACCGATAACGATATTCGATAACACTCGTAAAATACCGGTCCCGTCCGTTACTCGCTGGGATACGATTGGTAGAAAGTAATCAAGTTTACTGGTTGTAGACAATAGTCGTTACTCGCTCTGATACGATTGGTACGAAGTAATCAGAGTAATAAAAGTAATCAAACTAGATACAATAGTCGTTACTCGCTCTGATACAATTGGTACGAAGTAATCAGAGTAATCAAAGTAACGATTTGCCTCTTTGTATAGTAATCGTTACTTTCGGTATTCGTAAGTAACGAGTACTTTGTAACGAATAGATACTTTTTCAACATCTCTAGTGAGGAGAAGAGGCAGGCCTAGAGCACGATTTAAGGATCAGGTGGAAGACAACTTTGGAAAGAGTACGAAATTGGAAAGCCAAGGCGAAGAATAGGAAGGAATGGAAACAGATTCTAGAACAGGCCAAGACCCACCATGGGTTGTAGAGCCAATGATGATGATGATGAAATCATCTTTTACGCATCAAAAGGCATCTGTTTTACAATAAAAGTGATGAAAGTTTATTTATATATACAAATTATTTTAGGTACATTATGCCTGGAGCAGAATTAGTGATTGGTACGTAGTCTGTTTGGTAATTAATACAAAGTATGGTGCTCCTAGTAAACCTCAGAAGCCTGTTTGGTTTCAAAATGACTTTTTGTACCAAAATTTTGAAGATTATAAACTATGTCGGCATCTAAATCTTCTAGCAACAATAGGTATGTTCACTTTTTTCACAAAATTTATTATTATAGTTCTAAAACTATTTTTATGGTATTTTAATATTATTTATTATCTTTAATGGGAACTAACCACAATTTCAGTTGAAAATATGTTTATTTTGACGTTTCGATTTCCACTTTGGAAATTTATTTATTTTATTTGTAAAGCTAAACACGACTTGAAGGCCTAGAGCTGAAAAGTTTAATTCTCCATTAAAATTACTATTTACATTTTGTTTTAATTATATAAAATACATTTAATATTTCTCATAGTTTTTCTATACATTTGTTAACTACTTCCTTCCATTAAATTATGTCCAATGCTTTTATTCTTAATATTATTTGTTGTAAGTCTTCATTTACACTGTCCTTCTATCTCTTTCTTGGTCTTCCTTTCCTTCTTTTTGTATTAGCTTGCTGATAGTACCATTTTCGGCATTCTTTCCTTTCCCATTCTTTCAATGTGTCCTAAATATCGTATTGTCTTTGCTTTGATTATTGTCATGATTTTTGGTTCGTTATATAGTTCTTTAAGTTATTTATGATTCCTGCTTCTCCATTTGCCATCTATTTTCACACCTCCATATGCTCTTTGCATTTTCCTCTCCCATCTTTCTAAAAGGTCTGTCTATTTCTGATTTTTTAAGCACCCATGTTTCGCATGCATATTCAGCTGTAGGTCTTATAACTGTTTTGTAGATTCTAATTTTTGTTTTTTTTAGACATATTTGGATTTAAGTAATGATCGTTATGCTCCATACTTTTTGTTTTCTTTTGCTATTCTTGCCTTTATCTCCCCTTCCTCGTTTCTCTTTTTCTAATTTTGCACAAAGGTAAGTAAATTCTGAAAGTCTTTTGAAGATGCATGTGTATTTTCTCCTTCTATCTCCAATGTGAAATTGTCTTGTTATTCTTTATTCTTTTGCAATTGGGCATATGCTTGCTATGTCCCACTCATGACATTTTTTCTGTTTCCTATATGCTTTTTATCAGACTATGTATCTCTTTATGTAGCATTTTCCCTCCTGCTATTACTTCCTCCGATTTTTCTGTTATTCCTGTGATTTTATTGTTTTTTAGTCCCTTTATTTAATTGTCTATTTCTTCCTTTGTAGGTATTTCTAAGTATTTCTACTACTATATTCAATTTCATGAATTTTTTCTTTTCGTTTTTGTTTAACAGCTGTAGTGTAAGTCTGCCAATTTCTCATTATTTCCCCTGGTTCATTTATTAATATCCCTGCATCATTTTTCATATATGGGTTATTTTGCTGATTCCTCTTTACTTTTTTCGTGTTTCCTGGTAAAAGGATCTTATTTCCTTTCTTTTTGAAATTTTTCTTCTCTCTCTTTGATTTTGTTTTCGTTATATTTTCTATTTTTTTGCCTTTGAATGTTCTCTTCATAGTTCTCCTCAATTCTCTGCATTCTTGTCAGCTACTGTCACTATTATGTGTGAAATTTTGTATTTTTATTTTTCTAATTGCTTCTGCTCATGTTTGGCATTCCTCATTATACCAATCTTGTTTTGAGTTCTATTAACTTTCATTTTGGTTTAATTACTCATGTTTAAAACTGCTTCTTTTATTCTTTCCCACTTTTCTTCCGTGTCTAATATTTCCGGTTCTTCGTTTAGTCTGCTGGTTATTCATTCTTTATACTTCTTCTGTGTTGTGTTATCTTTCCACCATATACATATAGTAAATAACAAATGACACCGCACACATCTGATGGAAAATATAATAGATTCGTCTCGAAATCACAATTATTTCATATCATTGCGCCAACTCTAAATTTTAATTAATAACTACGCAAATAATTGTAATTAAAGTTTATCGAAATCACATTTTTGAAGTCCATAAAACTGTCATTCATGAATACTATTAGTCTAGCGGCTGTTGAAATCAGCTTTCCCAGCGTGAGCTAAGGGAGCGTTCAAGTATTACGTAACACAGTTTGGGGGGAGGGGGTCTTGTAAAACGTTACGGCGCGTTACATGGGGAGGGGGGTTCGAACAGCGCGTTACGTAACATTCTTTTTTAACTTAAATAAAAAAAACTACATAATTTCTTTTATGTTTTACATAGACCCCTGAATTGTATTATGTTGCACCCTCACGCAGGGTTACCTAGGTCTACTGATTTTTCAGTAGACATACTGATTTTTCAGTAGACCTACCGATTTGAACTCCGATCTACTGTATAAAACCTACTGATTTGAACTCCAATCTTCTTATCTACTGAAAACTGTATAAAATGTACCGAAAAATCTAAAAAAATTCATTGCTCAAATATAAACCATTTCTCATTCATATTATACAACCCAAAGCCCAACATCCAACAGCGCATTCTTCTTTCGTTTCACTTCACCTAAATTATATTTGATGGTAAAGTTAGCGACATAGGATTTTCAGGGTAAAAATTATGTCAAGTGCCTTTAAGATAACAAGGGACTCTTTCGTTGAGAACTGTTTTGTTTTCAATAGACCATGTGTCATATTATGTTTCCAATATCCGGAACTGTTCCCTCGGAGTTATTTATGAGTTTAGGGTTTATCTGATGAATAGATAGGTACTTAGATACTTTATATTTTGGTAAAAATGAAATGGGTAATTTTTGTCTTTTCTTTAGTTTAGTACTTATTCTGTTTCCAATTTCCAATAACTGCAGAGCATGTTTTGTTAAGTTGTGGTATTTAGACTTTGCGGTGCTGATTTTAATAATTAAATATCAGATAAGTAGTACTTTGTTTTTAATTTATTAATTAGAAATGATTAATAATTAATTTCTATAATTTATATTTTTGTTGGGAATAAGCACTGAAGCACATAAGATGAGTTTATTTTGAAGTAAAATAAATAAATAATAAAACATCAAAATAAACTTATTTTACAGTAAAGTTGTAGCTTTTTTTGTAGTATTTTAGTATTTTATAACTAAAGTATTATGAAGGTTTTAAAAATATGAGGTTATTTGGCCGCAAGCGTAATATAAAGGTGGTCGTTGATACCAGTTCATAAGTAAGGGAATCTACATAAATATAATTGGTTTGGACAATTTTTAAACTGGCCGTTAGTTAGAAACTGGGCGTTAGTAAAGGTGGCCGATTTTAACAGGTGGCCGTTAACACAGGGTATTATACATGGTTTCAAAAATCTACTGATTGCTACTGATATTTTGAAAGCAAAACTACTGAAGAAATCAAAACTGACCTGACAACCCTGCCCTCACGCTCCGCTCATGTTCCGACAACAGCACAATGGTATTCAAGTGAAAAAATCTTAAAATTTGTGAAGCACTGTAACATGTGTTTGCAATAATTATCTGGACCTTTCTCCACAACAAAAGATGAAAAGATACATATGGGATTAAGAGGTTGCAGAGGGAACTACATGCCCATAAATCATGTATGTTTTCTAAAGTCCATAACATGCAGTATCGTTTTCAGCAGTAGGTATTCATTAATGTTTTAAATACGCAAATTTTCAAATTATTTAAAAATGTCTTTAAATAAAAAGCATTAAATACAAAACCTATATTGATACTTAGTTTAGAAAATTGATAGATATTTTAAAAAATAATACCCTTATTTAAAGTGTGATTCCTGAATTATTAATTTCAACGTTTTATGTGATTAACATCTTGACGAATATTATACATAATTTCAAAATTTTACCTTGCATTATTCATAATAGACCCTACATAATACACATTTTTGAGATGAGGTTGTTAAGCAGCTTCTAAAAACAAGAATATACAGGGTGTTTAATTAAAATTAAAGATAATGGACTACGCTAGGCTTGCATGAACCACCCTGTACATTTAAATTTATGTTTAAAAGGCACACATTTTTATATATGAAAATCTACGGGTCTCAGCGTTTTTTTAAATTATTTAAAACAAGGACAGAAATAATTTTATTCCATAAGTGCCTTCTTATATATTATATATATACAGGGTGTTTCAGAAAGAGGTAACACGATCTCTAGGATAGGTGAAAAATTAAAAAATAATTGGGGTTTGCTTACTAAATAATTTTTGTAACGGCATGCGTTTTCACGATACAGGGCGTCGAAGAACAAAAAGTTTTACACATTTTTTTCACTATTTTTCCGAAACTACTGGTAACATCGTATATTATTCGTTATACAAAAATTTTTATTAAGCAAAATAAAATGTTGAAATAATAAATATGATATTTTATTTTAAGCTTTTATTAAAAAAGATAAAATAGAAGAATGCATGAGAAGAACAATAAAGAACGAAGCCAAAAATGTATTTAAGGATGGGGCCAAGTAGGGAAAATGTAAACTTAAATGTAAAATTAATAATAAAAGATTATTGTAAGTTTTGAACATATTTCATGTCATGGGACATGAAATTACGATTGGCAGGGATAACCAGAGACATGAACTGAATAGAAGAATCGTTCTTGGGTGGGCAGCATTTGGTAAACTGAGAGAAACTTTTAAAAGTGAGTTGCCCACATGCCTAAAGAGAAAGGTATTCGATCAGTGCGTCCTCCCAGCCTTTTCGTACGGATCAGAAACACTTACCTTAACTAAAGCCTCGGCTACCACACTAAGAGTAACGCAGAGAAGAATGGAGCGGTCAATGTTAGGAATAACTCTGCAAGACAAAATCAAAAACGAAGAAATCAGGAGAAGAACAAAGGTTACTGACGTCATCGAAAGGCTAGTCAGGTTGAAGTGGAGATGGGCAGGACACATTACCAGAATGACAGATGGGCGATGGACAAAAAGGTTATTGGAATGGAGGTCAAGAGAAACGTCGGTCGACCGCCTACAAGATGGACTGACGACTTAAGAAAGCTAAATAAAAACTGGATGAGAGCGGCGCAGGATATACGTGGTTGGAAACGAGGGGAAGAGGCCTATGTTCAGCAGTGGACATTTAAGGCTGAATGATGATTGTAAGTTTTTGTTATTACCTCAAATGAGATTAAAATAATAACAAAGTTCTTTTACCGAGTTTCCGGTACTTTTCGCAACCTCGTTTTCCATTTAGGTTCAAATGGCCACTTGGGTGTTACGTAACGTTTAGGTAGGGGGAGGGGGTACAGAAAAACGTTACGGTGCGTTACATGGGGGAGGGGGTCAAAAATCTTCAAAAATTGCGTTACGTAATACTTGAACGCTCCCTACGCCGATTAGAGGAACTATATACTTTTGTACGACTGACCAAATCATACTTACTTTATTATCTATAAGATAAGAGTAAGCCTCTGCCTTAATACCTGAAAAAAGGGGTTTATGAACTGGCGATTTACAAAATCTTTTTTCTCGTTTTGACTCACGTCATTCCCATCTGATTTTAGATTTATTTATATTAATTTACGCCATTATTAATCAAAATTCAGGGTTAACGCAATGATATGAAATATCGAGACGAATCTATTCATGTAAATTTTAGTGTATTTGAGTGACATTACATTTTCCATAAAAGGTGTGTGATGTCCTTTATTCTGACACATTATCAGTTTCGTATTTTGTTAAAATTATCCATTTTTGTTTTAGATGTAACGTCGCTTTACTTGAGTTCGTCTTGCTTTCGATCACCATTTCTAGCTTCACGTACCGCACAAAACAAAATGCACAGCCAGGATTATGTGGCATACTTAAAAGACGACAGCAGGTTGCTGATAAACCCAGGCTTAAAAGAAGAAATAAGAGATGAAGTATCTCTATTGTCACACATATTATCATATTTGAGAAAGCGTCATCTACAATCAGGAATTTCCAAATATGTAGTGCGCCGGTTTGCAGCTTCAAATTCTGGTGTTTTCCAAATGTTTCCTGGAAGTACCATCAAACCAGGGTGGACTCCTACGAAAAGCCGATGGTATTTCAAAGCGTCACAACACAAGGGAAACAGTGTGTTGGTTCCTCCATACTTAGATAAAGGGGGTGCAGGTTATGTCATCACTGTAGCTTATGCTACTTCACAGTTGGTGGTAGGAATGGACCTAACGTTTGGTTTTATGTTGAAGATGTTGGTAAACTATATACCTGACTGCTTGGAGCCTAATATCACTTGTTTTTTAGTAGATGATGACGGCTATATAATTTATCACCCCAATTTGATGACAACAAACGGGGCTAAACCAATAGAACAACAGCACATAGTACATAAAGAGTCGCTAGTGGCTAATGATATCTTGAATCACAAACACTTCATACAGAAACTTCTGTGTAACAGTTACGATGATGACACTATACAGAGATATTACAGACTCAATACTAGTTTTAATGATGTATTAGTGAATTTTGCTCCAGGAGAACAATGTGTTAAGTACCAGATAACCTCTATACCACAGACCAATGTATTTCTTGGGGTGGTTAACGTCTCTTGTAATATCGGGGCTACTTTTTGTCCTTGTAACATCGTAGATAGGTTGTGTCTGAACTGTAATAGGATGGAACAGAAAGAGTGTGAGTGTCCTTGCGAGTGTCCTTTAGAAAACACGGATATATGTGAACCTTCATCAGTGCCTACCAATATGACAGAAAACATACCTTGTAAGAAATATACCGAAGAAGCTTTGGGAAACAGCTTCATAGTAAACTCAAATAACAATCTGGAATCCTGTTTTCCGATCAGTTGCCATGAGCAGACTACTCATTTAGACTGTTTGGGACTACTGGGTTGCGAATGGTGCATGTTTGATATGGATCGGAATTATTTAAGAAAACCATTCTGTGCATCCATTACTACTTGCTTCAAAGGAATGTTTGACATATCTGATACAGCCTTAGGACGACTTCCAAACGGTGCAGAATTCTCTTCAGTAGGACCAATAATATATTCAATCATAGCCATCACAATATTATTTGTGTTACTATTACTTTGTTACCGTTCTTATTCTAATCAAATAAACGACAGATTTTACGTGTCTTCTGCGCAGGACCAACTTAGAATGAGTGATTTAAATATCACTGATAATTTCAACGATTTGGGAAATCATAGAGATAAGTTAATACAAGAAGAGCGACCAAAAGTGATCAGCCCTTATTGCGTCGCGGGTACCTATAGGAGAACTGCGGGACCTACAGATTCTGATCATGGGTACTCCACAATGACACCTCACGATGAGTCCGAGCGTATGTCTTTGGCTCCTGTTGAAATAGAGTCCTTGGACGACGACATATTTTCTGACACTACGTCAGTACGTACTAGTCCTCTTACCAAGGATACTCCGAGAATATTTTCGCCAATATTCACGAGAATTCCACAGAAGAATTGTATCACGGTGCCTGTCACCGTGCATCACAATGCAAAGACATGACGGCTTGCTTTCTTGTTTTTAATTGCCGAAAGCAAAGCCATCTCAACTAAATTCCATACATTTTTTATTTCTTATAGAATTTTTAATGAAATTGTGTTGTTATGTATTGATAGTATTTTCGTTGCCATGATATTTGTTATATTAAGTAAGTAAGTGTTTGTTATTTTAGTGTTTTTAACCTTCCTAGTACCAAGTCAATTTTACACCTAGTACCAGGTGGGGAAAATTATCGTCCCAGTGTTTTTTCTGAGTATATTTATACAAAATTATTGTTAACATGTAATATTTTAAGATGTTATAGTTTTGAAGACAAGTTTACCAATAACTGTTACTAGAAATAATTTAAACATTAAGAAATAATTTTATTCAAAATTTTTTAAATCAACCCTTAACTACTGACGTGGATGTTTCAGGACGTAGACTCTGACATGCGGTATGTCATACCGTTGCCTATTCTCCTTTGTTTTCAGTATGAATTTGTCTTATATCACTGTATTTGTTTTTTTACGTCAACCATGGAATGATTCTTCACACTGCTGTAGAATAAAATGCTACAAATAAAATAAACCTTATTTTTTCAAGAAAATTATTAACGAATGGATATTAAAACCATGGTGGCGGTTCTTACATAATCCTTTATAAACGGAATTATAAAAAACTTGAGTATTGGTAACTCAAAAATAGTAAAATAGTAAACAAAATAAGTTATCAATCGAAGTAGCACAGAAAACGGTAATAAATATCGTTCCCATACCATCAGAATGACAACAGGTGGAATACTTTCTTTTGTTACAACCTCCCGAGATTTTCAAAAGTTATAAATCATACAGGATGCCGAGAAAATTAAGATGAAGGAATTTTAAATAATTCACGTCCCATCTGCTCAGCGTGGTAAAAGTTCCAACAAGAAAGATTCCTTAATACTCAACAAAAGAGTAAATGAATAAAAGTATAAACATTTTCAATTTCTTTGCAACACGAAAATGCAGCCTCTGCATAATACTCTGGTTAAATCGGAGAGTGCAGGAAGAGTCTATACCGGTTTCGGAGGTTTTTCCTCCTCATCAGTAGTCCCATATCCTATTCTCTCCGATTTCCCCAGGTACCATGCTTTGGGCCTTTCCGGAGAGAAGAGGATATGGGACTACTGATGAGGAGGAAAAAACCTCCGAAACCGGTGTAGACTCTTCCTGCACTCTCCGATTTAACCAGAGTATTATGCAGCTGCTGCATTTTCGTGTTGCAAAGAAATTGAAAATGTTAATACATTTTTATTCATTTATTCTTTTGTTGAGTAAAGGGGTCTTTCTTGTTGGAACTTTTACCACGCTGAGCAGATGGGACGTGAATTATTTAAAATTCCCTCATCTTAATTTCCTCGGCATCCTGTATGATTTATAATTTTTGAAAATCTCGGGAGGTTGTAACCAAAGAAAGTATTCCACCTGTTGTCAATCTGATGGTATGGGAACGATATTTATTGTCGTTTTCTGTGCTACTTCGATTGATAACTTATTTTGTTTTTCTGTAGATGGCTCTAGTTCATCCGCGGCATTTCGTTCTTTGTAATTCGTTCTAAAGAATTCGAATTGACAGAGGAAATGAAAACATACGGTATTGACATCCTAGGCCTGAGCGAAACGAAGAAGAAGGGAAGAGGAAATATGAGATGTGGCGATGGTTACAAGCTCTTCTACTCAGGTGTACAAGAAATGGAAAGAGCAAAAGAGGGAGTCGGTTTTATAATCACGGATGATCTGAGTGGGAGAGTTGTAAAGTACCAAGCAATAAACTCTAGAATAATTACCGTGAGTATAAAACTAGACGAGTTAGTTAGCATAATACAAATATATGCGCCAGTCGAGGGCACAGAAGAACAGAAAATGTCTCAATTCTATAGCGAACTCCAAACAGCTTTAGACGAAGTGAGAGAAGATACTGAGAACATAATTATTATGGGAGACTGGAATGCTAGAGTTGGAAATGACATCAACAAGGGACTTGGAAGCCTTGGGCGGTATGGAGAAAAAGCTGAGAACAGAAATGGGAAGAAGATGATACAATTTTGTGTAAATAACGACCTAAAAATTGGAAATACATTCTGGTATCAAAATATGGAGGACAGATACACTTTTGAAGCACAAGAAAGAAATGCTAAAAGTCTAATAGATTACATTGTGATTCCTGCAGAAATGGATATTATCAAAAATATAAAAACAGAAAAATTTGCAGAACTAAATACTCAACACAAGCTACTCGTAGCCGAAATGACTACAAAGAAAAAGCAATATATAGTCGATAAGTCATACACTAAGGTAAATATTAAGAAGCTGAAAACAGAGAAAGAGAAAAATGACTATAAAAAAGAAATATATGAGGAATTGCAAAGAATGGAGCTGGAAAGAGAGCAATTGGATATGGAAGAGAGATGGAAAATACTAAAAGACACACTATATAAAACAGCAGAGAAAATTTGTGGAAAAAAGTCAATAAATAAATATCATAAGAGAACAGAATGGTGGAGTCAAGAACTAAAGAAAATAATAAAGGAAAAGAAGCAAGCCTGGAAAAAATATCAACAATGTAGAGATGAAAATAACAAAGCAGAATAATAGAGAAACGGAATAGAGCAAAGATAGTAGTAAAGGAAGCGAAAAATCTGAGCTGGGAAGAATTCGGAAAAGAATTGGAAGCAAATTACAAAACAGATAACAGAAAATTCTGGAACCGTATAAAAGGTTTAAGAGGGAAAAAAGGCAGGGAACAGTATGGAATCAAAGATAAAAATAACCAATTGAAAATAGAGACTACAGAAATAGTAGAAGTATGGAAACAATACTACGAAGATAAATTCAAACACGAAGAAGTAGAAAGATATGAAGCAGGAAGAAATAGACCAGAACTGGAGGAGGAAGAGGAACCAGAGAGTATAAGGAAGGAAGAACTGGAAGAAGCTATAAACAATATTAAACTTGGAAAAGCGGCAGGAGAGGACCAAATAGATCCAGAAATGATAAAATTGATGGGTGAAAAAGGAGAGGACTGGCTATTACAGATATGCAAGGAAGCATAATATGGAGTACAGAGAAAATCCCAGATGACTGGAAGAAGAACCTAGTTCTACCAATATACAAAAAAGGACAACATAATGAATGCGAGAATTATAGAGCAATATGCTTGTCATCGGTCGCCTTCAAGGTATACACGAGAATTATAGAGAAGCGTCTAAGATCAGTGATAGAGAAAAAATTGGAAGACGAACAGGCTGCATTCAGATCAAACCGTCAAACAAACGATAACGTCTACATCATAAGAAATATAATAGAGAGACAATGCCTTAAAGGGAATGAACTATTTCTCATGTTCGTCGATCTGAAGGCGGCATTTGATACAATAAACAGAAATATTGTGGAAAATATTGGAGAGCTATAATATACCAAAAAAGATGATAAAAGTCATAAAATCTATATATATGGAAGTAGAAGGCCAAGTACAAATAAATGGAGAAAGATCAGGCACTTTTAAATGGGATAAGGGAATTAAACAAGGAGATGGACTAAGCCCCTCTTGTTTATAATAGTCATGGATACTTTAATCAAAAATACCAAAGATCAAACAAGAAACCTTCAATACATAGTAGGATATAAAAACTTAAATGCAATAAAGATCAACTCTCCCTTCTATACGCTGATGATATAGTTTTAATCACAGACACAGTAGAGAAAATGCAGAAACTAATAGATATTTGGCAAAAAGAGATTCATAAATTAAAAATGGAAATGAACCTCAACAAAACAAAACTTATGATAATAAATGAAGATGAGAAAAGAGAAAGGAATACTAATATAATAGCAAAGGAAAAAGTAATAGAACATGTATCTACTTTTGAATATTTGGGAAATATAATAACAGATGATGGGAAAACGGACTTGGCAATAAGTAATAAACTGAAGAAGGCAACTAGCGTGTACTACTCTTTAAATAATACAATTTTTGGAAAGTCAGAAATAAGCAACAAAACTAAACTCAAGAGTATATAACAGCATAGTAAATCCGATAATGACATATGGGGCGGAAACATGGATTGTCCAAAAGAAACATGAATCAATGATAAACGCGACCGAGATGAAATACATGAGAAGAATAGCCGGAGTTACGAAGTTTGACAGATTCAGAAATGAAGATATAAGAAGAGAGCTGGAACAAGAACCGATAATTAGGAAGATCGAAAACAAACAATTAAGCTGGTTTGGACACATACAACGAATGGAGCAAAATAGACTTACAAAGAAGGTACATGAAGCCAAAATGGGAAACAAAAGAAAAAAGGGAAGGCCGAGGAAGACATGGATGGACCAGATCCAAGATATAGGTGAAAGGAGACACATCAGTATGAGGGATATGAAGAACCTGGCCACCAATAGAAGCAATTGGAAGAAGTGGATAAAAGGCGGAACCCGACATCCGATGCCCTGAAGGGCACTAAGGATTATGAGAAAGAAGAAGAATTCGGAAAGGCCCAAAGCATGGTACCTGTGGAAATCGGAGAGAAGAGGATATAAGACTACTGATAAGGAGGAAAAAACCTCCGAAACCGTTATAGACTCTTCCTGCACTCTCCGATTTAACCAGAGTATTATGCAGCTGCTGCATTTTCGTGTTGCAAAGAAATTGAAAATGTTTATACATTAGTAAAATAGTGTTTTCACTTGAAGGTGGAAAAAGGTAGTGAAAGCACTTGAAAGTAGAACAACTGGATGAACTTGGTGCCATACTAATAGCGAAAGAATACACTGAACTGCTTTTAACTATAGAAACGTAAACACTGACATGCGGTACGTGATACCGCAAGAAAACTTTACGTCAACGTAACTTAAAGAATAAGCTATACTAAAACTGCAGCAGTTGGGAGCAGGTACAATAATTACATACCACTTGAAGGTACACAGATGGTGATTTAGAAATCTTTTATAAAACACGTTTTACAACAAAATATATTTTAGACAAGGTATGACACAGTGGCGGCTCATGGCTTTAGGAACAGGGTCGGCAACGTTTTGTCTCCTCAGATACGTATGCCATCTAATTAAAAGTCTTCAATTTCGTAGGAGATTTTTGGTTTTTGTTTTTTTTTATTTTTTGTTTGTTTTTTTTTTCCTATAAATTTCGAACTTAAATCTGTTTATAAATTAACTCTAGTCTATGTTGTTTCGAACTAGCAAAATGGGTTATAACGTCATTGTAAAATTTATTATTGTTTTGGAGAGATTTCAAAAGTTGTTTTCTATTGACATTTGCGACAAGTTTGACATTCTCTCTTGTTTCATGGTGTTTCGACAATACGTTTTGATTCTTTTGAGACAAGAGAAATCCCGTTCATTTGAGGCAGAATTTGCCCACATTTGAGCACAATAATTTATTAATTTCGGCAACAGTTTGTTGTACCTAATGAATTGCAGTATATAAAATTATACATATTTTGTAACTTATCCCACCTTCCGAAAATATTTGGATCAGCATAAAAAAACTGTTAATCCATTTTCTTATTTTATTTGATTAAAGAGTGATGGATAATTTTTAATGAACTTGTCTAATAGATATTTTGAAAATTCTTTGACGTAACTTTTAAATTTTGAATCGTCAAAGAGGTCAATGACTTATAACAGTGAGAAAATAATAGTTTTGCCTGGTGCAATAGTTTTAACTTTTACCTGCGGAGACCGTACAATTCACCGGTCATAAATTTGCCTTACCAATTTATTTTTGATATCAAAAAATTTTAATCTGTCCTTTAAAACACCAAAAATATATTCTCGTCTTATGGCTTCTACTCACGTCTGAAAACCTAAAAACCTCTCATAAATATTAGACGTAACGCGTATCGAAGAACAATTGGTACTTGTGAATGACATGTTACATCTATCAGTAGTTTCGTCCACTTCTACCGAAAAGGATCAAAATGTAACTTCTAATTGATTCTTTCATTCTGTGCTGTTTTAGGTACACCGCTAAATGTCTTCGAGTCAGAAAGTAAATTAGCAAATTCCAGATCGTATTTGTTAAACAATTTTATTTGTTCTCTATAATTAACTTGATTTAACGAAGGCTCCGATTCATCCTGTCCCCTAAATGGTAATTCCTAACAACTTAAAAAAATTACAATATCAATAATTAAAAGACGTAAAACTACTTACCGATTTCATAATTTTATGCCCGGCGCGCTAGCAAGGTACGTGGCTAGGTACGTGCCTTGCTGCCGTTTGCAGATCACCGCTCGGTAGATTGGTATCTGCCGTACTTGCCATTCAAATAAATACGGGGAATGTATAATTGGTTGCCTATCGGCTAATATTCCATAGCTTCTTATTACAAGCAAATCGTCAATCTGGGGACGGCTTGCCGAAGCGGGCCTTATAAGAATTCACACAATCGCAATCGGGTGCATGGCTATAGGATCATTAATTTGAAAAGTCTCTTACGAACAGCGCACAGGGAACGTGCCTTGCTGCCGTTTGCAGATCACCGCTCGGTAGATTGGTATCTGCCGTACTTGCCATTCAAATAAATACGGGGAATGTATAATTGGTTGCCTA
This sequence comes from Diabrotica virgifera virgifera, assembly GCF_917563875.1. Lineage (NCBI taxonomy): Eukaryota > Metazoa > Arthropoda > Insecta > Coleoptera > Chrysomelidae > Diabrotica > Diabrotica virgifera. Next base: position 129,158,712 of record NC_065452.1, read on the forward strand.
TCGGCTAATATTCCATAGCTTCTTATTACAAGCAAATCGTCAATCTGGGGACGGCTTGCCGAAGCGGGCTTATAAGAATTCACACAATCGCAATCGGGTGCATGGCTATAGGATCATTAATTTGAAAAGTCTCTTACGAACAGCGCACAGGGATCACTTAACGTATCGGATCGATCGAATTATTTTAAAAACAATGAATAAAATTTAATCTGTATTATCTCAGATATTTTTTTTTATTTCACAGAAACGAATATCATCAACTCTGATTAAATTAAATATTTAAAAAAATCTATGTGTCCATAAATGTGTGGGTAGGCACTGCCGACCCTGACTAGCCGCCACTGGTATGACATACCGCATGTCATTGGTTAAGGGTTAAAAAATCTCATTTATTACATATTTTAACTTTTTTGCTGTGTGATGTATACACAATATAATAAATTTGAACATTTTCTTTGTTATTGGCAATTTTCTTTTAACTTTCTTTCTTGGGCAAATATGCCACCTTCCTTTTCTTGTTGGTTGTGGTGAATTCGGTTCTTTCCACAATCGCCCCCCCCTGGTATTAGGAGGGTTAAAATAAGTCATTTCTATGTTCTATTTTATATTTATGAATTGATTCCTGAACAAACCATTATTTGCTATGGTTTGCTTGATTTTACTAATACTGTGTATTACAAAATACAGGAAAAATTTGTAAAAATTACAAAATATTAAATTTTTCAGACAATAGACTATGTACTCTCTTCCAATACTTACATTCAATAATGTTTTTTATATATTTATTAAATTTTTTTGACATCGCTTTTTTTATTCCTGTAATTTCTCATATTTTCTTTGTAATTTTTCATGCTCTTTTAATATCGAGATTTCCTCTCTAAATCACTTTTGCTCTTTTCTTAATGCTTTTAGTTTTTCCTTCATATCATAATGTATTCCGACTTTTGTGTTTCATCAAATGTAACTTTTTCTCAATTGGCCTTATTTTTTTACTTTTAAAAAGAGGGTAGTCGTGCTCAGTTTCATCTCATTTTCTTTTTATGTACTCATCACTGTTATCTCCCTCTTTTATACAAATTTTTCTATCCATTTTACTAAACAGTAGTCATCATTTATTTATTAGTCAATACCATACACGCCGGCAGCACTGTATGCTGCTCTAGCGACAACTCGGAGAGCACTTTTCGCCTTCTTTTTCAGTGCAGATCAACTCTGATACACTACCACTTTCAGAGTAAATTTGACCGACTAAAGAGATGATTGGTTAAGAGTAAGACTTGTAAATATGTTCCATATATGTACATTATCTACTGTTTTAAATGTGGTAAAAGGAATTCTGACAAAATGGTCTCTATTTGTAGAGATACGTCAAACCCTTTTATACTAACACTTACAATAATATTGCTATATGTATAGCATATTGTATTTTTATAAATATTTTTTTTATAGTCAACGTTGTTGTAATTTTGACTTTCTCTCTCTTTGCCATTGAATTAAGACTGATCGTTACTCTATTTTTAACCAGTATTATAAGATGATTCCTGTGTATATTGTCATTTTTATTTCATCCAATTGCACATTTTTATAAAAACACATTCTACTCATATTAGTCCAAATGTTTTACAATTTTTTTACCGTGTAATTGTGTTTTTATAAACATTGTGTTTTCATTATTGTCTTCCCACTAAAGAGAGGGAAAAGTTTTATTGATTGAATTAAAAAAGTTTAATTGTACCAGCTTGTTTTATTGATTTACGACTCCATGTATTTCTTTATATATTCAGTAACATAAATGAAAAGAAGAGTGAAAATATTTTGGAACAATTTTTATGAAAAAAAAGATGAACATACTACGAAATAGAAGATTGTAGTAAGAATTATAATAGGTCTTCTTCCTTAATATTGAGGTAGTAAAATAAACTTACGTGCATAGAAATCGGTCCATTTAAAAATTTGGTCATTTTTGAAGTCTCATATTTCCTAAACCTGTTGGCCGATTTTAATGATTTTTTGAACATGTTATAGCCTGATTCTTTAACAATACCACTGTAATAATATTGTTGCTAAACAGGTAAATTTTCATTGTATACCGGGTGAACCAATCGAACTGTGTTTTTTTCTCAAAGTTTGCATCACCCTGTGAAATGTTCTAGCATTTATAAAATACTGAAATTAAAACCCAACTATAGCATCAGGTTTTCTTAACATTCTGCATTTTGATTCATTCGTTTATGTTGGATAATAAAAAAGTTAGATACTTTAACAACTAGACATGTTCTTCATCAATACACGGTATTGTTAAATAAGTGCGACAAACTTTAAGGGGTAATTCTGCACAGTGGCGACGCGTGACTTTTTCGAAAGTGTTACCAAAACCAGACGTAACAAAATCTTATTTAAAAAAATTATTTTGAACCTCCCAAATATAAGTTTTTGTTTTTAATCCTGTGGGATAAAATTAAACAAATCCCAATTCCCAAATTATATGTATGTAATTATGTATATGTAATAGGTATAACAATTAATAAACAAACTAAACAGATTATTCTACCATAAAATTAACATAAAAAACGAACAAGTAGGAAAAGAACATATTTTGAAAACTATTGTTTATATTTTAAGTCTTCCATTTTCAATAATTAATCCCATTTTTTTCTTCAAAATTATATATAAAAAAATACACAAGGAGAATGACTTTTCAAGTAGTTGATCGATTACGCAATACGCAGCAACACTCGTTCCATGTTTAAATGCACGCACACTGTAATATAGGTACTAAACTAACGTTACCAAATCAAAATATGGTTACAATACTGATATGTATACACAGCGTGCCAACGCGCCGACCCTAGAGCCGTTGCTCCTTCAATATTTTCAGAAACGAGCTAGTCCCTAGCAATAGCGAGGTTCCTCCTGTGTTACCGTACCCAAATGTGTTAACAGCGTATAATAACGTGCAACGGATTCACACAATCTCGCCAATATTTTCGTGCGTCTAGTTGACTATTTACTGAATTAGGTAATATTATTAACAAATATTTCTGTTAGTAAAAAATATAAATGGAATTATTTCATAGTAGTCATAAAATATTTATTTGCAAGATTTTAAACTGTTACCAATGGTAACAGTGGTTACATGGAAGCTTCGCCAGTGATTCTGCATGAAAAAATAATGACAGTTGGCTTTATAAACGTATGTCCGCAAATGTGTCGTTTCCGAGATACGGGATGTTGAATTTTTTTTACACAATTTATTTATTGCTTTAAAACCAGTTGAGATATGCAAATGAAATTTGGTAGTTATTAAGAGTTAGTTATTGCGGATTTTTTGACAAAATTAAGAATTTTATATTCACCATTAGCGTGCATAAGGGTTATATGATCGGTCATACTACACGTATGCGCGCTAATGGTGAATATTAAATTCTTAATTGTATGTCAGAAAATGTGCAATAACTTTGTCTTAAAACCCACTAAATTTCATTGGCATATCTCAACCGGTTTTAAAGCAATAAAGTAAATCGACAGTTTGTAAGAAAAAATTTAACATCCCGTATCTCGGAAACGAAACATTTGCGGACATACGTTTATAAAGCCAACTGTCATTATTTTTTCATGCAGAATTATCCCTTAAAGTTGGTCGCACTTATTTAGAAACACCGTGTATTGATGAAGAACATGTCTAGTTGTTAAAGTACATTACTTTTTTATTATCCAACATAAACGAATGATTCAAAAAAACAGAATGTAAAGGCCGCGTCCCACCATCAAACAATTTGATCAAACTGGTTTGAGCAAACAGAAAGTGACAGTTAGTGACGTCACATCCTGAGTGTTCATTGTGGATAATAATGAAAAATTTTAATTTTAAATAAAGTACAAACAAGTTAGACAACTCAATACAAAAAACTTTTATCAAACTAGACTGATAGTGAGAGCACAGATTTTTAGAATTTCAAAAAAACTGCAATTGTGACGTCACTTTGACGTACTTCCGGAGTTTGCTCAAACTGTTTGATCAAATTATTCGATGGTGAGACGCGGCCTTTAAGAAAACCTGATGCCACAGTTGGGTTCTAGTTTCAGTATTTTATAAATGCTACAATATTCCACAGGGTGTGGTGAACTTTGAGAAAAAAACACAGTTTGATTGGTACACCCGGTATACGGTATACAATGAAAATTTACCTGTTTAGCAAGAATATTACTACAGTGGTATTGTTAAAAAATCAGGCTATAACATGTTCAAAAAATCACTTAAATCGGCCAACAGGTTTAGGAAATATCGTCGGTATACTGCGAAAACCAGGTAAATGCCGAAATACCGAAACCGAGAAAAAACGTTTTTAAAGTTTAGGGTCTTATTTTGAATTAAGAGGACAACTTGTGTTTGATATTCGGTGTTCTAGTGAAAGATGCATATATCAGAAATGATATTCTATCATTAGTTTGAAAAAGTTGATTACCTAGCTGATTAAACCTAAATTTAAGATGCAGATGCGGTCACTTATCTGGTTTTACCTGTAAATCTAAATTAATCAGTTACCCTTAAAATAACACATTTATAACAAATATAATAAACCAAATATAATATTTTGTAGTTTTGTGATCGGAATATGAGGCTATAACTAGTTAATAGCAATGTTTTTAAGGGATTAGTCGATAATTATTTAACATTTAATTGGTTTATATAATACATTTAACTGGTTTTCCCTGAACATTTTATTCAGAGCTGTTTGTAGTTATATGGATATTATTTACATAAATGATAGGCAGTTTTATAGAAAAAACCAATTTTTTTTTTGGACGTGTTATAGTTACAAGAAAATAATATTACTATGCGTATTACTCGTCAGATTGGTCACTGAAAGCAGGATTTGACAAGATGTCATTGGCATCTTAAAATACGATACCACCTGTTATATTCCTCCGGTATCACTCCCTTGTCAAATAGCTGTAACAAATCTGTTTTTTGCTATGCTAGTTGGCGAAGTTCTATCATAAAGTTGCTTAAGTTTTTATCGACTATCTTCTTCTTCTTCAAGTGCCGTCTCCTAATCGGAGATTGGATATCATCATCACTATCTTTACTCTATCCACCGCTGCTCTAAAGAGTTCTATAGAACTGCATCTAAACCAGTCCCTTAAATTATTTAACCATGACACTCTCCTTCTTCCTATACTCCTTCCGCCTCTTATCTTTCCCTGTATTATCAGTCTTAGCATTTCATATCGCGGTCCCCTCATTACGTGTCCCAGATATTGTAACTTCCTTATTTTTATTGTGTTTATTATTTCGCATTCTTTACCCATTTCTCGCAGTACTTCCGTGTTCGTTTTCCTCTGTGTCCATGCTATTCTAAGCATTCTTCTGTAACACCACATTTCAAATGACTGTAGCTTATTTATGTGTTCTTGCTTTAATGTCCAGCTTTCAAGTCCATATTGTAGTATCGAGAACACGTAGCATCTCAAAGCTCTTGCTCTCAGTTCTAAGCTAAGGTCTTTGTTGCAGAGAACTGTTTTCATTTTTACAAACGCATTTCTTGCTATTTCTATCCTGGTCCTTATTTCTGTTGTTTGATCATTTTTCTCTGAAATCCAGGTTCCTAGGTATTTGTATTTATCAACCCTTTCTATCGGTACATTTCCCAAATATATGCTTGTTTGTATGTTTGTTTTCTTAGTTATTATCATGTGTTTGGTCTTTTTTATATTCATTTTTAGTCCATATTCTTTACAGAAATTGTTTGTTTTGTTCAGTAGTAGTTGGAGTTGTTCAGCAGAGCTTGCTATAATCACGGTGTCATCTGCATATCTTATGTTGTTAATAGATCTTCCGTTAATTATTATTCCTTCAGTTTGAGATAGCAATGCTTCTTCAAAAATGGCTTCACTATATGCATTAAAGAGTAATGGAGACATAATACATCCCTGCCGAACTCCTCTCCTGATTTCAATTTCTGGACTGGGTTCGTTATCTATTACAATTTGTGCTCTTTGATTCCAGTAAAGGTTTGTTATTATTCGTAAGTCCCTTTTGTCTATGTTTTTTGTCTTTAGAATTTGGACTAATTTTTCATGTCTTACTTTGTCAAAAGCCTTCTCAAAATCAACGTAACAAACATGCACATTCATGTCCATGCATCTTTGAGCTAACACATTAAAAGCAAATAACGCCTCTCTGGTTCCTAGTCCGTTTCTGAACCCAAACTGACTATCATCTATTCCTTCTTCTAGTTTTCTAGTTTCCATCGACTAACATAAGCATGCTTATGTTAGTTGATAACCCAGCTTGCTTTTTTCTTGTTGACTGCCGTGCTTGAAAATGAAGCTTGGTGACGCGTCATAATTGAAATGGATTCTGTTTCTCCCTTCTTTCACGAATATCATCTTTTTATCTTTAACCACATTATTTTTTCGCCGTTTTGGTCTTTTGTTCGGTTTTTAATTAGATTGTGTGACAATTTTTTTAAATCATAAAAGTCGTAGTACCAGTGGTGTCATGGTGTGGGAACGCCGTTCCCGCACTGGTTAAGAAAAGAAAAAAAAATAACAGAGAATTTAGGTTTTGTAAACAAAAATTAGCAGTGCGTTCCCGCACTGCTAATTTTGCCATGACACCACTGCGTAGTACCTATTTAAAATATTAAATATTTACACTTGTATGGTTCTATACATACTTTTTTATCACTGACCTTGACATTTTTAGTTTCCCTTGCATTTTGAAAAAAACAGACAAGTAATCTGGCATACCATAGAGAGACCTGCATGATTTCTAGCGGTTTAGGTGCTGCTATGTATAGAGTCAACTTCCATACAACCTACTCTAAAACTTCCCGACTCTAAAAATTTATGTTACGATACTGTCCTCCGCAGGTATAAGAAAATACACTTATTTCACTTGCTTACATATTCTGGGACACATTTTGATAAGTAGTTGAGTACCTATAATGCTTTCTATTTCACAACTTCCTCGTCTACCGTTAATTTCTGACCAGGCAAAACGGTAAGCTACATTGGGTAATACGGCTTCATTTACACACAAATTGTAGACCCATAATTTTCGGAAAGAATGTATGAATTATCCAGTTAATCTTGAATCTGTAGTATAGCCTGTAGATCGAAGGTGATTGAAACCTATATCCGTTGTTGATAAGAGCTTTTCTTATCATTTCGTTTTTCGAGATTCCATACTTCTTTTTTTTTTCTAATGTTGTCTGTAACTGTTTTCTAAATCCGGTTTCTTAGTTGGATTAGCCATATCATAATATGATAGGGCTAATAAATATTATTACAAACTAAACACTGATCTTATTTAGGACAAAAAAGCTTAAATTATAGTCATTAGAAAATATTCTTCGGTATGTAATTTCGCTAATATCTTCCGGTTTCTTCAGCTGACAATCATTTATATTATATAAAGAAAGTTGATACATTTTCCTTATACTCAAATTTTTGTCCAAATATCTACGCTTCGAACTTTGGCGAATATAATGTGGGACCATGGTTGGAAAAGACTCAATATGAGCCTTCACAATTTTTCGACTTTCATTGCTCGTTTTATTTGCAGTTTTTGCTTGCCTCTTTTGCCAGTATCTGCATAACAACATAGAATATCAATTTTTCTTACATCTTGCATTAACGACGCTGATATACAAAGTGTCTTACAAAAAAACTTCTCACATACCTGTACCTCTTGACCATTCAAAGAAACATAGTCGATACTATCGATTTTACCAGTCGATATGAATGAGAAATTTTAATAAAATATACATGTAAAATGTATTAAAGACATTTATCACCTTTTTACTGAATATGGTATACAACAGTAGAAATATATTGTTGTCCGGCAAAATAATATATGTGCGCTTACTTGGTTTTACATGCAACAGAACTTTAATTTTCTGGAGGTAAGTAGCGATATATTGTTTTACTTGAAAATAAAAAGTTGGTTATGTGTAACTTATTTGTTTATCACACAAATTATCTGCTAAATGGTAAGTCATATCATTTACTGGGTTTTACCTGTATGTAGAGCGTAAAAAGCTGAGAATTTTGGTATACTTAACTCAATATTTTAAAATTTGTCATTTACCTGGTTTTCGCAGTATACCGACGATATGAGACATCAAAAATGACCAAATTTTTAAGTGGGTCGATTTCTATGCACGTAAGTTTAGCTCATATACCTGGGCGTACATATGACTGAGGACGGCAGCGAGGAGGGGGAAATAAGGAAATTGATCATGCTGGCTAACAAAGTATGTATACTTCTCTCTGTCGCAGGTATTTGGATGCAAAAACATCCATAGGGAAGTAAACTTAAAAGTATATAAAACTATCATATGACCAATGTCAGATGCGTCTGACAGGCGCGTTTTGTTTTATAGTCTAGCAGAAAATTTCAAAGGTAAATATAGTCAACGAGTATTATTGGTTATTATGCATGAATACAGACTTGTTATGCTATTGCGTATATGTATCAGTAATACCTTTATTTTGATATTTTATGACCTGTAATTAAAACATTACGACATGAAAAAATGTTGATACTAGTGTGAACTAATGTACAAATTCAAATATGGACAGTCGTTGGTGCCTAATTATGGAATAGTGGATTAAGTGTAAGTGGGCTCATTATGATTGTGCTGGTCCAGAGTTTCATACATGGATCTGTGATGTCTGCAAGTGAATTAAGCTACTTCTTTCATTTTTCACAATTTTCTTATTTAAATTTATTTGATCTAAGATGTTTGTCTATTTTTGTTATTGATACGTTGATTTATGCCTATATTCCATATGTGGTTACTCATTTGGGATTTTGTTTTTTTGTTCGATTTTTTTTTGTTAATTGAGATATTTAATAGAAGGCTTTTAATTACTACATAAAAATGTATGACTGATGTGTTTTAACAATAAATTGTTTTCATTTCTATAAAGGTATTATTTTGTATCCCCAAAACAAAATGGTACTCCATAATTGGCGACTTTCCTCTATAGGTACTATTTACTATAATTTCATTAACTAGATATAATTCTTAATTTTTTCATTATTCAAAACATACTTTTATCAGATTTTCGTCGATTTTAACAATCTTTATTTTTAGTATTTGGGGTGACACCATCCATTACCGCCCCGGGTGTCACCCATGCTAGCTACGCCACTGTCTCTTTGGTATCGGTTCTCATTTCGTCTATCCACATGAGAAAAGCTAGAAGAAAATAATGTCTGATACAAAATCACACAGATAACAAAAAAAAACTTAAAACTCAAAAAATACAAAAATATGTATCTCGAAAGGCGAAGGATTTTTTTATCAATGGAGCAGATCAAATTTTATTTTATAGATACTCAATTTTATTCTAAATAAATTTAATATACAGTAAAACCTCGATATAACGGACCTCTATTTAACGGACTTTGGATATAACGGACAAAAAAATCCGCTCAAATGTGAGAAAAATTAAAACGTCTCTGTATTTTATAAAGAATTTCAATAAAATTTTTATTATAGCATAATGCGGACATATTTTTAATAATAGTATAAAAAATAGCAAACTTCAAAAGTGCAAACTAAACTTAAAAAAAGTATTTTGATTCATTTTAAACGTATTTTTGTATAACGGACTTTCGGCTTTAAGGGAGCGTTCAAGTATTACGTAACGCAGTTTGGGGGGAGGGGGGTTTTGTAAAACGTTACGGCGCGTTACATGTGGGGAGGGGGGTTCGAACAGCGCGTTACGTAACATTCTTTTTTAACTTAAATAAAAAAAAAAACTACATAATTTCTTTTATGTTTTACGTAGACCCCTGAATTGTATTATGATTTGCCTACTGATTTTTCAGTAGACCTACTGCTTTGAACTCCGATCTACTGAAAACTGTATAAAACCTACTGATTTGAACTCCAATCTACTTATCTACTGAAAACTGTATAAAATCAACCGAAAACTCTAAAAAAAATTCATTGCTCAAATATAAACCGTTTCTCATTTATATTATACAACCCAAAGCCCAACATCCAACACCGCATAATCTTCTTTCGTTTCACTTCACCTAAATTATATTTGATGGTAAAGTTAGCGACAAAGGATTTTCAGGGTAAAAATGATGTCAAGTGCCTAACTAAACAAGGGATTCGTTCGTTGAGAATTGTTTTGTTTTCAAAAGACCATGTGTCATATTATGTTTCCAATATCCGGAACTGTTCCCTCGGAGTTATTTATGGGTTTATCGGATGAATAGATAAGTAGGTACTTTATATTTTGGTAAAAATGAAATGGGTAATTTAAGTCCATAACATGCAGTATCGTTTTCAGCAGTAGGTAGGTATTCATTAATGTTTTAAATATGTACGCAAATTTTCAAATTATTTAAAAATTTCTTTAAATAAAAAGCATTAAATACAAAACCCACTATATTGATACTTAGTTTAGAAAAGTGATAGATATTTTAAAAAATAATACCCTTATTTAAAGTGTGATTCCTGAATTATTAATTTCAAAGTTTTATGTGATTAACATCTTGACGAAAATTATACATCATTTCAAAATTTCACCTTGCATTATTCATAATAGACCCTACATCCACATTTTTGAGATGAGGTTGTTAAGCAGCTTCTAAAAACAAAAATATACAGGGTGTTTAATTAAAATTAAAGATAATGGACTACGCTAGGCTTGCATGAATCACCCTGTACATTTAAATTTATGTTTAAAAGGCACACATTTTTATATATGAAAATCTACGGGTCCCAGCGTTTTTTAAAATTATTTAAAACAAGGACAGAAATAATTTTATTCCATAAGTGCCTTCTTATATATATACAAGGTGTTTCAGAAAAAGGTAACACGATCTCTAGGATAGGTAAAAAATTAAAAAATAATTGGGGTTTGCTTACTAAATAATTTTGGTAACGGCATGCGTTTTCACGATACAGGGCGTTGAAGAACAAAAAGTTTTACACATTTTTTTCACTATTTTTCCGAAACTACTGGTAACACCGTATATTATTCGTTATACAAAAATTTTTACTAAGCAAAATAAAATGTTGAAATTATAAATATGTTATTTTATTTTAAGCTTTTATTAAAAAAGATAAAATAGAAGAATGCATGAGAAGAACAATAAAGAATGAAACCAAAAATGTATGTAAGGATGGGGCCAAGTAGGAAAAATGTAAATGTAAAATTAATAATAAAAGATTATTATTGTAAGTTTTGAACATATTTCATGTCATGGGACATGAAATTACGAGTGGCAGGGATAACCAGACACATGAACTGAATAGAAGAATCGTTCTTGGGTGGGCAGTATTTGGAAAACTGAGAGAAACTTTTAAAAGTGAGTTGCCCACATGCCTAAAGAGAAAGGTATTTGATCAGTGCGTCCTCCCAGTCTTGACGTACGGATCAGAAACACTTACCTTAACTAAAGCCTCGGCTACCAAACTAAGAGTAACGCAGAGAAGAATGGAGCGCTCAGTGTTAGGAATAACTCCGCAAGACAAAATCAAAAACGAAGAAATCAGGAGAAGAACAAAGGTGACTGACGTCATCGAAAGGCTAGCCAGGTTGAAGTGGAGATGGGCAAGACACATTGCCAGAATGACAGATGGGAGATGGACAAAAAGGTTATTGGAATGGAGGTCAAGCGAAGACAAGAGAAACGTCGGTCGACCGCCTACAAGATGGACTGACGACTTAAGAAAGCTAAATAAAAACTGGATGAGAGCGGCGCAGGATAGACGTGGTTGGAAACGAGGGGAGGAGGCCTATGTTCAGCAGTGGACATTTAAGGCTGAATGATGATTGTAAGTTTTTATTATTAGCTCAAATGCCATTAAAATAATAACAAAGTTCTTTTACCGAGTTTCCGGTACTTTTCGCAACCTCGTTTTCCATTTAGGTTCAAATGGCCACTTAAGTGTTACGTAACGTTTAGGTAGTGGGAGGGGGTACAGAAAAACGTTACGGTGCGTTACATGGGGGGAGGGGGCAAAAAATCCTCAAAAATTGTGTTACGTAATACTTGAACGCTCCCTAACGGATAACCCGTCCCCCCAATTGGTCCGTTATATCAAGGTTTTACTGTACTTGTTACCTACATTGTTTAAATTAAGTATTTTTTACGATTAACCAACCTTTCATCGTTTACAGAAAAATGAAATTCAATTCAATCCTCGAATCATCCTCACTCATCAAAAACGCGTGAAAAAGTCCGGCACTCTGCTACATTCGAATTTTCATATTTTGTATCAGGATAGCAGAAACGCAAGGAGTTTCGTTTATTATGCTGTGGCAAGGAGGTGATTCAATTATTGCTCCATCGCGCATCAACCACGTCAGTCCTTGCCCCTTATACTTTGGACACGCCCACAAAAGGGTGGTTTGACAAAATTCTAATACAAGCATATTTAAAACTGGAAGGCTCTTATATGAAAGTATTAGTATTTTATAGTAACTTTAATATTATTTGAAACTAATAAATATATTTTAAATAGTTTATTGTATTTTATTTTAATAATAAACTAATTTTTGTATTAACTATCATTGCCATCTGTCGTCAAACGGTCAAAGTTTTGGTGGGAATTGGGAATGCATCTACAGTTAGTTTAGTTAATATTATTTCTTAATAAGTTAATTTCAAACTGCACCCACATTTTATTTTTAAACAACTTATTTAGTATATATAAATTATTAAATCTACTATCAAATGATATTTATAATAAATTATATAATATTAATTTAATATTTAGTTTGAACTTGCGCCATCTAGGTGACAGAAGCCAAAGATGACATGAACTAAAAAGAAGGAAACTGTAACGTGTCGGTAGAGCGATGGGTCTCGTCACCAAGTGTAACCCAACCAATTCCAGCAAACATTTAGAATTTTAAATTTAGCATCAGGATAGCAGAGACGCAAGAAGATCGCCCGATTCTCAATCAGTACATCCGTCGCCAGTACTCAGTTGATTGAGGTATTGGAGGTATTGAGGTATTCCCATATCAATATTTCAATCAACGCCAGTACAACAGAGATCGAATCCAACTAAACCCGTCAAAACATTTAGAATTTCACACTTTGTATCAGGATAGCAGAAACGCAAGGAGGTCGTTAAAATTTTTGATCCATCGGTCGCGCATCGACTATCGACTACGTCAGTCTCTCTCCTAATACATTAGACACGCCCACAAAATGGTGGCTTGACAAAATTGTAATTAAGATTATTTTAAAACTGGAAGACTTTTATATACGAATATTAGTGTTTTATAGTAACTAAAGTGTTATTTCAATGTAATAAACATATTTTGAACAGTTTATTTGTTTTTAATTAACTATTATATTAATTTTTTATTATGTAACTACCATCCCCACCTGTCAAGAAAGTTTTGCTGGAAGTGTATTATTATTGATGATAGATATTTAACGTTAGTGGCTAATAAATTAATTTCAAATGGTACTCGAATTTGATTCAGTCTTTTTAGTTTATATACTAATTAAATATACCTAGTATCAAATGATATTTGTGACAAATTATATTTTGTTATTAAAATAATATTTAGTCTCACATTGCGCCATCTCTCCGATAGGTGCTAAAGATGCCCAACTTGCAAAGAAGGAAACTGTAACGGGTCGGTAAATGAGACTGTAATGTGTTGGTAGAGGAAACTAACCGGTCGGTAAAGGAAACTGTAACGGTTCGGTAAATCGACGTGCCGATTTCACAGCATTTTGTGGACGTGTCTATTGAATATCGACTAAGGCGTAATACCAGGAGTAAATTCAACAGCATTTCTGTTATCCTAATACTAAATCGAGCAGACAGCAGTTGGATCCGGGGTAAATGGGAACGAAAAGCTTTTTGTTGTTCTGCTTGTGCTTGCATTATTGCAAATGAAATAAGTCACAATTTAATTAAAATAGTATATTGTGCAACAAGTGCAGAAAGGTACTAATTTCTCACGAGTTTGAAAAGTTGCGGTGCGAGCGCAAGCGAGTGCCGCAATTCAAACGAGTGAGAAATTACCTTTCTGCACGTGTTTCACACTATACTTTTTCTACAAGCACAGTTTTTCCTAAAAATAAAAATCACAATTTCCAAACGACGATTAATTATAATAGGTATCTATGTGATAAATTTTAAACTGTATTTAATTAATACCTACTAATCAATTTAAATTCCTTATACCTAAATAAATTGCACAGAAATCAGTTAAAAAATTAATGCACTGCCTTAATTTGTTTAAATTTAAACAATTATTACAAATTATTGACATTATGCAGTCACGGATTTACACAAAACCTACTTCATTCGACGTCTCTTGCACAGGTTGCTAAATCCTTATTGGTTATTTGATAATTATAAAATGTTTAATAAGAATAAAATTGTAAAATAAAACAGTTGTAACATCCATAATTTAGTTTCTATGCTATAGTTAAATATAATAATTGTCTTATAGGTTATATATTTGTCTAAAGTTTAACCACGGATGTAAACAGAATATAACGTTACTCAGAATGCGGTAGTCCACGGATGTAAACAGAATATAACGTTACTCAGAATGAGGTAGTCAACTGTGCAGAAAAGAACTTTGCGGCACAGAAACGTCACTTTGCGGCACAGAAACGTCACTTTTCTGCACACTAATGTCAAATATCTTATACTGTGAGAAAATATCAAGTTTGCTAACGTAAAACCGTGCAGAAAAGTGCACTTTGAATAGTGGTTGTAGAAAAAAATGATTTTATTAACGTTTCGACGTCCGCATCGGACGTCGTCTTGTCTTTTTCTGCTTTTGCCATCTTGTTCAGAATGAGAAAAATGATTTAGTAGGTAGGTACTTTCAAATAAATTTGAATTGGCCATACCTTTGATAAACTTTTTCCACGAAAACTCGTTAACATTTGAAAACCGGGTTTTTCGCATAAGATGAGGTTGAAAATATTTCTCTACGGCTGAAAAATACATCATCTCATGCAGTGGCGGCTGGTCAGAGGAGGCAAGGGAGGCTTAGCCTCCCCATAATTTTTTTACACATGCTAGCTACACTGTTTTGTTTACTTTGCTATTTTGCTTCGCGTTAGAGATATCGGAAAAAGTTATTTGAACAAGTTATTCCAAATGATATTCTAACCTCACATACCAAATTTCATCACAAAATTCGCACTTTTAGTTTCTTCATTATTTGTAGTTGGGATCCTAAAATCGCAGAGGAGGCTGCTGGCCGGAAAATCTCACTTGCTAATGCTTCGCGCAGCCCAGCAGCGTTTACGGATGGTTTAAGGAGACCCATAGGCGTAACCAGGGGGTTTTGGGGGTTATAACCCCCTCCCCATTGGGATGTACTTTGAGCTCTATACGCTTAACACCATAGCCCTCAGAGACCTTCCAGTAGTTGTAACCCCCCCTTTCAGGTAATTGTAACCCCCCTTAGGATCATCCTGGTTATTACGCCTATGAGGAGACCCGGTTTAAGGGTCATTGCAAGGGGCGTCATCTTCTGGAGTTTCGAGGTTCTTCGGTACTACATTGATGCAAACGGATTACTTATAGGTTTTTTTGGTTGCTGAACAGAAATACGCCATCAAGAGAGACACCAGAGCATCTGGTACCTAGGGCATGTCATTTTCTAAAGTTTCAGAGTTTTCGGTGCTAAATTGGCGCAAACGGAATACTAATGGGTTTTTGTGATTGCTGAACAGATAAGGCACTTTATCTTCTGTAGTTTCTAAAGTTTTCAGTACTAAATTGATACAAACGGATTAGGTACTCATGGATTTTTGGCGTTGCTGAACACGAATGCGCCATCAGAACAGACACCAGAGCTCCTGGAGCCGAGGGCACGTCATCTTCTAACAATATGAACTTGAATGATCAACTGGATACACTGTTGACTCATTAAACTGGATACACTGTTGACTCATTAAACTGGTTAAACTGTTGACTCATTCACACATTCTTAACACAATTTTTCGACTGGTATAACTTTATTATTATAATAGTAGTCGCAGAAAGAGATCTCTAAGCAACTAAAATTTTGGGCGAGGGTTCAAATTGGTGAATTTTTTTTTGCTATTTGTAGACTTTTTATTAAAATAACTATGTTGAGCTATTCAATTTTTTTAGTTATTATATATATATAAACTCAATTTATATCTGACGATGTTTTTCCTTTATTTATTTCAAGATTGCTTTACTATATTCTATTTTGATAGTGTTATTAAGCGTTGACGTTATTATTGATCATCGTAATCATTAGCCAACTCGAGAATCCTTCATCTAAGTCATATTCGTGTTCAACAACCAGGGGCGTAACAGAGGCCCCCGCAGCGTGAAGCTTGCGGGGGGCCCCAGTCGAATAGGTGCCCCATTTTGTCGTCTGATATTATGTAAAAATCTGTTATAGTTATATGATTTTACTTTGTGTGTTTAACTTTAAAAACGTAAATTTCTAAATAGGCGTATTCGGCAAGTGAATCATCTCATATCTAGAAACTTAATCCTTTCCGGTCTCACGAATTTTTATGGGTGACGACAATAAACTACAATGCTTTGTACGTGACTATTGAAAGATTTGAGAATTGCAATTTGCAGAATTTTAGAACAATATTTCTAAATATAGAAATGGGTTTTCTCTTTAATCTTTACCTACGTTTAGTATTCCGATACAATTATCCAGAGGCGTAACAGAGGCCCCCTCAGCATGAAGCTTACGGGGCCCCAATATGCCAAGGGACTCATCTTGTTGTCTAATATATGTAAAAATGTGTTGTTAGATATTATTTGCATACATACGTTTTTTAAGCAGTGCAGTATTGAAAATGAAGTTGTGTGCACGAAGAAAGTTGTTCATCTCATAGAATAATACTAATGTAATCATTTAGTAATTTTTGTTCTATTTTATTCTATACCAATAAAGATGAAAAATGTAAGTCGTCATAAACAATGCATGAATACACCAATAGCTCAGTAAATGACAGTTTTGGAGTGAAATTATCAGCGTCACGACGGACGTATTTGCTTGACAATTTGGATTTAGGTTCTAGTTACACTCCACTTCAAAGTTGGATTTATGCAAAGTTGGAGGGGGTGACACCCCTCATTGGGGTGAAGAACATACGTTTAAAGTAAGTCCGAAAATGTATAAATTGACTAATAATTATAAGCAACTTTTGTTCTACAGAGTTTTTTTATCTATGTTAATACTTTTTAAGTCATTGGCGAGTGAAAATGTTGATTTTTCAACAAAAAAACAACGTTTTCAGACGAGTTTTCAACAAAAATAAGTATTTATCAAATTAAATACCTATTAGATATCGAAAAAATATTTGTAGCAATAATGTAGCTTATAAGATACAAAAAAAAATGGTGTACTTATTCATGAAGTCATGAAGCTCATGAAAAATTATTCTTATTCGTCAAATTCCAAATCGGATATTTCAACCTGAAATAACCAAAAAATGAAGCAATTTTTGGGAAAAACTCATTAAAACTTTTTTTAAATATTTCAAAAAAGCTTTATTTTTATTTTTTTATAAAAATTTCCAAAACTATACGAGTTACGCTCAAAATAAAGTTGGTTAAAAAAATCATGCAAATCTTCCCCTATTTCGCACCCCAAATAAAATTTATCATTAGCGCTTTACCATTTACTTTAAATATTTATTCTTGTTTAGATAATGTAACTTTGACCGGTTGGAAATTCTTATTTCTGAAAAACTTTGGTTTCATAGCAAAAAAAGTTTTTTTATTTCGGAAAAATGCCTTTTTTTTTCAAAATAACTTAAAAAGTATTAGTGATACGAAAAATCTCAAAGAGTTGAGAAATGTAGGTCTTGCTTTTATAAATATTTTGGCTTTATTTTGTTTTTCTGTAAGACAAAAATCGGTTAAGATATGGCTGTTTAAAATTTGCTTATCCTCGTGATTAGTGACTCGTTCAAGACCTTTCAACTAAAACCCTTTTAAAAATAGGCACTTTGAACCGGTGAAACTTACAGGTCATATAAAAAATTTAAGTAATTTGTAAGGCGATAATGATTAGTTTCATTTGGGGTGCTAAATAGAGGGAGATTTTCACAATTTTTTTACCAAAAAATAGAATTAACTGTATTTTGACCGTAACAGGCTTAGTTTTGATGCTACAAACTTTTGTAAAAAATAAAGCTTCTTTTAAACATTTTAAAAAAGTTCTAATGAGTTTCCCCGAAAAGTATTTCATTTTTTGGTTATTTCACGTTGAATTATTTAATTTGGAATTTGACATATAAGAAGAACTTTTTTTTTACTGAGTCGATAGACTTCATTTTTGATTCATTTTTTTATAAGCTAGATAGATACATTTTTGCTAATATTCTTTTCGATCGAATACTTACTCTTTGAAATATTTGCGAAAAATCGCCTAAAAACGTGTTTTATTGTTGAACAATAAACATGTATACCCATAAATAACTTGAAAGGTCTTGAGTTGATCAATTCGGTGGTGACATTGAAAATTACACGGTATCGCCATATTTTACGTTGATTTACTGGGCTGTAACACATATAGGTACTTGTTACACATGTCGCATTTAGTAATTTTTTAAAGGGGGGGGCGACGGAGTTTGTTACGCCATTGTCAACAACCCCAAAGTAATCCGTTTGCAGCAATTTAGTACCGAAAACCAGGGGCGGCTCGTGATAGTATAAGGTGGTGAGGCACACTACACCTGAGGAATTTTATTATTATGGTTAGCTTCTCTTTAATGGCCAGAAGGTTGATTTTGTCATGTCATAACGCTAGGACGAATCTAGGACCAATAATCCCGGACAAAAAATCCTCACAAATTATCCCTGGACAAGAAATCCCCAGACAAATAATCCCCGGACAAAAAATCCCCACAAAAAATCCCGGACAAATAATCTACAAAAATGTTTTATTCAAAATATCCCTACAAAGAATTCCGGACAAAAAATCATCAAGAAATATTTGCTATCGATTAGTTCTCTAAAACTTTTCCAGTGAATTATGCGATCGACTCAAATGCTTTCAGCCTCAGTGCATAGTTATTTTGAATTCCATATTGAAAACTTCAAGTTTTACATAACAAAAGAGTGTGCGTTTTTTCAAAAATCGTGGAGGATATGGGGAATGAGCTAAGGCTGTGGGAATCATGTTGCAATATTATTCGCTTAAATATTTTGCTCACTCTGATTTGAATGTATGTTCAAAAAAAATTTACAAAAAAAACACAACCACTCACAGCATACAACATTTTTGAAACACTTAAAAACTACTTTTGTATGTAAACGTCCGATGTGGAAGTGGAAACGTTAATAAAATCATTTTTTAAGTTAAATTGTATAATCTTATTTCTCATTTAGAATAATAAATTACATAAATGCCACAAAGAAAAAATAGCTTCAGAACAATATATTAGATGATGAACAATGATTTAAAATGAACACTGTTTTAAATACATATCCATAAACTTCTAAAATATAATAAGCCATTCGTATATACCGCGCGTACATAGAAAGCTATGATCTACAATCGACTTGTGCTTGTACTAGTCGGTTCAGTTCGGCTATTTCCATTCCGTTCCGCGGAGCCTGAGGCCGTTCGGCTATTCCTATTCCGTTGCGCGGAGCCGGAGGCAAGCCTCAAGGATGGATGAATTTTGTTCCTAGAATCGGTGTCACATTTTTCAAATTTTGCCGGTTTTACTGTTGGCGTTGTCGCATACTGTTGCAGATGGTGTGAAGCTAGCTTCAGCTTCAACTGTAATGATTTGAGAAAGTTTGAATTTCACGTGAAAGACGGATATATAAGATAAGATAAAGAGTCAGGGCCGCACCGATTTTAATTTTTTTCATAAAAATAAAGGTATTTAGGAAATTTCAAAAAGCTAAATTATATTTAAAAAACTGATTATAAAACAACGAAATAACGTAAATAGTCGATTGATATACTGGTGAGGCACACTGCCTCACCTGCCTCATAGGACAAGCCGCCACTGCCGAAAACTCCCGAGACTCCAGAAGATAACTTGCCTTACGCACCAGGTGCTCAGGTGTCTGTTCTAATGGCGGATTTGTGTTCAGCAACCCCAAAAACCCATAGGTAATCCGTTTGCATAAATTTAGTACCGAAAGCTCTCAAAACTCCAGAAGGTCCCTTGCAGCGACCTTGGGTACCAGGTGATCCGGGAGCCAATTCTGATATTTTATTCGTATTTAGCAACCTCAAAAACCCTTGAGTAATCCATTTGCATAAATTGAACGCCGAAAACGATCGAAACTCTAGAAGATGACGTTCTATGCAGTGACCGTGGGCAGCAGGTTTTCCGAAGGTCGGTTCTGATTACACATTTGTGTTTAGCGATCTCAAAATCCCTCCAGTAATCCATTTGCATCAATTAAATGTCGAAATCCCTCGAAACTTGAAGTGCTGAGGAAGATGACGTGCCTTAGTAGCGACCCTGGGCACCAGGTGATCCGGAGGTCAATTCTGATGGCGTATTCGTGCTCAGTGACCCCAAAAACCCCCGAATAAAAAATTTTATCCTAAAGGCCGCGTCCCACCATCAAATAATTTGATCAAACTGGTTTGAGCAAACTGAAAGTGACAGTTAGTGACGTCACATCCTGAGTGTTCATTGTGGATAATAATGAAAAATTTTAATTTTAAATAAAGTACAAACAAGTTAGACAACTCAATACAAAAAATTTGATCAAACTAGACTGATAGTGAGAGCACAAATTTTTAGAATTTCAAAAAACTGCAATTGTGACGTCACTTTGACGTACTTCCGGAGTTTGCTCAAACTGTTTGATCAAATTATTTGATGGTGAGACGCGGCCTTTAGTATACTGATTTTGACGTGTTTATGCACTTTTGGATGCATTTTATGCACTTTAAAGTGCAATTATGCATTTCCACCCATTTTTGAATAGTAGACTTTTTTCTTGACGTCAACCTGAACATAATGCAAAAAAGTGCAAGTCTCTAGGTGCTGTATTTAAAAATCGATTTATTTTGTGCTAAATGCTCTCGCCTATTCACGAATCGTATAAACTCAAAAAAACGTAGATTTTCAACAACAAAGGGCCTAGCCGGGTAAGATGGTGAAAAGTGCCCCCAACTCGATTTAAATTCCATATAGGCCACTTTTTAGCACATATAGAGGAACTCACTTTCTGAAATTTTTAGCCCCCTAGGTGGTCACGTGACCCCCCTAGAGCCTAATTAGTCTTTTTAGGTTTTTATTTTTTATCTCAGCCGCATCAAGAGCTAGCGAAAAACTTTATTTAAAAAAGTTGTAAGTTTTAAAAAGATCTATCCGAAAAATTTTTTTATATTTTATTTTAAACTTTTAAATAACTGAAAAAAAAAAACTAAGACACTCGTTTTTACGAAAATCAATTATAACGTGTATTTTTGCACAATATTTCACCCTGAATTTTTTCAGATTTTTAAAATTGGTGAAACGTACCTTTAAAAATTAAAAACCGCATTTTTTCGGTTTTTTTTCGTTTTTTGATATAATTTTATACATCTTTTTCAAAAAAGGTAACACCGTCACTAGAATAGGTAAAAAACTGAAAAATAATTGGGGTTTGCTTTATAAAAATTTTTTTGTAGCGCCATCCATCTTCAAGATACAGGGCGTTGAAGAAAACAAAATTTTACACATTTTTTACGATTTTGCTGAAACTACTGGCAACATTGTAATAAAAATTGGCGGGTTTTAAGAGATAGTTATTGTGCATGTTTTGAAATACAATTAAGGATTTGATATTCATCATTGGCGCGCATAGGGGTAATGGTCTGAACTTTTTAAAGAATAAAGATAGTACGCCACTGACATATTTCAAATTAACAATCGTTTTTTGAATTCCTCGTTCAATTTGTGACAAAAAATCTATCTTCTCATTTTTTCATACGACGCGCCATTTTTTTCAAAAAATAAAAGATCTTAACCCTTACAAAGCGTTCGAACTTCTAGTAGTTTCTACATCTACATAGGTACATAAACTCGTACATCTATTATAAAAATTAATTCGAATACTTTGGAAGCGTTAAGATATTTTATTTTTTGCAACAAAACGGCGCGTCGCATGAAAAAATGGGAAGATAGATTTTTCGTCACAAATGGAACGAGGAATTCAAAAATGATTGTTAATTTGAAATATGTCAGTGGCGTACCATCTTTTTTTCTTTAAAAAGTTCAGACCATTACCCGTATGCGCGCCAATGATTAATATAAAATTCTTAATTGTATGTCAAAAAATGCAAAATAACTACCTCTTAAAACCTGCCAAATTTTATTGCAATGTTGCCAGTAGTTTCGGCAAAATCGTAAAAAATGTGTAAAATTTTGTTTTCTTCAACGCCCTGTATCTTGAAAATGGATGGCGTTACAAAAATATTTTATTAAACAAACCCCAATTATTTTGCATTTTTTTACCTATTCTAGTGACGGTGTTACCTTTTTTGAAAAATATGTATAAAATTGTATCAAAAAACGAAAAAAAAAAACCGAAAAAATGCGGTTTTTTATTTTTAAAGGTACGTTTCACCAATTTTAAAAATCTGAAAAAATTCAGAATGAAAGATTGTGCAAAAATACACATTATAATTGATTTTCGTAAAAACGAGTGTCTTAGTTTTTTTTTCAGAGTTATTTAAAAGTTTAAAATTGTTCTAAAAATTCGAATTTCCCGCCAAAAAATATAAAAAAATTTTTTTCATATAGATCTTTTTGAAACTTACAACTTTTTTAAATAAAGTTTTTGGCTAGCTCTTGACGCGGCTGAGATAAAAAATAAAAACCTAAAAAGCCTAATTAGGCTCTAGGGGGGTCACGTGACCACCTATGGGGCTAAAAATTTCAGAAAGTGAGTTCCTCTATATGTGCTAAAAAGTGACCTATATGGAATTTAAATTGAGTTGGGGGCACTTTTCACCATCTTAACCGGCTAGGCCTTTTATTCCAAAATATTTTCATATATTTTCTGCTGGATTTTTGCGATATCTTAGGTTTGTTCCAACACAACGAAGAACGGTCATGTAACGATCACGTTACTATAAAATAATACGTTCCATGCGTTCTGTGTCTGTATATTAACGCGCGTTTCATTGATTATTTTGTTTACTGCGCAGAATGGTGATCGTTACATGGACGGTTTCTCATTGTGTTGGAACAAACCTCTTAAAAACATTAACAATGGCAAATTCTTGATAAATAATGTTAATCTCCCCGTAATTTCCTAAATATACAAAAATAAAAAGTACTTACCCTATCATTAAAAGTATCTTATCAATTCTACATTCTGAGATTAGGATTTTATTGAATATTCCCTTCTGCAGCATCATTTCTGTCTACTTTTGAATTCTCATCTTATTTTTCTTGTCAGGGAATTAATATTTTCCCAACCAACATATTGAAGTTTTTGTTCAATTAGGATATCCAGGATAGTTTTTATCCTAATGCTTAATTTCTTTATAATCAAGCTTTTGTCAATTTCAAGATTAATATTTTTAATTTTCTTACCACAAATATTTTTGCTCTTTTTCTTTTACATTAAAACTTCTGACTTTTTTCTTCTAAATGATGGGGCCATCGGCCCATACTTAAAAACAAAGTACCCCGCACAAACCTTATGGAAATTAGGTCCCAGTGGATTTCGTTCATACTTCGGGAAAATACTCTTTGAAGCATCCTGATAAAAAGTTCTCATGGACACAACTCAATCGTATGAAGGATTTTCAAGATATAGAGGCACAAACTCGGAAAATTATAAGATTTACTGAGTTACTGGTTATCTGGCAACATGTAGAAGTTTGGATCAAGGAAAAGTACTGGTAGTCTAGGATTTTTTCCTGGCTATAAATGGCGACCTTTACTTTGACCTTGACCTTCAACGGACGTCATCTTCTAGAGTTTCGAGGGTTTTCGGCATTAAATTGATATAAACAGATTACTCATGGGTTTTTGGAATCGCTAAACACGAATATACCATCAGAATTGACCTCCGGAGCACCTGGTTTCCAAGGTCAATGAAAGGGGCTCCTGGAGTTTCGAGGGCCTTTGGTACATACTACATTAATGCAAACGGTTTAGTTATAGGTTTTTGGAGTTGCTGAACAGACACAATAGCACCTGGTGCCTAAGACAGGTTATCTTCTGAAGTTTGGGAGAAATCAAATGGATTACTCTTCAAGGCCGCGTCTCACCATCAAATAATTTGATCAAACAGTTTGAGCAAACTCCGGAAGTACGTCAAAGTGACGTCACAATTGCAGTTTTTTTGAAATTCTAAAAATCTGTGCTCTCACTATCAGTCTAGTTTGATCAAATTTTTTGTATTGAGTTGTCTAACTTGTTTGTACTTTATTTAAAATTAAAATTTTTCATTATTATCCACAATGAACACTCAGGATGTGACGTCACTAACTGTCACTTTCAGTTTGCTCAAATTATTTGATGGTGGGACGCGGCCTTGAGGTTTTTAACTCCAGAAGATAACCTGTGCACCAGGTGCTCCTGTGTCTGTGCTGACCACGTATTCGTGTTCAGCAACCCTAAAAACCTATAACTCATCCGTTTGCTTTAATGTAGTACCAAAGACCCTCGAAATTCCAGGAGCCCCTTTCATTGACCTTGGACTCCAGGTGCTCCGGGAGTCGGTTCTGCTGGCAAATTCGTCTTTAGCGACCTCAAAAAACCCTCCAGTAATTCGTTTGCATTAATTAAATGCCGAAAACCATCGAAACTCTAGAAGATGACGTCCCTTGCAGTAGCTCTGGCCACCACGTCCTCCGGAGGTCAGTTCTGATGGCATATTCGTGTTTAGCGATCCCAAAAACCCACGAGTAATCTGTTTATATCAATTTAATGCCGAAAACCCTCGAAACTCTAGAGTCTAGATGATGACGTGCGTTGAAGGTCAAGGTCAAAGTAAAGGTCGCCATTGATAGCCAGGAAAAAATCCTAGACTACCAGTACTTTTCCTTGATCCAAACTTCTACATGTTGCCAGATAACCAGTAACTCAGGGAATTGGAATACCCAGTAAATCTTATAATTTTCCCAGTTTATGCCTCTATATCTTGAAAATCCTTCATACGATTGAGTTGTGTCCATGAGAACTTTTTATCAGCATGCTTCAAAGAGTATTTTCCCAAAGTATGAATGAAATCCACTGGGACCTAATTTCCATAAGGTTTGTACGGGGTACTTTATTACCTCCCTTATGAGACTTTTTTTATTCAGTTATTCATGTCGGGTCGGACAACTTTTCTATTTCGGAAAATTCGGGAGGGGGCGTTTCGTAAATATTTTCTGAACTTTGGTGCGTCCGACTACTGGAATATATACAGAGTGTTCATAAATAAGTATGAAAAACTTTCAAGGGGTAACATGAAAAAATAATGACAACTTGCTCTATAAACGTATGTCCGCAAATGCTTCGTTTCCGAGATACGGGGTGTTGAAATTTTTATTTCAAACTGCCAATTTTTTTATTGCTCTAAGACCGGTTGAGCTATGAAAATTAAATTTGGTCGGTTTTAAAAGGTAGTTAATGCGCATTTTTTGACATACAAATAACAATTTTGTAGTCATCATTGGCGCGCCTACGGGTAATGGACTGAATTGTTTTAAAGAAAAAGATAGTACGCAACTCAGATATTTCAAATTAAAAATTATGTTTGTATTCCACGTTTAATTTATGATAAAGAACCTTTCTTGTCTTTTTTTCATATGGTGCACCGTTTTTATGCAAAAATAAAACATCTTCGCGCGTATTTTTCATTTCTTAATACATTATCAAGACCTCTCCAATATAATAATACAATAGAACAGTAACAGTAAAAGAACAATAACAGAAAACATTACTAAAAAGATTTTAACTAGGTGCAAAGCTACAACAAATGTTGTAGCAATTACCTCCTTTAAAGGTGACATAATAATTTTATAATCACCATTGGTGCGTGTATAGGTAATCGTCAGTGGTGTCATGATGCGGGAACGCCGTGCCGGCACTGGTTAAGAAAAGACAAAAAATAATTAGAGAATTTAGGTTTTGTAAACCTAAACCACTGCGTTCCGGCACTGCTAAAGGCCGCGTCTCACCATCAAATAATTTGATCAAACAGTTTGAGCAAATTTCGGAAGTACGTCAAAGTGACGTCACAATTGCAGTTTTTTTGAAATTCTAAAAATCTGTACTCTCACCAATAGTCTAGTTTGATCAAATTTTTTGTATTGAGTTGTCTAACTTGTTTGTACTTTATTTAAAATTAAAATTTTTCATTATTATCCACAATGAACACTCAGGATGTGACGTCACTAGCTGTCACTTTCAGTTTGCTCAAACCAGTTTGATCAAATTATTTGATGGTGGGACGCGGCCTTAATTTTGCCATGACACCACTGGTAATCGTCTGAATATTTTTAAAGAAAAAATAGTACGCCACTGAGACATGTCAAATTAAAAATCATTTTTGAATTCCTCGTTCAATTTACGACAAAAAAATCGTTCTTGCCTATTTTTCATATGACGCGCCGTTTTTATGCAAAAAAATAAAACATCTTAACGTTTACAAAGTACACCCATACCTCGCTTTACGGCCTAGATACGTTCCACGAAACATGGCCGTAAAGCGAAATGCCGTATAACGAATCAATTATTCTAATACAAATTCATAAAAATTTAATGGGATCGGTTCCAAATTTGTTAAATATGCTACATGGTTTGTTGTTAAAAATACATTTTATCTGTTTATTTTATTTAAATCAAAAATACATACAAAAAAGCACATATATAAAATAATAATAGATTCCAAAAACCAAAAATTATCTACAAACTCAAAACTTTCTTGTTGTATCTCCATATAACGGGTAAATTATTTTTATTTAGTCCTGTAATAGGTCTTGGATTTTTGGACAAATTAGAAGTGGTTTTAGCTTAAAATCACCAGTGGTATTTGCACCAAGTAGCAAAGTTAATCGTTCTTTAGACACCTTACAACCAGGAGCAGATTTTTCGGTTTTTGAAATGTACGTGCGATCAGGCATTTGCTTCCAACAAAGTCCTGTTTTGTCTACGTTAAACACTTGTTCAGGTTTATAACCACCTTTTTCTATAATTCCCTTTAAAATGTTAAGATATTCCTTAGATGAGGCTTCATCTCATTTTATTTTCAAATTATGCATAAACAAGTGGAAAAAGAAGAGTGTGCATCGAGATTGCGTTTGCTCGAGAATGACAACATAGGGCCGTTATAGCGAAACATTTTAGGCCGTAAATCGAAACCGTGCCGTAATTGAACAGGGCCGTTATAGCGAAATTCCGTATACAGAGCGGCCGTATAGCGAGGTATGGGTGTATTTGAAATAAGTTTCAATGCATTTGGAAACTACCTCGAATAATTTGTAAGCGTTAAGATGTTTTATTTTTTTTGTATAAAAACGGCGCCTCATATGAAAAAAGGCAAGAAAGATTTTTTGTCGTAAATTGAACGAGGAATTCAAAAATGATTTTTAATTTGACATATCTCAGTGGCGTACTATTTTTTCCTTTAACGAAATTCAGACCATTACCCGTACCCGCGCCAATGGTGCATATAAAATTAATCTGTCACATTTAAAGGAGGTAATCTTGAACATTTGTTGTAGCTTTGAACCTAGTTAAAATCTTTTTAGTAATAATTTCCGTTATTGTTCTAGTTTGATATTATTATATTGGGGAGTTTGTTCTTGATAATGTATTAAGAAATGAAAAATACGCGCAAAATATGTTTTAATTGTTTAAAAATGTTTTATTTTTTGCATAAAAACGGTGCACCATATGAAAAAAAGACAAGAAAGGTTCTTTATCATAAATGAAACGTGGAATAGAAAAATAATTTTTAGTTCGAAATATCTCAGTGGCGTACTATTTTTTTCTTTAAAAAAAATTCAGACCATTACCCGTAGGCGCACCAATGATGAATACAAAATTGTTATTTGTATGTCAAAAAATGCGCAATAACTAACTCTTAAAATCCACCAAATTTAATTTCCATAGCTCAACCGGTCTCAGAGCAATAAACAAATTGGCAGTTTGAAATAAAAATTTCAACACCCCGTATCTAGGAAACGAAGCATTTGCGTACATACGTTTATAGAGCAAACTGTCATTATTTTGTCATGTAGAATTACCCCTAAAAGTATTTCATACTTATTTACTAACACCCTGTATACAGGGTGTCCAAAAACTCTACCGACAAACGAGGAATATTCAAGAGATTCCTCAGATAATTTTAAGACAATTTAATCCAATTCATCTAGTCCGAAAATGCTTTCTAAAGGAGCTAGAGCTATTTGCAGCTGGCGTCTGGTAATTAGCTTTTCTTAAATGTCTCCAGAACGCTTCTATTTAGAAAAACGAAAATTGGTACACATATTTATCTTTCAGAGATAAATCGATTCCATCCATTACAAATTTCTAGTACTGGTCATAGGCGTCCGTTTTGGGTAGGGTAACAGTTATATTATCGCATAACTTCTATGTTTTTAATTTTTAAGCATTTTTTAGTCTATATTATTAAAATGTAAGGTATTATAGTACTAAAAGGTACTCTTACTTTAAGTCGATAGGATACACCGTTTTCTAGAAAAATCGATTTGAAAATTTTTCGTTTTTTTGAATATCAAAAAAAAAATTAAAAAAAAACTATTTAGAAAAACGAAAACTGGTACGTTTATTTATATTCCAGAGATGAATCGATTTCATTAATTGCGAATTTCTAGTGCCGGTCATAAGCGTCCGTTTTGGGTAGGTCAACGGTTATTTTATCGCATAACTTTTTTGTCTCTAATTTTTAAGAATTTTTGACACTATATTATTAAATTATGAGGTATTCTAGTACTAAAAGTTACTCTGGCTTTAAGTTGGTAAAATACACCGTTCTTTTTTTGATTTTTTTTTCAAATTCAGGAAACGAAAAATTTTCAAATCGATTTTTTTAGAAAACGGTGTGTGATACTTATTTAAAGCAAGAGTATCTTTTAGTACTAGAATACCTCACAATTTATTAATCCAGTATCAAAAATGCTTAAAAGTTACGCGATAAAATATCCGTTGCCCCACCCAAAACAAACGCCTATGACTAGTACTAGAAATTCACAATGGATGGAATCGATTTATCTCTGGAAGATAAATATGTGTACCAATTTTCGTTTTTCTAACTAGAAGCGTTCTGGGGGTATTTAAGAAAAACTAATTACAAGAGCTCTAGCTCCCTTAGGAAGCATTTTCGGACTAGGTGAATTTGGTTAAATTGTCTTAAAATTATCTGAGAAATCTCTTGTCTTCGTTTGTCGGTAGAGTTTCTGGACACCCTGTATAGGGTGAGGCAGATAAAGGGCCTATTAGAAATATCTCGAGAACTAAAGTAAAGAAAATTATGAAAATTGGAATATAGGGGTTTTGAGGTGTGAACTATTTAATGAAAATATTTTGGTCTCTTTGCTACTTCCGGTTATACCGGAAGTTGATTGTAACTTCGTTTTTTTAAATGGGACACCCTATATTTTTTTACGTTTTTGGATTTTCCTCGATTTCTTATTTCTTAAAATATAAGGTTTTGTAATATTATACAGGGTAGATTAAAAGATAATTACGTTTTTTTATTAATTTCGTAGCAAAATTCACACCCTGTAGAATTGTAGTAGTTTTACATCAAAATTCCTTTATATGTTCAAATGATTTTTAATATGGTCTACTATTGTTACCAATTATTAGAATAGCTAAATTTTGTATTTTAGTATACAGGGTGGGTCGAAACTCGGAATGTGTATTTTCTGAGTTTTCTTAAATGGAACACACTATATTTTAGTATTGTAATGAAATGGTATCTTATGGTACTTTTTAATTTCTTAAGCATTCCCTATAGCCAACTGCTTTAATTTGTGCTTAATTGTTAATCGCACCAACAATCTTAACTACGTAGACATTTTGATAGCTCAACCATTATTGGCAATTTTAAGTATCAGTCTCGATTGGTATGTATTTATTTCCGAAAAATTATTTGTGATTGAATATTTTTACGGCCAACCCAATAAAATTTCAGGTATTTTGTGTTGCAATTAATGTTTGGCTTGAATCACCAATAACTCACAAATTGAAGCAGTTAGGTATAGGGATTGCTTAAGAAATGAAAAAGTATCCTAAAATAACATTTCATTACAATACTAAAATACAGGGTGTTCCATTTAAGAAAACTCAGAAAATACTCATTCTGAGTTTCGACCAACCCTGTATACAAAATAGGAAAAATTTAACTATACCAATAATTCTTAACATAGTAGACTATATTAAAAATCATTTGAATATAAACAGAGTTTTTATGTCAAACTACTACAATTCTACAGGGTGTGAATTTTGCTACGAAATTAATAAAAAAACGTAATTATCTTTTAACCTACCCTGTATAATATTACAAAACTTATATTTTAAGAAGAAATCAAGGAGAATCCAAAAATGTAAAAATGTACAGGGTGTCCCATTAAAAAAAAACGAAGTTACAACCAACTTCCGGTATAACCGGAAGTAGCAAAGAGACCAAAATATTTTCATTAAATAGTTCACACCTCAAAACCCCTGTATTCCGATTTTCATAATTTTCTTACCTTGAGTTCTCGAGATATTTCTAATAGGCCCTTAATCTGCCTCACCCTGTATATATAACAGCGCTACAGGCCTTATACGCATACGGCCTCTAAATTCTGGATACCATTTCCCTATTCTTTTCGGTTCTCTGCCCTCTTTCTCCAGTCCTTCACCCCGATTTCTGGAATACCCTTAAATATTTTGTCGGAAAATATTACCAGTAAATTGTAAGTATTTTATCAAACAATCCTGCAAAAAATCATCATTTATGATTCCCTAGTGCGCCCCCATATGGAGGAACGCGCGCATCATAAAGAGTCAGAAAATTTATACCCTCACAGCTGATATTTGCAGGATTGTTCGATAAAAATATTTATAATTAACTGGTAATATTGTCCGACAAATTTTGAAGGGTATGTACTCCAGTTGTTGGTCGCACCAAAGTGCGCCAAAGGTATTTTAAGTGTGGACCCAAGGTCTATGAGCTTGGTAGAGCTGTAGTATTAGTTTTCCTTCTTAGTTACTTATATTCTTCAATGTAATCCAAATAATTCTTCCAACTTTTAATATTTGAGTTTCTTATTTCTTAATTCAAAATTCAATCCTGCAAAAATCATCATTTATGATTCCAGTGCGCCCCCCATATGGGGAGGCGCGCATCATAAAAAGACATAAAATTTATACCCTCACAGCTGATTTTTGCAGGATTGTTTGATAAAAATATTTATAATTAACTGGTAATATTGTCCGACAAATTTTGAAGGGTATGTACTCCAGTTGTTGGACGCACCAAAGTGCGGCAAAGTTATTTTAACTGTGGGCCCAAGGTCTATGAGTTTGGTAGAGCTGTATTAGTTTTCCTTGTTAGTTACTTATATTCTTCCATGTAATCCAAATAATTCTTCCAACTTTTAATATTTGAGTTTCTTATTTTTTAATTCAAAATTCAATCCAACAAAAAATCATCAGTAATGATTCCAGTGCGCCCCCATATGGAGGGGCGCGCATCATAAAATTTATACCCTCACAGCTGATTTATGCTGGATTGTTTGATAAAAATATTTATAATTAACTGGTAATATTGTCCGACAAATTTTGAAGGGTATGTACTACAGTTGTTGGACGCACCAAAGTGCGGCAAAGTTATTTTAAGTGTCTGGCCAAGGTCTATGAGCTTGGTAGAGCTGTATTAGTTTCCTTGTTAGTTACTTCCATGTAATCCAAATAATTCTTCCAACTTTTAATATTTGAGTTTCTTATTTCTTATTTTTTTACACTCAACGAAAAGGGATAGTGACAATGAGGAGGAAAAGTTAATAAGCAACAGAAAAACACGTCTTTTTTAACATACATATGGATTATTGTGATGATCTTTACACACTTTTTAAAAATAATAGTGGATTTTTGGATAAATAATGTAAAAACAAATAAATAAAAAAAAACAGCTTAAAACTATAATACATATGTACATAAATAAATGGATGATTCAATATTATATACCGATGAGCGCATATTTCTATTGAATAATATTAATTAGTCTAGGTCTAAAACTCTACATAATGACGAAGTATCAAAATCTAAGAAGAAAAAAAAAGAAAATATAGCTTAGCTTTTTATCGATTTTACTTCTAAAAAGCAAAGCAGTTACACATCCATCTTAAACAAAGTTAAAGTGAAGACTATCACGCCTTTTTGATGCGTATAGCGCCCTCTATTAATCTAATTTGGACAATTTGAGGTTATGTAAACATCAGAGGTTAATAAAAAGATTTGGGTGACTTCTAATAAAACATGTTATAAAACACATATATTCTGTAAACATATTGTTTATTGTTTCTTAAATGTAAACAGATTGAATAAATAAAGGATGATTAAAAAAATTTGAGATTTCCAACTCACAATTTTTTTACCAAATTCTTTGGTAGTTTGACGAAACTGATACAATATTAAAACATGTTTTTGTTCTGGATAAAGAAATAAATGCTACAGAATAAATAAAACTTCACAGAACATACATAGTTAAAGTGTTTGAGGTAAATAAAGCTAATACATCTTTCCACGACAAATAAAAGTTCTGTTGTAATGAAGTTAAGCAGAAGAAGAATTGGTATACAGCGTGCGCGAAAAGTATGGAAACATAAATATATATGTGACACCCCGCATGATATAGTACCAAAATGTTGCTTATGTATATTAGATGGACCATCTATTTAAAATTTTATATTTTCGACGTTGCCAAATGAGAGTTTCTGAGATATACGGATAATATGCGTGTTTTTAAATAGGATCACCCGTATGTTTTACAATCTTCTGTTAAAGTTTTTATTGCTTATACAGTATACAGGGTGTCTCGAAAAGATTGGTCATAAATTATACCACACATTCTGGGGTCAAAAATAGTTCGATTGAACCTATCTTACCTTAGTACAAATGTGCTCATAAAAAAAGTTACAGCCCTTTGAAGTTACAAAATGAAAATCGATTTTTTTCAATATATCGAAAATTATTAGAGATTTTTTATTGAAAATGGACATGGGGCATTCTTATGGCACGAACATCTTAAAACAAAATTATAGTGAAATTTGTTCACCCCATAAAAATTTTATGGGGGTTTTGTTCCCTTAATCCCCCCAAACTTTTGTGTACGTTCAAATTAATTCATTATTGTGGTACCATTAGTTAGACACAACGTTTCTAAAATTTTTTGCCTCTTAGTATTTTTTAGATAAGCCAGTTTTTATCGGGATGCGGCTTCTTTTTTAATATATTTACATAAAAATTTTATGGTTTTTTTTCATTAAACCCCCCAAATGTTTGTGAACGTTCCAATTAAAGTATTATTGTGGTACGATTAGATAAACACAGTGTTTTTAATACTTTTTTGCCTCTTAGTCTTTTCTTGATAAGTCAGCTTTTATCGAGGTGTTGCTTCTTTTTCAAAATATACCTAATAATGTAAATTATAAATAAATTTTCAGATTATTAACAGCTCTCTATAATCGTACTTAACCATATACAAATATGTGGTGGATTCGACCAATATTCAAAATATCTCGATAACCACTGGCTTATCGAAAAAGTACTTAGAGCCAGAAAAGTTTTAAAAATATTGTGTTTATCTAATAGTGCAACAATAATAATTTAATTGGAACGTACACAAAAGTTTGGGGGGGTTTAAGGGAACAAAATCCCAAGAAATTTTTATTGGGTGCACAAATTTCACTTTAATTTTTTTTGAGATGTTGCTACTATAAGGATACAACATGTCCATTTTCAATAAAAAATCTCTAGGAATTTTTGATATATGAAAAAAAATCGATTTTCAGTTTGTAAATTCAAAGGGCTGTAACTTTTTTTGTGTGCACTATTGTATATAGGTAAGTGAGGTTCAATCAACCTATTTTTGACCCCAGAATTTGTGGTATCATTGATGACCAATCTTTTCGGGACACCCTGTATAAACTGTTAATGATCAATATTAACCATTAATATACAGAAATTGGGAAAAACATGTTATTATTATAATAATAAGTATGAAGACAGAACGTCGATAGCACGTGGATATAATTATTCATAAATTTGAGGAAAGTGGACATAATAGGTGAGAGAACTCCCAAAAAGTATTCACATTGGTATTACAAAGGAAACAAAAACTGACATTTTTTTGTCGATGTTTGAAGATCCTTATAAGGCCAGTAGAATAATTGCAACCGAAAATCAAATCAGTCTAACAACTGTTCGTGAATATTAAAAAAAGAATGTGTGTGTACTTTGTACGCACGTAAGAGGTTATACTTCTATTATATGATTTCAATGAAATAAATATAGGGTGAGGCAGATAAAGGGCCTATTAGAAATATCTCGAGAACTAAAGGCAACATAATCATAAAAATTGGAATGAAGGGGTTTTGAAGAGTGATCTATTTAATGAAAATATTTTCATCAATTTTCTACTTCCGGTTATACCGGAAGTTGCTTATAACTTCGTTTTTTTAAATGGGACACCCTGTATATTTTGACATTTTTGGATTTTCCTCGATGTCTCCTTTCTTAATATATGAGGTTTTATATTATTGTACAGGGTAGTTTAAAAGATAATTACGTGTTTTTATTAATTTCGTAGCAACTTTCACACCCTGTAGAATTATAGTACTTTGACATCAAAAACTCTACTTACGTTCAGATGATTTTTATTATAGTCTACTATTGTTAAACAATATTAGTATACCCATATATTGAATTTTAGTATACAGGATTGGTCAAAACACGGAATGAATATTTTCTGAGTTTTCTTAAATGGAACACCCTCTATTTTAGTATTGTAATGAAATGACATTTTATGGTACTTTTTTATTTTATAAGCATTCCCTATACCTAACTGCTTTAATTTGTGAGTTATTGGTAATTCAAGCCAAAGATTAATTGCAACAAAAAATACGTGAAATTTTATTAGGTTGGCCTTGAAAATATTCAGTCACAAATAATTTTTCGAAAATAAATACATATTAATCTAGACTGATCGTTAAAATTCCCAATATTGGTTGAGCTATCAAAATACTTGCGTAGTTAAGGTTGTTGGTGCGATTAACAATTAAGCACAAATTAAAGCAGTTAGGTATAGGGAATGCCTAAGAAATAAAAAAAGTAACATAAATATCACTTCATTATAATACTAAAATACAGGGTGTTCCATTTAAGAAAACTCAGAAAATACTCATTCTGAGTTTCGACCAACCCTGTATACTAAAATTTAACTATTAACTATACTAATAATTTCTGACAATAGTAGACTATATTAAAAATCATTTGAACATAAATAAAGTTTTTGATGTCAAACTACTCCAATTCTACAGGGTGTGAAAGTTGCTAGGAAATTAATAAAGAAATTATCTTTTAAACTACCCTGTATAACAATTACAAAACCTCATATTTTAAGAAATAAGACTTCGAGTAGAATCCAAAAATGTAAAAATATACAGGGTGTCCCATTTAAAAAAACGAAGTTATAAGCAACTTCCGGTATAACCGGAAGTAGCAAATGGATGAAAATATTTTCATTAAATAGATCACTCTTCAAAACCCCTTCATGCCAATTTTCATTTGTCTGTTGCCTTTATTTCTCGAGATATTTCTAATAGGCCCTTTATCTGCCTCACCCTGTATACTTTCAACAGGTTATTTGTATTTTATTTAAAGATTAAACTAATTTTTACTTACTACTTTCCAAAAATTTTTATTAAAACAATACCAAAAATTAAAAAAAAATAGAAAACACACGGATTCGAACTGGGGACTTCTCGATCTCCGGTCACACGCTCTACCACTGAGCTATACTCCCTTTGCTTTGACAGGTTACAAGATTTCTCATACATACTGACAAATTTAATAGACCAAGTGAAGTATACAAAAATACTTTAAATATACTTACTATTATTATAAAATATCTTATTTCCGAGGAAGACAAATCCAAAGACACAAAAATTATAATAAATATATTTACTAAAAACACTAATAATATATTCTTTTCACGCACACCTTATTTGCGCTACATAAAGATGTAGCGACTAATACACTGTCGGTGTGCGCATGCGCCAGGGAATGTAAAAATTCACCCTCGTGCATAAAGAAGTATAACTTCAAAAAAAAAAAAGAAAATGGCATCCTTATAAAGCACAATTGGTATAGGAACTAAATGAAGACGATCCATATCGCAGAATGGGGTTCTGTGACATAATGTTTAATACATTTAACACTAATCCTAATTTTTTTAACCAAACCTTTTTTCTGATGAGGCTATTTTCCATTTAAATATCATTAAACAAAACTGCAAGTACTAGTCAGAAGAAAATCCACATTAGATGGTGAAGGCATATACACAATATCGACAAAAGATCAATGTGCCCAGGAATTATTAATAATACCATTATTGGACTATATTTTGTGATAGAACCATAGCAGGTGAAGAATACTGGGCATTTTTAAAATTGGAGTTAATTCCAGAATGAGCCAGACTCTTTTGTGATGATATAAATCCTCATCTCGTGAATATATCAATTTTTTTTTTGGCAAGATGGACCACCTCTTCATTACCTTCGAGTCGTTCGTGAGTTTCTCGGCAATACATTTCCAAATCATTGGGTTGGAAGAAGAGGAGCTACCGAATGGCCAGCATGGTCCCCGGATTTGACAACTTTGGATTATTTTTTATGGGGTTATTTAGAGCAAAGCGTGTATAAATAGGCCACAGACTATCCAAGAACTGAAAGATGGAATTACAGAAGAGACAGTCTTAATTTCTCCGGAAACGGAAAGTCTTAGATGAATTTTCATTCAAAATAGATTTCTGTTTCCAAAGACAAGGCGATCGTGTTGAACATCACCTTTATTTTTTTTTTCTTTATGTGCTCTCTGTTTACACAGCAGCATTAATTACAAAATAAAAATGTTTCTCCTAATTTCTGTATATTAATGATTAATATTGGCCATTTAACAATTAAGTGTAACAAAAGATTGTGAAGTATAAGGGTGGGCCTCTGTAAAAATACGCATATTATCCGTATATCTCAGAAACTGTAGATTTGGCAACGACGAAAATATAAAATTTTAAATCACTGATCCACCTATTATTCCTACATAAGCAATATTTTGTTACTATATCATACAGTGTGTCACAGATATCTTTGTACGTAAAAATCTCCGTAATCTCATAAAATCTCCGTACGTTACGCGCACACTTACGTCAATGAGTTTAGAGGCATTTACAGATTTATCCAGTATAAAGTCCAATACTGATCAACTGCCAATAATGTTTTTAACACCTTGATAAGCTCCGTTTACCATTAAACATTTTAAGTATAAGAAACAAAACATGAACAAGTATACAATAAAAAAATAAAAGAGTAAAAAAATATATAAACACTGAAGTGAACCACGGTTATACTTTGAAAGGAAAATAAGTTCTCTAAAAGCTGTTTAATCTACTAGTACACTTTAGAAGACCCAAAAATCTTTTTCAATAATTTTTTTCTCAGAACCTTTATTAAAAATGAACATAAAACTTTTTACATATTAATATCTAACTCTTAATAACCCTTAATGAGTACAAAAAAATATATATTTTTTCATTTATGCACGTACACTAATACTGTGGAGGGGGCAAAAGTCGAGGTCTCGAAAAAAAAGTAGTTCCGATGACGGACAGTTAATCTCAGGATTGGGATCTCTGAAACAAAAAAATCGTACGGCATTTGAAAAAGGAAGGTTTCTTACGTGACAATTTACCACAATTTGACCAAAACATAAAAAATAAATATTTTTTAACCATGAAAAACTAACGAAAAAAAGGCGATTTTTTCACAAAATTTTTTCAAATTTCCGTACACTTTTTTTGACGAATTTTTCAATAAAGGTGGTAAATTGTCACGTAAGAAACCTTCCTTTTTCAAATGCATACGATTTTTTTGTTTCAGAGATCCCAATCCTGAGATTAACTGTCCGCCATCGGAACTTTTTCGAGGCCTCGACTTTGGCGCCCTCTACAATATTAGTGTACGTACATAAATGAAAAAAGATATATTTTTTGTACTCTCTAAGAGTTAGATATTAATATGTAAAAAGTTTTATTTCATTTTAAATAAAGGTTCTGAGAAAAAAAATTCTTGAAAAAAATGCTTATTTTTGGTCTTGTAAAGTGTAGTAGTACCTTAAAAAAAGTAGCTAACACAGAATCAAGTTTTAAGTCTGAACTTAAGATAAATTAAAATTCACGATTTAAGCTCATATCGATGGTCTCAGATCAAATACCTCCTACTGAATATTTTAATTTTTTCAGAATAAATTAAAATTACATATTTTTATTTGATTTTTTAACTAAATCTGCAAAAAACTCATGAACAGGTTAAAAAATTGATATAACCTCTACAGACCGGGAAAGTTACGATTTTTCTAAAACAGTTTTTGATACAGATATCTAACAACTTTTAAATTTAAAAAAATGAATTCATAACTTCAAAAAAGTTGTAAAAAAGGTTGCAATATCTCCGGTTATTTTTTTTTAATTTGGCGTACTTTGTTGCATGGATTATAAAAATGCAATCAGTTAATCTGTGAATGGTTTATTTAACCGAGTAATTTGTTTAAAAAATTTACAATAAATATTATTTTACTTTTCTCTTATTATTATTAATAGAAAAGGTTATGAAATGGTAGGTAAGTTAAATATTTATGTATTATAGATACGAATAATATCTTCTAACAATAACTTTTACAAAAAAATTAATTTTTGGTTTGAAAATCAAATCTATACTTCTTATTTTTACAATTATCTTTTCTTGATTCAAAAACATTACAAATATATTTATATATAATATAATGCTTATATTGTACTTAGTACAATTTACATACTAAATTTTACTATTTTATTTATAATTATGTCAATATTTCATTTACCGCATATTGACAAACAATTATTTTACAGATTATATACATTTTTTATATTTTTTTCATGAGCTCTTTGAAAATAACTTTTGGATTGTTAGTCGAAACGTCATGGACAAAAAACATGTAATTTTAATTGCAATCATCTTTGTTTCTTTCCAAAATGTAAAATATTCAGTGTCAAACATACAAGTAAATAGTTTCAGAACGACATATTTCCTAGTCCAAAAATTGTATTTATTGGATGATACATTGTTTCCTGGCTCACAGGCCGTGGATCTGGAATTATTTCTTCCTGAGCGACAGATCAGCAACTCCGTTAGTGATCAGTGTCCACAATTGTGGACGCGTAGTATACTTCTGAGTGTAGTATGTGCTTGAGGTCATCGATATACAAATGGTAGTTACTTGCAATTTGGATACACAAAGCGTTCAAGTCTTAAAGTACTAAAAAAGGTTACTACACGCTTTTGTCAGGAATGCTTACATAAGTAAATACGAACAACAGTAACTGTCAGTGTTAAACACAATGTTAAAGTAAGCTTACGACTATGAGGGTAGTATAAAGTAAACATAGTAACTGACTGATATTATTAATCCAAACAATAAAATAAGGAATATCACAAAAAATTTCGCTCATTTGCTGCTTGAGTTTCAACCTAGACTTACTACATGTATTAGGCCGCTTTCTAGGTCACTACGTAATTATTTTATAATTCAGCAATAACTGGTTTCCGTATTTGTTAAATTCTCCAACTACACTACTACTTTTTGTTTACAGGGTGATCTACTTTTGTAAAAAAATCCGTTATATCTGTTATTATAGGAGATACAAAAAAAATTATTTATAAACGTAGGAGGCAACTTTAAGTTTCACATTTTAAAATTAGTTAGAAATATACAGTGCCTTACATAACACTGTACTGCATCAATGATATGATTTTTAAATGAAACACCCTGTAGTTTATTTTAAATTTAATTCCTACTGAGCTACTTAAACTTTTGGACGAGGAAAACATGATCTACTTAACCACTTTCATTTACAACGAAGGAAAAATACCGGAGGATTGGTTGGAGTCACTGTTTACAACATGATTACCAAAGAAAAGCAGGCCCGCCAAATGCAGCGATTTTAGACTAATCAGTTTGATGAGTCACGCACTTTTACGAATTATACAAAACCGAGTATTCCTTCTGTGCGAAAGTAGAATGGGTAATCAGCAATTTGGATTTAGAGATGGTCTAGGAACTAGGGAGGCACTAGTTTGTATCTGAGTTCTCTTACAAAAAAGTTGTGAGTTCCGAAAGAAAGTTTATGTTTGTTTCATCGACTTCGAGAAGGCTTTCGACCGAGTACAAAACTGCTAAAATACTTATATTACAATCAAGTAGCCTCTATCCAAGTTGGATAGTCGTACTGAAAAACAACCCATTAAACGTGGAGTACGACAGGGCTGTGTTTTGTCACCCAGTCTTTTTAATCTGTATACTATGAAGAAATCTGGTATACCACAGATATAAACATATATTTGGTGGTAAAGATGTAGTATCTCTTATAAGAATAGGAAGACTAAGATGGGCAGGACATCTAGCAAGATCACAGCATAACAACCCTCCTAGAAGAATCCTTATGTCACAACCTGTGAGAAGTAGAAATAGGGGTAGGCCAAAACTTAGATGGAAGGATGGTGTAGATGAGGATAGGACTGACTGGCGTAAAAACTACCCATTAAACGTGGAGTACGACAGGGCTGTGTTTTGTCACCCAGTCTTTTTAATCTGTATACTATGAAGAAATCTGGTATACCACAGATATAAACAT
The DNA here is from genome assembly GCF_917563875.1 of Diabrotica virgifera virgifera. Lineage (NCBI taxonomy): Eukaryota > Metazoa > Arthropoda > Insecta > Coleoptera > Chrysomelidae > Diabrotica > Diabrotica virgifera. The sequence goes on from NC_065452.1 coordinate 129,199,616, forward strand.
ATATTTGGTGGTAAAGACGTAGTATCTCTTATAAGAATAGGAAGACTAAGATGGGCAGGACATCTAGCAAGATCACAGCATAACAACCCTCCTAGAAGAATACTTATGTCACAACCTGTGAGAAGTAGAAATAGGGGTAGGCCAAAACTTAGATGGAAGGATGGTGTAGATGAGGATAGGACTGACTGGCGTAATAGACTTGGGAAGGTCGAGGCTCTTTCATAGGGCTGTAGCACCATTGATGATGATGACTATGAAGAAATCTATAGGCAGGCTTTGGATGACAGACAAGAAGGAGTAAGACTAGGCGGAGCAGTTCGGTTCTGCATCGATAACTATAATGTTGTATTCAATATGGGCTTCGAATATTTTTAATATTAACAAAGTTTAATATAAGTTATAAATTGTGAATCTCAGTGATATATTGAAATAAACTGTAAGTGTACAAACTCTTTACATAATATCCAGTTAAATTAGCATTAAAGTCAGCAAATTGCAATTATTTGTTATTGTTGTCAATAAACAAATCCAGTTTTACCAGGAAAATAACCGCTTTTAGTAAAGACCGATATACCTGTTTTAGCAGGTGTACATGATCGGACTTACTTTTCACTTAACGTTTATCGAAATTAATTCAAACATGGAACCACAAAACAGTTCTACAATTCAAGACCATCAAAGTCAAATAAAAGCATCACAATCATACTCTTTGGCAGCGTCAAAAATTCAATTTCCTTTAAAGCAGCAAGGAATTATCTTTAGTGCCTTAGAAAACACCAAACTTCAAGACTACCTTCTCCCACTTGGAAATATAATTCAACCGAAAAATATAATCTTCTCTTCGAGATTATCTAATAATCGCATATGTATGTATTTATCCAATAAACAAATAGTGGATGATTTTATGAATAATCAAGGTCAAATAGAAATACAAGGTGAAACTGTCAGAGCAAGAAGATTAGTTACACCAGCGGAACGACTTGTGCTCTCCAGCGTATGTCCTTCAATACCACATGACTTGCTAATCAATGAGTTACAAAAAATCGGCATAGTTCCTCTCTCCCCCATGACATTCCTCAAAATTAGTGCTTCTATGCCTTGTGAGTGGGATGTGAGTACAATCACATCCTTAGTTTTCGAAGAGAAATATATCAGTCCTCACAGTCTAATACTACCAGAGTCATTTACTCTTATTTTTGACAACACGCTATATAGAATATTCATTTCTCAAGACAGTCTAGTTTGCTTTAGATGCAAGAAGTCAGGTCACATTGCATCACAGTGCTCCGAACCACTAGCTCAACTAATCCCCAACCAAAACAATGAAGCATCGGTATCCAGTGCAACAAATATATCTTTGCAAGCACCCAATGATACAAACCCTTCTCAGTGTGAACAAATGTCTATTTCTAATGTCCCGGAGATACCGAACGAAGTAGATGCATCAAATAAGGACAGTCACATAATTAATCAACCAAAACGTAACTTTGATGAAATTATTTCACCTGAAGCAGATCCATCTTCAAAAGAACGTAACATTTTTCCACCACCTAAAGTCCAAGCAAAATATAAAAAAGCTAAAATTAGTTCAGCAAGCACTTCTGAATGCTCATTTTCTCTCTTACTTGACCCTGCCAAAAACTTAATAGAAAATCACCCTCTACCTTTCCCTCTAAACTTTGATCAACTTAACATGCTCCTAATGAATATCACGGGATCAAAAGATCCTATAGCCACGATTCAAGAATATACCACAGACCTACCAGCCTTGACCGATATGCTTACTGAAGTTTACCCCCATTTAAAGGAAAGATCTATCTAATCAGCCCTAAACATCCATCCTTGGATATAGGCCTCCTCTTCCTTCTTCCATGCCTCTTTATATAGGGCAATTTGCATCCATTTTGACCCAGTGTGTTTCTTCAGGTCATCTGACCATCGCATCTGTGGCCTTCCCCTTTTTCGTTTGTGGTTCCATGGTCTCCAATGTATTATCATCTTAGTCCATCTTTCATCCTTCTGCCGTAGGGTGTGTCCGGCGAACTTCCATTTAAGCTTTGCTACTTGGGTAGAGACGTCTTTCACTTTTGTTTTGTTACGGATCCATTCGTTTCTTTTCCTGTCTGATAATTTAATGTTCAGCATTTGTCTTTCCATGGCTCTTTCTGTCTTTGCTATTTTTTCCATATTCTCTTTTGTAAACGTCCATGTCTGAGAGCCATATATTAAAACAGGGAAAGATCTATAAAACGCAAATTCACGTCCTTAAGGAAAAACATTTATAAACACCTTGGTAGTGAGGCATCGGACTGGGAAAGAGTGACACATCTCAATTAAGTCAACATTAAGATTCAAGATTCTACTCCAAAAGAATATTGATGGATTTTTCCATCGCCTTGCTATGCTCCAACATTTTTCTCTAAATTCCAGCATCTATACTGCAGAGCTCTTTGGTTTGTTTAAAGCCATCAAACATGTATATATTAAAAACTTCCATTGTTGTCTAGTCCTTTCCGACTCTCTTAGCACAGTCAAAGCTATGCAAAATATATACCATAAACACCTCATTGAGAAAAGAATCAAGGCCGAACTAATGGAACCTAAAGAAAGTTTTAGAAGAATCCACTTCCTGTGGATACCATCCCACATAGGCATAGAAGGAAATATGAACAAGCAGATACTAGTGCGCGTAACGCTATCACTAATGATGCATCAGAAAGAGAGTGTCGGAGTGTCGCTAGCGATCTAAAAGTTCATTTCAAAAATAAAGTGTTAGTACGTGGAATCCAATTATTGCTCCAAAGGTTTAATTGTCTACAAATTGTAATTCATTTTTACCAATTTTTGATTTAATATTGTTACAAATGTTTAAATAAAAAAAGACTAGGCGGAGAAGTAATCAACAATGTCAGATATGCTGGCGATACAGCCATTCTTACCTAGTCACTGAAACAAGTTATCGGAGAGACCTTAAAACCAATATTTTAAAGACACAGTGGATGGCAGTTGAAAATATTAATATACACAGAGCAAGGTCTGCTTTCTCTTAATGGAGAAGAGATGATTTTAAATACCTTGGCAGCTGTTTAAGTGTAAATTGTGACTCTGATGAAGAGATAATAACCAGGATCGAAATATCACGTAAGGCTTTTATGACCTGGAAACCAGTTTTATGTAACAGAAACCTGTCGATGAATATTCGCAAGGTCATGAAATGTTATGTGTGGTCTATCTTTTTGTAAGGTTGTGAAACATGGACGTTAAAAACCGATATGCTAAACAAATTAAAAGCAGACGAATCCTAAAGATATCATGGGTTTCGCACACATCCAATGAAGGTGTTCTTCAAATGATGAATTCAGAACGTCTGCCCATAAACATCATAAAGAGGAGAAAAACAGAATACTTCGGATATATAATTGGAGGACCTAAATACCATCTACTTCGCCTTATAATACAAGGAAAAGTGGAAGAAAAGAGATGGATTGGTCGAAAGGAACTTTCATGGTTGCGTAATATTAGACGATGATGTGGTTCCACAGTAGAAAAATTATTATTTCTGGCAGCAGCCGATAAAGAAAGATTTCAGAAACTTGTAAACATGATGACGGCCAACGTCTGAATAGGAACACGGCATCTAAAGAAGATCAAAATTAATCATTGTTATAATTTGTACCTATTATTAAAAAACTGGCTACAACTGTTTGTTGCTTTTGTAACCCTTTTCAACTACACAGAGCGTTAAACTTGTTACGATTTTCATTGAAATTTAGTTATAACTTTTTAAATACCCAGTATAACTGATGCCAATTTTGTATCCTTGTAACGAGGAAGCGAAGCAGATATTAAATCTAAAAGAAAATACAGCGTGTTTAATTAAAAATACATTTTTGATGTGTACACTTGTGATGATAATATAATTTTATCGTCTAGAATACGCCAATGAATTAAGTAAAACGTGTTTTTGTACCGTCTTGGACGATATAAAAGTCGGATCGAAAAGCCTAGTTGATTATTATTCTTGGAGCGTTGATCGAAGAATAATAAACAACAGCGAGGTATAAGAGGTGAGTTTATGTAGGTAGTAGTTCCCGACCATTTTCCGCTGTCGTTTTGGCGAGCTGAGCGAATCCGACAGTTTTCCTCTTACCTATCCCTATACGAGCGGTGATCGTATATCCCTAATATGTCTTTTCATCTGGCGAGCTGGGCGAGATTCCCTTTCTTCCCTTTCCTTATGCATTCATGTCGTATTAATAAAAGCAATTCCTATTTCACGCGATCGTCAAAATCATTCATTCATGTACAAAATATCGTCTCATCGGCCCGAACAGGAAGCTCGATGTGTAGATTATAAATATATTTTATTAACGAAATTAACGAGTAATTAAGGTTAATTATCTTATCTTTTGTATGTTTTGATTCCAAATAAAAATGTCTTAAAAAGCGAACTCTTTTCTTCGACTGATTTAGTTACCTGGAGCAACAACGCAACGACCTCGTTACACACTGTTATGGAAGACCCACTATACAGGGTGTAACGAAAATACAGGTCATAAATTTAATCACATATTCTGGGACCAAAAATAGTTTGATTGAACCTAACTTACCTTAGTACAAATGTGCATATAAAAAAAGTTACAAAATGAAAATCGATTCTTTCCAATATATCGAAAATTATTAAAGATTTTTTATTGAAAATGGAGACATGGCATTCTTATGACAGTAGCATCTTCAGAAAAAATTATAGTGAAATTTGGACACCCTATAAAAATTTTATGGGGGTTTAGTTCCTTTAAACCCCCCCAAACTTTTGTGTACGTTCCAATTAAATTATTATTGTAGTACCATTACTTAAACACAATATTTTTAAAACTTTTTTGGCTCTTAGTACTTTCTCAAAAAGTCAGTTTTTATCGATATATTTTGAATATTTGTCAAATCCACCACATATTTGTATATGGTTAAGTACGATTATGGAGACTTGGTAATAATATGAAAATTTATGTATGAATTACATTTTTAGGTATATTTTGAACCGTATTAAAAAAGAAGCCATATCTCGATAAAAGGTGCCTTCTCGAAAAAATACAAGGAGGCAAAAAAGTTTTAAAAACACTGTGTTTAACGAATGGTGCCGCAGAAATATTTTAATTGGAACGTACACAAACATTTGGGGGTTTAAAAGAACAAAACCCCCATAAATTTTTTATGTAAACATATTAAAAAATCAGCCTCAACTCGATAAAAACTGCCTTATTGAAAAAATACTAAGAGGCATAAAAGTTTTAGGAATATTAAATTTAACTAATGGTACCACAATAATAATTTAATTGAGAAGTACACAAAAGTTTGGGGGGGTTTAAGGGAACAAAACCCCCATAAAATTTTTATGGGGTGCACAAATTTCACTATAATTTTTGTTTAAGATGCTCCTGCCATAAGAATGCCACATATCCATTTTCAATAAAAAATCTCTAATAGTTTTCGATATATTCGAAAAAATCGATTTTCATTTTGTAACTTCAAAGGGCTATAACTTTTTTTGTGTGCATATTTGTACTAAGGTAAGTTAGGTTCAATCGAACTATTTTTGGTCCCAGAATATGTGATTTAATTTATGACCTGTATTTTTGTTACACCCTGTATATGTAATTAATTTTAAAATGTTAAACTTATAACTACCTCCTATTTTTGTAAATAACTTTATTTGGTATCTCCTATAATAACAGATATGCCGGATTTTGTCACAAAAGTTGGATCACTCTGTATCAAGAAAAAGAGACCAAAATGAAATACAAAGACACAATAAAAATGCACTCTCTCAGTTATCTGCAAATGTAAATCAGCCTGATACTAATTGCTTACTGTTAATGTAAACCAGTTAGCAATCAACCTCAGCCAAGACAACTGGGTAGGCCTGCTACAGTTGCAGATGAAATGCCAGGAAAAGATCCATATAACAGCCTATAAGTTCAGAAAACATGTTAGGGAGCAATATTTATTTGATAATAAATTTAATTAATTGATAATAAAACAAAATTACACGAGATAAATCGTCAGCTTACTGCCAAAACAAGCTAACTCCACTTTTTGTCGATTCTGAATACTTTCTTTCCCAGATTTCTACTTCCTTTTCTTCCTGTTGGTTCATAAACTACAATTCGCTGGCATTCATCACTGTGGATCTAAATACTCTCGCGTACACCCGCAGTTTAGCTGGTGTTGACAGATTTGTTGTTCTCAGTATTGAGTTTAGTGACCCTAGGCGCTGTTTCACATTATAAGAATTTAAACGTGCGAGGGTTAGAACGCACGACGACATTCCAATGGTGGCTCATGTAATCATATGAAGCCTTTCTTACTAGACGGTGGTTGGAACGTTTGGTGAAGTCGCCGTGTTTATGCCGACGGCAGCCGTGCCGTCTTTACGCACCCAGTACTTTCATATGATACAGTCGTTCAGTCGCACGAAAGTAGTTTACATGGTTGTTTGGTACATTATTTTCATTTACACTTTGTGGCTGTTTGAAGTAGGTGCATATATTTTATATTATGATGTCTCAGATTGATAGTGAAATATTAATAACATTGATTGAAGCGAGACCTGTTCTTTGGGACATAAATATATAAATATAGAAACTTGACGAGAAATGCTTGGAGTGGTGTATGCCGTGCACTTAACAGTGAATTTGACGAATTAGGTGATAAAGAAAAAACACATTTGGTAAGTAGGTACAGCAAAATTAATTATATGTTACTGATAACAACAGTAATTAAGACTGCTAAGTATATTATAATAAACTTTATTTTACATAGTTTCAATTAACGTTGAGTATAGAGGGTGTTCCATCAATATGTGTGAATCTAAAAATATATAAATCGTATCTTTTTGCGTTCATATGATGGACCCAATGAATTCGGTTCCTCTTATTTCTCTTTCTTCGACGATAAAGTAACCACAACGCTATAATTTGATTTCGCCCCATATAATATAACTATACCATTTATTCTACGAAATTATATTTAGTTTTATAGGGTAAACGACTCGGTGAAGACTGAAGTAGGGCGGCCGTCACGTCTTGTGTGAAATTATCTAAAAACAACATTTAAAACGAGGGAAACAACATTTAAAACGAGGGGAACAACATTTAAAAATGAGTGGATGACGAAGAGTTTTTTAAATTCTGTACATGAAAAACAGATTGTAATGTTGTTCTGAAGCTATTTCCTTGTGGCATTTTTGTAATAAACTATTCTAAATGGGAAATAAGCCACAGTTTAACTTAAAACATGATTTTATTAACGTTTCGACGCCCAGATCGCATGTCGAAACGTTAATAAAATCATTTTTTTAGTTAAACTGTGGCTTATTTCCCATTTAGAATAGTTTATTACATAGATTGTATGAACCAATTAGATGAGCTTATCCAAGATCCCACAAATATCTTAGTAGAACAACGATTATAAAAACAAATTAAGACTTTTAATTAAAAACATAAGAAATAACTGACAAAATAGAAATTGCAAATGAATTAAATACGCACTACAGTACATTAGGACAAAAGTATGGACAAAAAAATACCCATTTGTAATGATACATCGTAATGATACATATCAGACATCGTATCATGTACCTACCTCAGCCACAAAGTGTAAATAAAAATAATATACCAAACAACACAGCAAAATATCTTCGTGCGACTCAATTCTTATTGTGTGAAAAGGACAAGTACGTCAAAACTACCGCACGAGGAAACCCTCGCACGTTCAAAATTCTTATAATGTGAAACAGCCCTATCGCTCTGTTCCCCTTCATTATTCTTTTGTCTATCTCTTTTCCTTGTGTTCCCGTGTATCATTTTTAAATTCAGACGATTCTTCATTTCAATTTAAAGTTTAAAACGTAGATTTCTCAAAGTTTAAAAAGTGAGTTAGGCAATAAGCCAACGAAATGTTAATAAAAAATAAATATCAGAATTATGGGACGATTATATGTTAAAAATAATATAAAACGAAATATTTATAGTAGCAATGACGCTTTTATTCAAGCTCTCGTCTAGATTAAAATTATATTTAAAAGTAAAAAATGCAACGTTGCCAGCAGAAGTCTTGTGCTTGCACGGTAGGCATTAACACACAGGGAAAAATATTCTCTTGATATTGTTAAAGGAACATAATATTAATTATTTTTATACTGTCATTTTTTGAAATTGTCAAAGTAAGAAAAGTAAGTATACATTATTCTTTTTTAAACTTATTGCACGTCCCAATGAAATTTCTGTCGTCACGGTATCCTCTACTTAGAAATTCCCTAATAATTATTTTGAGTTATATACATCATATTTTCAATCGAATAAAATTTGATGTTATACAAAAAGCAGTTAAACCACAAAACAATTAAAAATTGAGTTATCCTAACCACATAGTACATTATATTGTTATTTAAATTATGCAAAAATGATTTAAGCCACATGGATATTTAAAAGAGTGATACAGTTGAAATTTTAACCAATAGTCTGTGAATATTCAACTGGCAATTAGGCAAAAAACGTTTAACCATCAATTCAAGCTAAAAACGACTCAACGCACAGTCAGCTATTTTAAGTTTATTTTGCAATAAACATTCAACTTCCTGTATCAACCCACATTAGCGCCATAACAGCTAAACAGCATATTGGAGAATCGTCGTTATCTTTTATTATTTGGTTAATAGTTTTTATAATAATAAATTTGGGTTATAAAAGTGCTACACATTCCAATAACAAATTAAAGGCCTTATAGGTAAGGCGACAGATACTCTGAAATTAAAACATTCCAAACAAATTGAAAAGGCCAAATCTGCAGGAGACCCATCCTCTTCCAAAGTTTCCGATTGGGATAACATAAACGACAGTTGAATTTGTACAACCTTGGTATCCGTGATGGTAGCACAGGAAGGGAGGTTTTTAAGGTTTGGCTTGAACATGAAGCTGAGAAACTCAACAGGTGGGATCCTATTTAAGGAAGTACATCAAAGATCATGTTAATTCAGCTGTTAAAAACCTTGGTTCTGTGGTCAGACTTTTGCAGTAGTCAAACTCGTAGTATCAATATTAGTGCCCAGGAACGTAATCGTTAATTTGTTGTTAACAAAATAGAAAGAGGAGAAATGGTTTCAATTGACAAACTATTGGAATGTATCACAAACAGAAAACTTGACTTTCAGAAAGAAAATTGGCTCATGAAGTCAAAGTTTTAAAGAATGAGTCTTTCTTGCTCTAAATGAAACCACACACATCAGAAGAAAACGTACACATCGTAGATGTAGAAAAAAGTTCCGACTGCAGAAATCGTTCAAAGATATGGAGTTGGATCAGCAGTTATGGCCAACAGGTAAACCAGTATCCAAAGAAAAAATTAAAGATTTCAAAGAAATATTAAAGCTAGTACCACAAGATCTAAAACCATTTAATAATTTCTTAAGAACAGCTGAACAGGGTAATTCTATTGATGATGTTGATGGTTTTGGAGCAGAAAATGCTTCGACATTGATGAAAGGATTAAAATTATTTGAAACACTTTTTAAATATTGTTAAAATTTTTAATTCTCTATTATCAATTAGTTTATCCTACATTTTGTATTAATAAAACATGTTTTAGAATTAGTATGTGGGTTACTGTAATTTAATAAACTTACTTTTGTGTTTAACTTGAAAAGCAAAAAGGATTTATCCATAATTTTATTGGTTTTATTTACACAGAAATAATTAATTTCAAATGTTACTGATATAATGATATATCATAATCATAGGTACACTATGATAAAACATGTGATTTGAAAGAGATTATGGACTTTAAAGTTATTTATCTTAAAATCAGAATTATGTTGGTTGACTTTTTGCATAAAACAATCCAACTTATTCAGGAATTATTTCCAAACGAATTTAAGGTTGCAGCTCTTGTCAAAATCTATTACTTCTACATTATATCCTTTCATAATTCGCTACATTCTGTACTCTCTCGAAAATACGGCAACACTGTGCGAAAATGTAACGTCAAAATTGTATGACGTGCAATTAAATTTAAAGAAACAATGAATACGTACTTACGAAAGTCATTCGTACAAAAAGGTTCCCCATGTCGATGAGAAAAAGTGCGACGTACTGGGAGAAATATGGCAACACTGTCTTACACATCTACTCTTCCTCCCTCTTACCCCACCACTTTCACGTAGCTGCATTGCTTAGTGTCGGCCTAGCGCCTTCGAGGACGGAGGTCTCGGTCGTTGTTAGCGCCAATGTGAAATTCATGCTGTGATACGTTTTTTACGTGCAAAACGGATTTCACCTATTGACGTTCATCGTCAGTTAATCAAAGTTTATTGGTAAAAGTGAATATAAGTTCAACATGTTCAACTGAGCGGAAGGCCTTCAGATCATCGTGAATTTCCGTTCGGCCTTCACTGAATTCTCTACACGAACATATACTTCGATTAACTGACGATGAATGTCAATATGTACATGGAATCCATTTTACATTTAAAGGACGTATTACAGCATGAGATATGAGATAAAAAGACACTCAATGAGATGAAGAATAATAAATCGCCAGGAAAAGACGGGATAACTGTAGAAATGCTAAAAATGGTGGGAAAACAACTAGAGAAGTTTTATACATACTTATGAATAAAATATTAATGACAAAACAAATACCCAACACTTGGAACGAAGAAGCAACACTGTTACTATTTAAGAAAGGAGATAAAAAGGATCTAAATAATTACATACCCATAACTTTACTAAATGTAATGTACAAACTATTAATCAAGATATTAACAAACAGATTAACAACTAAATTAGATGGATACCAGGAAAGAGGTATTAAGGTAATGAAACAAACGCAGCCTATTAAAATAAACCGAGGAGTAAGACAAGGAGATAACCATCTCGCCCAAGCTATTCAACCAAGCGCTAGAAGATGTGTTCAAACAACTACACTGGCATGGCTTGAGTATAAACATAAACGGGCAATATCTGAATTACTTACGATATGCTGATGATATTGTATTAATAACAGAAAGAAGTGAAGAATTACAAAGAATGATGGAAGAACTAGATAGAGAATCGACAAAGATAGGACTGAAGATGAATTACAGTGGCAAAAACAAGAATAGAACAAGTAAAGGAGTATATATCTATTAAATAAAGGAAATCAGACCGAAGAAATAAAGAGGAGAATAAGATTGGCCTGGGCATCATTCGGAAAACTGTCTTATATTCTAAAGAACAGAAAATACCCGCAATACCTAAAAACAAGAGTCTTCAATCAATGTATACTTCCTGTTCTAACATATGGCTCTCAGACATGGACGTTTACAAAAGAAAATATGGACAAAATAGCAAAGACAGAAAGATCCATGGAAAGACAAATGCTGAACATGAAACTATCAGACAGGAAAAGAAACGAATGTATATCCGTAACAAAACAAAAGTGAAAGATGTCTCAACCCAAGTAGCAAATCTTAAATGGAATTTCGCCGGACACAGCCTACGGCAGAAGGATGAAAGATGGACTAAGATGATTATACATTGGAGACCGTGGAACCACAAACGAAAAAGGAGAAGGCCACAGATGCGATGGTCAGATGACCTGAAGAAACACAGTGGGTCAAAATGGATGCAAATTGCCCAAGATAGAGAGGCATGGAAGAAGGAAGAGGAGGCCTATATCCAAGGATGGGTGTGTAGGGCTGATTAGATAGATTACAGCATGAATTTCACATTGGCGGTAACAGCGACCGAGACCTCCATCTTCGAAGGCTGCTAGGCCGGCAATAAGCAGTGCAGCTACTTGAAAGTGGTGGGGTAAGAGGGAGGAAGAGTAGATGTGTAAGACAGTGTTGCCAGATTTCTCCCAGCACGTCGCACTCTTTCTCGTCGGCATAGGGAAACTTTTTTATGAGTTGACCCTCGTATTTGATCCGCTTAGAACTGATTTTATGAACTTTTATGACTAGAAGGCATTATAAGGTGATTAATCCGCAAATGTAACACAGTAAGTTGATCCAAAAATATTTGATAGGGACTTGAGGAAATTACATTTTGATAATTATTTCTACTTGGGCATATTTACAAAGGTATACAGGAAAACAAGCTCTACAATTTCGAACATTTTGATCGCCAATCTATCAAAATAGCGTATCATGGATATGTAGGAAGAATGAATGAGATGGAGGCTATAAAACTCATATACCGAGGAGCAAAAAAAGCAAAATTTAAAAACCGAGTGTAGGAAATCATAAGAACATTTGAAATTTCAAACTAGAACACAACGGCTAAATATAGGAAGCGTGGCAATTGATCTTGGAATGAGCCAACAAGACTTACAAAGCCAAGGTTTTTCAGTAAATTGTATATAATTCGAAAACAGGACCTTAGCTTATACGTAAGGATTTTATTGCGCATTGAAACCTGTATGCAGATCTCAGAACAGAGATTTGCGAAATAATTTCAAATAAAGACTTCTACTTAGAAGCCTTACAACCTTCAGCATATTCCGTGTATCAATCCAATATCGTGTAACAATTTCAGATATGCAGACAACACAGTGTCAGTATGTAGTTAAAAATGAAGAGATTTTGATGTTATTTATTTATAAAAAGGGATACAACTCTTAAAGTAACATAATCTGAATAATTAAACCTGAAATAAGAGAAAATCACTAAACAGAGTATAACAACAACTATAAAGAAGACAGAGAAGTAAACTAAAGATAAAATTAGTTAATTAAAGTGAATTAAAAGACAATTTATGTTTCATTTCGATTCAGAGGCAAGGCACAATCTACAGACAGACTGTTTCTGTTATGAACTTCCTCAGTGCAGATGCTTGCCCGCCTCTGAATCAAAACGAAACGATATTGTCTTTTTAAAGGGAATTTTAAAAATAGATTGAAATCCACCATAAGAACGCTGCCGCGACATCTATTAAAGAAAATAGGAAAGTCCCAGATACAGAATACATTATTAAAAATAATAATATACACTAATTTAAATCTGAAACTTTCCTTATTAGAACCCTTCTCTGTTAACATCCTAAATCTCTGCCTTCCACAATTTACATGAGATGTGGATGTTAACAGAGGAGGGGTCCAATAAGGAAAGTTTAAGATTTAAATTAGTGTATATTATTATTTTCAATAATGTATTCTGTATCTGGGACTTTCCTATTTTCTATAAAATTAGTTGTTATGGTGGCAGAGCTAATATTAAATTTCTAATATTATTCTGTAACTTGCATTACATTTCAAAACTTTCGATGAAATTGGAGCAGATAACGTGACAATTAGATTGATTACTTCCAAGAGTGTACCAATAAGGATCTCCATGGTCAAGGAATGTTCATTTCATCAACATTATAGTAGAATAAAATGAGATGTACAATCCAATCTTGAGTAGATTATGGTACCTATGTGCTGGCTAAATTGAGTCATTTTTCCATGTAAATTCCCTCAAGAAAATCCAAGGTCAATACAGTAATCTCCTACTGATCAAATCTCTACAGTGAGGCAGATTTGAGCCAACACATACATAATATATAATACTATTATAAAACAGTAACAGAGCCAAATAACCAGAAGAAACACCAATCACTAACACTATAAAACAATACATTGAGGAATAAATGACGTTAAATACAATGTTATTAATACTTGTATATATGTTAAATAAACATAATTCACAATAATCATAAAATAAACATAATAAAATATTTTCTGTACATTTCTGGATCAATTTGACATAATCTATTGCTGTGTGAATCGAATTATAGACAACATCGGGCTCTAAAAAGTGAACCGAACCAAAACACATAATCTATTAAATACGAGGGTACAACGTACCCATAATAACCTTCTAAAAAAGGGCAACCTCACACTGGGCGAGAATTGGAGAGAAATAACCTTGTTTACCACCATAAACAAAATTTTCACGACCATCATACTTAAAAAAGATTAACAAACAAGATTGGATTTCGAGCTAATCAAGCAGGATTTAGACCAGGATCCTTCTGCATAGACCAATTAATACTGTGAGGGTAATAATGGAACAATCGGTTGAATGGAACACACCCCTATACATGTTTTTCGTTGATTTAAAACGTGCCTTTGACAGCTAATCTCTCATGATGCTATATGGAAAATTTTAGAGCTAAGAAACATCCCGCATAAAATAATTTCCATTATAAAGTCACTGTATGTAATATAGTGGTGACTAGTGGGCTGGTAACCCTTATAGGTTAAGGCAGTCGTTGGGCAGACAATATATTCTATGTCGCCTGTCTGCCCTGTCATATAGAATATAGGATTTGTGATATCCTAAGAAATCAGTTCACAAGAAGAATGTCGGTGTTTAAAGAGAGGATTGATTTTTATGAAATGAGACAAGCAGAAAATGAGGTAGTTCGACAGTGGTATGCCAGATTAAAAAACCAAGCTAGTAACTGCAAATTTAGTAATTTATTAAATGATGTACTTAAAGACAAGTTTATAACAGGACTACGGAAGGACGCTATTTTAGATAGGCTTTGTGAAGAGGAACATTACATAAAATTTGAAGCCCTGCCCTGGTGGAGCTAGCGTTAAAGAAGGAAGCAACACTAAATCAATCGTATGCAACACAAGTACATCGAGTTGAGGAAGTGAAAAGAAGACCTGAAGGCCAGGTTAAGCAGGTGCCAAAAATAAAAGAAGGTACAACAGAAAGTAATGTTAGATGTAGACATTGTGGACGAGGTAACCATAATTTTTTAATGTGTAGATATAGATCTTTTCGCTGTAGGATATGTAATAAAGCAGGTCATTTAGCTCAAGTTTGTCCTCAAAAGACAAATAATTTTGTATCGGTAGAGTCACGTTGTCAAGGAGCATCTGAAGGAAGAAATGGATGCAACAGGGTCAGAAGCAGTAGTCTATATTGATATGAATTATGTGACTAATGAATATGTTAAGCCATCAAAAATAGAATTAATTATAAATAATAAACCTCTACTAATGGAGTTGGACTCTGGTGCAGGTATTTCGGTAATACCGAAACAAATTTTTATGAATAAATTTGATACTAACACAATCAATTCAACACAAATTAGGTTGAAATGTTATGATGGTTCAATAATTAGGCCAGAAGGTGAATTTTTAGCTAAGGTTAAGTATGGGAATAAGGTACATGATTCCAAATTTGTTGTTGTTAAAAATGGTACAACTCTCCATTAGTAGGCAGGGATCTAATGAAACTTTTTGATTTACAAGTAGTATTTGATAAAGACCTATATAAAATAGATATAAATGATTTAAATGATCTTAGGAACTATGAAGGTTTATTTGTAGATGAGTTAGGTTGTTACAAGTATGAAAAGATTAAACTAAAGGTTGAAGCGGGGGTTAAACCTATTTTTCATAAGCCAAGACCAGTGCCTTTTCTTTTTAAGGAGCAAATTGATAACGAATTAGATGGATTAGTACAAAAGGGGGTAATTTCATTAGTAGATAATTCGGATTGGGGTACACCTCTTGTGCCTGTCATAAAAGAGATCGGACAAATTCGTTTGTGTGCAGACTACAAGATAACAATAAATAGATTTTAAGAGGACTTTAAACATCCTTTACCTCGAATTGAAGAACTTTTTGTGGCTCTCCAAGGTGGAGAGTATTTCACAAAACTAGATTTGAAAAACGCATATAATCAATTAGAAGTGAGTGATGAAATGAAATTGTTGTTATCTTGGAGTACTCATAGGGGTATTTATCAACTTCATAGGCTCCCCTATGCACCAAACCAGCATGTGCCATTTTTCAAAAAACTATAGAAAGAGTATTACAAGGAGCCAGTGGAACTATAAATTTTATGGATGACATTGTAGTCACAGGGAATAATAGGGGAGAACACTTAAAAAATTTGGAAGATGTATTTAGTAGGCTCTATAAGGCTGGTTTTAGACTTAATTTAAAAAAGTGTAAGTTTTTTGAGCCTGAAATTAGATATTTAGAACATGTTATTAATAAAAATGGTCTTCATACAGATCCAGAAAAGGTTAAAGCCATAGTAGAGGTTCCTCGACCTACCAACGTAACAAAAATGAAGGCTTTTGTGGGAATGATTAACTATTATGCTCGTTTGCTCCCTAAAATGTCAATATTGTAAGTCCATTATATAACTTGTTGAAGGCAAATACACCATTTAGATGGTCAAGAGAGTGTGAGAAATCTTTTAAACAAGCTAAAGAGGCTATATTATTAGGCCAGACGTTAGCATATTTTGATCCTGCGAAACCAATTAATTTTTTTTGTGACAGTTCAAATAAGGGACTGGGATGTGTGCTTTTACATATTTAGCCAGATGGGTCAGTGAAACCCATTAGTTTCGCTTCAAGGTTATTAAGTAAAACAGAATCTAGTTATTCAGTTATCCACAAAGAAGCTCTTGCAATATTTTGGGGGGTCAAAAAGTTTTATCAATATTTGATGGGAAACAAGTTTGTTTTATGTTCAGATCACAAACCTCTTCAGACAATTTTTGGGGAACACAAAGGAATACCACAAATGGCTGCGGGGCGTCTTCAAAGATGGGCTTTTTTCTTAAGCGGATTTAATTACAGGTTTCAACATGTGAAGGGAAGTCAAAATGGGGGAGCAGATGGGCTTTCAAGGCTTCCTTTAGCTTCAGAGGGGGAAAATGACACAGCCTAAGATTATTTTCATTTTTTGAAAGTAGAAGACAAGTTACTAGTAAGCGCTGAGATATTAGTTCGAGAAACACGAGTAGATAGAAACTTAGCGAAGGTATATAGGTATGTAAGGGAAGGTTGGCCAGAGGCAGTAGAAGAAGATTTACGGCCTTTTAAGAGGAGGCATCTTGAATTAAGTCTAGATAATGGTATGTTAATGTGGGGATTTAGGGTAATTGTACCGGAAAGGATAAGAAAGCAGTTATTAGAGGAAATACATGAGGCACCCAATAGAATGGTTAAGATGAAGACACTTGCTAGACAGTATTTTTGGTGATATCTGGATGAAGAAATTGAGGATTATGTATAGAGTTGTGGAGCATGTATGACCAACACAAGTAATCCAAATAAGACAGTATTGGTAAAGTTTGAAGAAGCCAAGGGAGTATTTGATAGAATTCACTTCTTAGGACCAGTCAGAAGAAAGATGTTTTTGATCATAACAGACTCATTTTCAAAGTGGCCGGAAGTGTATATCATGGATAAAACATATACCACAGCAACACTGCAAATACTAAGAGATTGCTTTGCTAGGTATGGGTTGCCAAATACTATAATATCGGATAATGGGCCCCAATTGGTTAGTGAAGAATTTGAAACATTTTGTAAAACGAATGGCATCACACATACAACGTCTGCTCCATATCATCCAGCAACTAATGGGGCTTCTGAAAACAGTGTAAAAACTTTTAAAAATGCCCTGAACAAGTTATTAATGGATAAAACTTCTGATTCAAAAGATTTATGGGTGCTTATAAGTAAATATTTGTTTTCATATAGAAATACACCTCATTGCACTACGGGGGAAACTCCTTCACAACTAATGTTTGGTGACATATTAAGACCCGCTTAGATTTTATGACTAGCTCTGCTAGAGAAAGGGCTAGGTTAAACCAGATTAAACATCATCATGGGGGTAGACAGGTAGTATTCGAAGAAGGGGAATTAGTTTATACTAAAGATTATAGGAATTTAAATAAACCTTCATGGATCCAAGCTATAATTGTCTCAAAGCTGGGCCAGTTAACTTTATCTGTAAGCCAGTTACAAATAGTAATTTATTATGGAAAAGACATGCAGATCAAATTATTAAGGTGGGGAAATTTTATGATGAAGTTAAACTTGATGTGGATAGGGAGACAGTTGTAGACAGACAGGAATTTCAGGGTAATACTCAAAATGTAACTGGCTATCCGATATGGACTGGTATAGTAGGCGATACAAACAGACCTGATAGTTATAATAACAGTAATACTCAAGAGGCTGATGTAGCGGGAGTGTCGGGAGTGCAAACAGTTATTTCGAAACCGCTAGAGAGTGACGCGAGTGAATGTAATCCTAATGCTACTGTAAACCTGGCTAGCTCTATACAGCCTGGTGCTCTTAAGGTTAGCTGTCCAGTACTTTCCACAAGACCTCATCGTATTATAAAACCTCCTGAAAGGCTTGATTTATAATGCTCTAATTTAAGGATGGAGAGGTGTAATATAGTGGTGACTAGTGGGCTGGTAACCCTTGTAAGTTAAGGCAGTCGTTGGGCAGACAATATATTCTATGTCGCCTGTCTGTCCTGTCATATAGAATATAGGGTGAAGTTAACCTCATTGTAAAATCATGTAAGGAAAACGTTTATAGAATAAAGTATTTTACACAAATAAGTCTCAATATATTACACTGTACACTGAGGCGAAATGCAGCGTCACACACAATGGGATCAACAATGACGAATTAGAAGTACTTACTGGAGTCAGACAGCGATGCGTGCTTTCTCCGTTTCTTTTTAACATAGCAGTAGAATATGTTCTCTCCAAACTATACTCCGACATAAGAGGGATACAATGGACGTTAACCACACGCCTAAGCGATCTAGAATACCCCGACGATATCTTCCTATTAGGACATAGGTTCCAAGATGTGGCTGACCAATTCGAAACACTTTCCACTGAAGCCAATAAAATAGGTTTGAAAATAAATATAAGTAAAACCAAGTCGATGAGAATAAACGCAAGGAACAACATGCTATTTACTATCGGCAACACGCAGATTGAAAATGTGGAAAACGTTATGTATCTTAGAAGTGTCATAACAGAAAACGGAGGTACAGAAAAGGTTATTCATAAGAGAATACGAAAAGCTCAACAAGCATTCAGCATGCTCAACCCTGTTTGGAGGTCTGGCGAGTATACTACAAGGACTAAGATCCGAATATTTACCTTAGAGACCGAAAACTCTTACAGACAAACTGCAGGTCTTTGTTAACAAATGTTTATGAACAATAAATTGTTTATAATTTCTGGCCTAACATCATCAGAAAGGAAGATCTATTACACTTAACCGAACAAAAGAGAGTAGAATATGAAATTAAGTCCAGAAAGAGGGGTTGGATCGGTAACACACTCCGAAAAAATAGTTTTAGTATTGCACAGGCTGTCCCAGAGTGGAATCCCAAAGGAAAAAGAGGTCGCCCAGCATAAAATTGAAGAAGATCCATCATGGCCGAAATAAGAGGTCACGGAAAGTCTTGGAATAAGGTGAAGGTATTAGTATAAAATAGAACCCGTTTTCACTGAAGCTCTATGCTCCACTTAGGAGTCCAAGAACCTTGTATATATCAATATACATTCAATAAAACAATACACTTGAGGAATAAATGACGTTAAATACAATGTTATAATACTTCTACATTATGTTAAATAAACATAATTCTCATTAATCATAAAATTAATCACAATAAAATATTTTCTGTACATTTTTGGATCAACTTGTCATAATATATTGCTGTATGAATCGAATTATAGACAACATCGGGGTCTAGAAAGTGGCCTAACCCAAACATATAATCTATTAAATAGGAGGGCAGAACGTACCCATAATTTTAGTCAGCCTCGATTGTTTGCTATCACAAGTACTTATCTTATCAGTTGCTGTTCTCTTACAATTTACTTTATTAACGCTCTTTACCTTTAGTATATTAGGTCTATGAGGCGTATTAGTATGATTTAAAACAGACATATTCCGATGATTTTGAGTATTATTTAGAGTTTTACGTTTCGGAGTAATAGCCATCATGATCTCGTTTCTTTGGCATTCTAAACGTTTAGTAGATAGTAAGATGGCTCCTCCCATCTTCTTAGCTCCGTAGTTTGGCACGGCTGCTGGCTTTGGAAGGGTTTTGTATGTTTTCATATTCGAACGTTGCAAGTTGGGAATTGTCAACAATAGGGACTGAGTGGTTATTGGTGGAGTTGTCTGTGCAGACTGGGGAGATTCCAAACATATGTAATTGTCTCCTATTTGCACAAACTGAAACATATACAACATTATTTTAGTTCCTAGTTCCTTGCATACTAATATTTGAATATAAACAGCTGTTTGAAATTTTTTAGTATTTATCACATCACGTATATAACATCTACTAAATTTAATAAGAATAAACCACAGTTTTATTTAAAATACGTTATATTCAGAAACTACGAACTATAAATACGAACCACTCAGCACAAGTGAAGAAGATAAAGAAAGAACGGGCGAGAAAGAAGTTGAATTTATACCAAACATTACAATGGATGAATTAACTGACGCTATTAGGAAGATAAAAATGGAAAGGCACCAGGTCATGATAAAATTACGGCAGAAATGATAAAAAACATGGGTGATATGGGATTACAAAAGTATTAGAACTATTTCAAATGATTTGGGGAGACGAACAAATACCCACAGACTGGGAAATTGGTCTGATTGTAACAATACATAAGAAAGGTGACAACAAGAATAATTGCAACAACTATAGAGGAATAACTCTGTTAAGTACAGTGATGAAAGTTTATGAGCTAATAGTAGAGAGGAAACTGAGAAAAATAATAGAACCAATATTAGAAGAATCGCAAAGTGGTTTTAGATCTGGTAGATGTACACAAAATCACATTTTACGTTAAACGATATAATAAATAAGATTATCTAGGAAAAAAAAACGTACCTAAGTTTCCTTGATATGGAAAAAGCATTCGATAAAGTACCTAGATCAAAAGTATGGAAAAGTCTGAAGAACAGAAACATACAAGAGAAACTTATACGTGTAACTAAATCAATATACAGAGACAGTAAAAACCGTGTAATAAGTAAAAATATGATATCTGACGAGTTCAGAACAACTCAAGGTGTAATACAAAGGGGAAGCTTGAGCCCGTTACTGTTTATTACGTTTATGAACGAAATAATAAAAGAAACAAAAACAAAAGTCAGACCACTACATATAGGGTATAGAAATATGAAAAGCACTGAGATAGCAGATTATACATTTGCCGACGATAATCTTAGCAGCGACTGAAGACGAGTTACAAAGAAGCGTAAAAACATGGAACACAGTTTTAAAAAAGTATGGTATGACTATGAACAAAGAAAAATCGAAGGTCATGGTAATAGCCAAAGAAAGAGAGGATGTTCATGTTCATATAGATGATACAGAGAATAGACAGGTACAATTATTTGAGTACTTGGGAGTAACCATTGAAGAAACAGGTAGACAGGGAGCAGAGATAAATAAAATAATTGATAAAGTGAATAGACTGTACCACGTAATAGGAAAAACAATTATTAACAAGAAGGAAGTATCGAAACATACGAAAATAAAGGTATTTAAAGCTATATACAGACTAGTCTGGGTACTAAATAGACAACACAAAAGTAAAATACAGGCTGCAGAAATTAGGTATCTTCGCAGAATTCAAGGAGTCACTAGAAGGGATAGGGTAAGGAATAACTACATAAGAGAAGAACTGAATTTGAGACAATGATGGAGTATGTTGAAAAAAGACAATTAAGCTGTTGGGGGCATTTACAACGACTACAGAAAGAAGTACCAGTTAAGAAGATATGGGAAACGAAGGTGCAGGGGAGAAGAAGTAGAGGAAGACCGAGAGAGACATGGAACGAAGTGATGGCAGGGATTCTTGACAAAAAAGTATTATCATGGAACGAAGCTAAGGCTATGGCACAGGACAGGAAGCAATGGAAGAGATTTGTGCACTGTTAACAGAGCACAAGTCATACCTTTACCCGAGAGGGTAGAAGGTCTTTTAAATAGTTTAAATAGTTTTATATAAAATTGTGGTGTATTCCTATTAAATGTAATAGATAATATTTAGTTGCCATGAGAAAATAGTTTTAGAATCACTATACAACATCTCACTTATAAGTCCCCGGCTTAACGAACAAAAGAAAAATTTTACTACCTGTGACAACAAGTTAGACAGAGGTCACAGTATACTGAAATCAGAAGCCAGAAGAGTAATACAGCAGACCAATAATAAAGCACCTGGACCAGATCAAATCCCTCTTGAGTTACTTAAACTTTTGGACGATGAAAACATTACCTACTTAATCACTTCCTTAAACAAAATTTACAACGAAGGAAATATACCAAATGATTTATTGGAGTCACTGTTTATAACATTACCAAAGAGAAGCAGGCCCACCAAATGCAGCGATCAGGCTAATCAGTTTTGATGAGCCACACACTTCAGATACTTTTATGAATAATGCAACACTAAGTATTCCTTCTGTGCGAAGTTAGAATGAGTAATAAGCAACTGGGATTTAGACATGGTCTAGGAATTAGAGACGCACTATTTTGTATTTGAGTTCTCTTACAAAAAAGTTCGAAAAGAATGTTTGTTTGTTTCGTAGACTTCGAGAAGGCATTCGACTGAGTATCTCCAGACATTAGTAAATCTAGTCAGTGAAGCAAGTTATCGGAGAGGCCTTAAAATTTACATTTCAAAGACAAAGTGGATGGCAGTTGGAAAGATTAATATACAGGGAGTCCAGAAACTCTACCGATAAACGAAGACAGGAGATTCTTCAGATAATTTTAAGACAATTTAACCCAATTCACTTAGTCCGAAAATGCTTCCTCAGGGAGCTAGAGCTCTTTGAAGATGGCGTCTTGTAATTAGTTTTTTTTAAATACCTCCAGAACGCTTCTATTTAGAAAAACAAAAATTGGTATGCATATTTACTTTTCAGAGATGGATCGAGTCCATCAATTGCGAATTTCTAGTACCGATCATAGGCGTCCGTTTTGGGTAGGGCAACGGTTATTTTATCGCATAACTTTTTTATCTTTAACTTTTATGCATTTTTGACACTGGTTTCTTAAATTGTGAGGTATTCTAGTACAAAAAGGTACTCTTGCTTCAAGTAGGTAGGGCA